>NC_080755.1:43460567-44665567 GCF_020826845.1 Diceros bicornis minor
TAGACGTATACACTTTTCTCATAGACTCACACAGCCTAAGATTATCTTCACTCAGCCGAGTTGAACTTCAGCTTTAGCAATTCTTATACAAGCTATGTCTCTGGGTCTACAGGATAGTATTAATAATTCAAACCAAACTAATAGACAAGAGACCACTTAGGTTTAGTGTTACCATAGCAGCCTTTTATAAGTTTACTAACAACTTTAGCCTAATCCCAATAAAGCCTGATAACAGTCATAAGAATTCATTAGGAAGTTTACTGGGGGTACCATTATACCCATGCCTTTATGAGTCCATATAGAGATATAGTATTTATGTATATATATATAGTTAAGAGTGAATTTGGATTGCCTGAGTAACAGCTGTCTGGCAAACGGGACATGATGGCGTTCTCTTTTCACAGATCTTGTTGGCACATTCCATGCAGAAGAGGTTGTGGCCACATGGAACTAGGGCAGCAATAACTTCATTCTCAAAGCAAATCACACAGTCGTGCTTTCGTCTTGATTCTGGAGGTGAGCTAGAGGTGGAACCACCATTGGAAGAGGAGTAACTATTGGTACCATTAGAAAAAGCAGGGATGTATATTGGAAGGCCAACATGGTTGCCTGTACTAGGTGGGTCGCTCCTAACCCTCCGAGCAAGTGGGTGTTCAATGCTCTCAGGAAATGTAGGAGACAGACGAGGAGTAGATGGCTGACTTCCTCTACGCTGAGTCTTCATGTTACTAGAAGGGTCACTCCCAAAGCCAGAGAGTGGGTTAACTGGTTCAAAGGGAGTCCAGATAGTTTGAGTGGATGTTGGTAAAGAGTCAAAGGCAGGAGAATCAACTGCAAGATCTTCTGAGCCTACAGATGGTAGTGTATCTCCAAACCAAAAGTTTCCTGTGCTAAATGGGCTTGTTGGACTAAAGTCAGCCAGCCTATTGCTTCCGAAGTAGGAATCTGTGGAACCACTTCCCAGAGAACTGGAACTATCATTTCGATAATTGGATATCATTCTTGCGCGGCTAGGAGGAACCGGATTGGAGGAGAGCCACGCAGAGCCAAGAGTGCCACCTTCAAAGCTAACATCGGTACCGTTGTAATGGAAATCATTCTCTTCATTGAGCTCAATATAGTTTCCCGTACGCATGGCAATATGCATTTCTATTTCTTCTCTTGCTCGGTCAACATTTTCAGGCATCCCTGTCACTTCAAAGACAGGCTCCTTATCTCTGCTCGGAGTTACTATGTATGTGTGGGTCTGCTGCTGTATTCTTTTTATAGTTGCTCCTTTGGGTCCAACTACCAATCCTACCACACGATAGGGGACCCTGACTTGAACGGTGGTTTGACCAGGCAGATTAGGACTACATGACAACCCTCCCAGGGCAGGGCCATTTTTGTTTCGAGATGCACGAATCATAGAGAAGTGCTCTGCAGCTGAGAGGATCTCTCTTTTGGCCATGGCAACATCTTCTTTCCGTCCAGTGACAACAAAAATGGGCTCTTCACCACGAACGGGTGTCTTGATGTACGTGTTTGTCTTGGCTCTCAGTGCTTTAATTTTACAACCTGTTAGAAAGAAAATATTTCATAAGAATCAACATCTACTTCAACAATATTTATAAACACAAATCACAAAAAGCTCCTTTCAAGCTAAACAATTTGCTCCTGGGCAGTTTTTTTTTTTTTTCTTTAAGTTTTAGAGTTTTTCCTTTGTCATTAAAAACTTATCACTAGATGATGATAAAGCTTTCCTGATCCACTAGTGCTCCTAGATCCTGAGGTATACGTGTCTGGTGGTCTTTCATTTGGGAAGAGGTGGCACCTCTACTGGGAGGTCTTAACTCGGAAGTCAGGCTTATTGTTTTCTTCCTCTCATTATTAGTCATTGCAAATGACGCCTTAAGTATTCTATATAGGCAAGCTCTACAATGAGTGGGTCTGACTTTCAGAACACCAATAGTTTACTACCTTGCAGAGTGGTGGTGGCGAAGAAAAACCATTAATGTACAAGTGAGACATTATATCTAGTGTCTCATTTAACATACACATTTCCTCTGTAAAACTCAATAGATGACAACAGCAAAACGCTCATGGCTAGTAGGTCATCTCACTTCTGCTCCCATTGAGTTGTTTTAGGCTTACTAAAAATCAGTTGTGTTTATCTCTATATCTGTTTATGCTAGTTGTACTCATACATTAACTAAATTAACTATTACATAAACCAGTGAAATACGAAGCAAAACGATGTACTTGTATGAAAGTTAAGTTGGTTATTTTTGAAAATTTTAATAAAGACGAGTACCTTAAAGAAAAAAAGATACTGTTGAACTATGTATGGGTGAGACAATTGTAAAAGCCAGGAGTAAACACCTAAAATAGAATGACTTTGCACACTTACTGTAAAGTTCTTGCTAAATTCAAAAGAACCATATTGGAAATTGTATGAAACATGGGCACTGGATGTGGTTTTATTGAAGAAGGACTACTCTGACTGGCAGACCCATTCTTAAATAAAAGGCTTTGGCCCCAAATCCTAAGTATATTTAAGTTAAAATAAAATATCTACAACACATATGCATAACTATACATAATTCTCTAATCAACTTTTTGGAGTAATCATCCATTATCAGTGCCAACTGTGTAAGATTAGAGGGCTTCAAACTGTAACTTAAAATGTCAAATATACAACTAAGGCATAAAACTCTGGGGTTATACTTTTCAAAGATCTTAATATGAAGCTTGCCAGAACAGATGTGTTCTCACAAATGTATCATGCTATTCCTAGTTCCTCAAAATAAAGAAATTAGGTGCTGTTGAAGATACATGTCACGATTTGGGCAGGTCTTTTTCTTAAACTTTCCCTTCTTTTTCTTTTGCCCCCAATAAACTCATAATGTACAAAAACTAAGTCCTCATATATATCATTTCTAATGTGCATAACTACAATAGCCACCCCCCACCATCAAATAGGTCTCCTTGTCTCTAGTGAAGCCTCATTCCAATCCATTCTCTATATTCATTTTAGTCAAATGATGCTTTCTAAATAAAGCACAGATCACACGATCACTTCTTTGCATAAAGTGCTTTAATGGCTCCCTTTACCATAAGGATAAAGTCCAAACAATATGGCACTCAAGGCCCCTCTTTACCTGGTATCTGATCACTTCTATAGGTCTCTCTCTACCACCCTCCTTTTCCCTTCCTCAGCTGTTAAACTCTGCAGTATGCTTCCACCATACTAAACTCCCATCCATGCTCCCTTGCTTCCATGACTAGAATGTTCCTTTGTCCTTGCCTTTTTACTCCCAGCTCTGCTTGCGTAACTCCTGCTAGCCCTTCAGATTTTAGTTTAGATGACTCATTCTCTAACCAAGCTTCCTCTCCCTCAGGACTAGTTTGTGTCCTTCCAGAACATTCCCAAAGCACTGGGTGGTTGACGTGAAGTATCTGCTATGGGATGGCCATACAACATTTGTTGAAACAGAGATCACTGCTTTTTATATAAGAACACTGGGCCTTTCTTATACATATTGCTTTGCATCTAAGCTTTTTCTTGCTGAGCTTTTCAAGACTTTCATATTCTGGCCCCATACTGCTAATCCAACCTTGTTGAAGGGAGTTAATTATGCTAACTTCAATTACAGCATATTCAACATATTCGACCTACCGTTGAACTTTTGAATCTTAACCACAAACGAAGATCCTGTTCCCCCTTCTAACAAACTGTGGAACTTATAAAGAAATGGCTGCCTTCTTTCTCACTGCTGGATTCTCGGTACCTATCATGAAAAACTTTCAGAGTCAGGTTTAGTCTAACCTGAAGGCTATAGTCATTTGAGAAGACTGGGGTGGGGTGGGGGACGGGGGACGGAAACCAGCTAAAAGCAAAACTGCAAGGAAAGCACTTAGTACAGTAACTGGATGAGGTAATAAGGGCGGCGGGGGGGGGGGTGCGGGGGGGTTGTGTGGCTTGGGGGCTATCAAGAAATTACTACAATGAGTCCAATTTATGCTACTGTAAAACATGAAAGTTTTCATTTTGTGCTACTGTAAGTTTACAATGAACTACAAGAAGATTAAACTGATAGTGTAACTTTTGAATATATGAAAATTCTATACCTGCTTTTGCTCCATAATAGAAAGTGAATTGGGAAACCAGAGCAATAAAGCTTCGATAACTGCTTATCATTTATACAGGCTGAATCTCCAGGAGACTCCCCCATTCAGCACAGTAGGTGTTGCTTGGGGCTGAGAACTGAGATTACTTTCCATTGGCCAATATGTGACTGAAGGATAGCCGTCTAAGAAATTCTGAAAGGGGTGATGTGAACGCATAACTGTTCATACTATACACTCAGGGGAGTTCGTGTTGTTATACAAGAGTTTACACTCTGGGCTAACAAGAAGGCAAAAAGGCAACCTACCAGAATCACATTCCCAACAAAGAGGGTCCTGATCATCCTGCAGAAAAATACTGGGCAATTTCTATTAAGGATAAAGGGAGAACTAGCCTTAGGGTCTAGGGTCGGCCCCTCTCAACTCTTACTAATATTGACCATTAGAAAGTTGAATTAAGAAACTTGTCTAAATAAATACTTCTGAGACTATAAGCAACTGTCACTTGCACCTTAGTAGAATACTGTGTGTTTAATATCTAGTAAGTATATTAACCAAGAAAACATGCTTAAAGGTACACAGAACACTACCTGGCCTATGGTTAGTACTAATAAGTAGGTGTTTAATATATGGCTCATTAGGAAGATAGAAGATGAACATTTTGAGCATGGACCACTTCTGAGACAGGGGTCTAAGACAGGCCTACCCTACCCAAATGGGTCACGTGCTTAGGTTTTGCAGCTCAGGGGAAAGAAGTAACAGGAAGATAGCAAAGCAAACCCCTTTTAAGCCACTGCCAGCAAAAACAGAAGAAAATATTCCTTCCCTCTCCCAAATTTTATAAAAAGTTTTAACACAGTAGCCTAAACTCAGATTAGGACTATAGGAAACCTCATCAATCATAATATTGTTTCTATAGAAACCTACATATATTCTGAGTTCCAAACAACCAACACATGATTTCTAGAACATATATACATTCTAAAGTTGAAGACAATTTGAATAGGCAGAGTTCTAAATAGGTTACACAAGCTGAAGGAGAAAAAGCAAACTGATTTTATTATTTTGCAGGTGGAGGACGTAAAAAGCTTCTTACAGTATTTTAGATTGAGTTTCTATCTGAAAATTCAAAGATATTTAAAAAATCATGGAAGAATTTATCATCTTAGAGGGGCACAAAATTCAAAACCATAAAAGTACTGATAAGTTAGACTGTACTTTTTTTTTTTTTTTTTTTTTTTTTTTTTTTTTTGTGAGGAGATCAGCCCTGAGCTAACATCCGCCAATCCTCCTCTTTTTTTGCTGAGGAAGACGGCCCTGGGCTAACATCGGTGCCCATCTTCCTCCACTTTATATGGGACGCCGCCACAGCATGGCTTACCAAGCAGTACTTCGGTGCGCGCCCGGGATCCGAACCAGCGAACCCCGGGCCGCCGCAGCGGAGCGCGCGCACTTAACCGCTTGCGCCACCAGGCCGGCCCCTAGACTGTACTTTTTTAAAAAAATTGCTGCATGGCAAAAGTCACCAAAAAGCAAGGTAAAAAAAATTAATTATTTATAGCTCATATCACAAATGGCTAATTTCTCTCTATACACACTCATACACTCACCCTATAAATCAAAACACCAAAACAATAGAAAAAGAGGTAAGAAACAGTTCACAGAAAAGGAAATATGTAAGTGGCTCTGAATATGAAAATTCCCATTTTCATGTGAAATCAGGTATCATTTCCTACCTATAAGACTGTCAAATATGAAAAACAAATATCAAAAACAGTGCTAGTAAGAATGGGGCAAAGGACCGTCAATTTAGCTGCTGAGAGTATCAACTGCCTGAGGGCAGGTTAACACAATTATCTTTGAAAATTACAACTGCACGTATCCTTCTGCCCCTACAACTCCACTTGTAGAACTGATTCTGTAAAATATTTGCAAAGGTGCAAAATAGCCTTTGTATTATATTACCTACTTATTGTATTAGTATGAGGCTAGTACAGCTATATAATGGAATACTATGCAGTCATAAAACTGGTTGATTTGGGGGGACAGCGTAGGAGGGAGACAATTTTCCTTGTACACTCATTTTTTTAAAAATAAATTTTGAGCCCTACAAATGCATTATTTTTCAAAGAAACAAATTAAATTAGAAAATTAAAAAAAATTAAATATAAAGAAATGATACATTTTACTAGACTTAGCATGTCAATTAGACTTTTGACCAGTATTGAGATTATTTTAAATTGTATGAACAGTAGGGCAAATGACTTCATAACCTCAAAATTGAACAAGGCTTTTTAATTTTAAGAGGTAAGGACTAACAATTGTTTTCTTATAGCTACAGATAAAAACCAACATATGGCAAGCTGTACACCATAGAGGTTAAGAACTAGGAGAGCACCAACAACTTTCATAGTTACAATTTTATTTTGATTTGGAAGTAAATTCCTCAAATAAATAAAGTCTCCAACTTACTTCCCTGGTGTAGGAGCCCATTTCCCCTTTCTATATCACTGTGGCTGCAGTGGCATTTCACCTTAAAACCCTCTAGCTACAGCCAGAATTCTGGTCCTCTCACTCCTGGTATAGCAAAGGGTCTGTCTTACTTCTCCAGGGTAAAGAGAGCCTTCCCTACCAGCTGCCTCAGCAATTAGAAGGGAGAGGTCCTCTGTTGCTGGGAGGAGTTGGAAGGAGGAAAAGGAATTGAAACAATTGTATCTTTAGTGTGTCTCAAACCATGGGTTGCTACTTCAATTTAAAGGGTTGCAATCAGCATTAAAAAAAAAAAAAAAAGAGGGCCGGCCCGGTGGCTTAGCGATTAAGTGCGCGTGCTCTGCTACTGGTGGCCAGGGTTCGGATCCCGGGCGCGCACCAACGCACCGCTTCTCCGGCCATGCTGAGGCCGCGTCCCACATACAGCAACTAGAAGGATGTGCAACTATGACATACAACTATCTACTGGGGCTTTGGGGAAAAAAAAAAAAAAAGGAGGAGGATTGGCAATAGATGTTAGCTCAGAGCCGGCCTTCCTCAGCAAAAAGAGGAGGATTAGCACGGATGTTAGCTCAGGGCTGATCTTCCTCACACACACACAAAAAAACCTATTAAAAAAAAAAAAAAGAATTCAATGTCTTCCAAATGTTTCAGTGATGTGCACAATGGGCTGCAACATAAAATATTCTTTCGGGCCGGCTTAGTGGCTTAGCAGTTAAGTTCCCGTGTTCTGCTTCAGTGGCCCGGGGTTCGCCCATTTGGATCCTGGGCGCAGATCTACTCACTGCTCATCAAGCCATGCTGAGGCGGTGTCCCACAAAGAAGAGCTACATCTCTACAACTATGTACTCCGGCTTTGGGGAGAAAAAAAAAAAAAAGGAGGAAGACTGGCAACAGATGTTAGGGCAGGGCCAATCTTCCTCAGAAAAAAAAAAATTCTTTTGCTGAGGGGATCACAGTCAGAAATTTAAAACCACTAGACTAGATCATCTTTAAGGCCACTTTTTAATTCCCTGAAACATGTGGAATGATGTACTTATAACAAAAGAACCAGATGTAGAATTACAGTCTGCAATGTAGATGTAATTATGGCCCAAATCATTCACCTTAAAATAGGAAGATTATCCAGATTATCTGGGTGGGCCTGACCTAATCATGAGTCCTTTAAAAGTTTTCTCCAGCTGGTCTCAGAAGTAGCAGTCAGAGAGAGATGCTCTGCCTAGTCTGGAAGAAAGCAAACAATCCATGTTGTGAACAGCCTATGAGGACCTCATGGCTAGAAACTGCAGGTGGCCTCTAGGAGCTGGGAGCTAGAAGGAAAATGGAGGCCTCAATCCAGAAATCTTTCTCTGTTCCTTAATATTGCTTATTATCTGCTTTAGTTTTCTAAAGCTGCCATAACAAGTTACCACATACAGTGGCTTCAACGTTACAAATTTTTTTTTATAGTTCTGTAGGTTCATAAGTCTGAAAGGTTCTCAACAGGGCTACAATCAAGGTGTTGGCAGGGCTGTGTTCCTTTCTGCAAGCTCCAGAGAAGGATCTATTTTCCTTGCTCATTCAGGTTATTGGCAGAATTGAGTAGCTTACAGTATAGGACTGAGCTCACTGCTTCCTTGCTGGCTGTCAGCTGAGGGTCATTCCCAGCTTCTAGAGGCCATCCACATTCCCTGGCTTGTGGCTCCCTTCCTCTATCTTCAGAGCCAGCAACGGAGGCTGACTTCTTCAAATCTCTCCCCTTCTCATATCTCTAACCCAGCTGAGGATGGGTGTCTGCTTTTAAGGGCTCATGTGATTACAGTGGGCCCACCCGGATGATCTCAGACAACCTTCCCATCTCAAGGTCCATACTTCACATACATTTTCAGTTTCCAGAGGATTTGAGCATAGGCACAGTTAGGGGAAGGAAGTTTATTCTGCCTACCACATTACTATTTTCCTTTCCTCCAATTACTTTCCCTTTCTTCCAAGTCACTGGCTTTTGAACCAAGGAAAGTATTTGGCTCATGAAAATTTTAAACCCTATTGGGGGGTGGGCACAAGGGGTAAAGAGGTGCATTTATATGTTGACTGATAAATAATAATGTACAACTGAAATCTCACAATGTTCTAAACTATTATGACATCAATTAAAAAAAAAAATTTAAACCCTAACCCAGGGATAGTATCCCAAAGCCCAGGGCAGTGGCTCGACTTAGAAGGATCAGGAAAAGTTTGGAGACTGCAGGCATCGGAACAGGGTGAAGGGATAGAGCTAAAATTCAAAACATGTAGAAAGAAACGTATAAGCTGGGGTGTTGGGAAGGACAGGGTGTTTATGTTAGGAGGTGAGTGATTTGGCAGGAGATGTACAAGTAAAAGCCGGCCTCCACTTGTCCTAAGGGCTTTGCCCTGGTGTTCCTAGCTAAACTTCTCCTTCTCTGGCTCAAGAACATTCACCAATTGTGACGTAAAGGATCAGCCTAATCCTTGAACTTACTTATTCAAATATTAAACTCCTTATAAAGGTGCAGGTGCTAACTCCAGGTGATAAAAAAGAACTACCATAACTTCTGCTCTCAAGGAGCTCACAGTCTAGAGAGGAAATAGTCATGCAAACAATACTGATATAATTGCTTTAATGAAAATAGACATACAAAGCAGTGGGAGCATAGAAAAAAAAAGATGACTGTATTGCTTACAGTAAAGGAAAGAAGGCATCAAAGGCATTTGAACTTAGGCTGGAAGAAAGTGGTTTTGCCAGGTGAGGAGAGCTGAGGGAACTACAAGTGCCAAAGCAGGAAATCAAGAGTACAAGACGGCAGTCAGGAGACAATACCGGCTCAGGACTGTGGGAGCTGCAGGAGGGCACTGTGGGAGCTGCAGGAGACCTGGAGGGCAGAAGGGCAGGGGAGAAGGCTAGATGGGGAGGTGGACGTCTTCAATGTCAGGCAAGGGAGTTTCAACTCTATCTTGCGGGTGCAAAGAATTTGTTTTCTTTTTTAAAGAAAGAAGCCCTGAATTTTATGTGAAGTGTTGCTGATTTTTGACAAAGAGGATTTTGTTTCCCAGAAATTAAATTCATTGTATTTTCCATTCACTTCATAAATTAGCTACATATATATTACAAGGTGATTTAAGAAAGCCAAAACCCTTACAAACAAACACCAAAACTGCATTATGTCTGTATTTTCACTTTGTGTCATCCTTGGGGTATACCTTTCTTCAAAACTTCCCCCAAGCAGTTTTGTTTTGAAGGAGAAAGGATCTTACTGGGAAATGAGTGTACACACACACACACACAAACAAATACACACACTTGAATGAAAATGAGGAGCGGGAGTGAAACTCCTTGAGTAGCTCTTTTTACCTTCAAGAAATTGGGAAATCTTTGGTCTGATATCAAGATCCTTCCCCCTGGCACCCTACCCCTCTCCCCACTAAGTGGCCATTAACCTACCTTCTCCCAGACTTTATCATCTAAACATGCCTTGTTCCTGTTCTATCTCTGCTCCGATATTTCCCTGAATAACCCAGAAAACCCTCCTAGTATGTCCCCTCCCCTCCTACATCTTCTGAGTAACAAACAGGGTCATTTGGAAAAGATGAGATTGTGTGTGTGAAAGGCTCTATGAACTCAAGACTAATTCAAACATAGGTATGACTCTTATTATCACAGCTCCCACACCTGAATCTTCCAAGGTCCGGTTTAAAGGAAATAATGTTAAGGAGCCAAAAACTGATTACCCGCAGGCGTGGGTTCGAATCTACCCTCAGTTACTTGTGGTTTCAATGTTAGTCAGGTCATTCACCCTCTAGGTCCTCTCCAATACTAACATTCTTTGACCAAGTCCCTCTTCTCCTAGGAAATACAAGTCACCTCTTCTTTCTGAAGTCTAAAAAGCACAATCAAATACCACCATATTTCATATACATATATCTATTCTAACTTTCCTCAAGGAAAGGCAGGTTGAGCAATGGTCAGGAACACAAGACTTTGGACAGATCACCACTAACCAGCTTTGTGAATTTTAACAGGCCACTAAACCTCTATCTCTCCTTCATAGGCACAGAACTATAATTAAAGATACTTCACTCACTTGGTTGTTGCAAGGATTAAATGAAATCATGTATTAAAAACGCTTTTTACAAAAGCAGAAAGAGAAAGACAAACACCATATGATCTCACTCATATGTGGAATATAAACCAACACATGGACAGAGAAAACTGTATTGTGGTTACCAGGGGCAATGGGGGTCGGGGGTGGGCACAAGGAGTGAAGGGAGACATGTATATGGTGATTGACAAACAAAAATGTACAACCAAAATTTCACAATGTTATAAACTATTAAGACATCAATAAAAAAATGCTTATTACAATGCCTGTTATTCAAGTAGGTACTTAGTAAAGGATAGCTTTTTTGATTATCCAATACCCCTCACCCCCTCGCCACCACTACTTCAAGTATTTCATGAGTAAACTGAGCCAACAGGCTTAGCTTTCAAATAATAAAAATTTTTAGCACAATTTTCAGTTTTCCAAACTTTCCTGGATACAGTCTCATTTAATCATCAAATAGAGTGCTTTAGGAAGGGCAGTGAAGAGCTTAACTGAATTGCTCAAGATCTCCCAGTTGGAAAGTCAGATCTCAAACCCAAGTTGTCTTAATTCCACACGTCTTTCACTATTCCACACTGTTTTTCTCTAAAAGCATTAGAGGAACACAATATTTCATATGTTTCATGACATATTAGAATTTAATGAGGGGGGGTCATGTTATTGAATGATTTTATATAAAATAAGGTCCTTTTCCTCTTGGAATAGTCTAGACAGACTACCCAAAAGCTCCTTTAACTTTACAAGGACTCAATTTCAGTACTATATCTTCAAAGACTGATGAATATCAGCTAAATCCCAATAAGGGAGTGTTTCTTATGCACACAACTTAATCCAACATTTAAATAAATTGTTTAGATTAGTAATGCAATGTATTCCTAAATGCACAATGTAGAAATAATAGCTTTCCTTTCTAGGGTTCAAGTGCCCTTCTTGTAGCCCTTCTAAGTCAAAATTCTCTGAAATTTTTTGTTAAGAATACTGTCTCACTATGACAGCACTTCAAACAGCTTCATTTATGTGATTTTAGTTTTGCTTATTACCAGTATTCATATGGGCATCTAATGTCTTAAATCAAGTAGGATCTACTTCCCCTAAGACCAAAGCTCCAAACAACTTGAGGTTGACTGGCACCTTAGGTAAAGAGTTAGGGATAAAGGCAAGATGGAAGAAAACCCCAATTACCACAATATAGAACCTAAAAGGAGAAACAATAAAATGGCAAGTGTCTAATTCAACAATTCAGTTCAATAAAATAAACAGCAAGTATCTACTTTGTTTCAGGTACTTGGACATCAAGGATGCAAAGATGACTAAGATTCAGTCTGCCCTGCTGACTTGTATCAACTTCAAGCAAAGAAAGGATCTGGTGTCTACCAATGTTCATGTACAGATATTGATCTGTCTTTTTCTTTTCTTACATTGTTGGTTATGGTGGTGTTCAAATCTTCTATATCCTTGCTGATTTTTTGTCTGCTTGCTCTACTAACTAAGATAGGAGTGCTGAAGTCTCCAATTTTATTAGCTTGAGACCCTGGGTAAGTTACTTATATCTTCATAAATCTGTTTCCTTATCTGTATGGTAGAAATAAGAATGGACCAAATGAGATTATACACTGCCTGAAACACTTAAATGTTTGTTATTATTTTTAAAAAATCAAATGAATCAACTTTCTATAGGAAGTTAAAAATATTTAAAGAATTTATCTCCAAAAGGTAAAACTTATATTCAGGTTGTGAAAAGCATGTTAAGATGTTATAAACTTTACAAAACTGGGAGGAGATATGTTGAAGTCAATCTAACTAAAATTTGAAACCTGGTTTCCTTTGCACGATTTTAGGGACTCTTTTAAGAGAAGAATTAGAATATAGGAACTACAGGAGATAATCTAGTGCAATCTCATTTTATACACGAAGAAAACTGAAGCCTAGAATTGCCCAAAGTTATAAACTAATGACTCCTAAATACACCATTTGCTCAACCTGCCCTATTCTCCTAGTTAGTTCTTAGGAGTGGAGAATTCCCTGCATGTACAAGATATTTTTACAAATAGACGTTAAACTAAATCTAAAATCCCCCCTCCTTTTTCACTTAGTTTAGACAAGAGAATTGAAATACTTAATAAAAAGGCTCATATTTGGCCTTTCACTAAAGCCCCAACACCCAGAAGAGGGTGTAAATTAGAGATGAAGGCAGAACAATTTTCCTAACTGGGGATTTTTAAATTAGGTTCATGTCCTTTAGAGGACGTTAATAGAAACCTGAGAATTATCTCTGTTTGGGTACCATATAATGGAATCAGATTCATTAGTAAATAATTCTCTTCCAGGGGCCCACCCACTGGCGTAGTGGTTAAGTGTTCGCGCTCTGCTTCAGCGGCCCAAGGGTTGCAGGTTTGGATCCCGGGCACAAACCGACGCATCACTTGTCAAGCCATGCTGTGGTGGCGTCCCATATAAAGTAGAGGAAGATGGGCACAGATGTTAGCCCAGGGCCAATCTTCCTCGGCAAAAAGAGGAGGATCGGCATCGGATGTTAGCTCAGGGCTGATCCTCCTCACAAAAATAAAAAATTCTCTTCCAGACTAGCTTAGCTCTTTACCAGCAAATACATTTCAAAAGCTCTGATTTGAGATAAATTTTAAGACATACTGTAAATTTCCGAAAATATACTGTAGAGCTTTTAGTTAGCGGTATGCCCTAGGAAAAACTTACTAAAATGACAATTTTTCGTTTCAACTAGCATTTGCCAGAGTAAAAATCGAGCAGTAAAACAATTTATAAACTTTACCCTACCTCATATATAACTTATTATCTCTATACTTTCCATTGTACAGTGAATTTATACTAATGACATCTCCTCAAATTTGATCCTCACAACAAATGAGGGGTGGGGAAGGGGCTGGGAAGAACAAGTGTATGGAACAGGTTTTTTCCCCACAAGAAACTGAGACTCTGTAAGGTTAAGAGATTTGTCCAAGGTCACAGGCAACAAATGGTGAAATCAGGTCTCTAACAAGTTTTCTAACTCCAAGTTCAATGTCCTTTCCCGCAGTATACTAAATGGCACTGGTAGAAAGGCAGAAGATACGCCAAAGGGGAGGGGAGAATGGTACAGAGAGGGAGACAGTAATAAAAAGGTCAGCCCGAAGTGCAAATATTTTACAGTGGTAACTGTTCGGGGAGATTTTCTAGTTGTTTGACACTATTCCCTCTCCAACCCCCACTTGTTGTGAGATTAAACTTCCAACCATATTGAAGACCAATTACTTTATGCTTATCTTAAACCACATCTGCAGTGTTTATTAAAGAGTTTTCTTCATTATTTTAAGGACTAGTCTCATTATTCCAGATACAACTTTACTTGTGGTCAAATCAGGCTTTCCTGCATACAATGAATCGAAGTTTCTGCTTACTGGACGAAGGCAACAAACCACGCCCACATAAGTTGTTCTGAAATCCCAAACACTGGCATGAAAGAGGTCCTAGAGTTATGCAGTGTAACTTAAAATTCTCAAAATCAGTCATGGAATGAAGTCTCGAACTATTCAAACAGCAATAGGTTGTGCATACATTCCATTTAGTATATAGTTGGGTTTGGTAATACTAATATTAGAAAATTATTTTAAAGGCTTAAGTATTAGATTTAATCTTTATAAATGTCTAGTACATGGTACCTAATGGTAGCATGGGAAAAAAGTTAAAAGTAAATCCACAAATTATGGTATATAAGCCATTTGGAAACCATTAAGATGCAGTTTAATAAAAAACACATCACTTTAGAATCACCTGAAGATCAATGGGGTTTTAAAATAGATAATCCATAATCTATTTGGAATTTCCTAAAGGAGTTTTTAAACTGCAATTACACTTACCTATTTAGTATCTTATGAATATTATTATCTATTTTTTTCATTTGGAGTTTAACTTTAAATTACAAATTCTACATAGCATAAATTACATTTAAAAAAATTCTGTAACACTTCCATGGATTATAAAACATTACTGTGATAGTCATCACGGCTATTCACTAATATTCGGGCTCTCTCCTGTGGGCACATGGTTGTAATGCACTTTCTCGCCCACTTGAAATTAGGTGTGGCCAGATGACGTGCTCTGATTAATGAAATATGAGCGGATGTGATAATTATTACTTCCGGGTCTAACATTTAAAGACCAGTGTGTGCTATGCCACTGTCTCTCACCGCTCTGGCACAGGGGGAGACCAGCCAACATTTGAGATGGTGGCTGCTTCATTGGCGTAGGTCCCTAAATGACTAAAATGAGCAGAGTCCCTGTGAATAAGAAATAAACCCTTCTTGTCTTTTTAATGACAGTCTATCTGACGGGCATGAGGTGATATCTCATTGTGGTTCTGATTTGCACTTCCCTAATAATTAGTGATGTTGAACATCTTTTCATGTGCCTGTTGGCCATCTGTATATCTGCTTTGGAAAAATGTCTGTTCAGATCCTCTGCCCATTTTTTAGTCGGGTTGTTTTTTTGTTGTTAAGTTGTATGAGTTTTTTTTTTATTTTGGATATTAATGTTATAAACCAATGTTACTTCAATTTAAAAAAAGAGAAATAAACCTTTTTTGTTTTAATATTGAGATGCTGGGGTTCATTTTTATCACTGCATAATTTAAGCCTATCTGAACAGAAGTGCCATGTATCTAACAGGCATTCAGAAATCAGTTGGTTCTAGTTCTATCACACTAGAAAAACATAATGTGTGAAACTGTGCTAAAGCTGAGAAAAGGTGAATGAGATTAAAAAGAGTGGTTGAAATTAATTTCAGATTTAACTTAACAAAAAGTAATATGTGCTTATCACTTAGTTTCATATATGTCCATTTACTTGTGTATCCTTCAGTCTCTAGAGGTATTGTACATATGATTATAGCCAGCTAGCCAGCTGCAGAAGAGCAATCTGAAGCCTAGAAAGTTTAAGTGACTTGTCCAAGATCATAGAGTGAGTTATCGGCACGGAGTAATCAGAATTTAGGAATTTTAATTTCTGATTGCTGGCTCTTTCCATTACACCACAGCTGAGCAGAGACTGTTAAGGGCAATTTGGGCTAGTTTACAGTATGTATTTTTATATTAAAATATACATTCTAAAATATTTTTGTATTCAGTTTAAGGCAAAAGTATCAAATTATTCCATCTGTACAAATATCAAATTCATTCAAAACCAAATCCACAAAATATTAAGCACTATCTTATAACTCAATGCTACCTTTCCTTGAAAACTGAAGATGTAAAAACTACCTAGAATTCCAATCCATAAACACTGTTGGAAATTTTTTCAAATAGAAATCTCTAACACAGTAACGGTTCTCAAATACTTGACTCCCTGGATCATTTTTAGGTTGTTGGTAACTAGGGGGTAGAAAATACACCTTTGAATTACTTTATTTTCCATTTCCTCTCTAGTGAGTCGAAATAGTTCATTAGCTGAATAAGGCAGGAAGAAAAGGCAGTAGATTGCCCACCCATTCGCAAAACAATTACAATAATTGAACCTTTCCCAGTGGTCCCAGAGCTAGTACAAACTATTATCAATTAAATTTTAAAGGCTAGAAAAGTTACAATATTTAATTTTCAAAGCTAGCATGTATATACAAATAAACTTTCTGAACTATATTAAATTTTTAGTGAATTTTTAGTTAGACACATTCAAACTAGAATATTAGAATGATAACTGTGCTTTCTGGGTATTAGAGACACCAAAATTTTATTAAGCAAATTAATTTGGATAGTAATATATTAAGTTATGCATACTAGAAATACAGTATCCCAACTCATGATTAGGGCAGAAATTAACCCAAAATATGATTAACCTCCCAAGCTTCACTACTGAGGCAGCAAAGTAGAGTGAGAACTTTATCTCTGATGACAAACTGGTCTAAATCCAAGTTCCATTATTTGAGCAAGTTATCTTTCAGAACCTCAGTTTCTACATCTGTAAGATGGGGATAACTGCCTAGCAGGATTAACTGGCACTGAGAAAACACCGAACAAAGTACCTGGCAAAGAGAAGGTCAACCATCCCCACTCCCCCATAAAAGAAAAAGACACTGTACTTTAGCATTATTCTGAAACTGTTTCTCTTCATGAAATATGTATTTCTTCTTGAAGAAGGAATTTATGTACAGCAAGACCAAGCTTTCTCTTTTTCTCCTGCATAAACAGGCATACACCTTATTTCAGTTGTGTTAGAAATTCAAGAGTGGTTCCACTCTAAGAAACTGGGAAAAATTGTCACAAGGACGCATTTAAGACAACTTGAAACAAGGTAACATACTAATTGTTTAAAAAGTGACAATATACACAACTCTGGGGATCACTGGAGACAAGAGTAGCTCAATAAAGAAGAAAAAAATTCCAAAAGGGTCTAGCTCAAGGATAGCTGAAGTAGGGTGCAAGACGGATTCACTGGAGTGCAGAAAAAAAAAAAATAAAACCCCAATTTCCGTTTTTACCTCATTCTTTAAATTTTTAAAAATGTATAATACATCAACATACGTTTATTCACACGTATTCAGATACTGGGAGTACAAGTTAAATTTTTTTGACAGGGTGTTCAATTAAAAAAAGCTGGAGATGACTTTCTAGACTACGAGGCTAGAGAACACACATATACCATCAATTAAAGTCACTAACAAAAATAGCTGAAGACGCACTTTAATCTTAACTAGTAATGTAAAACTTTGGGATATAAGTATTTAAAACAACTGAACTTACGACAATCAATATTTATTTATAATGTAGTTAAGAATGAGTATAGAGTTCTACTTTAATTCACTTTTTAGTCTAACTGGATATCAATGACTGTACAAATTGGAACAAGGTTTGTTGACTTAAACCTCCTGTTAACCACTGTGAATGTGTCTTGCAGATACTACATTTTAAAAAAGTTAGGTCTTAAATCTGTTGTCAGGTTTACTTTCTATGTCCATATTATAAAACTTTTTGGTTATCAATAAGCCTCTTTAGTTCCTGGCTTTATTTTACAGTATTGTTGGTTTCAAAATGAGATGCAAAGCTTAAAAAATGGGGTCAATTTAACATTTGCAAATGACCATACGCTACTGGGGATTACAAATATGAGGTCAAAACTCTGTCAACTCTCATCACTACCAAAAGCAGTGGTTTGTTTTTTTGAAAGACACCGGAACCAGAGGCCATCTACATGAGTTGCTAGTCTATGTGACTCAGAATTTCATTTGTCCTACTATTTGCTTCAGAGCTGAAGTCATAAATGTCTCCATTTGTGACATAATTATTTCCAAAACCAATTAAGAGATTTTAAACAGAAAATTACGACTTCAGGTAATGGATAAAATGGCAGGAATGGATAATTCTTAAGGATGAAAGTTTAGTTCAACAAGTAAATTAAATGATTTGCCCTGTTTATTCACTTAGGGAAAAGGGGAATTATCACACTGTAAAAGGATGCGAACATTAGAAGCTGTCTAGTTCTCCGGAGGAGTGGGAAAATACTTTACAGGTTTTATGGTGCTGCTGAGGGGTGGGGGTGGCAAAGGGGTCAATGATCCACTAGTTGAGTGGCTCAGAACAGGAAAAGGGCAAGACTTTCTGCTCTTAAGATAAGATAGGGGATGATGACATACTTTTAACAGTACTGTCAACTCTGGGAAAATATTAAGTGCAAAGGGAATAGTCAGCAATTTATCTCCATGTCCTAAGACATAAATAGATTCACATTTCCTTATTAACCAATAAGCACAGCCCTAAAAAGAAAAACTAAAGACTTTATCTCATTTGCTATCATTTAATAGATGGTACAAAATAACAACTTGGAATGAATTCAGTTTACTTTTAAATAGTGGATTTGTATAAAGATAACAGTTTGTGCAATTAAGGACCATTGCATAGTGCTTTAAAGGGTATAATACAGAGAAGGACAAAAGTTTGTATTAAACTAAATATACAAAAGATATCATTATCTTGTCCCTTTGTCAAACTGGCATGTAAACGTTCTCTTCCTTTGTTATCCTAAACTGTCACCATAAGCACACTAAAGCAACTTGTGCTGAGGAAGTGGCATCCTAGCATGCTGTTAAGAGTTTTTCATACTGTGGCCTGAGCACACACCTTCCCAGCCCCTTTTCACCACTCCTCCTTCAGACCCTAAGTATCAAAAGAACAACACAACTTTCCAATCACACCTAGAGATTATTCCTCCACACCTTTCCTCACATTGTTCCTCCGTCTTTCTTCCATCTCCATTTGTTGAAGTCCTAACCATTCTCCAAAGCCCTCCTGGGTTGATGTTCTCATATGTATGACTTTTGTTTGTCACATGCTACAGTTAGTGCCATTAACTACATATTAGTTTAGTGGTATTCCACTGTTTATTAGACTGTTAGCTTCTTAAGGGAACAAGTTTGTCTGAATCAACCTCACATTCCCAACTGCCATAAACTTAATGCCTGGCAAAATACACAAGCTTGATGCATAGCAATTCCTCAATGTTCTTAATTGAGTGGCCAACGCGTTCTGGGTCTATATATCAAGATGTTATAACTTTATTCTATGTAAGGTGAAATAGTTCTCTTCTGGAATAGTATCTTAAGTGTGGCAAGAAAACAACAAACAAGGCATGACAAACTTATTTACCAAACCATAAGAACAAACTCTCAATTGCATGGCACTAGCTTTCAACAGTGCTTTTAAGCACCAATCATCAGGCAGTCTGAAATACAGTATCTTCTTTATCCAGAGTTCAGATGGGTTTTTCTTATTAAAATCCTAGAGGTTAGAATGAGCCAACTCTGATATTTGAAACCACCATTTCGACAGACCTCTTATTTATGTGTACTTTAGACCACTTGGGAAAGATGAGATCATTTAAGCAGCAGCGCCATCATTTCTCTTTATTTGACCCCAAGAATGCTCTCAACCTAACAGTCAAGAGACATGCATCAAGCAGGCTAAACCACCTTGTAATAATGCAGAGGCAGGTAATATTTACTCCTTTAATAAACGGGGAAAATGCTACACTAAAGAGCATAGGACCTTCTCTAAAAATGTCGGATACAGAGGTACTCTGGGCATCCCCTTCCCCCACCTTCACAAATCTACTCCTGGAATCTGAGACATAGGTCCTTTGTCTGAACAATGTGGGAGGAGTCTGTCTGCAGTACTGGTGTGCGGGCAAGTGAAGAGAATTTACTGAAAACTGTATAAAGGCATAAAGTTCCTTAACTCAATTACCTTACTGTCCAATTTTTCTTCATCATGTACACTAGAGTGTTCAAAAAGGTAGCCAATGTGCCTTTTCGAGAGCTAAAATGTATCAAAAGGAATACAATAAGATCAACAGAGTTAGGCTGCTCTTCAAAAGCCAAGTTTCTGAATAGCGGAGGGGCGGAGGGGGGTGGCTGTAATACCCACCACTTGAACATCCCCTTCCCCTCTCGGATGAGCTCTAGAAAGAGCTATAGAAACGGCCTCCATTTCTGTCAGTTTCTTCATCTGGACAAGCTGTTGTAAGGGAAAAACTGAGCGTTTTTACAAGACAGCTGCGCAAACTTGCAATCTCGAAGCTTTCTGTGCACAACACCGAATCCACAACCGACCCGACCTTTTACCACCTCATTGAGGTTTTTGGTGCCACGCCAGCCTGGTGTTCCACGGACTCGGCCCGAGTAAAGTGAACACCGCCGGATCGGGTGGCTCGAGAAACTCAACACCTTTTATCATGCAAAACGAGCGGAACGCCGTGGGTTTTCGCAAGGTGACCCATCTTCTCATCCCGTGGACCCTGGGCTCCTCCCAGACCCCTTCGCGGTGGACTTGGGGCACTCGCTGGGTTCGCTTTTTCCGCCCCAAGCTCGTTTCTTTCGACTCCCCACCCACGCCCGGGGCCATGCCCAGCTGGCCCCCTCTCCCCGCACTCACCCTGGCGACCGACAATCTCGGCGACGTGCTCGGAGCTGGGCACCGGGACGCACTCGGTGGTGTTGACGCTCTTCCTCCGGAGCAGGGCAGCCTGCTCCCCGTTCAGGGCGGCCGCTGCAGCCCCGCAGCCGCCGGGGCCGTAGGCGTGGGACAGCATCGCCGCCATCATGCCCTGGGCATCGTCCCCTCCGTAGAGCACCCCCGCCGCCGCGGCCGCCGCGGCCGCCTCCCGGGCATCGAAGCCGGCGGCGGGCATCAGCACCGACCCCAGGGACCCGCCTGGGATCGGCTGGGTCTGGGAGGCGGCGGCCGCGGGCGGCGACAGCAGCAGCAGCGACGGCCGGTCCTCCTCCTCTGCCTCCTCCAGCTCCTCCTCTTCCAGCAGGTCTCCGTCCAGCTCCGCTTCCTCCCCCTCCTCCTCGTCCTCCTCCAGCTCCAGCTCGGCCGCCTCCGGGGCCCCAGGCCGGCCGGGCGGAGCCCGTTCCTCCGGAGACAGCCCCGCCGCCCGCCGGGCCTGGCCCTGCGCCGCCGCCGCCGCGGCCCGAAGCGCCGGGGCGCCAGGCTCCGCCGGGCTGGGGTCGTCGAGGCCTAGCGCGGCCAGGCGCTCCCTCAGCAGGAGCCCGTCCCCCTCGAGCTCCGGGCCCCCCGCGGGCGGCGGCAGCGGCGGCGGCGGCGGGGGCGGCTGCGGCAGGGGGGCCGGGGCCGCCGCCAGGGCCAGGGCCGCGGAGCTGCCGCTCGGCATCGCGGCGGCGCGCTGTCAACGGCGGCGGCGGCGGCGGCGGCCGGGTCAGGCGCGGCGGGCGGCGAGCCCCATGGCGGACAGGGCCCGGGCCCTGTTCAGCGCGCAAACACCTTTCCTCTGGGGAGGCGGCGGGGCCGGCGACCCGGGCTCAGGAGCGCCAGGGCCGCCCGGAGACCAGAGAGGGCGGGGTGGAGGGGCAGGGGAAGGAGGCAGAGGTAGGTAACTAGGTGGGTGGGTGGGGACGGCAGCGGGGCGGGCTGGTGGAGGTGGCAGCGGCTCCCCTCTCAGGGTTTCTTTTGTTTCATGGCCTTAACCAGCCCCCGGCGCGCGCGGCGGCGGCGGCGACGCCCCACGCCGCTCTCCGAATGAAGCCGGCGCTCTGATTGGCCGCTTTTAGTCTCTGGGAGCCCGCCCTCTCCTCCCCACAGCCTCCTAACTCCTTTCCCTAGCCCCACCCCCCCACCCTCCTCTCGGGCCCCGCCCCGCTCCTTCCCAGAGCTTTCTGATTGGGTGACCGGGATGAGCCAGCCCCCAAAGCCTTCTCCTTCCGTTCTCTCCCCTCCCCCCTCCCCACCCTCCCCTTTCCCTAGTGGCTCACGAGGAGAGGGACTGTGATTGTTCGCTTTACACGTCACTCTTTGTGACACAGGTGGGGGCGGGGAAAAGGAGGCAGGACGAAGGCGCTGTAGCTGAGGCTGAAACTAGGGGCCGAGTAGAGGTTTTCGCGCAGGCGCGTGCAGTTGAAGTGCACACCTGGGTTTCTTCCCTTTGCGTCATCGCTGTTGCCCACCTGGGTTGGTTTTTAGCTCACTGGGGGAGCAGCCTTGGAGTGGCGCGTAGGCATGAGTCCGGAGGGCGTTTCCCCAGGTTGAGGAAGAGATTTCCCTCTTTCAGGGTAAGGGCTTAAGGAGAGTCATCGAAGGAAGGGCCAGCGAAGTGTTCTCCTATGCAGCCGCGGGGGTGGTTTCCTGAGCCGCGTGGCTCCTGGGCCTTTCCTGCACACCCCGGGAATGCTCCTCCCTCGGGGCAGGGTCCTCCCACGCCCAGCTGGCCGGGCTTCCAATGCAAGGCCGGTCGGTTACATCAGGAGCCTTAAATGTTGAACAACAGTTCTTTGGGGCTTTTCAAAGAAATTAAATCATTGTTTCCTCCTCCAAGACGCTCTTCCCACAGTGTTATCCAGGTGATCCCACACAGTGGCTATCTTTTCTAGGGGTTTATTTTTAAATGGTTTTGTTAAAAACAAAGCCTATTACTTCACTCCATCTTAGACTATGACCCCCCCCCCCCCCCGCTTTAGTACCAGGTAGTCAGTCTTACCTAGGTTAGTCTTAACCACCAGCGTAGTTCTATAAAGATATAATGTGAGCAACATAGTTAATTTTAAGGTTTCTAGTGGCCCCATAAAAAAAGTAAGAAGAAACAGTTTTAATAAATAGACTTCAATATATTCAAAATATTATTTCAACATGCAATCAATATAAGAGTAATAACATTTTATAGTTTTTTCACACCAAGTCTTTGTAAATGGTGTGTATTTTACACTTCCATATACTCACAGCATGTCTCAATTCAGTTCTCTTTACACTAGTCATGTTTCAAGTACTGAGTACTAGCAGCTCTAGACTTCTTGATTTTTTAATTATAACTTGGGACCCTTTCTGTATTGGATTTATTGATTGTATCTTGCTGCCTCAGGCTCATTTCTTGTGAGTGAACTTTAATTGAGCACCTTCTTTTCTAAATTGTCTAGGATGTTACGAAGCCAGTAGTCCAAGAGAAGGCTGAACTGTCTTGTTTATTTTGTGCCCTTAGGGCCACGTGCCCAATCCTACAACTTATCCTACCCCTCCAATCAGAGGCCTGGAGAATTTTAGCTAATGCTGAGTCTTTCCTGTTACTCCAAGGTTTCCCTAGTCCTCATATAATCCTGTATGTTGCTTCTCTAACAATTCATTTGTAGCAGTAGGCTCTGGAGCAGTGATTTCAACCCTGACTGTACATCAAGATGAAGAAGGGCTTTAAAAAAAGATAAATGCAGAGTCGAGAGAGGCAAACTGGGATATTTGGATTTAGCAGATCTGGAGTGGGTCCTGAACATGTTTTTAAAAAGCCACACAGTTTCTGAAATCTCAGCCAGGGATGGGAACACTGATCTAGGGTTTGAGTTTTGGGTTTACAGAAGGAATCTTGCTATTAATTCTACTGAAAAGGGACCTTTTTCTCCCCTACCTTCCCAGTTAGGCACAATTTTCACTGATTTACTACATCTACTCCTTTTTTGTGATATGTCCCAAGGATATAATATTTCATGGCATCTTAATAAAGGTACTGAATCTTTTTAAACATATCAGTGAATAGCTTATGTAAGTAGACATTTACTTATAGAATATACAAATATGCTTACTGTTTGATATTTCAGTTTTGTTTTGTTTGAGGAAGATTGGCCCCGAGCTAACATCTGTTGCCAGTCTTCCTCTTTTTCTTTTTTCTCCCCAAAGCCCCAGTACATAGTTGTATGTCCTAGTTGTAGGTCCTTCTTGTTCTTTTATGTGGGATGCTGCCTCAGCATGGCTCGACCAGCAGTGAGCAGGTCCGCGCCCAGGATCCGAACCTGCGGATCCCAGGCTGCCAAAGTGGAATGCATGAACTTAACCACTACGCCACCTGGCTGGCCCTTGATATTTCAGTTTAAACAATCACCATTATTTGAAGGGTAGCTCTTCTAGCAAAGCAAATCTCATCAAGGGAGAAAAAAACATACAGTGGCCACTCCCAGGATATATTGATCATTGGAATTACGAATGAAACTCTCAGAAGTTCCTTTTTCCATCTGTTTTCATGAGTTGTCATTTAATGCTCACTCCTTGGTCCTAAATTCTCTTCCCAAGGACTCAAAGCAAAAGCCGTATGGGAGTGATAGTTCACCATACATTTTTCTTTTGGGAGAGGGAGATGTAAAGAATAGATTCATGTAGCTAAGATCCATTCAGCTAAGATTTTTAAAAATGCTAAATGGTTTAATTTAGGTGTTCATAACATAAAAATTGCTTTCTGCTTCATTCTCACATAATAAATGAGGTTTCATAAGTTCCCATACACAAATGTATACATTCATGCATTAATTTATATTTGATCAATATTGTGACTTATGAACAAGGCAGGAGATATTGAAGCTCATGGGTCTTCCTATTTGGGTCTAAATTTATTGTCTGGTATTAAATCTTGTTTACGAAGCAAACTTAAGATTTGCTTTTTCTCTAAATATATGACTGGGAGTCTTTCATTTAAATCCATTAAACGACACAATCCTCCTACCCTCCCCCAGCCACAGGACACATTAATTTGCAGCTGAATAGGGTTTCTCTTTCATTCCTATGCTGCTGTTTATGATAGGTTGATACACTGGGGCAAAAGAGTTGCTTTAGGGATTTTAGGACAAAGAGAAAACTACAGAACTGGCTACATTTTATCAAGTAACAGGCTGACTGCTGAACTAGCTTTTTAAATCTATCTAATTGCAATGATATTAAGGTAGGAACAATTGCAGACTAAACAAAGCTTGACAAAGATGTTTGTCCTAGTAAAAAAACTGAGATAATTAGACAACAATTTTGAAGCAATGCTGTTAAGATGGTCACAAAAGTGTGGTGAAAGATTCCGCTAACACTCTTACCTAGAACCTAAAGCTAAAACATCTGCTTCGTTTTAAGGCAGGATGCATTTCTTTAGGGTAGGAAGACTCCGCAGCAGTACCCAGCTCCAAGATAAATCTTCCTATAGTAGACAATGAAGATGTCCTTCTCCTTGAAATGGCACCCAATTGCCTGGAAACAGAGTCTCCTACCTGGAATTCCAGGCCTTCTACACTCTGGTATGATTCCTCCAAGTGCCCAAAATTGTTAAATAAATACGCTTAAGTCTCTCCTATATTAATAAACAGAAACTCTTCCTTAATGGCACAGCTCCCTCCTGTCACCATTCTTCTCTCTTCCAAATCAACTGCTCCAATAGCTGTCTGCTCTCCTTTGCTGCACACTGCCATGCACCTGTGGCTCTTGCTGCTTCTTTGAAATTATCCTCAGCTTGTCACTGACTCCAATGAGCACTTTTTAGCCTTATCCAGCTTAACCTTTCCATGGCAGGATTTGACACCATTGACTGCTACGTTTTTTTAGGTTGCTTTTTTTTTTTTTTGAGGAAGATTGGCCCTGAGCTAACATCTGTTGCCAATCTTCCTCCATTTTTCCCCCTTTTTTTCTCCCCAAAGCTCCAGTAGATAGTTCTATGTCATAGTTGTACATCCTTCTAGTTGCTCTATGTGGGATGCTGCCTCAGCATGGCTTGGTGAGCGGTGCGTATGTCCGCACCCAGGATCCGAACTGGCCAACCCTGGGCTGCCAAAGTGGAGTGCATGAACTTAACCGCTACACCACGGGGCTGGACCCAATTGACTGCTCCTTAAAGCACTCTCTTCCTTTGCCGTCTTTCTGCTTTCCCTCCTACTTCCATAGTCATGGTCTGTATCACTCTTTAGGTATTCATCAAGGATCTGTCTCAGGTCTGCTCTCTGCTTACTTCATACTCTCCACCTGAAAATCTTATCCATTCCCAAGATTTCTGTTACCTTGTTCTCAATTTTCAGATCCCTATTGTGATTCCTGATCTCTCCATTGAGTTCCAGATCCATAAATCCCACTGTTTTACGGATGTCTCCACTTGGCAATTCAAATTCAACCTCAATTTAAGCTTCCCAAACTGAAATCTCAGTTAAAATCTGCTTTTTAGCTTAGTGTTAGATAGCACCACCATCTACTCAGTTCCGCTGACAAAAAGCCTGGTAGACATTCTTGACTTCTCCTTTAACCTCCACAGTCAGTAAAGACCAAGGCCCGTGGGTTGTATCACTTAACTCTCAAATCTAGCTTTCTTTCTGCATCTTTACCCCATTACCATAGTCTAGGCCACTATGCTTTAGATCATGAACTATGACAGTAGCCCCCCAAGCAATCTTCTTACATCTGGTCTTGTTGGCCTCCAATTCATTTTCCATGCTGCAGTGGGAATGATTTTAATTCAAGTTTACTCATTCACTTCTCTGCTTAAAACCCTTTTTCTTGTCCTTAGAATAACATGCTAATTTCTTAACATAACTTATACGGTCTTCTGCATCTGAGCCCTGTCTACCTCTTGAGCCCAATTTCATGCTGTTCTTCCTCTTGTATTCCCGGCCTCAGCCATAGAGGCCTTGTAGCAGCCATTCATATATTCCACACATTCTTATTATTCCTCCAGGCTCTTAGCTTAGCTAACTCCTACTTGTCCTTCAGGGCTCAGCTTATATATCACGTCCCCTAGGATGTCTTTCCTAACCTTCTAGGTGAGGTTAGTATCCTTGTAGTAGGCTCACGTTGCATCCTACATGTCCCTAGCAACACTCTTCACACCTTGTTGTTTAATTGTCCCTCTTTCTCTGTTTTCATCCTTATAAAGCTAGCGCCTGCTATAGTTCCTGGCACATAAGAGGGGCCAGTATGTACTTGCTGACTGACTAAATGGATATTCTTGCAAATAAACTCAATACTTCAGCTAGTCTGAGCTTTTGACCATTTTTCAAACATGTATTGTAATCTCCCATCTTTGTGCCTCTGCTTGTGCTCTTTTTCTGCCCAGATTACCCTTACGTTCTATCCCACCCTCCCCATCTCTGCCTATTTTAAAGCCTCAGCTTAAATTCGACTTCTTCCAACATACCTTCCTAATCAATACAAGCAGGGCTAGTCCTTCTCTCCCTCTCCCCAGGAAAATGCACATGAAGGTAACATTTTGCATATATCATTCTGAATGCTGAAACAACCCCCTAAAGTCTATCCATGGATCCCTTTGGGTTTCATAGACCTGTGATGCAGACTGGCTAGATGTTCACTAATCCATTTCCTCTTCTTCCTGAGCACACAAATAGACTACATTTCTTGGCCTCCATTGCGGTTGGGAATAGCCATAAGACTGAGTTTTACCAAGTGTACACCAATTCCAGACCTAGCCCTTAAAAATCCCTTATACATTATTGTCCACATTCTTTTCCCATCTGTGATGTAGATGAGATTCTACATAGATAACCGTAGAAGCCACTTGTTAAAGACGGCAGAGCCACAAGATGAAAGGAGCCTGAATTGCCATGTGGAGGAAAGGTGCTCTCCAATCGGATATACTTGTTTTACACTTTATGTGATAGAAAAAAATATTTGTATCAAGTTTGAAGAATTATATATTTTTGTGTACGTTTGTTACAACAGTTAACCTATCTTAACTAATATAAAGTGCTGAATTAAAAACCTCGGGTTTGTAAGGGAACAGTAAAATAATCAGTGGTTGCTGGGGTTAAGAGAGAAAGAGGAATGAATAGGTGAAGCACAGAGGATTTTTAGGGCAGTGAAACTATTCTGTATGTAACTATGATGGTGGACACGTGTCATTATACATTTGTCAAGACTCATAAAATATACAGTACCAAGAGTGAACCCTAATGTAAACTATTGACTTTAGGTGATAATGACGTGTCAATGTAGGCTCATAGATTGTAACAAATATACCACTCTGCTGCAGGATGATGATATTGGGGGAGGCTGTGTGTGTGGAGTCAGGGTATATGTGGGAACTCTTTGCACTTTCTACTCAGTTTTGCTGTAAACCTAAAACTGATTAAAAAATAAAGTTTATTAAAAACAAAACCAACCTTTTCCTGCACATTTATAGTATTTAGTTTGAACTACTCATATGTTCTGATCACAAACTGCCTGGGACTATCCCATTTTGTACACAGAATCTGGTAATATTTATTTACATGTGGATCAATCCACCACGATGACACAGCAATCCCAAATATGTATGCACCAAACAACAGAGCTTCAAAATGTATGGAAAACAAACAAACAAAAACAAAAAACCTGATAAAGCTGAAAGGAGAAATAGACAAATCCACAATTATGGTTGTGGCCTTCAACACTCCTTTCACAGAAATTGATAGAATTGTTAGACAGAAAATCAGCAAAAATGTAGAAGAACTGAATAATACCATTAGCCAACAGGATCTAATTGATACTTATAGATTGCTCCATACAACAACAGCAGAATACACATTCTTTTCAAGTGCCCATGCAGCATTCACTACATAGATCATATCCTGGGCTTTAAAACAAATTTCAACAAATTTGGAAGAATTGAGATCATATAGAGTATGCTCTGTGACCATAACAGACTCCAACTAGAAATCAATAACAGAAAGAGGACAAGGAAATCTCTAAACATCTAGAAATTATACAACACACTTCTAAATAAGTCATGAGTCAATAAGGAAGTCTCAAGGGAAATTAAAAAAAATGCCTAGAACTGAATGAAAATAAAAATACAACATATGAAAATTTGTGGGCCACAGCTAAAGCAGAACTGAGAGAGTAATTTGTGGCTCTAAATGTTTATATAAGAAAAAAGGAAAGATCTCAAATCAGTATTCTAAGTTCCTATCTCAAAAAAAAAGAAGAGCAAAATAAGCCCAAACAAGCAAAAGAAAAGAATTAGTAAAGATAACAGCAAAAATCAATGACCTTGAAAACAGGGAAACAGTGGAGAAAATCAATGCAAGAAAATGATTCTTCAAAAAAAAAAATCAATGAAATTGATAAACTTTTAGCAAGACTGACAAAAGACACAAATCACCAATATCAGCAATGAAATGGGATAGCACTACGGATCCTGCAGCCATTAAAAGGATAAAAGTAGAAAACTACAAACAACTTTATACTCATAAATTTGACAACTCAGAATAAATGGACAAATTCTTCAAAACCCATCAAAATTCAACGAAGATGAAGTAGACAATCTGAATGGTCCTATAACAATTAGGACATTTAATTCATAAAGGAAAAGCTCCTGAAAGAGAAATCTCCAGGAACAGATGGTTTCACTGGAGAATTCTACTAAATATTTAAAGAGGAATTAAGACCAATTTTATACAATATCTTCCAGAAAATAGAAGAGTAGGGAATACCTTGCAATCATTTTACGAGGCCAGTACAAATACTAAAACCAGACAAAGACTATACAAAGAAAACAAAACAAAACTATAGACCAAAATCTCTCATGAACAAAGACACAAAAATCTTAACAAAATATTATCAAATCAAATCTAGCCACATATAAAAAGAATCATACACCACCACCAAGTGGGATTTATTTCAGATATTTAAGACTAGTTCAATATTTAGAAGTCATTCAATGGGATGGGGATCAGCCTAATTTACCAGGCAGTCTATTGGCTGGTTCCTCTTACTTAGCGCTTAATTGGAAACCTCTGCTAAATGTTGTCCCTCAGAACACTGGTCCTTAAGGGAATATGAGTGACTCCTAGTTGGGAAAAAAAAAAACCCTCCTAATACTTTCATTCTTTCTCTTAAAATTTTTTTCGTAAGATTAATTTTTTCTTAAGAGTATATTTTTTAATAATTTAACTTTTAGAAACAAATTTGATGCTCATTTTGCAATACTGGAGGGTTAACTTCTCTGGGTAAGGAGAACATGGAGGCATTTCTTCTTCCAGTTTTTAGCAGAATATTTGAACTTTGACTGGGAAAAACTCCTCTTAAGATTGAGCATGAAATATACTTTCCATATCAATCCAATCTCTGACTTCTTTATTTTGGGTCATGTGTAGGAGTTGTTGAGTTTACAATGGATAGAATGAATTTTAAAATATGGCAACTGTTCGCTAGGACCTGGGTTGAAACTATTAACTTATTTTATTCAGGTCCCTGCGTAATTGTGGTAGAGATATTGGTCCCTGGGGTCACATTTGCACTAAAGTCATTGCACAGCAAAACTTCCCCAAGGCTACATTTTTATGTTCCATTTTCAGACTGTTGGTGCCACAGGAGCAATTAAAACTTGTGAATAATGTCTGTTTCCCCCTTGACAAATAATGTGAATGGCCTGCAGTCTGTTCATATTCATGACAAGGGATTTAACAGGCTATTGTGTTCCTAACAATGTGGATGCAAATTGTAAACATTTATCATCTCCAAAGTTTCATGCAATTTTCAAAGCAATGTCAGTAGAAACAGATGCTCTAACCCCTCCTTCCTCAAATAAAACAATCTTTAGGTGATTTCTCCACATTTTCCAAAAACATTTTGTCTCCCAGTAACTTCTATTTACTGTATCAAATAATATTATAAAATCTACTAGAAAGTGAACAATAATGGATAAAAAGTTTAATATAATATCCTCTGAAATTGATTTCCTGTCTCTTCAGATACTATGAACTGTTATTAAGGTACATCAATAACCTCCCATATTCTGGAATGTAGTAATAAGTTTCTTCTGCATGTTTATTAGGAGGTAAACTACATATATGCTAGTGAAAATTTCCCAATATATTTATCTACAATCTCAGAATTTTACAATTGATATTATCTTCACTCATGAAAATCACTGATCTTAACAGGAAAATCCAAAGATTTGAAAGTCTTAAAATCGAATTAATATTTTGCCAAGCAGGGAAAACTCTTTAAGAATTATTATGTCTCCTAATACAGCAGCTTAGAGGAGATAGACATGGTTCAACAAGTATTGACTAATTTCTTCTTACAAGGCCTGGCATTAAGCACATGGAGAATAGAAAGAAATATAAATCATGGCCTTGACCTCAAGAGGCTCGCAGTCTAGTTGGCAGGATGGTCAAAGGTTACATGAGCATAATATACATGAGCATAAAAGACAATAATCTAATAATTAAATGGATATCAGACTAGCACATTTTACGCATTTTGAAAGAAATACTATTTTTGTGAGATAATCAGGAAAGACTTTATGGAAGAAGTGAAATTAGGCAGACATTCAGGGAAGGTGAAATCTGAACAGGTGAAAAGGAGGGGGAAGGCAGCATATTGGTGAGAAATAGCCCAAGAATCGAAGGCAAAAGAGAAGCTTGCAGGGGCTGGCCCGGTGGCATAGTGGTTAAGTTCATGCACTTTGCTTCGGTGGCCCAGGGTTTGCAGGTTCAGATCCTGGGCGTGGACCTACATACCACTTATCAAGCCATGCTGTGGCAGGCATCCTACGTATAAAGTAGAGGAAGATGGGCATGGATGTTAGCTCGGGGCCAATCTTCCTCAGCAAAAAGAGGAGGATTGGCAACAGATGTTAGCTCAGGGCCAACCTTACTCACCAAAAAAAAAAAAAGAAAAGCTTGCATGGTTGGGAATAGTGGTGGTAGGACTGGGAGGTGAGGAGACAAGTTTGGTTAAAGTGAGGGGTAGATATGGCAATGAAAGGAAGGAAAGCCCAGAAATTGCAAAAGGTTGAGGTGTTTAGACTTGACTCTGAGGCCCATCCACTGTGGGAAGGTTGGCCTCTTGTGTAAGGATTCAGGCAGAATAGAGGTTAAGTCCCAGCTCCACCACATGTGAACAACAGGTTACTTAGTGATTTAACTTTGAACCACAGTTTGCTTTCTGTCCAATGGAGATTATATCTACCACGCAGAGTTGTGAGGGCTCCATGAAATAGCATTTTCATTGTCACATTAGCTGTCATCTCCCTAGTAAATGGGCAGGGCAGGGAGGCTAAAGTAAGGGCTTGTGAAGAGGAAGATGACATGGTTAAAGGGATGGATGTAGTGTTTTGGGAATATTAACTTTGTGATGGTGCATAGGATGAACTGAGGAAGGGGAGCATGTGTGCTGAAGTGAGAGGAACCAAGAAAATGAGCTTGTTAGACCACACACAAAGACACAGGGCCTTGAACCAGCCTTATTGGGGATGGCCAAGCCAGTAGAAATGATGAAGTGAATGTCAGAAGAGAGGAATGAAGAGATTTGGTGAAGATAGAGCCAAATGTGAAAAATGAAATCCAGAAGAAAAATGTATTGGTTTCAGGATGAAGAAAGAAGTATCAAACTAGTGGAAGAAAGTATTAAGGAAAAACCTCTAATGGACATTTGTTTTTTGTCTGTTTCTGTTCTGTTTTGCTTTGTCTACTCAGTGTCCTAACCCACTCTTTCCTTTGGGTTAGCTGCTCTCTTCTCTTTTGATGACATTTCCTTTATCTGGCAAATCAGAGTCCTTAATTTTCTTGGCAGAATGATTGGTCTGGAGGTAAGCATGTCATGTCAAGAAGGCTGGGCCAGCCAGAGTTCTTCCCCAGGATTTTTCTACCTGAAGATACATCCTCTTGGCCTTCTGGGTATAGAAGCTAGAAGGACAGCAATCTGGAGAAAGCTGATGGTAGGAATACGTGAAGCCAAATGGAGACCACAGGAGATTAGGGGAGAAGCAGAAGGACAGATTTAGAGGTTTGGTGATGTTGAGATTAGTTTCATTTCCTAAGATTCACAGATCCCTGATTTCTGTAGGATCCCTTTTTAATTTCTGTGAGCTAACTACTATCCTTCTAATAAATTCCTTTCTGTTTAAGCTAAATTATGCAACAGGGACAGCAATAGATTTGACTGCACAAGAGTTAAAAGTTTCTGCAAGCCAAAATATTATAAACAAAATCAAGTCAAACAAATTGGGAAACATTTGCGACAAATATACAATGTGACAAAGAGGGTAACTATTCTTATTTCAAGGAGACAGTTTATACATCAATAAGAAATTCTTAACATTCCAAGAAGAAAATGAGCACAGGCCGTGAACAGAAGAAGAAATACAGAAGAAGAAATACATTTACAGAAGAAGAAATACAAAGAGTCAATAAATAAGAACCTATCTCAATAATAATCAAAGAAATATAAATCAAAGCAACAAGATATGATATTTCACTAATCAAATTGCAAAAGTGAAAATATGTTAATAATGCTTGGGTACAATGAGTATGTGTGTGTGGTTATTCCACTTTTCTTGAGGGCTTTTCTCTGTTTTACATTAAGAACCTTAAAAATATTCATAACCTTTGATTGAAACATTCCCCTTCTAGGAATTATCCTAAGCATATAATCAAAGATGTGCACAAAGATTCACATACAAGGATGTTTATTGCAGTGTTATTTTTTTATTTTTATTTTTTGTGAGGAGATCAGCCCTGTGCTAACATCTACCAATCCTCCTCTTTTTTTTTTTTTTTTTTTTTTTACTGAGGAAGACTGGCCCTGGGCTAATGTCCATGCTCATCTTCCTCCACTTTATATGGGACACTGCCACAGCATGTCTTGCCAGGCAGTGCGTCGGTGCCCGCCCGGGATCCGAACCGGCAAACCCCAGGCCGCCGAAGCGAAGCGCGCGCACTTAACCGCTTGCACCACCGGGCCGGCCCCCTGCAGTGTTATTTTTATTAGCCAAATTGTAAATACCTAACTGGGTGATGGCTGAATAAATAATGATGAATGGACGGTCAATATGAGGAAAAATTATGAACCAATAAAAAAATCACATTTTTGGATCATAGTTCTTTGACATGGGAAATGCTCCCTATATATAATAAAGGAAAACAGGTAGGATGCAAAATGATGTGATATGGTCCCAACTATTATTATTCTATGTGGGTATGTGTACGTATATACGTATTAGGATGCAAAATGGGACTTTATCTGCTGTCTTGAACTGTTGGCCAAAGCCCAAAGCTGAGAACGATTGATAACAAGCATCCTTACGTTCTCAAGAAAGAGACTAAGACACAGTCTCACAGTATTTACTATAAATTGAAAAAAAAAAAAGAAAAGAAGGCTGTTAATCACTGTTACCACCAGAAACAGTCTATATAAGAGATTTCTCAGGCAGGATTATTCCAAGTGAATTTATAGGGGTAGAGTGTAATTTTGGGAAAGACCCTGGAGGCTGCTGCTGCCCTGGAGGTATCCAAAGGCGGGAAGTTGGTCGGAACAGTCCACAATGGTAGGGCAAAGAGAGAGAGAGGGCAGCAGTGGGAAGAGGCCTCACTTCCGCCCTTGGAGTAAGGGTATGTGGATTATCCCATGGGGCAAGTTGGCTGGGGCGAGGAGAACGAAAGACCAGACCATTGACTCCCTCTCTGTCCAAATGCCTGAGCTACAGAGAGGCCTGGGCTCAGAGAAGAGAGAAGCATTGACTTGATCTAGATTGAACTGGACTTTGTAGTTCCTGCACATGAAATGGTTCCAAATATCTGAAAGTGACAGGAAAGCTATGGGCTCTGCCTGGATCATGGCCAAGGGCAGAGAATGGAGACCTGATGAAACAAGCTTGAAGGCAGTGGTGGGAAAAAAAATCACTGCTTCATCTTTGTACTCCACCTAGCCCGTCCTGTTTAATAATCACTGCTAAATGCATGGATCAAGGTTGGGAAAAAATACATCAAAACCTTGTCTGAAATCATCTCTGAGTGGTGAGAGTATAGGTGTTTTTTGACGCCTTCTTTATTTTTTTCTGTATTTTTCAAATTTTCCACAATAAAACATGTATATTTTTATAATAATAATAATAATAATAAAAAGGTGTAAAAAAGAAAGGTGGAGAGGAAATGACTCAAGAGAAAAGAGAGAACCAAGATCAAGATTTTAAAAGGGAAATGGAGGGCCGGCCCTGTCCGCTGCTGGCGGCCTGGGTTTGGATCCTGGGCAGGCACTGACGCACCACTTCTCCGGCCACGCTGAGGCCGCGTCCTACATACAGCAACTAGATGGATGTGCAGCTATGACATACAAAACTATCTACTGGGGCTTTGGGGGGAAAAAATAAATATAAAAAAATAAATAAATAATAAAAGGGAAATGGATTGTCTCCTACGTAGTCTAATGAGTCTCACATTATATCTGTCTGTTGAAATGCCTTTTGTATCTCTCCCTCTTTTCATTTTCATGCCATCACTCTAGTGCTGACCTTTCAGACTGCAGTGACCTCACAATTGATATATCTTCCTCCTATCAACCTCCACATCACTGACAGCACCATTGTCCCCAAACATGTTCTCTCTGGACTCTTTCATTGCTTCCCAATTGTTCCAAAACAACCCACCCCAGCTTCAATCAGGCCAGTTTCTTCACAGTCTCTTCTAAGGGCTAAGCTTAACTCTACTTGGGCTCTTGTTAATTTCCAACATCCAGAGTGACCTTTCAGTTTATTTAAATTATAATTGTTTCCTGGGGCTTGCCTTGGTTCCCACACCTTCTCTCACTTTAGATAGCAAAAGGCACTTGGTTGGACAGTTGGTTACATGTTAAACAGAGTTCTCTACTTTTTCATACATGTAAATTGAATAAAGACTTATAAAACTCCACAAGTGATGGGACCATGCAGCGTACTTTTGTGTGTATATTCCCATGTCACATATGACATTGTTTAGCACATAATAGTCTCAGAAAACATTGTTGAATTGATTGAATCTAAGTAGTTATCACGGAACTATTTAATCTGTTGATTCATTACCAAAGCTACTAGAATTGTAGCACTTAAAATAGCCCACTGGTTTCTTTTCTGAATCTGGTAAACTTTCTAAGTCATCTTTTCTCTCTTTTCACTTCTGGTATGTGGTCATGTGAAAGTAATTTGACATAATATCTAAAATGTAGAATGAGAGAGTAGATTTAGGTAAGAGAAAACAACCCTTATTTAAATCCATTCGGGATTTAAATGGCCTGGTGGCCTAGTGGTTAAGTTCGTGAGCTCCGCTTCAGCGGCCCAGGGTACACAGGTTCGGACCCCGGGCGCGAACCTATGCACTGCTTATCAAGCCATGCTGTGGCAGACGTCCCACATATAAAGTAGAGGAAGATGGGCACGGATGTTAGCTCAGGGCTAATCTTCCTCAGTAAAAAAATAAATAAATAAATAAACAAATAAATCTATTCGTACTTGCAATGAAAAGAAACTTTCGTATTATTATTCACATTACTATTACCTTCATATTACTATTGTCATTTAAAAATTACTTTTTGGGCTGGCCCCGTGGCTTAGTGGTTAAGTGTGCGCGCTCTGCTACTGGCGGCCCAGGTTCGGATCCCAGGCGCGCACCGACGCACCGCTTCTCCGGCCATGCTGAGGCCGTGTCCCACATATGGCAACTAGGAGGATGTGCAACTATGACATACAACTATCTACTGGGGCTTTGGGGGGAAGAAACGGGGAGGATTGGCAATAGATGTTAGCTTAGAGCCAGTCATCCTCAGCAAAGAGAGGAGGATTAGCATGGGTGTTAGCTCAGGGCTGATCTTCCTCACAAAAAAATAAATAAATAAATAAAAATTACTTTCTGAGCTTCCAAACAAGAGTTATTAAAAATATAGAAAACATTTTTATCCCTTCCCCTACTCCACCACCTAGGAAAATATTTTTTCTTCACCTTTCTGAATAGATCCAAGGAAATAAAATAGAGGCACATACTTGTTTTCTCCAGACTTAAATTTTTTTACTTGTAAGTAAGTTTACCCTGACTCCACACAAGCCAAGTATTAATTAAAGTGCAAATAGGAGAGAGAGATTGGACATAGACAAAGGTCAAGTGTTCTGTCAAGTCTACAAAATGGCCATGTCCAGTGGGATGGACAAACACTATGTATTTCTGTGAGCTGCATATTTCAAAAGGCCATGATATAGCGTGTTAAATTTAATTTGATCTCATTAGCAAACACAGTACTGATCACAATACTGAGCTAAGTTTAGTTTTTAAAAGCTCTTTTTAAACTCCTTATCTGACCTCACATAGAAACCCACCGACACTTTTCCCTTTGTTCCTACCCCCTCTTCCACTAGAACACCAACTCGATGGCTCTCTGCAGCAGCAGTGCTGTAGCGTAGACCAGGCCTGTCTTTTGGGATGAAGTTCGGGGAAGCAGCCTGAGTCTCTGGAAGACCCTAAAACCCAGAGGCAGCTGGGCCTTTTGACCCCCAGCCCCTCCAAACTCTCCTCCCTATACAGCCTCGTGTCACCTCCCAGAGTCACACCCTTCCCGCTCCCCCACCCTTTGGTTAAAAATAAAACTCTCTAGGCTCCTGGCGTTTCCCTACCATTGTGTTGGCAGACTATGGAAGGTGAAAGCCAGGCTATTCCTGCTGGTGGCAGAGGCAGAGGTATGTTCACGGCTGGAACTCAGAACTCATTTTTCCATAGAAACTGTGGTGTACTGTTAGGTATGTTCTGGAGTGCATTTAGAACTCCAGATGAGGTATGTGAGTCAAATGGACTTTTATGAGTTCTCCTGGGCATGTACCTACTCCTTTTAAGGTTGTTTCCTTAGGAATATGGCTTTGAGTTCAAAACAGTTGACCATAAATTGTCTTTGTGTAGAGTGAGACCCAGGGGCATAGGCCTTAATTGTTTGTCTGCTATGAATTTAGACAGGTGTGGGCCCCTTTGAGGGGCTCAGCTCACTCTACCCCTGCTCCAGGACTGAGACTTCTGAGCTGTGAGGGGAACCAGGAGCCCCCTTAGAGCGAGCACCCAAAAGGGCAATAACAGACCTGAAGTGGGAAAGGGTGCACGTGAACTTGGTGCAAGGACCATGGCTGGGGCAGGAAGGGCAGGAGGCTCAGGGAAGGTGGGGGTGAAGGATTCCAGGAGGTCTTTCGGCCTAGCCCCTAGAGACTTTAATAGTGTTATACTGTTAGGTTCATTTCTATAGACTCGTGCCAGAGTCCTTGCAGGAGGGTTGTAATAAAAAGCAAGTGGGGCAAAGAACTGTATCTTTAGAGTTCCCTAAGAAATGGAGGCTAGGGATAGAGTGATCTTGTGGCATAGAAATAGAGTATGTCACAGATATGTGTGTGTGTGTGTGCGCACGCGCGCGTCAGCAGCATTCCGCTGTTCATTTGGAACAAAATACATTTCTGGTTATAGCCAAGACCATGCCAAACTGGTGATGACAAGGAAAGCAGGAATCCTTAGAAAATGAAGAAAGAAATGGAGGCCATCATAAAGTAGGAGAAAGAATGATCATCAATTTATGATGTCTTATGAATTTATGAATCTGTGTGGGGTCCCATAGGATCAGAAGGAAGAGGTTCAGGAGTACTGGGATCTACAGATTGAGATGGAGGGGTCTGATATCCATTTACCAAATAATTGCTGTTCTTGTCACTCTTTTGACTGTGCCCTGGGGAAATTTGGCTTCTTTTATATATCCCTTGGCATTTAGCACAGTGCCATGCATAAAGTAGCCCTTAATAAGTGTTACTGACAGTCTTAACAAATAGAACTAAATAGAATAAAACTAAATAAATGCATTGAAGTTTAGACAAAAGGCAAAAAGCATCATGTACTGCAATACTGAAGACATACTGCATAGGTTTGGAAGTTGATTTCAGTCTTTGTTGGTTATTATGATAACTGTTGAGTGTGCCCAAGTCTTTGCCTTCAGATGAATTCAATAGAATTATGAAAAGACATCAGTCTTTGCTGTGATAGTTTAAATTTGTTTTTATGGTCTTTAAAAGTGGTCTGCTAGGGCTCTAAGCCTTCTGTTTTAACTGAGAGTGTGGTGGGTGATAGTGTGGAGGGAGAGTTGCTGGCAAAATCTCAATGGTGATGATGGCAGTGGTGGTGGTGGGTTGGGAGGAATTTTTGACGAGATGTGTAATGTATATTGTAGCTATTGACTCCCGTAGCTAGAAAGAGCTCTTCCAGGCATTGGGAATGGAGTATGACTGCAGAAACTGGCCCTTCTATCAAAAAAATTCAGCCTATATGTTACATTTTGGCACATGAGTTGGGAGTGGGGACAGAGGACTGCCTTGGTCTAGTCTATGTAGCAGACAAAAATGTATGCAACCAAAGTACTTCGTAAATGCCAAATGATCTAACTCATGAAAAGTGCCCATTCATCATCCTTTGATTTAACAAACATTTATTGAGCTCCTGTTTGGTGCCAGGATCGTGGTCAGCTCTCTGGAGGTACTGGAGATGGCTTCAAGTTTCTGTGCTTTTATGACTGTAATTCCTCAAGAGCAGAGACTTAGACCATCTCATTCTTTTTTTTCTTTTTTCTTTTTTTATTCCTGTGAAGTCTCTTTCCCGGAATTTTTCAAAGTGGCAGTAGAAGGTGTAGCTCTCTTTCCTCTCAGATTCCAGAACTGCTGGCAGACATATGCCTTGCCACTTGAAGAACCTTGAGAGAATGAGCCCAAAACAAAGCAAAAGCCAAGTGGAGAGGGATAGCAATGAAGAGGGAAAGAGAGACGAGGACAGAGAGCAAGTTCTGATGAGTTTAGAATTTAACCGTGAAGATCTTTGCTGCTCTTCCTTTCCATCTTCTGGTTTTACGAATCTATGAAGTCACCTAAGGTAGTTTGACATGGGTTTCCATGCCTTGCAGCCAAAGGGTCCTGATTTATACAAAGGTTCAACAACGAACCTATCATCTTCCTCTCCCAAACCTGCGCCTCTGTAGGAAACCTCCCATATTCTGGTCAATGATTCTACTCACCATCTTGTCCCCTCAGGTCAGAAACCTGGGAGTCATTCTAGAATCCTTCCTGCCCATCACCCCTGTCAGTCAACGATAATCACCTAGTCCTAATGCTATTGTCCCTAAATATCCCTTGAATCCATCTCTTTCTCCCCATCCCTACTGTCACTACCTTAGTACAGGCTCTCATGAAATCTTGACTGGGGCTTTGCAATAGCCATTTACCTGAGCTCCTACCTGGGATCCTTACAGGATTCATCTTGTAAAATTCATCCTCCACATAGCAGCTACAGTAAGGTATCTGAAATGCAAACCTAGCTTTATCAGTACAATGCCTAAATTTCCCACAACCCAATCTTACCTTCTCCAATTTCTCATTATTCATTTTACACTGTGTTGAGCAACAAAAAGCTGCTTATTTTACACACAAACCAAGTCCAGGCTCTCATCTCAGTATCTATGACAGCTTTGATACTGAGGAAGAGAGGTGGTCTGCTTCCGTTGACTTAATCTTCAACATAGGCTTCAATGTTTCATTTTGTACAAGATGAAGCCTAAATTTTGCAGGTTGTCATTTAATGCCTTCCCTACCTTTTCAAGCCTCCACTCCCCAACTAAAACTCCATAAGAATCATTACTTCAGCCAGGCTATTCTATAATACAGTTGCCTACGTACATCTTTCCCCCTCTGGTTGGTTGTTTGCACAGATCTTTCTGCCTGCAGAGCTCTTCAGTTCTTTTCCTTCCATTCACTTGTACCTACCCTCAAGGCATTCCAACCCCCACTGATTTATTGTTCTTCCAGCCTTTCAAGATCTTATTGTTTGCAGAAGTCTTTTGATCACTTATTACGTATTGCTTTATATTAATATTTGACTCTTCGTGAGTATGTCCTGCCTTTGCCACAAGTTTCCAAGCTCAGTGAGGACAAGGACCCAGCCTCAAGCCTCTGAGTATACCTTGCACATTGTTTTGTATATGAGGGGTACCCAGTATATGTTTGTGAATTTTTTTCTACTGGATCTATTCTCGTCTCTTGAGTCATGGCAGCTACACATTTTGGTGAGTTTTTAGTAAATGGGTTCAGAGAAGACAAGGCCAGTAAATTTTAACTTCCAAATGTAAAAGTTATTCGAGGTCAAATTCCTCAGTTCCCACAAAGGGGATAATCACTTTTGTGAGGTCCCTAGCAACAGTATTAAGTTCTACTGAGCGAGTTCCAGGAGTCTGTAACTTTTGTGTCCATGAAAATTATAATTACTGAGTACAATTACAATGCTGTGGAAATCATGAATATTATAATACACACATCTGTGAAATTGCCATTTCAGAGCTCATGAAAGATACAAGCTCAAGACAAAGGAGAACAAGAAAATCTTGGAACCAGATTCGGGTCACAATAAAGAAGTTACTTTATATTAGTCTCGGATTATAATTTTTAATTCTCTTTGCATACATTCCCATTTATTTCTGAGTGTTTCATCTTAAATTGGAGTTCATGAACACGGTAACTCTTCTGGTATTTCTATATATTTTATTTTTCTGCTCTCAAGATTCTCTCTTTTATCTGTTTTCATCGTTTTATTATGATTATAATGAAAATTTTGGTTAACATCCTGATCATCTTGATATATAAGACATTTTTCTTCTAAAGATCATAGACGTAAGTTCCATTTCATTTATCCTCCCATAGACCTTAGTATTCTTTCTATTGTAAGTGACATTTACTTGGCTTATGCTAAGAGAGAATTTATTGATTCATCTAAGTTGAAAGTGTAGGGCTAGATCAAGCTTCAGGCACAGCTCAGTAAGAGCTAAAAGGATGTCATAAATATCTGGTTTCTCACCATCTTTCTCTTTTGTCAACTGTTGCCTTTAGTCCTAGGCTTTACGTAGTAGCACGATGGTAGCAACAGCTCTAGGCCCTATGTCTCCTTGAGTTTCAAGACAGTGGGAAAGAGTGATACTCTCTTTCCTAGAAGTCCCAGCCAATAGATCTCATTGGCTCTCTTTGGTTATGTGCCCACCCCTAAAGCAATCACCATGGCCATGATTTACTTAAAACTGGTGGGGAGGCATGGTAGACACCCCCTGGCCTCAAGGATATAAACTGCTCCACCAGAACCTCATGGACTGATAGTGTGGGTGGATTGATATTGATCTCTTAGAAACCTACCTACCGAACTCTCAGGACCAATCAACCTTGTTGACCACACCGTCTTTTAATAATATATTTCCTAGGCTTTTGTGATGCCTCAGTCTCCTGGTTCCTCTTTTATCTGGGCACTATCTCCTTTCTCTGGTCATTAAATGTTCAAGCCTCTCAAGGCTAGGTCCTAGGCACTCTTCTAACTGGCCTCTATTCTAGGTTATTTCATTCATACACAGGCTTTAATGACCACCTAAAAGCCAAGAATTTGAAATTTCCTCTGCAACTCAGAGAAAACTCTGAACTCTATACATCGATATCCAACTGCCTACTGACTTTTCATCTTGGTTCTCTTAAAGTCGCTTCAAACCTACATCCCCTGTCCCCCAAATAGACCTGTTCTGAGCACAGTGCTTTCTATCACGGTGAATTGAATCACTATCTGTCAGTTCAGCAAGTTGGAAACCTAAGCACCATCTTTAACATGGCCCTAACCTCTCCTCCCCATTGCATAGCTGATCTATCATTGAGTCCTATAAATTTTACTTCCTCAATATCTCTCAAATCCTTCCACTTCTCTCTATCTTTATAGCCACCTCCTTAGTCCAAGCCATTATCTTCAATCATCTAATTACTTCACTGTTTCTCAACTCATTGTCAATGTATTTCTGCCTTCTTTCAATCTATTTTTTATTTTGTAGCTAAAGTACATTTTTTCAAAATGCAAATTCAATGGCTTTCCATCGGTCTTAAAATACAGAGCAAAATCCCTACCGTAGTTTACAAAACTTTGCTAATATGGCTTCTTCCCAGCTCATCATCACCACAAGTCTCCACATTTCCCTCTTGCCCTTTGCATTCTGCCATAGTGGTCTTCTTTCACCTTCTCGACACACTGTGGTAGACAGAATAATGGCTGCCCAAAGATGTCCACATCCTAATCACCAAAACCTCTGAATGTTACCTTACATGGCAAAAGGGACTTTGTAGATGAGATTAAGTTAGGGATCTTGAGATGGGGAGATTATCCTGGATTATCCATGTAGTTCCAATATAATCACAAGGGTCTTTATAAGAGCAAAGCAGGCGAATCAAAGGCAGAGAAAGAGGTATGACGATGGAAGCAGAGATCAGAGTGGTATGAGAAGGGAACCATGAGTCAAGGAACACAGGCAGCCTCTAGTAGCTGGAAAAGGCAAGGAAATGGATCTTCCCCTAGAGCTTCCAGAAGGAATAGAGCCCTATGGACACCTCAACTGTAAGACAATAGATTTGTTTTAAGTTGCTAAATTTGTGATAATTTGTTATAACATCAATAGCAAAGTAATATACACACCATCAAGCTGAATATCTTCAGTTTTCTTTCCAGATTTGTTCTCCACTCATCTCTATGCTGCTCTATGCCCTGAGGCTGACTTGTATGCATCAAGGAGCTCTCTTACCTTCTGGTCCTGGTTGGGCTTGGCCATTGGGAATTACACACAGGAGATTTGAGGGCAGAAGGAAAGTGAAGTTGTTTATTTCCTCTACTACCACCTTGCTGGATCTCTGTGGGCTGGTTGCACTCCCTTGACTGAAGGCCACAGCTCCTGTCAGATGGCTCTGCTATACAGCTACCTGTTCTATGTTCTAATAACTAACTGCTTTAATCTCTTGCCCCATTAAGCTAGGGTGGTGGTGGTAGTGGTAGTGGTGATGGTGGTGGTGATCAACAGTTGTTTGCTACTGCTACCCTAGAGTACTGCACTATCCTATGCTATTTTCCCTACACCCTGGCCTCATCTTGTTAAAAAGTCTCTTTATTAAACACTCCTTAAAATTTCCAGTTCAAAGGGGCCATCTGTTTCCCCACAGGATGCTGAGTAATACAGACCTCGTTATTTTCCCCTCTGCCTCGGGGCCTTGGTACATGCTACTGCCTTTGCCGGGAAAGCCCTTCTTCCCATCTGTCCTCTCTTCCTGTATTAATCTTCAGATTCTTAAATAGCACTTCCTCAAAGTCCTTCCTTCCCCCAGACAAAGTCAGGTGTTACACAACCTCATAACACTATGTGTCTATACTCCATACTTCTTATCACAATTATAGCTTTATAGTTGTTCATGTGCTCATTTAATTATTGTTTATCTTTCCTTCTAGAGCTGAATTATTCCATATAGCAGCCACTAGCCCTAGGTGGCTATTGAGCATTTGAATTGTGTGGCTAGCTTAACTGACAAATTGAACTTTAAATTTTGTTTAACTGTAATTAATTTAAATTTAAGAACTAATAATAAAGTTATCAGAAAACTTTTAAGTATGTTTGGAAGAACTTGGGCATGTGAATCTAGTTTATCAATGAAAATTTATGAAATCTAAATACAGATAAAATATTTCTGATAAAAATTTAGTGTCTGAATAGAGATGGGCTGTATATATAAAATATACATTGGATTTGGAAGACAGTAAAAAAAAGAAGGTAAAATGTGTCATTAATAATTTTAAAATCTTGGGGCCGGCCCCGTGGCTTAGCGGTTAAGTGCACGCTCCGCTGCTGGCGGCCGGGGTTCGGATCCCGGGCGCGCACCAACACACCACTTCTCGGGCCATGCTGAGGCCGCGTCCCACATACAGCAACTAGAAGGATGTGCAACTACGACATACAACTATCTACTGGGGCTTTGGGGAAAAAGAAATAAATAAATAAAATTACAAATAGGAAAACTTTCATCATATTTAAAAAAAATAATTTCAAAATCTTGATTAGATGTGGAAATGATGATGTTTTGGATCTATTGAGTTAAATAAAATACATTATTAGCATCAATTTCACCGCTTCCTTTTTACCTTTTTTAAACATGACTACTAGAAAATTTAGATTTATATTTGTGGCTCACCTTGTTATTTTTCTTGGAAAGTGCTTCTTCAGACTAGAGCATAAGGTTCAAGAGGGCAATTTTCTCATCCTTTTGTCCCTTTTCACACTGCCCGATGCTTCTTAGTAGATGCTCCACAAATATTTAACACGTGGGTAAATGAATGGAAAAGCATGTGTACTCCACCAGTGCAGAGTAGCCTTAGGGAGCACCTCATCTTGAGTATTAACAGATTTCTAGTCCGTGTCACTCTATATCTTAAGAGTCCAACTTTTAGGGGCAACAATGATAGAACTTGTAAGTTTAATGAGGTTCCAGCATGTTTCTACCTGCTGGAAGTTAAGATGCCTACAGCCTGGCAGGTATAGTAACTGTGTCTTAGCAACAGCAGACTAGACCTTATTTGGTGGTAGGGTAGGGTGTGTGCTGGTAGTGGTGGAGTAGACTTTGCTGCACTTGGCAGGAAGCAGGTTTCTAGGTGGTTTTGAGAGAAGGTGAGAGCCAGCTGTGCCAAAAAGTCTCCTGGTACTCATGTATAAGAACCAGGGCTGCTCTCTGCCGGCAATTTTCCCTTTCCTGCAATGTCCATGTTTCTTTTTTCTGACTCTCCTCTTCTTCTCCCCAGCAAGGCCATCCTTGTCATTTTACTCTGGTTTCTCCCAGCCTAATCCCACTCCCTACTCAAGACCCTGCATCCAACTGGAGATGTTTGTTTTGTGGACAGTAGACTTCTTCTTCCCCGAATTGACTCTTCAAAGGGAGATGGGGAAGCCTGGTCGGGGCAACAAATAGATCATTTGATTTTTGTTGGAAGGAAGTCAACTGTGTTAACAGGACTTTTGCATTTCAGGTCACACATCTCCATCTTTTCAGCCCAGGCACCTCTTTTCAACTTGCAAAATGGCATCCACCCACGTAGCTTATCTCTTGTCTTCTGTTGAACCGTTCTCCCTTCGAGAAGAAATATATATAGACACAGGTAAGACAGTGACTTTACATATTTACGATTAAGGTCCCTTAAATGTTCACTCTGCCTGTCTGACTAGTAATGCTGTAAGGTCTGAGTCATAGGAAGGGTCATAGGGGGACTGCCTTTGCTGGCCCAGCCCTGCTGCTCTGCCCATCTCCCTGCATTTTTCACAGATCTCGCACAAGCTGAATCCACCAGCTTATTTTCATTCATTCCATCTTTACACTTCCTTTAGAGCAATGACCTACTTAAGTTAAAGGGAAATACAAACCCCCAAGGAAATTTGCTGACAGCTGTTTCCTGGGTAGAATTAGGTTGGGTATGTGTCTGAGAGAAGCTTATGAGCTCTAAGAATCCTTCTGGCTGAGGATGGACATGGAAAAGAAGGGAGAGAAGGTTAAAAAAAAACGTGTTAGAGGACAAGTGTTTCTGGGGACGTGATTGGAGACTGATGACATGGCAGGGAGGGTTGGGTGAGAAATAGTTTCTCAAGGGCAGATCTAAACTGGAATTTCAATGTTCTATTTAGTCTCCTACCTCAGTGTCCTGCTCAGAAGCTCTACTCCTAAGGCCATGGGTTTAAGGAATATCAGGGTCTAGATGAAGCAGATAAAGCCAAATCATTATTAGAAATAAAACATTTTTGACAGGTAGTAAGTGATTGCACAGTTTGGAAGATAATTTAAGGACAAAAGATGACAGGTAGAAACAAGTTCAGATCAAGAGCCTGGGACACTCGAGTTTTTATCTTGAATTTGGCAGGAATTGGCTGAGAACCTTGCGCAAATCATTTTGACCCTCTCTAAGCCTCCCTTTTCTCATGTGTAAAATGTGTGGTTTAGGCGAAATGATGGCTAAGAAGCCTTTCAGCTTTTAAATTCCTTGATACATATACAATGATTTACCTATTGGCTAAGATAGCTAATGATCACTATTATTTAGTAAAGTTGTTAACAAGTAGTCCAACTGATTTATGTTTTATCCTTTTCCCTTTTTTTTGGTGGACATGTTTTGGAGGATGGCCAAAAGAGGAGGGCACAGAGATCAAAGATCCAAACAAGCCCCAAACCAGACAATCGGCCTGTGAGTCACGGACCACTGATTGACTGTGGACTGTAGAGTCCTTTCGGTGCCCTCTGGTATGAGTCACAGGCCTCACCATCCCTGGCATCCAATCCCATGTGGTGATCCTTTCTTTATCTATTTGTCTGGTATATGGGAGGACCAACTACTTCTATGACTAATAGCCCAGAAACTCCTGACTGAGCCCTAATGTGTACTTCGCATGCTGTTCTCATTCAATTGCAATGGTGTGAATGCAGTGGGCACTGAATAATGTTGAATGCTAAATTCCACAATAAACCATCTGCTGTTTACTAGAGGAACTGTCAAAGCTACTTGTAGCATGTAAAAGTACTCTTCGGTCAGTTTATAAGCTTAAACTTGTAGTGTTATAGGATTTTAGAGTTAAAAGAGACTGGAATCCATCTGATCTAGTACTAATATGTTAGAGATGGAGTGAGGATGAAATAACTTGCCCAAGGTTGTGAGTTAATTAGTGCAAACTCAGGACTCGAAAACAACAGCAGATTTTCAGGTCTGTGGTCTTTCTACTATACTATATTGCTTTTGTAAGAACCTGAGTACATTTTAAATATGATTAATTAATTTTAAATATGCAATTCATGCACTGCAAAATTTAAAAGACACAAAGGGTTTAAAGTGAAAATTTAGTCTCCTATCTACTCTTGTCTTTAACCACTTAGTCTCCTCCCTCGTTGATCAATCTGGACTTTATTTTAGCATAAGGCGCGAGGTATGGATCCAACTTTATTTTCTTTCAGATGGCTATACAGTTATTTTACTAGCTGATAAGGTGTGTTTCCCTTATTAATGCTTCTTTTTTGGAATTTTTGTGTTTATTCTTGCCTGTTTTTTCTCCTGTATGAACTTGAGAATCAGCTTGCGCATTAAAAAAAATTAGGTTGGTTTTTAAAAAATGATGTCATGTTAAATTTATAGATTAATTTAGGGAGATTTGACAGTGTTACGAAGTCTGCTATACAGCCTCAGGATACACTTTCACCCCTGAGAAAAAGAAACATGACAGGAGCAACTATCCTTTCTGCCTTTTGATGTGTTTCTGTGAGGGTGTGGTTTTCACACCTTCAAACACCACACCTTACCTCACACCTTATACTAAATACATTCCAGCCATAGTGGCCTCTTTGCTGTTTCTTCAACTCATCTGGCATGTTCTCTCTGCTCGAAACTCTGCTTCAACTCAGATATTTGCATAGCTCCCTCCCTTACCTCCTTCAAGTATTTGCCCGAATGCCACCACCTCATTGAGCCTACCCTGACCACTCTATTTAAATTGCTATTGCCTCTACTCCTAGCTCTCCTAATTTTCTTTATCCTGTTCTACTCTATTTTCCATGCTACTTATCACCTTTTAACATACTAGATAATTTACTAAATAATTATGCTTATTATTTATCGTCTGTCTCCACCACTAAAACATAAGCCTCAAGAGGGCAGAGATTTTGTCTGTTTTATTCACTGCCATATTCCAAGTGCCTAGAACTATGCCTGACATACAGGAAATGTTCAATAAATATTTGTGTAATTTAATTAAACTAAAGAAAGTATCTATCTAGTAAGAGATCTTATTAAATATCAAATACCTTTTCAGCATCCATGGAAATAATCGTATGACTATTTTCTCTTTTCATTCTCAGACATGGTAAATGATATATTAAATTTCCCAATAGCGAAATAGCCTTTCATTCCTGGAATAAACTCCAACTTAATCATGGTCTGTTGTTCATGTATGAGTTGCCTGATTTTGTTTGCTATTATATTTAGGTTTTTGAATTTATACTAAAAGTGAGATTGGTGTGAAGTTTTGTCATGATATCTTTGTTTGGCTTTGTTATCAGTGTTATGCTAACTTCAAAGAGTAATTTAGAATTCCCCCACCAACTGTTTTTTGCTGCTCTGGAATAGTCCAAGTAGTATCGACTTTATTTTTTCTTTAAAGTATAGTTACTTCTGCATTCTCATGGTTGTAATCTCTCGGATGTCAAATTTTCTACTTTATTTATGCTTAGTATTTTATAAATGTAGTTATATTATTTTTCATTCATACATTCAAAATTAGGCTAGAATTAATTACCTCAGGAAATGATCAAGAACAAATCATGTTACACCATAGATTCTTTTTTTTTTTATTGCGGTAACATTGGTTTATAATATTGTATAAGGTTCAGGTGTACATCATAATATTTCAGTTTCTGTATAGATTACATCATGTTCACCACTCAAAGACTAGTTACAATCCATCACCACACATGATGTGCCTAATCATCCCCTTCACCCCCCTCCATCCCCCCATCCCCTCTGGTAACCACCAATCCAATCTCTGTCTCTATGTGATTTTTTTTTTTTTTTTTATCTTCTACTTATGAGTGAGATCATACGGCATTAGATTTTTTACTTCTGACTTATTTCGCTTAGCATAATACCCTCAAGGTCCATCCATGTTGTTCCAAATGGCTGGATTTCATCTTTTCTTATGGCTGAGTAGTATTCCATTGTGTATATATACCATATCTTCTTTATCCATTCATCCCTTGATGGGCATCTACGTTGCTTCCAAGTCTTGGCTATTGTGAATAGTGCTGCAATGAACATGGGGTGCATGTATCTTTATGCATTTGTGTTTGCATGTTCTTTGGATAAATACCCAGCAGTGCAATAGCTGGATCGTATGGTAGTTCTATTCTTAATTTATTGAGGAATCTCCATACTGTTTTCCGTAGTGACTGCACAACTTTGGACTCCCACCAGCAGTGTATGCGAGTTCCCTTCTCTCCACATCCTCTCTGACACTTGTTTCCTGTCAGGTTAATTATAGCCATTCTGATGGGAGTGAGGTGATATCTTATTGTAGTTTTGATTTGCATTTCTCTGATAGTTAATGATGTTGAACATCTTTTCATGTGTCTGTTGGCCATCTGTATATGTTCTTTGGAGAAATGTCTGTTCAGGTCTTTTGCCCATTTTTTAATTGGGTTGTTAGTTTTTTGGTTTTGAGATCTTTATATATTTTGGATATTAACCCCTTATCAGATATATGGTTTAAAAATATCTTCTCCCAATTGTTAGGTTGTCTTTTTGTATCGTCGATGGTTTCCTTTGTTTTGCAAAAGCTTTTTAGTTTGATGAAAACTAAACTAGTTTGATGTCCATTTGTTTATTTTTTCTATTGTTTCCCTTGCCCAGTCAGACATGGTACTTGAAAATATGTTGCTAAGACCGATGTTGAAGAGCATACTGCTTATGTTTTCTTCTAGAAATTTCATGGTTTCAGGTCTTACATTCAAGTCTTTAACCCATTTTGAGTTAATTTTTGTGTATGGTGTAAGATAATAGTCTACTTTCATTCTGTTGCATGTGGCTGTCCAGTGTTCCCAACACCATTTATTGAAGAGACTTTCCTTTTTCCATTGTATGTTCTTGGCTCTCTTGTCAAAAATTAGCTGTCCAGAAATGTGAGAACACTGTCTTTTTAACCAAGTTTCAACTAACTTGAGAGTTTGGGTGACGTTGCTGTGACTTCTTCCTTCCTTCCTTCTTTCTGAAACAGCACATAAAACATTGATCAGCTTAAACTAGTTTTGCTTCCTTAAAAAAGGTTGTTGATTAATTAAACCTTGCTCAATAACAGAGACAACACTGTGCATGTGCCAGGCAGGATCCTAGGGCCCCAGCATGACCCTGGAACCAAGAATCTTCAGAAATGTTGCCACTTGAGCCCTTTAAGAGGTGAGAAGTCCTTCAAGAAGGAAAATCAGGCTTCCAGCACCCTAAGTAGCTTGATTACCATGTATGGACTGATTCGAGACTAGCCAATCAACATACATGGGCCCAGCTGTAGCTTAGTAGCCCCTAACTCCTTAAATTTCCCTCTGAACCTTGGATTGGGGAGACAGATTTGAGAGGTTGCCTCCTGTCTCCTTGCCAGTCGACCTCGCAATAAAGATCTTTATTTTCTCAAAAGCTGTTGCCATGATGTTGGCTTCTATGCACACCAGGTAGCCAGCCTTTGCTCAGTGACACTTCTTTCTTTTCTCCCTCTTTCCTTCCTTTAAAATATTCAAATCTTTGCTCTAGTTTTAGCTTTATTATTTTGTGTAGGCATGTTAAAAAAGCTCCAACTCCTAAAGTGTGTATTTTCCTTCTTGAATGCTCATACAATCCTAAAGCTATAAATTCCTTGTCTCCTACATAATAAAATGGAGACCCAGGAAGTTCAAGTGGCCTTCCCACTTTTATTGTCATGGGAGAGTCAGAATAGGTCCCAGATCTCCAGTGCCCTTTGCATTATACCACTGCTCCCCTCAATTGGTTCTGCAGGTGCTCCTGTGTGTGTGTGTGTGTGCGCGCGCGTGCACGCGCGTGTGTGTGTGTGTCCCTTGTTCTGCTCTTCCTTCCAGGCCTTCTTCCTTCCACAAATAAATGTTAAATACCACGTGTGTGCCAGTCACTCTTCAAGGTGTTAGGAGTTATGAAGATGAACAAGGCAGTCTTTACTTTCTAGAAATTTATAATTTAGTGAGGGAATCAGACAAGTAAACAAATAATTACAATACAGTATAAAGATGGTGCATATAAAATGTAAATGGACAGAAAGCACAGAGGGAGGGAAGGAGTCACTAAATATGACTGGAGGCTCAGGAAAAGCTTGACAGAGTCTTGGACTCGGCCTGACAAGGAGGATTCTGCTCATGTTTGCTATTCCTTGAACTCAAATGTTCTATCAAGAACCCCATGCATATCTAAAAATATTCTCACACCAAGGCAGCTACTTTTGCCTAGAAAGCCTTGTGGTTGGAGGCCCTATGTTCTCTGTACTATAACTCTTAATGATGCCTCCATAACTCTTCCTTTCTGGTCATAAACAGAGAGCTCCAAACCACTTTGAAGTTTTCTGCTCCATCCTATACAGCTCCTACCCTCAGATCCTCTAGATAGAACCATCCCTTTGATAATATTCAAAATCTTCAGCAGTTCTCCAGAGGTAGGAATTTATTCTTGAGAGGGTGGAAAATGAAGATGTTTACTTTTAAGTTTAAAACCAGTGTTCTCTGGCAATTGGTCAAACTGTTTTCACCTAGAGCATTGAGGTTAACACTATTGATTTATCTATCCCAAGGAATATCCCAAGGAAAAAATAATATTTATTTTTATCATCATTTCTAAACTAGTTTTTTATTTAACACATTGTGAGTGCCTGCTGTGTGCTTACCGCTGGACAAGGCTTTGTGGGGATATAAAGAATTAGAAGATATGCTCCCCGCCCACAGGGGTTTTCGGTCCAGTTGGGAAGACAAGACAAATGGAATTCAAAGATAAATAATAAAGCAAGACACTGTAGAACATGTCTAAAATGGGTGGTATAGACAATTATTACTATTGAGTGCAGGAGAGGGAGTGATTGCTATAGAATATACCAGTTATTCTTTGCCCCTGATTTGTCCATCTGCAAGGCTGATGGCTAATTTTACATGTCATGTTGGCTAGGCTATGATATCCAATTGTTTGGTCAGACACTAGTCTAGATGTTGCTGTGAAGGCATTTTTTAGATGATTAACATTGAAGTCAGTAGACTTTGAGTAAAGCAGATTATCCTCCATAATGTGGGTGAGTCTCATCCAGTCAGTTCAAGGCCTTCCGAGAAAAGACTGAGTTCCCTGAGGAGGAAGAAATCCTGCCTCCAGACTTCAGACTCAAGACTGCAACTTCAACTCTTCCCTGGGTCTCTAGCTTGCTGACCCTGCCTGCACATTTTGGATTTGCCAGCTCCCACAATTGCATGAGCCAATTCCTCAAAATGAATCTCTCTTTCACTATACATGCATCCTATTGAGTCTGTTTCTCTGGAGAACCTGACTAATACAAAGCCCAGGGATTCTCATTCTCTTTCAACCTGATCCCTAAGGTAAGAAGACTTGGTACATATAGACGTTCCCACTGAGATACGATCTCATTTATTTCTTTATTCATTCAACAAAAATTTTATTAGCTATTAGTATAGTGGATTAAGAGTATAAGCTTTGATGGGGCCGGCCTGGTGGCGCAAGTGGTTAAGTGCGCGCACTCCGCTGCGGCGGCCCGGGGTTCGCTGGTTCGGATCCCGGGCGCGCACCGACGCACTGCTTGGTAAGCCATGCTGTGGCGGCGTCCCATATAAAGCGGAGGAAGATAGGCACAGATGTTAGCCCAGGGCCGTCTTCCTCAGCAAAAAAAGAGGAGGATTGGCGGATGTTAGCTCAGGGCTGATCTCCTCACAAAAAAAAAAAAAAAAAAAGAGTATAAGCTTTGAAACCAGCCCACCTATCTAGGTTTATTTTCTAATGAGTCTCACTTTTCTCATCTGTAAAATGGAGATAAAAATGATATCTACTTTTATGGTTGTTTGCAGAATAACTGAGTTAGCAAAAACATGCTAAGTGCTTTGAACAGCTCCTAGTATGCAGTAAGCATTCACTACGTGTTAGCTATCTTTATTATGATTGTATTCCAGGTACTGTGCCTGGCTTTGTAGAAACAGTGATAAGTATCACAGAGAGCTAGCCCTTAAGTTGCTATTTGTGGAGTGAGAGAAATAAATGTACAGTTCCAATAGAGTGGGCTAGTGATTTTGATGTAGGTATGCACAAGGCCACAGGCCATTCAGGGGGGCATGGAGTTGGTGCTCAGAACCCTGAGTGGTCTGGACAAGGACAATCTGTGGTCTGAGCTGTGAAGGCAGAGGAAGTAACCTGTGGGGATGCTGGAAGCTGAGAAACTGTGGTGTATTCAAGGGAATTGTTTGCTTGGAGTAGAGTGTGAGGGTGAGCTGGTGGGAGATGAGATAGAAGAGATAAGCCTGGAGCCAGATGATGGAGGGCTTTGAGTGCTGAGGTAAGAGATCTGTCTGATCTTTATCTTGCTGATACTCAAGAGCCCCACATCCCCAAGGGTTCAAAGCCCTTTGAGGTATTCTAGAAGAGGAAGCAGTACGGCAAAACAAAGAGGCGCAAACATACATATACACACATAAATGAATGAATAAATGAATAAATAAATAAATGCTTTTTTTTTAAAAAAATGGGATATCAATGAATTGACCTGAATTTCAGATGTGTGATGGTCCTGTAGAGTGGTGGCTCTCAATTGGGGTGATTTTGCCCCTCAGCGGACATTTGGCAATGTCAGGAGACATTTTTGGTTGTCACATTTGAGGTGGGGAGTGCTAGTGGCAAGTAGTGGGTAGAGGCCAGGGATGTTGCTAAAAGTTCCACTATGCACAGGGCAGTCCCCAACAACTACAAAAATCATCAGGTCCAAAATGTCAATAGTGCTGAGATTGAGAAACTCTGCTGTAAAGAAACTGAGAAATAAGGTTGGAGAAGGAGGAGGTTATGTGCACCTTATAGTAAAGCTTTAATGCCTCGAAAAGTATTTTGGATTTTATTGTACAGGCCATTAGGAAGCCAATGATCGTTTTTGAGTAGAGAGGGATGATGAAGGTCATGTGTTCTGAAAGATTACTCTGGCTGTTGTGTGTATGAAACTGAAGGAGTTCAGGATGTGCTACCCCAAAATATGCCACTTTGGTATATTGATAATTTTGAGCTGAAGGCACTTGAAAAATAGCAAATGCAGGGAGAAGCTTTCTCTGAACCTCCCTTATCTGCCTAGAGACAGGTCCTTCCACAGGAACTCAATTGTCATGAATCTCCTCCTGGGGGTTTTATCAACCAGGGAGGATTGACTCTTAACACAGCAGAGGAGACCAGACACCCAGACAAATTTGTCTCAAACTATCATATCTCCCATCTATTCTTCTAAGGCCCATTGATTTTTCCTAAAAACCATTTACTCTCCCCTATGTTGCCTACATATTCCTTCCCTTTTTGCTATTAGGTTGGTATATAAGCTCTCAAATCTCATCACTTTTTTGGATATTCACTTTTTTTTCCTGTGATGCCCTCATGTATGTAATATTAAAAATTAATAAATTTATGTACCTTTTCTCCTATTAATCTGCCTGTTGTCAGTTTATGTCATAGAGCCAGCTATTGAACCTAGGAGGGCAGAGGGAAAGTCTTCCCTCCCATCAGTACATTGGAGGGTAGGTGGGCCTGAAGGCAGAGGAATCATGTGGAAGTCTGTTGTGATTGTTCAGACTCAAATGTTAGGAGCCTAATTGTTTGGGAGAAGATGGAGAGGAAAATAATGAAAATTGATGGGCATGAGAAGCCTGGAGAGAAAACTATTTTGGAAGAAGATAATGTGTTTTTAAAGAAAACATTCATTTTAAGGTAACAGTGCAATTCATGCAGAAATATCTCCTAAACAGACAGTTGTGAGCTTAGGAAAGAAGACAGGACCAGCCATGTAGGAGTCAACAGCCTAGAAGTGACAGGCAAAATATTGGTGGTGGACAAGATCTTTGGGAGAAAGAGGTGGCAAGAGAAAAGCAGTAGACTGAGGACCAACGGCAGTTCATGATGTCTCTTCTCTTTCCCTGTTTTAATTTTTTTTCTTTAAAAAGAAAGACATTCCCACCAATGTTGTAAATGAGGAGGAAGGAGACAGGTGTTCCCAGATATCTTGACTTCACTGAAATTCAAGACCCTTAAACAACTGTTTATTGAATTGATTGGCCAGGTGTTTCCTGGAAGATTGACTACCATTTGAGGACTAATCACTGAAAATCAGCCTCATCCTCTCAATGTTTCTTGTTATTTTGGTCCTCAGCCAGGCTAGACAGTGTGTTTGTGATCACAAGCAGAACACTGGCTAGACCCCCTCCTCTCCCATCCCGCCAACACTTGAATTGGTGGCGTTGCATAGCTGTTTTCCTAAATCACATTTTTAATGACTCTTGATTACTGTTTTCTCTGATGTGGTTTCCTCTCATATCTTATCGTTATTTTTCTCTCCCACATACCATATTAACCACAAAATTCTAGAGTCTCTGCAAATTGAAAACCTGATCTAGATGTATAACAATGCAAGGGAGGAGGAGTGGGTGTTTAGGGAAATAAAAGACAAATTTACTTGATTAAAAAAAGAGAAAAGCCATTGGCTTTTTAGTTAAGAGTTACATAGAACGTTAAAAAGGAAGGAAATCTTGTCATTTGTGACAACATGGATGAACCTGGAGGAGATTATATTAAGTGAAATAAGCCAAACACAGAAAGACAAATACTGTATGACCTCATTTATGTGTGGAATTTAAGATAGTCAAACTAATAGAAAAACTCATAGGTTAGAATGACAGTTGCCAGGGACGGGGAAATGGAGAGGTGGTGGTAAAATGGTACAAAGTCTCAGTTATGCAAGGTAAATAAGTTTTGGAGATCTACAATTTCACGTGGTGCCAATAGCTAACAATATTGTCTGTATATTTAAAATTTTTGAAGAGAGTAGATCTTATGTTAAGTGTTCTTAACACAGACAAAAAATAGTAAAGAGAGTGGGAGGTGATGGATGAGTCTACAGCCTTGATAGCGGTGATGGTTTCATGGCTATATACTTATCCCCAAACTCGTCAAGTTATATACATTAAATATGTACAGCTTTTTACATGTCAATCATAGCTCCATAAAGTGTTTTTTTAAAAATTACATAAATAATGTTTTAAATTGCTATGATTCAGTAGATACTGACCATCTGTTATTGATCTCCTATAACAAGAATTTATCATAATTCCATATAACGTCAAAACACATGTGCACTTTTAAATTTAAACTTCAAGACAACCTTCTAAAGTAGGTATTATTAGTCCCATTTCACAGTTGAGAAAACTGGAGCTCAGAGAGCTGAATGTCTAAGGTCTCAGAAGAAAATGGAAGCACTAAGGGGCAGATCAGTCGTGGTTCTTTCTGTCCTAACTGCTAAAGTGTAGATAGATTTCAATTTTAGTTTGTGTGTGTGTGTGTGTGTGTGCACGTGCGCACGCATATTCCCCTTCTTTTTCTTCACTTTTTTACATTGGTATCCTACTAGTGCAAGTTCTGTTGTTTCCTTGGAGACCACTCTATCTCATTGCACGTAGAGTGCCTTATTACTCTTTTTAATGGCTGAATAGTATTCTATTCTAATGAGTGTAACAACTTATTTACTAGTGTTTAGGTTTTTTCCATTAATTTTCTATGAGAAACAATGCTGTGGTGAGCAAGCTTGTGCATAGATCATTTTGCAAATACGTGACAAGTACAGCTGGAGAATGCATTCCTAGAAGCAGAATTGTTGGGTCCAAGGGTATGTGCAGTTATAGTTTTGATAGTTATTGCAAACCACCCTCCATAGAGCATATACCAACTTTAACCTCCCACAAACAATGTACAGGATTGTTCTTGTGTTCTTAGACTTCTTATTTTTGTCCTTCTGATAGATAAATCATAGCTTCTTGCATTCTTCTTTTTGTAGTGTGGCTGAACATCTTTTCATATATTCAGGAGACATTTGTATCCAATTTTTAAAAAGTAGCATTCTTAATGTCCTCTGGGCCTTGTGAATCCTAAGAAAGGTCCAGTTTGTCCATCAGTCTGCTGCATCAGTAGTTTCCTGACAAAAAGCAGGACCTCGCCTTCTTTTTCATTAGTGATGTTTATTGAATTCTTTGGCCAAGAGTTTCCTCTTCTTGTGGCTCTGTGGGAGCTCTCCATGAAAGGCAGTATCAGCCCCTGCTGGCCCTTCTGCCATGCTCTGTCCCATTCTGGCCACTAGCCCCCGCTGCACTGACCCAGCCTTCATGTCTGACTTTCTTGGGTGTCTGTTGTCATCCAGGCCCGTCTGGAGGTCCATATTTTCTAGCCTGCCTCTGGCCACCTCATCTCACTGCCACCAAGGCTGTTTAGCTACCCATAATGGTGCCATCGACCCCCTCTTTGAGAGTATACTATGTACCCAGCACGTTGAGTTAGTCAGTTCAGGCTGCTATAACAGAATACCACAGACTAGGGGGCTTATAAACAACATAAATTTATTTCTTACAGCCCTGGTGGCTGGAAAATCCAAGATCAAGTCACTGGGAGATTCAGTGTCTGGTGAGGGCCCATTTCCTGTTCATAGATGGCCATCTTCTCACTGTGTCCTCACATGACAGAAAGACAATGGAGCTCTCTGGAGTCTCTTTTATAAGGGCACTAATCTCATTCATGAAGGCTCTATACTCATGACCTAATCACCTCCCAAAAGTCTCACCTCCAAATATCATCACATTAGGCATTAGGGATTTAACATATGAATTTTGGGGAGACACAAATATTTAGTCTATAGCAACTGTGTTAATTGCTTTACAGGAATTATCTCATTAAGCCTTTACAAGAACCTTATTTTATAAATGACAAAACTGAAGCTCAGAGAGGTTGAATAAACTTCCCAAGGGCAGACAGGTAGAGGAGCTAGAACTCCATCTCTCCTTCACTCTAAATTGCATGTTGTTAATTGCCCTAGTGGTGGTGCTAACCAGATTGTGACCTCTGAGGTTTGCTCTTTGTTGCTTTCTGGGGCTTGTCACCATCTCGCTCTAGCTCATGTGAACCTTTCTCTCTCTCTCAATCTGATTAAAAAATGTCTTCTTCTTCAAGTTGGCCAGGTCTATTTTTGGGCGGGTGAGTGGGAGAGGAGAAACCACTGTACAGGAGCTAGAGCCCAGAGTGACCCAGGTCTTGGAGTTTTACCATTCAGATTTTCTCCTCCTAAGGCACATACTCAATGCAGCAGAGGAGTCGGGAGGAGGAAAGTCCCGAGGAGGTGGAGAAGGATGATAAATGGCCTCATACTGTAGACAACCCATCACTCCCATTTGGCACTCCAGCCTTGCTGCCCAGTCTGGCCTAACCCACCATTCCAGACTTCCCCCTCACTCAGGGGGACTTTTCTCTCAGGAGCCTCTTTGTCCTCCTTGCAATCTGGCTTCTATCAGGTGACCCAGGCCATTAGATCCATGTATAGGTGGATTCCTTATACCGTGTGGTCTCAAAAGACTCCCCTATGGGTTCTTAGGGTCTAGCAAATCAGGGGCTGTCACTAGGCCGTTGTTCAAGGGTCCCTGAACCTTGCAGTGGACGGAGGCTCACTCAGTGCCGAACTTAGGGAAGGCCAACAGGCTATGGGGCCAACTGCATACAGACATTCTTGGGTCTTAACTCTGGCTCTGTCAAACCATCCCTTTACATAATCTGTCCCCCCAGCTGAGCTGTGTTCTGTGGTCTTGCCTGGAGGAAGGACGATGGACTAAATAGGCTGTTAAAGTTGAATTCACTTTCATCTGTATTTCTGTCCCATGTTTTCTTAGTACCACTGTCTCTTAACTGTCCATCTGATCCCAGTGCCACTGCCTTGGCCAGCTGATCCTTCACATTTTCATTCCAAGTAGCTTGATTCACACCCTTCCTTCCCAACTGTCCTTCTCAGACACACACACATGCACACACTAATTTGAAGGTTCCAAAGTTTTTGGAAATAGAAGAAAAATCCTTTTTAATAGAAGCTTTATTTTGTAACTTGTATCACCAACAATTTGGCTGAAAATAGGGTTGGTTTGGAAGAATTCAGCACAGTGGAGGGACACAGTGTGGGTGCAATAGCCTTGGGGGCTCGGTACCCAGATTCTACTCTGCTAATTCGTGTGACTTTAGCAAAGTCACTTCACTTACTGAGCCTCAAGTTTTCCCATCATCTGTAAATGATGGGGTTGGACTAGCTGGCCCCTGGATTTGTGAGGAGAGGCAAGCAATTATTAGCCTTTTCCAAAGCAAACAACCAGAGGCACCAGCTTCCAGCCACAGAGGGAAAGAGGACACATCTTTTCCTTATGCAGTCTACCCCAGGTTTTCTCAATCTTGGCCTTATTGACATTTTGGGTCAGACAATTCTTCATTGTGGGGGGCTGCCTGTGTATTGTAGGATGTTTAGCAGCACCCCTGACCCATACCAGTTAGGACCACTTCCCTCCTCCAGCTATGACAACCAAAAATGTCTTCAGACTTTGCCAAATATCCCCTAGAGTGGGGACAACATCCCTTCTGGTTGAGGACCACTGGTCTGCCTTATGCAAGTTGAACAAATTTTCTTCCTGGAGCAAAATATTCCTTCCAAGGAAGCCAGACAGTCGTCTACAATGGGTGCTACCCCAGCCCTCTGTGGGTTATAAGCTGAGGGCTCTGGACACAGACCACAGCAGGCTTAGTAGCCTCTTCATTGTGGGTTTGCCTAAACATTATGTTCTAGAAACTTCAGAGGCCTCAAGCAAGCATTTCCATTTCTCTGTGTTTGCTCTGGTCTTGAACACCTTCACACTGGCTACCTGAGAAACAGTGGTGCCTAATGAGTGTTTTGAAGCTCTGGGAGAGGTTGATGTTTGGCCCACATGAAAAATGTTTCCTCTAAACTTTTTTTGAGAGACAATGAAACTTTGTAAATCAAGTACAAGAAGTCTATCTTAGTTTTAACTCTAAAACTTCTAATCTTTGCTCTAGGCTGCTTGTGACAGGACAGACAAGCCATCACTTCAAGGGGCCTGAGTGCTCAGAGGGGCTGGTCAGACACAGCGTTAGGGCCAGAGCGGTAGGATTTGAAGCCGTATCCAACAATGCAGCCAATGAAACTAATCCACAGAACTAGGTAACTGCAGAGGACAGACCTACGACTAAGGAAGAAATGTGGATTGTTGAATCAGTTTGCTCCTCAGAAGAGAACATCGTTCAGAGCAACTTAAACAGATCTGGCTTCTCAGGGGCTCCCAAGAAACGCCCCTCAAGGGATGCAGGCAAACTGCGGGATTGACCCCCATCCCCACAATCAGTGTGCCTGCCAACTGGATCTGATCAGGTTGTGCTTCCAGGGTCAGCCTTGAGAGAGATGCTGGGAGGAGACTTTGTGTGAAGGTCCAGTGCAGCCTGAGGGGTGTGTGGGAGGCCCGTGAGGAGGACAGGACCTGGCTGCAAAGCCCAGTTCTTCTCTTTCCCTTTCAGTTGCTGCCTCTATCGAGGGGGCCTCATAGGCTTTCAGCAAAAGCTCATGGTACCACCTCCTCCCTACCCATCTGATTCTTTCAGTATCATCTCCTCCTCTCCCAGGTTCTCCCTTCCAGACCAGCAGCCAGTCCTGTCTGTGATTCCCCAGGGTCGACAGTGCGGGTCAAGAGGGAGACGAGGAGGGGGGTGTCTGCAGATACGGATGCTAGGAGTGTTAGAAGTGGGGAGGTTCTGTCGTTTTTATTCCCCCATCTCTCCCACCCCTTCTTAATTTCTGCACCTTACTTGTAAGAACTACTGTTCTGAACTCCAGGCCTTTCCCTGTAGCATCCCTCTTCCCACCTCCTTGAAATTCAGATTGTCCTTTAAAGCTTGATTCAAGGCTGCCTCCTCCAGCTTAGGCTGAGTTGGAGCGCCTCCTGTGTGCTCTTACAACATCAGGACTTCTGTCTTTGATGGCTTGTCCTATTTAGTCTATATCTGTTTTCGTGTTTATCTTTCCCCACATTTGCTGAACTCAAGGTTAGAAAGAAAATCTTTCATTTCTGTATACTTTAGGCCTGTTAGTCTTGGCTCACAGTAGGTCCTGAATAAATATTTGTTGACCAAATTAATAAAGAGAATATAGGGGGCCCATCAGAATCTCCTGGGAAGAGTTTTCAAAATATATGTCACCAGATCCATCCCTAGACATGAAGATTCTCTAGGTCTGGACAGGGGTTCGTGGATCTGCCTGTTGAAAAAGCCCCTTATGATTTTGAGGCTCACTCGTGGTTAAGAACCACTGGTATAACTCAATCTATTCTTCTGTCCACTCTGAAGTTCTTACCCAATGAAGACTTACCCAATGTCACACACAATCTAACTGAGTACCCAAATATCCTTAGCCTCAATTGTTCCCTTTCTTTTACATTCTAAAGAAAAATAGAGATGTGTTGGGAAGAAGAGATTTGATGTGAGGCATGAAAAAAAATATCAGTATGAGATGAAAGTTCTCTGGTTCTTCCATACCAATAATTATCATTAATGATAATAAACCCCACTGTATTTGGAAATACAGACATTACTAATGATGGCGCAGATGTTTGGGAGAAAAAATGTGGTACCACTTAGCAGGTGGCAGTGTGGGGAATGCCTCAGCCCTATCAGCCCTGCTTCCTTGCTTGTAAGGTGCGTGGACGGCATCCACCTGAGCAAACGTCCTTACAAAGAGCCATTCTTGGACTGTTGGAGGAGGAGGGACACAGCATTTAGTCCAGTGACTCCATTTTAGAGATGAGGAAACCGAGGCTCAGGGAAACTGAGGTAGTGACCTTCTCAGGTGCTGCAGCCAGTTAATGGGAAAGCTGGGCCTACAGTCTAGTTTCCCAATTCTTTGCCAAGTATACGCATGCTGGTTATTCTTGAACAATCTAGTTAAATGTTCCCAGGTTGAGGAATAGTCTACTGATTCCCTCAGGAGTCCCCCGAGTGTCCCAATCAGCCCAATCTATGCCCCAGCTTGACCTGTACAATTTCTTTCAAGCCTTCTCCCACCTTTGCCTCCACTTATTTCTCTAAAACTCCACACCAGTCAGTGCCTTCCTCTTTACCATGGAGACTTACGCTGGTTTCTCATGATTATAAGATAAACTCCAAACTCCTTAGCAAGGCATTACAAGCCCTTCATAATTCAACCTGAGCTTGTCTTCTGATGCCATCTCCCACCCCTCCTCTGTCATGGCTCTGATGAGCCCTGTTGCTTGCCTGCTTACGCTCGTTCCTGACTCTTCTCTCTGTCTGGCAGAGCCCACTACCAATTGGAGAGGTTGCAAGTCCCAGGTACTCACCTTCCCAGCTCCCTTCAACCTAGAGCATAGGTTGTGAGCCAGTGCTGGCTGAGGGGATGAAGCCCATGGAAGTCTGCTGGGGAGGGTGAAGAGTTGCTTCTGGTAAAGATTTTTCTCCTTTAAAACAGAGAGATAGACACAAAGCAGCCCTTCCATCTTCCTTCTTGTTTTAGAGGACATAGCCCGGGAACCTGGTAACTGAAGCTGTTGCAGCCATTTCGCAGTCCTGAGGGAGAAGAAGTCCAAAAGAATCACAAAGCTGACCCACAGCCCAGACATCACTGAACCAACTCAACCAGCTCTGGAATTTCCCACATCTGGATTTATTGCTACATAAAATATAAAAGTATTGTGTAAGAATAGATGTAATAATAAATTTCCAAATAATAAACTTAAAAATGCACAATTACTTGGGTCTTCCATTACTTGCATGCTGACTGATAGAACAGCTGTTCTTTAATTAAACCAGGCCTCAGGGGAGAACAACAGCTCCCTCCCTCAGTTGACTCCTGGGGAAAAGGAGGCATGAGTTAAAACTACAGAAAAGCTCAAGTCTCCCTCTCCTCGCTTCCCCCGGACTTGCTCTTCATGCCTGGCATTTGTAAGCTCCCCAAGTAGTCATTCCTGCTTCCACAGGGCCTCTGGCATTCCAGTAAAGGAAGACCTTGGCACTCTTGAATGTTGACTGGACCCACAACCACAACTCATTCTGTCCAATTCTAGACTCACTTAGTCAATGACTTTACTTCTTGTTCTCACGTTTTCTTTTCAACCTTGCAATTCAGATTTGATGGAGCCAGAGTCTCCCCAGTAAGAATTTCAGCTTCCTCTTAGAGATATTCTGCCTCTCCGCTCAACAGGGCCTTCCCAAGTCCACCCTATTGAGGGATTCTCACTTGTTTTGACCCTGGTCTTTGTGGTTGGAGGTGGACATTACCATCTCTCACCTCTCTAATCTGGAGGAACAAACTTGACTACAATCGAACCAGTTTACTTGCATGGTTCAGAAAATCCACTTTCTCTGCTACTTCCACCATTTCCACCACCTTGAATTCTCCTTTACGTCAACATCTCCACTTATTGAAATCCTTCCTATCCTTGAAAACCTTGCCCACGTTCATGCCCCTGGGATGCAAGCCTCGTCCATTCCCGTCACAGAGCTCTCCTCCTTCTTAGTTCTTGCAGGAGTAGGTCAAGTCTGGACCAATCAGTTGGTGTGTGTCACACTGCCTTGTTTTTGAGTTGTGAACATGTGTTTCCCTACTGGACAACAAGCCCCCGGGACCGCAGTTTATGTATGTTTTTAATCCTCTGCAGAGTAGGTGCTGCAGGGCAATTCAAGTCAGCACACGTTTATTGTGCTTTGTGGTGCTACATCCAGACTTCTTGTTACAGGGAAGAGTAAATGTATTTATTGTTCAAAGCTATTTTTATTTGGGTTTGTGCTTCCTTGTAGCCAAAAATACCATTACTAATACATATATCAACTAAGTAAATAGATATAGGAGTAGAAACATGGGCTTTCCAGAGTTTATTTCAACTTGAAGGGTGTATGAAGGGAAATGACTGAGAGAAAGGAGAAATTGAGTCTGTGTGTGTGTGTGTGTGTGTGTGTGTGTGTGTGTAAAAGCACAAAACTAACGGAAACAAGGAGTAAATATGACCGTATGGGAGAATGGAGGAAGGACCTTTATTTAGAAGCAAAATTAAAATAATGAACTTCGTGTACAGTGTTACCCCAACATCGGTTAGTAAAATCTAGATATCCTTTTTAACAATAAACATTTCTTGAGTGCACTAGGTATGTAGGGATGGTTAATAGTACTCTATTCCCTAAAATGTTAACTCACCTCATCCAAACCAATGTTTCCTAACATGGAATTTGATTTTACTCTCAATAGATAAAAGAAATAGTTTTTATTCTCCATTTAGGTCAAAAGCAATTTTGGCAGCAGTTCAAACACTCCTCAGGGCACCAAGAATAACTAGAAGCTTATCTTTGCGAATGTCTTTTCTGGGCCTGATTCTCATTCTCTGGTATTTTTCTTCTCTAGTCCTTTGAATTTTCTTTTTAAAAATTTTTCAGTTTTCATTTATTTTTCATCACATCTTCTCTTTGATGTCTCTCCACAGTTTCCTTGTCTTAGGTCTTCTTTCGTTCCTCTCTGAGGTGACAGTAACGTTTTAATAATTTGTTTTAATGGAAGTGGGAGATTTAGGGTCCTTGGGATAGCAGGAAGCAGTTTGATAAAGGAGAGGAGGTCTGGGACCAGGGTTCCTGAGATGTTTTTTGTGCAGGACTTTATCACTAACCAGCTGGATGACCTTGGGCAAAATTGCAAGTCTTGGAGTCTTAGGGCCCTTATCTCTAAGAAGAAGGATTTGACCAATGTGATCTCTAGGCATTAACATTCTGTGACATTTATAAAAAAAAGAGCTTTATTTAAGAAGTGAGATTTGCACTTGTATTTGAAAATATGTGTCTTTGGTGATAATTAACATTGGATTTGAAAGTTGTTTTGTATTCTGCAACTTTGTGGTGACCTCAACTTTATAAATGAGGGCTGGGATTTGGGACCAGCATTTCCCAGGTCATCATCAATCAAGCACTGGAAACTTTTCCAAATAGGAGCCAACTCTGAAGGACGTAGGGAGATAGAATAGTAACAGTCCTTGACTCGTGTTCTTTTTTTTTTTATTATAGTAAAGACATATAATGTAAAATCTACCCTATTAACAAATTTTAAGTGCACAGTGCAGTATCATGAATTAGTGTTGTACAGCAGATCTCTAGAACTTTTTCATCTTGCATGATTGAAACTTTATACTCATTGCACAGCAACTCCCCATTCTGCCACGTTCCCCCAGCCCCTGGCAACCACCATTCTACTCTCTGCTTCTCTGAGTTTGACTACTTGAGATACTTCATATAAGTGGAATCATGCAGTATTTGTCCTTCTGTGGCTGGCTTATTTCACTTAGCATAATGTCCTCAAGTTTCATCCATGTTGTAGCATGTGATAGAATTTCCTTCTTTTTAAATACTGTATAATATTCCTTGACTTGTGTTCTAAACTAGAATTTTTTCTGAGTTTGAAACAAATAAATTTAAAACTCACATATTTTGTCTCAACACCCTTTGCTGTTCCTGCTGGTGGTTCATGGTGCCCTCACCAATGTGACAACTCTTTGGGCAGATTGGCCTAGTACCCACTCACACCCAAGGACAGCTCTCTGTACATTTTGATATATTCCCAATATTGCACGATTGTTCTTTTACTCTATTTTATTAGTGTTAGATTTATATAAAAGGAAGTCTTTGTAAATATAGCTTTTTTGATCGAAAGGTCAGATTTTTCATGGGATAATCTAGATTCTTATCTTGACTCTCCACAGCCTTGGGCAAAGTTCCTCCCATGTTGGGCTTCAGTTTCCTCTTCTGTAAAATGGAGAGGTTAAACTAGCTCAGTGGTCCTCAGTGAGGGCACTTTTGCCCTTCAGTGGACACTTGGCTATGTCTGAAGACACTTTTGGTTGTCACACCTGGTCTGTCACTATCTCCACTGGGTAGAGGCCAGGGATGCTGCTAAACATCCTACAAGGCACAGGACAGCACCCCCCTTTTTTCCCTGAAAAGAATTATCCAGTCCAAAATGTCAACAGTGCTAAGGCTAGAAATCCTGGATTATCTGATATCCAGGTTCTCTGCCATCTCTAAAATGCCATCACTCCTTCCATCTCTTCAATTCTTCCCTTCAGCTTTTCATTGGCTTGGGCCTAAGATAAGAGTGTCGAGTGGAGAGTTTATCTAATTTGTTCCTTCTCCTTTCATAGGCTGCCCTTACCAAGCTTTCTTTCTCTTTTCTCTTCCTTCAGTTCCGTCATAATCTGGAACAGGTTGAAAGGCATATGTATTTGAATAGTACTTCAGCTTTGGGTGGCATCAGGCTGGCTTGAGGGAGAAAGACATTTGATCATCCCAGGCTTTGGCTGCCTCATTGCTTCCATCCCATATTTTGAGTCCATATGTGACCCCTTCCCCCACTCAGTTATGTAAGATGGGGAGGGGGTGCTCCACAGTTTAGTATTAAAATAAGATGATGTTTAGTTTTTAGATGCTGTTAGATTATTTTTCTTATTTTTTCCTATCCTGACAGTTCCTGTCTTGCACAGAAGTTTAATGCGTAAAAGAAAAATAATGGGTTTACCTGCTGATGTAGGGTTAGTTCCAGAGAACCAAAAATATAACATCCCTTATAGATACCTTACCTTTAAGACACAATCTTTAATGATATATTTCTAGCATGTCTTCTATGTTAGAAATATGTTAACTTTCCAAATATAAAAGCCAGAGCCTAGGTATTATCTTTGATACTTCCCTCTCTCTCATCTCCCAGATTTAATCCATCTCCAAGTCCTGTCGATTTTGCCTCTTAAATAGCCTCTAAATCCACCACTTAACCCAACCTCTGTCAATAAGTCCAGTCTAAGGTCCTATGACCTCATCCTGGACCCCAGCAATCTACTAGTAACACTCTAAACCTTAGTCCCCTCTAGTCCTTTCTTCACATTGAAACAAGAGCCACAAACTCAAAACACAAATTAGGTCTCTTCAACCTCCATCACAAAACCCTCCATCACAAAAAGAGTGCTTTACCCTGCTGAGGATAAAGACAAAACTCATTTACACAGCCTGCAGGATCTGTTTCTCCTCTTCCCTCTTCTCCCTCACCCCTCTTACTTCTCCAGAAACACCTCCCCCACACACTTTTTCCTCATTTTTTTTTTGCTTCAGCAACAGTAGCCATCTATCAGTCCCTTGAATTCTCCATGCTCCTTCCTACTGCAGTACCTTTGCATAAGCTTTTTCTCCAGCCGGGAATGCTGTCTGTACATTTACCCCATCCTCTTGTCTTGGGTTGGATTCTCCCAGAAGCAGACCCTGAGACTGGGACTTCAGTTGGTATAGTTTATTTGAGAGATGATCCAGGAAGCACTGGTAAGGTAGTGGGGGAAGTGAGATGAGTTGGGAAAGAAAGAAAGCCAATACAGGATGCAATGCAGAGCAGGTTCCTGGTGAGAACAGGTGAGGTTCAGTTTCACTGGGAACTTCTAGGAGATGGTTTAGTACATGCCTCAGAGTTGTCCAACCTGAAGGGTGAGACGTTGAGATATTCGTCCTCTAATTCCTATTGGTCATTGGTTGAGGGCTGCTCCTAGGGACGTCAACTTTCTAATACACTTGTGCATGGGCTGAGACCACCCTATGGCCAGAAAAGCACTTGGGCAGGAAGTCACAGGTTTTTTCAGTAAGAAGTCATCATACTGCCCAGGAATGTGGTGACAGGCGATGGGCAGTGCACTAACAGCATCTGCTACACCGTGTGCCCCTCTTCACCTAGTTGATTCCTGCTCATTCTCAGATTCTCAGTCTTTCAGGAAGCTTCCCCAGACCTTCTTGAGGAGGACAAGTGCCCTACTTATCAGCACTCCTAGCACTGTGGTCTTCTCCTTTGTAGCATCTGCCGTAGTGTGATTATTTCATTAACATCGGTCTCTACCACTAGATTGTAAGCAACATGAGGACAGGGACTAGGTCTGTTTTTACTCACCTGTCTTTACTGCCACCACAGTGCCCAGCCCAGGGTTTGTGGAATGCAGGATGGATGTTCTTTAATTTTATTCCTTTTTTTTCTCTAACTGAAAATACAGTTTTTCTGTTTTTCACACCATTTTAAGTACATCTAACAATTCCCATCTTTGGATTATATTGTTTGTGAAATCGATTCCAATTTACAGTAGGACTTGAACTTTGTCTTAAATCAAATCGTTAGAAAAATCATTAAAAAAAAATCCCAACAAGCATGGCAATATTGCTGTATAGATACAGACAGAGGCATTTGGAGATGGAACCATTGACTGGCAGACAGCTTTATGCTACCGTGGCTCACAGCTGTATGAAAGGTGATTTTGGCATATTGCTATGGTGGAAAGGAGTGTGGGTTCTACAAAAGTCTAACAAATGAAAGCTGAGGGCTGCACTCTGTGTTCATTGATCTGTGCTGCGATTCAGGGTAGAACCAACCCATAATACCTTTGTGGTATAGTCTACACCTTTTGGAGAGAAGTTTCTGTTAGTTTGGAAAAGGGAGGGTGTAATTGCTTCTTGGGAGTACAGTAGTCAGGACTCCAGGACAGACTAGACTGCAAGAGGAAAAGCAAGAGGGGCCAAAACATGGGAAGGTTGGAGTAGGGGGTCTGGAGGACAGGATCAGGGTTGTAAGAAATATAATCGAGTTTCCTTCCCTCTCATTCTTTCTTTCCATCTCATTCTTTTTTTTCGTATTCTCATCTCCTTCCCTCTACCTCTTTGATTCTTTCTGTGTTTTCCATATTGTCTTCTACTATAGACAGGCTGCTTCCATGTTAAAGAAAGGATGACCACTGGCATCCCCCAGGGAAATATAATCCAGAAGACTCAGCAGCAAGAGACAATACTTTTCTGCCAGTACCCAAATACCAGGGAATTGATTGGTCCTGCTTGAGTCACATGCCTGTTTCTTGGACCAATCCCTGTGGCAAGTGATAAGGAATACGGTGATTGGTCAGCTTGGATGGACGGTAGGTTACTAGGAGTGGCAGCCCCATCAGAATCACATGGAAGGAAGAAAGAAGGTTGTTGCTACTGAAAGAAGGGGGAAAATGCTGGACACAGGAAAAAAACAGATACCTCTGTAAAAGGAACTAGTTTACTTTTTCATTCATTAATTCATTCAGACACTCATTCATTTATTCAAAAAATATCTACTGATTCTCTGTCATGATGAAATACTGCCAGACATAGAAATAAAGATAGTTTCCTTCCTCAAGCAACTCAGTGTGGTGGAGAAGATGGACAAGGAATGAATTATAACAGGAATCAGCTTTCAAGACCTTATACTATTAGAGTAGCTCAGCTGCAGGAATTTTTAAATAAAATTTCTTAGAGATTGCCAAAGGAGCTGGAGCTACCACGGAAATGAGAACCATCTTTATTCCCTTTTGACTCCAGCCATGACAAAGCAAGTTAGTTGCCCTTCTGCTCTGGGGGTAAGATGGGGGTGATGGGGAGGAGGAAGCTCAAAGATACATTGAACATCTACTCAGACACAGAATCCTGCCAGTAAGGGGAGATTATGGAAATTCCAAGGATACTCTGATGAAGAAAGGCTCTTAATCAACTCTCCTGGATTTTGAGAATCAACCCCCTATCTAGAGCTACAAGAATCAATACCTTCTTGGTTAGCTGAGAGAATATCTTAGCCAAATTTGACTATACACCGAGTTTGTCACCCACCAAGCATTTACAATACTGTAACTGTTAGAACAATCTCACTTCTTAAATGGTATTGTTAATCAAGTGTGCTTCTACAGAATTTCAGTGGCCTTGGCCAATGTTTCATGGAGACACCATTTTATGGAATTCGATACTCAATTTGGAAATTCACTTGGTCCTATCTGCTTACAAGGTAAAAATAAAAAAATATGGTTCATATTAACAATAACCAAAGGTAATCACTGCTAATTGACTTTATTGCCCACTGAAAAACTACAGTGATTTAAGGTAGAGTTGGCCAGAGTAGTTTGATCTAGCAATAAAGTTCTTTAATTTCTACACATCCTTTAACTGTTTTATTGTTGCCTAACCCACACACAGACCTCTCTAAACACATGTCAAGCACTCTAGTTGTTATAGCCCTCAACACTTTAGGTGTGAGAACTTTCCGGTAGGGAGATAAAGGGCTATAACTCACACAAGTTCTGAGATTTCTTGTGGAGAGGAGACTTTCATCACTTCTGCCCACTTAGCAGGCCTCTTATGATTTGCACTCTGACACGAGGTAGACACACCTGTCATCTCAAGCTTCTTAAAACAGAGCAATCCTCAGACTGGTTTCAAAAAAAAGTCAATGGCAGGAAGAAAAAATACCTATATCTAGCAGGAATAAATCTCAATATTGACTTGGCCATAAAAGGCCTACTTGGCTAAGCAAATATTATGATATACCAAATATCCAGCACACGTAATAGCAAATCTGTTCAAAGTCATAGGAAGGGATCTTTGATCTCATCTAATCCAACTTATACCTTGAACAGCAGGGGAGCAATGAAATGATTTTCCCAAGTTCGCACCAGGGGCAAAGGAATGGCCAAGCTTATTGTGTTGCCTTTCCTGTCCTTTCCTCTTGGTATCAGTGAGGATGCTTTTAGCTACAAGTAACAAAAGAGCCCACTGACTATTTCTTTAGCAAAAGGGGAAACGTGTTATCTTACGTAGTAAGACAAGCAGTAGGAGTTTCCAAGGTTGGTTAATTTAGGGTCTCAATCATGTTATCAAGAATTCAGGCTCTTCCATTATTTAATCATTCTGCTCTGTCATTCTCAGTGTTGGAGTTTGACCTCTTATGATTGTAATTTGGCTTTAGTATCATTTCTCCACACATCATCAACCAAAGGCTAGAGTAGAAATCCGCTACCCCACTCTTTTTTATTTTCCTTAATCTTTTAAAATTCTTTTTCTTTTCCCTTCCCCAAAGCCCCAGTGCACAGTTGTATATTCTAGTTGTAAGTCTTTCTATGTGAGCCACCACCACAGCATGGCTACTGACAGACAAGTGGTGTGGTTCCACACTTGGGAACGGAACCTGGGCCACTGAAGTGGAGGGTGCCGAACTTTAACCAGTGCTACCCCATTCTTGAGACCCTTCTTAAAAATTTTATTTGATTTAAAATTAAAAAAGTTTAATTGTGCAGGGGCCAGCCCCATGGCGTAGTGGTTAAGTGTGCGTGCTCCACTGCTGGCAGCCCGGGTTCGGATCCCGGGCTCGCACTGATGTACTGCTTGTCAGGCCATGCTGTCGTGGCGTGCCATATAAAGTGGAGGAAGATGGGCACAGATGTTAGCCTAGGGCCAGTCTTCCTCAGCAAAAAAAAAAAAAAAAAAAAGAGGAGGATTGTCATGGATGTTAGCTCAGAGCTGATCTTCCTCACACACACACACAAAAAACTAAAAAAAAAAAAAAATTTAATTGTGGAAAAACAAGTAATGTAAAATTTACCATCTTAGCTATTTTTAAGTGTATGATTTCAGATTCAACATCGCAGCTAACATTTAAGAATATATCACTTGTCAAGTTTTAATATAGTATCAGCGAAGAATATCCACAATTATTGGATTGTGGATAAAGCTATTAAAATACTCCTTCCTTTTCCATCTACATATCTGTGTGAGGCTGGATTTTTTTTCACTAATCTCAACAAAAACAGCATATTGCAACATATTGAATGCAGAAGCAGAGAGGAGAATCCATCTGTTTTCTATTAAGCCAGACATTAATTTGTAAAAATATAAAACAATGTCACTTCTCAATAAATTTTTTTTGTTTTGAAAAATACAGTTAATTTTCAAAATTATGTTAGCATATCATGGTTTTATTACTGTTATGTTAAATGAATAAATATTTAAAAATTTAATTTTTCCTTTGTTGGCATTCTTTTAATTGTGATTGAGAGCATCCTGGTTTACACTTCTTGAAAATGCATGAGAAAAATTCAGTTTTAGTTAATTTGGGGAAAATAACTATATACTACTTTAGGTTTTAAGAAGGAGGATGGCCCTAGAGGAACCAGGGAGGCTTCTCCTCTTCTTCCTTCCTCAGAGCTTCTCTGTTTTATTCAGGAAGGAGTGTAAACTGATGCAGTCTTTATTATTTTGGGGAGGAGAGGATATTGAATTTGCTGATATCCATTAAAATTTCAAATTCTGACTTGAAACTTGATCTTATTACTCTCTTGCTCAAAATCTTTCAATGCCTTCCACCTTCACCTACAGGAAAATAAGAAATTTAACATGTATGCTATATACAACATACTATATTAAATGCTGTGCAAGAATTACTCATTTGATTCTTTCAATAACTCTGTGATGTGGGCACTATGTTTGTTCAGTATCGCCATCCTACAGATGAGGAAAGCAAGGCACAGAAGAGTTAAGTAATTTCACACGGCTAATAAGAGGAAGAGCGAGGCCTTGACACTTGAACCAATCTGACATCAGAGACTGTGCTGTCAACCACTTCATTACTCTGCCTCTGAACTGCTTAGCACTGTTGATAAGGTCCTCTGCTGCCAACAACGGATGCCAGAAGTGCAAAGATGCTGAGATGTGTGTTAGTCAGTGTTTTCCAGAGAAACAGAACAAGTAGGAGAAATAAATATATAAACATACGTATAGCCTTATTTATGTATGCATATAGTTATTTATTTATAAATTAAAGGAGATTTCTTATGACAAATTGGCTGATGCGATTAGGGAGGCTGAGAAGTCCAATGCTCTGCCATCTGCAAGCTGGAGACCCAGGTAAGCCAGTGGTGTAGTTCAGTCCAAGTCTGAAGGCCTGAGAACCAGGGAGCCAATGGTATAAATCGCAGTCCAAGGGCAGGAGAAGATGAGATGAGGCGTCCCAGCTCAAACAGGCAGGCAGGAAGCAAAAAAAGAGTGAATTGCAGGGCTGGCCTGGTGGTGCAAGCAGTTAAGTGCACGTGCTCCCCTGCGGCAGCCGGGGGTTCACAGGTTCGGATCCCAGGGGCGCACTGACACACTGCTTGGCAAGCCGTGCTGTGGCGGCGTCCCATATAAAGTGGAGGAAGATGGGTGCAGATGGTAGCCCAGGGCCAGTCTTCCTCAGCAAAAAAAAAAAAAAAAAAAGAAGAGGAGGATTGGCAGGTGTTAGCATAGGGCTGATCTCCTCACAAAAAAAAAAAAAAAAAAAGAAAAAAAAAAAAAGAGTGAATTCCTCCTTCTTCTTTTGGTTCTATTCAGATCCTCAATGTATTGCATGATGTCCAACCACATCAGAGAGGGCAATCACTTTTTATTGAGTCTGCTGATCCAAATGCTAGCTTACCCAGAAACATCCTCACAGACACGCCCCGAAATAAAATTTAGTCTGGGCACCCTGTGGCCAGTCAAGTCAACACATAAAATTCACCATCTCAGCTGGGAAGAAGCATGGTGTTTGGGGAATCTCCCCAAGGCCTGTTGGGCTAGAATGGAGCCAACAAAGGGGGGAGAATGTTGTTACCTTCAGACATAGAAGTAGGTGGGCGCCAGGTCAAGCAGGGCCTTGTTGACCAGGGCAAGTGTTTGGATTTTATCTGAGATGAAAAGTCCTTGGAGGATTAAAAGTGGGATTTGACGTGTGTTTTTAAAAGATTCCTCTGGCTTTTGGGTGGAGGATGTGGCCACTGAGGAATCAGGGAGACCAATGGGGAGCTCCCGCAGTAGTCTCTGTGAGCTTCTGCTAGTCCCCCCAGGTGCTGTGCTGGGACACTTCTTGTCCCTGGTTCCCTGTGTCATTTCTTCCATTGTCTACCCAGTGAACACTTATCTTTTAAGACACAACCACAGTCTCCCATCTGAGGCTTTCCCTGACTTATTGACCCTAATAAAATAGTCCAGTTCCTTCTTTGTGCCCTCACAGAACCCACTTTGAATATTTTATTTTACCACTGTGGTATAATTCAAAAATATATTTGGACTTTCCCAGGTTCCTGGCAAAGAGGAACTAAAACCCTGGAATTTCCTGAGTGATAAGAGTGTCTTTTGTTATTCGTGATGAACCCAGTTCATCACACCTAAACTTATACTAATGAGGTGACTTAGCACGGGGCCCCTAGGTAGCCTCAGGATGGGGCTCGGTCACCCAAAAGACCCAGTGATTAGAGGATTGGAACTTTCAGCCCCACCCCCTGACCTCTGGGAAGTGGGAGGGGACTGGAGAGGGCACTCTGTAAAAACTATTGAGTGAGGAGATTTGGAGAGTTTCCAGATTGGTAAATGAATCAAGGTGCTGGGATGGTGGCGTACCTGGAGAGCACACACCTTCCCCCATACCTGGCCCTATCTATCTTTTCCATTTGACTGTTCCTGAGTTGTATCCTCTACAATAAACCAGTAAATGTAAGTAGAGTACTTTCCTGAGTTCTGTAAGCTATTCTAGCAAATTATCACAACTGAGGAGGGGTTGTTAGAACCTCTGACTTTGTACACAAGTTGGTCAGAGGTATGGGTAACTTGGGGACTAGATACTTCTGACAAGTGTCTGAAGTTAGAGCAGTCTTGAGGGACTAAGCCCTTAAACCTGTGGGTTGATGCTGTCTCTGGGTAGTTAGTGTCAGAACAGAATTGAATTGTTGGACACGCGTTGGTGTCAGAGAATCAGTTGTTGGTGTGGAAAACCCCCACATTTAGTGTCAGAAGTGCTTTCAGGGAAATAAAAACCTCTTCAACCACTAAATTATTTTTTATGTTTCTGCTTCTCCTTTAATAACTACAAACTCCTACAGGTAAAGAAAAAAAAAAGAACCAGGCCATTCTCATCTTTGCATCAAAAAAAAAACTAGGACATTCCCATCCCAGAACATGCTCAATATATATGTGCTGGTGATACAGGTTCAACACAAGGTTGACATAAGGGAAGCCATATTGTAACTTTGAATGACCTCTGATTCACTAACCCAGGCAAGCTCTGTAGATTTGATGGCCCCTCTCAGCTGCTATAAGTTGATAACTTCATTCTTTTGAATTCCTTAGGAATGTGATGACCCCCAGGCAGAGAGTCTATGTTGATAGCCATCATCAATGACAACTGAAAGATCAGGGTATAGGGCGTTGCTCTGGTCTCTGATGCATATCCAGCAAAACAGAAGACTATCAGGAACTAAGACCAGATGTCCGCCCCCACCCAGAGACCAGATGCCTCCCCCACCCAGAGACCAGCCCCCTGCAGAACTGGCCTATATTCTTTGTTTTGTAAGATGATTCTTTCCAACATTAGTTGGCCATCTTCCCCCTTGCTAGCAAGCTGTAATAAAGCCCTTTCTCTCCTACCACCTTGCCTCTTGACCATTGGCATGTCTCGTGGAGGGCAGATGACCCCCCCTTGGGCAGTAACACTGGCAACTGAAAGAGCAAACTAACTAAATCTGGAGGACATTTGGTCAATTTTATGTTGATACTGCAATTTCACTCTGTGTTCTTTTAAGACACAATACTTCTGAATTCTGGGAATTTATGCTTTTCTAATTTTTATGAGCTTTAGCTTAGTTATGATATAGTTTGATACTTTATATCTAAGGTATATATTTATTTATATTGTGGCATGTGTTTATATTTCCTGATGAATAATTGAGTCAACTCCTTAATTAAATAGATGTTCTTTTTCCTCTTTCTCCTCCCATTCCCTCACAGCTGGTAATATATTACAGCTGTCCCTAAATTGTTTTGGTGTGGCTACAATTTCTCTTATTGAATCTGGGTGGAAACAAGACAGGACTCTATTCATCCTGTAGCTTTTCTCAAAGTCAAAGCAATCCTCTCTGGATGTAAGCCCTCGGGCAGCTGTCTGCTTTGCTGGGGCCGGGGTAGTGGCCTGAGCTACTGTTTGTTTTGCTGAATTCTTGGCTGGAGGTCAAGCCCTGAGTTTCTTCTGAACTTGGGGAGTGGCTTAGGCAAATCTGGCCTGTTTAGTAATTGTCAGGTTCCTTGGGTAAAAGACTAGCAGCCCCTGGTGATTCAAGGGGAATATGGTCCTCCACAACCTGGTTAGTGGTGGTGAAGGATGTAAATTATGTTAAAAATTTAATATGTTAACACCTTAAGGGGCAGTTGGGGCGAGTCTTCTATGAATAGAGTCTATCGATCCCAACTGACTCTGTTCGCGGAAGACTCACCCTAAACTGTTCAGAGAAAATTGAGAACAAGGGAGTGCTACAGAGGGATAAGTTTGGGAGGGTCGGGGTGGAGGGGGCCCAGATGGGGACATGTGTGTGCACCTTGATAGCTGTTTCGCGCCGTAGCAATTCGCGCCATAAAATGTAACTGTCTGAATGTTTTGAATTAACCAATCATGTAAAACCGCGCCAACCTTTTCCCGCTTTATGCTCCCAAATCCTATAAAAGAACTTGCCCCCTAAGGCTCGGGGTCGACCCCTCTGTCTCCTGCGAGAGACACGAGTCGACCCGGAGCTCCGTTCAATAAACCTCTTGCGTTTGCATCAAGTTCGGTCTTCTGTGTCTGTGGGCCCGCGTCATCCCGAGACCTGGTGAGTTGGGATTTCCCTCCCCTTCCCCTTGGGAATCCAACATTTGGGGGCTCGTCCGGGATCCACGCGGTAACCCCAGACTCCGAAGACCCCTTGGAGGTAGGCCTGAGTGACTGAGTGTGTGAGTGTGTGCGGCGCCGCAAAGTATTGTTTTATTGTTTTGGTTTCAGTATCGGGCAGCCGCCGCTTCGGGCCGTGAGGACCCAACGGCTGCAGTGGCAGACGTGCTGGGAACTGCAGGCTGCAACCCTGGGGGACGCCCCAAGGGATAAGGGGAGTCAGGAAAGCCTGACCAACCCCCCTTCCAGGTGGGAAAAGGAGCGATACCTTTTCCCGGGGAGGACTCGGAAACCCCTCCCGTCTGAAGCCGCCTTCGGCTGGCTTGTAGAGACGCCTTCCGGGCAGGGTTGTCTGTGTTTTAGTGTGTCTTTAGTGTTTATTGTTCTGTTTTTGTTCGTTACGTGGACCTCATTTGACGGGATGGGACAGACTATGACGACCCCCCTCTCTTTGACCTTAGACCACTGGACTGAAGTGCGAGCGAGAGCGCACGACTTATTGGTAGAAATAAAGAAAGGGCGCTGGCAGACTTTTTGCACCTCTGAGTGGCCCTCCCTCAATGTGGGTTGGCCCCCTGAGGGGACGTTTAATCTAACTATTATCCTCGCGGTGAGGGCTATTGTTTTCCAGGAGAGACCGGGGTCCCATCCTGACCAACGACCATATATTACAGTGTGGCAGGATCTGGTGCAGAACCCACTCCCGTGGGTTAAGCCATGGGTAAAAGCAGAAAAACTAAGCCCCCGAGTCCTGGCGCTGCAGGATGCGGAGACACGACAAAAATCGAAATCAACTCGAACAGCGGAGTCGGAGACCCCTTCGGCCCCCCCCGGGGTCTACCCTGAGATTGAGCCTCCTCCCGAATGGCCCCCTTTCTCGCCTCCCCCTTACCCCTCCCCCGCTCCAGGATCGCAATCAGGACGGAGGGCGACTGGCTCGGGTCCCTCCGCTGGAACCCGAAGCCGCCGCGGAGCCACTCCGGACGGGCCTGATACCACGGTGGCGCTCCCGCTAAGAGAGTATGGAGCTCCTGCGGGGCCCAACCAGCTGTCACCCCTCCAGTACTGGCCTTTCTCTTCCTCAGACCTGTATAACTGGAAAAATAACCATTCCCCCTTTTCAGAAAACCCCGCCGGATTAACCGCCCTGATAGAGTCCCTAATGTTTTCCCATCAGCCCACTTGGGATGATTGTCAACAGCTCTTACAGGCACTCTTTACCACGGAGGAGAGAGAAAGAATCACACAGGAAGCAAGAAAGAATATCCGAGGCACCAACGGGCAGCCGGCAACGATAGCTGAGGCGGAAGAAGGGTTTCCGCACAACCGGCCCAATTGGGACTATAACACGGCTGAAGGTAGGGAGGCGCTGTCCGTTTATCGCCGGGCTCTAGTGGCGGGTCTCCGAGGGGCCGCAAGGCGGCCCACCAATTTGGCTAAGGTAAGAGAGATCCAGCAGGGGCCCACTGAACCTCCCTCCGTTTTCCTAGAACGATTGATGGAGGCTTACCGCAGGTATACGCCCTTCGACCCATCCTCGGAAGGGCAAAAGGCCTCTGTCATTATGGCCTTTATTGGACAGTCTGCCCCAGATATAAAAAGGAGATTACAAAGGCTAGAAGGGCTGCAGGACTACGACTTGCGGGATGTGGTAAAGGAGGCTGAAAAGGTGTATCATAAAAGAGAGAGTGAGGAGGAAAAGCGAGAGAGAGAAAGAAGGGAGGCTGAAGAGAGGGAAGATAAGAGAGATAGGAGACAAGAGAAGAAACTGACCAAAATACTGGCCGCAGTGATAAAGGCGACAGGGCCAGATCATAGGCAGTCAGGGAACCTGGGCAACGCCCCACGACCAGGCTCGCGCAGACGACAGCCCTAAGACAAGGACCAATGTGCCTATTGTAAGGAGAGAGGACACTGGGCAAGGGAATGCCTGGTTCCTTGCCGGTCTCCTTGGAACACCCCTCTTCTGCCTGTAAAAAAGCCTGGAACTGCTGATTATAGGCCGGTCCAGGATTTGAGGGAAGTGAACAAGAGAGTGCAGGACTTACACCCTACTGTGACTCAGCTCCCTCCCCCCATCACGGAAATGGTATACTGTCCTGGACCTGAAAGATGCATTCTTCTGTCTGCGGCTGCACCCAAAGAGCCAATTACTTTTTGCTTTCGAGTGGGCGACCCTGATATGGGGATCGCTGGACAAGACTGCCTCAAGGGTTTAAAAACTCCCCCACCCTGTTCGATGAGGCCCTCCACAGGGATTTGACTGACAATAGGGTTAAAAACCCTCAAGTGACTCTTTTACAGTATGTAGATGATCTACTGTTGGCGGCGGAAACCCCGGGAGACTGTGAGGAAGGAACCAAGCGCCTCCTGGCCGAGTTGGGTGAGTTGGGGTACCGGACGTCAAAGAAGAAGGCACAATTGTGCCAGGAGAAAGTAGTCTACTTAGGCTACACACTAAAAGACGGCCAAAAGTGGTTAACCGACGCCCGGAAAAAGACTGTGACTCAGATCCCGGCCCCAACCTCCGCTCGCCAGGTAAGGGAATTCCTGGGGACAGCCGGCTTCTGCCGATTGTGGATCCCAGGGTTTGCTACCCTGGCTGCTCCACTGTACCCATTGACTAAGGAAAGTGGGAACTTTGTCTGGACTCTAGAGCACCAGAAGGCTTTTGAGACTCTAAAACGGGCATTATTAGAGGCACCCGCGTTGGCCCTACCAGATTTGACCAAGCCCTTCACCTTGTATGTAGATGAAAGAAAGGGAATCGCCCGGGGAGTCCTAACTCAAGCCCTTGGGCCCTGGAAGCGCCCAGTCGCATATCTATCAAAAAAACTGGATCCGGTAGCCAGTAGATGGCCTTCCTGCTTAAGGGCGATTGCCGCCACTGCCCAGCTGGTAAAAGATGCAGATAAGCTAACTCTGGGCCAACAGATAACCATAGTAGCCCCCCATGCCTTGGAAAACACTATCAGACAGCCTCCAGATCGATGGATGACTAACGCCCGGATGACTCACTACCAAAGTCTGCTCCTAACTGAGAGAATTACCTTCGCCCCACCGGCCATCTTAAACCCGGCCACACTACTGCCCGAAGCAGATGACCCGACCCGATCTGCCAGATGAGCCATGGGCTGGAGCCCCTAATTGGTACACCGGCGGCAGCAGCTTCATGGCAGAAGGTAAGAGGATGGCTGGGGCGGCTGTGGTAGACGGGAAAAAGACTCTGTGGGCAAGCCGCTTGCCGGAAGGGACTTCTGCACAAAAGGCTGAGCTTATCGCCCTGACACAGGCGTTAAGGTTAGCTGAAAATAAGACTGTGGCCCAGGTCATCAGAAAGGCACCGACCCCATAGCTCAAGGGAACCGCCTAGCCAAGCGGGCGGCACTAGGACCTATGGTCCTGACTCTCCAGGGAGCTAAGGTCAGCAAAGCTGCCTCCGGTGGGGAACTAACTAAAGAAGAGAAAGTCCTTTCCGTTGCAGAAGGGCGAGAATATCTATCACATCTACACCGGCTAACCCACTTGAGCCCTCAGAAACTAATTAAAATTATTGAGGCCTCCCCGTACCAGGTACCAGATTTGAAAAAAACGGCTGAAGAAGTTTATAAAAATTGTAGAGCCTGCGCTCTCACAAACGCTGCAGTTTCCAAATGCAGCACGGGACACAGACTCCGGGGAAATAGGCCAGGAGCCTTTTGGGAGATAGACTTTACTGAAATCAAACCGGCCCGGTATGGAAATAAATATCTTCTAGTATTTGTAGATACCTTCTCGGGATGGGTAGAGGCTTTCCCCACCCGAAAAGAGACTGCCTCTGTAGTAGCCAAGAAGATATTGGAAGAAATCCTCCCGAGATTCGGGATCCCAAAGGTAATTGGATCTGACAACGGTCCTGCATTCGTTGCCCAGGTAAGTCAGGGACTGGCCAGTCAACTGGGGATCAATTGGAAATTACATTGTGCTTATAGACCCCAGAGTTCAGGCCAGGTAGAGAGGATGAATAGAACAATTAAAGAGACCCTAACTAAATTGTCTATGGAGACCGGCGATAATGACTGGACAGCCCTCCTGCCCTTTGCCCTGTTCCGCGTCCGGAACACCCCACAGGGACCCTTAAAACTTACACCCTTTGAGATCCTCTATGGAACCCCTCCCCCTTTGGCACAAATAGGGATACATGACCCTGACATTGTACCTTCTATACCTTTGTCAGCCCGCTTGAAAGCACTCGAGGCTGTCAGGCGCGACATCTGGAACCAGCTAAAAGAGGCTTACCAGCCTGGTGATCTGCTCATACCGCACCAGTTCCAGGTTGGGGACTCTGTCCTTGTGAGACGACATCGGACGGGGTCGCTAGAACCACGCTGGAAAGGGCCCTACGTGGTGCTCCTCACTACACCCACAGCAGTCAAGGTGGACGGTATAACTTCTTGGGTTCACGCCACACACGTGAAGAAGGCACCCCAGAATGCAGCAGATCTTTGGAAGGTGGAAAAGACTGATAACCCTCTTAAGCTGCGTTTGCGTCGTGGGGACGGCAGACAGACCGTCCAATCCTAACCCCCACGCTCCTCAACTGCTCACGTGGCAAGTCGTCTCCCAGGTAGGAGATATAACATGGTCAATCCAAAAAACTGCTTCCCCTTGGACATGGTGGCCGGACTTACACCCTGACCTTTGTAAACTGGCTATAGGAACCCCCGACTGGGATTTCATGGGTCGACGAGGGGAGGGCAAAACAAGCCGGAGGATGCCACTCCCCCCATCGCAAGGGTAAACTAAAGGCATACCCCTATTTTTGCGTGCTTGTGCAGTTAGTGCCTAGAATTTACTATCATACTGCCAATAGTTTCGAAGATGAGTTTGATCAGAAATCTATACTAAGGAAAAGAGAACCAGTATCCCTCACCCTAGCTGTGCTCCTGGGACTGGGAGTTGCCGCGGGCGTAGGAACCGGCACTGCAGCCTTAGTTGCAGGGGAGAGAGGATTAACTGCCCTGAGCAATGCTATAGATGAAGACCTCAGGACTTTAGAGCAGTCTATCTCTAAGCTAGAAGAGTCCCTCACCTCCCTGTCTGAAGTAGTGCTCCAGAATAGAAGGGGATTAGATCTGTTGTTTTTAAGGGAGGGAGGGCTCTGTGCAGCTCTTAAAGAAGACTGCTGTTTCTATGCAGATCACACAGGAGTAGTCCGAGATTCAATGCAAAAATTAAAGAAGAGATTGGACATGGGGCAGCGAAGCAGGGAGGCCCAACAAAGCTGGTTTGAATCCTGGTTCACTAAGTCCCCCTGGGTGACGTCCTTACTATCCTCCCTAGCAGGGCCTTTGTTAATTCTTTTTCTACTTTTGGTTTTTGGCATAAGAAAAAGAGTCAATGCAGTGCATGCTATGATGCTCCAACGCCATTACCAAGCTCTCCCACGCCATGAGCCACTTAGTAGACACCGAAAACTAAGTTCTAAGATTAGAACTAGGGACAAAAGAAGAAGTGGGGAATGAAGGATGTAAATTATGTTAAAAATTTAATATGTTAACACCTTAAGGGGCAGTTGGGGCGAGTCTTCTATGAATAGAGTCTATCGATCCCAACTGACTCTGTTCGCGGAAGACTCACCCTAAACTGTTCAGAGAAAATTGAGAACAAGGGAGTGCTACAGAGGGATAAGTTTGGGAGGGTCGGGGTGGAGGGGGCCCAGATGGGGACATGTGTGTGCACCTTGATAGCTGTTTCGCGCCGTAGCAATTCGCGCCATAAAATGTAACTGTCTGAATGTTTTGAATTAACCAATCATGTAAAACCGCGCCAACCTTTTCCCGCTTTATGCTCCCAAATCCTATAAAAGAACTTGCCCCCTAAGGCTCGGGGTCGACCCCTCTGTCTCCTGCGAGAGACACGAGTCGACCCGGAGCTCCGTTCAATAAACCTCTTGCGTTTGCATCAAGTTCGGTCTTCTGTGTCTGTGGGCCCGCGTCATCCCGAGACCTGGTGAGTTGGGATTTCCCTCCCCTTCCCCTTGGGAATCCAACAGTGGGATGTTACAATGAAAGCAAATCTTTGACAAAATTCTGCCAGATATATGAGTATAACACCAGTCATGCAACCTGCTCTTGTATGCTCTGGTGAAGCTCCTCTCAGTGACTTTATGAGAGTGTTACTTCAAGATGAATGCTACGATTTCTGATGGCTTCGAAGTCAAGTCAAGCTCAAGAGTTCAAAATTGGCTATCCTTGCCATCATAAATCATTGCATCCACATTAGATTAAGAAGTTCACACGAGGTTCTTGTTAGAGTCCCTAAAGAGTGGGGACAAGATTTCTCTAAAGTTTCTCCAAAGGTATTATTAGGTCCTGGGCTTGCCTGATCCTTATACTTCATTCATGTAGTCATGGAAGGGGGCCTGGATAATTTTTTTTTTTTTGGTAAAATATGAATAACATAAAATTTTACCATTTTTAAGCACCACAATTCAGTGGCATTAAGTACGTTCACATTGTTGTGCAACCATCACCATCATCCATCTCCAGAAGTTTTTCATCATCCCAAACTGAAACTATGCACCCATTAAACATTCTCCCCTCCCCCCAGCCCCTGGCAACCACCCTTCTACTTTCTGTCTCTACAAATCTGACTATTCCGGGTACCTCATATAAGTGGAATCACACAGTATTTGTCCTTTTGTGTCTGGCTTATTTCAGTTAGCATTAATGTCTTCAAAGAGCCTGGATAATTTTTATAACAACCATATTTCTTGAATACCATTCATTTTACCACAATAAATTCTTTCTAACATCCTTTATGCTATTTAACAAACCCGTGGAGTGGATTTATGTATCAATCTTTGAGGGGGTAAGTAGCCATCTCTGAATTGTGGATTCTTGCTTAAGGTTTTCCATATGCTAAATAATCACCTTTTACACATTACATAGGTCATACCAAAGTCTTTTTAAGGTAAATTACCACACTGATATATGGCATCGTTAAAATTAAAAAACACCTGACAGAGGCTGAGTGCTGAGTGTTACTAAGGAAGGGACACTTCTGACTGAGTACCAGGATCGCATTTTGGTTCTGTGAGGCAGGAGGGTTTCAGCAGTGGGCTTCAGGATATCTGGAGTGTTGCACAAAACTCTGTGTGTGTGTTTCTGGAGTAAGAGTTCAGGACATTTATCAAATTCTCAGCGGGGTTTGTTCATGATCTCCCTAAAGATGTTATTCGCCATGTTGAAAGGGAAAATTCTATTTTCTGTAGTGTTTTGGAGGAAATAGATGGCAAAAGGTCCAGATGTCCAGGTGGGGTGGTGGAATGCACTGAATGTTTATGTCCCCTCAAAATTCATATGTTGAAATCCTGACCCTCAATGTGATGATATTAGGAGGTGGGGCTTTCAGGAGGTGATTAGTCATAAGGGTAGAGCTCTTATGAATGGGATTATTGTCTTTATTAAAGAGACTCTACAGAGCTCCCTCACCCCTTCTGCCTTGTGAGGACACAGTGAGAAGACATCCATCTATGAATCAAGATGTGGACTCTCACCAGCCATCAAATCTGCCGGCACCTTGATCTTGGCACTTCCCAGCCTCTAGAACTTTGAAAAATAAAATTCTGCTGTTTATATACTACCCAGTCTATGGTTTCTGTTATAGCAGCCTGAATGGACTGGATAAGTGGGTATTCAGAAGCTCAGTTTATTCCTTCTGAGTTCTTGTGCGACTCAGAGCTGAGGCCTCTGGTTGAAGGTTGCTCCCGGCACCAGGCTGAACTGAAGAAAGAAGCTATGATCCTCCTTGCTCCCAGCCTTTTGGTCTTCTGGTTACCTCCTCTAAACAAGAGGTCTTTGCGTTCATTGATGTCTGTGTCTCTCTAAAGTTACACTGGTTAATAGCTCTAATTGTCACCTGATATGTGTGTCTGTGTGGTCCCTTAGCTTTAATTATTTTATGGCCTTCAGTACAAGCGCCGATGTTTTGAATTCCTCTTACTAGAGTCAGCAGTGTCATATCAGACAAGCAGGCTTAAAGCTTTTCCTTACCCCTGAGGGCAGCAGCATCACACAGCTCTAGGGGGCACTGTTCATTTTCATCCTATGTGAATGACTCCTTTTGGCAATCAAGGCATTGCGGCAACCTTGTTAATTACCAAGGCTTTGTTGCGGGTATGAAGGCCACTGAGGTCTTCATCAACACCATTTTTCTCGTGGTTCTCTTTTGTATATATGCTTATATATTTATATATATTTCTCATATATACTCTTTTGTCTATATGTTTAGCATGGTCCGTAAAAAAGATCAAAGAATCGAGAATAGAACCCTTCCCTCTGTGTTCCAAAATAGCAAAGTGATTCTTGGTGTTTTGAAAAGATTTTTACAGTGATTGGCTAATGAGGGAGTTCTGGGAGGTAAATAACATCAGGAAGGTTTCAAGGCTACTAATACCCTAATTTTCTGTTGTAGCCTTCCCTCCCTAGACTTCTAAATGATATACCAATGTAGCAAAGTGATATAAACCATTCCTTTCTACCTGGAATGCTTTTCTTCACCCTGCCTGTTTAATTTCTCTGCATTCTCAAAACCCCAGCTCAAGTCTCACTAACCCCAAGAAGTCTTTCCTGATTACTTCTGCCCACAGTCCCTGTTCCCTCTTCTGAATTCAGTATCACTCAGAGCCTGCACCTCACTCTCAGTATTTACGACATACTGCTATGCACTATTAGTTTTTTAAAATATATGTGTGATAGGATAATATTTTGAAATGTCATCTGGCATAATTCTCATTTCTGGTAATTTTTGTGGCTCTGCAGCCCTCTCTTCCCATAGAGGCTGAGGTGTTTACTGAATCAGGGGGTGCAGAGTTAGAGGAACAGTTCCCAAGACGACTCTCACTTCTGACACCAATTGCAAGTTCAGGGGGTTCTCAAGATCATTCTCATGCTTGATAATTCATTCAAAGGACTCACTGAATTCACTAAAAGCTGTTATACTCACAGTTAGGGTTTATTACAAGGAAAAGATACAGACTAAGGTCAGCCAAGAAAAGAGACGCATGGGGCAGAGTCCAGGAAATTTCTGAGTGCAGAGCTTTCAGTCATTATGGATGGTGTTCCTCTTCCAGCAAGGATGTGCGATAATGTGTATGGAATATTGCCAACTAGGGAGCCTTGATGTCCAGAGTGTTTATTGAGACTCCATGATCAACTGCCCAAGTGGCTGACCTCAGGCTCCAGCTCTTCCAGAAGTTGAACAGATATTGTGTGACTCAAAGTCCCCACCATAAATCACATTGTTAGACTTTCTAGTGTGGTCCAAAGCCCCAAGGTAAGCAAGGACAGTCTTACCAGGCAGGACACTCCAAGGGCTTAGGCGTGGCCTCCTCAGAGGCCAGAGGCAAAGGCCAGACCTCTCTTTGGCAAAGTTAAATTGTTTACTACACAGGAGGGTTCACAGAATCTAGCTGAAGAGTAGAGACCAATTTTAGTTCCTGACTTCCAAGATAGGCTCTCAAAGTGCACTTTAGAGACACCAGTTGTGATTTTCATTTGCAAGGTTTTTATGTGCAGAGTCAAGTTATTTGAGAGAAGTAGAGTTTGTGGGTTGTATGGGAGCCAACGCTGGAGGACTAGACTTTAGAGTTTATACAGGTGAACAATAGAAGAGGGAATTGGGAAGATGTGATATAAGGGCTGTTTCCCATCACAAAGAAAGGCAATAAGAACACTTCCTGGGGTGGAATGAGGAGTTTATGAGATCAAGAGAGGAGAAAAAAGAGGGCTTTTGGCTTGACCCACCCGTGGGGTTGAAACCAGAGTGGGGAAGTGGGGGCAGAATCTCCCCAGATGCATTTGAGGATCTGGGTACAGAAGGGACACCTGCCCTTCCTTCTGCCTAGAAATCTTGGAGGAGACTCCTTCACAGAGGAACCCACACCAGTGAACCACGAAGATGGAGCATGCTTAAAGCTTTCTGGATTGTAAGCAAATAACATCCCCACATCAAAATGACACATGTGGGGCCATACGCATATCCATTATTACGCTGTATGATACATAGACAAATAGAAGTCTGCCCACATCAACAGCAAGGATTAGTGTTATTTTTTTCAGGCACAATAAGCAACTTGTATCTTTCTTGTCTTTCTTGGTTAGTTGTCTAATCTCTGAATAAACATAGTTGTGGGCAATTTATAACTGATCACACCTGACTGTCTTCTTTGCTCAGAAGGGGCTGATAAAATTCCCTGCTCCTTGGCCTGGCATTCAGGCCTCCAGAGTTTGGCCTCAGCTCTCTTGCCCAACTTTATCTTCTATTCCTCCTCCTTAGACAGTCTACCCTGTGCTAAACAGGACTCAGCAGTTCCTGAATGCACTTTCTTATCTCTGTGCCTTTGCTTAGGCCGTTGTTTCCTCCTGGTCTGACTTTCCCTATCTACACTGGGCTTAAATTCCACTTCCTCCATGAAACTCTCCTCAATTTTCCAAACTAGAAGTTGGCCTCCCACAGCACATTGATTTTACTTCCATTACAGAATTTACAAAATGCTGCCATTTGTTATTAATATCTATTATCTGAATATAGGTCATCTTTGCCTGATTGTCAATTCTTTGAAGGCAAGGACCACACCTTTTCTTTTTTAATCTCTGTGTCTCTAATAGCACTGGACACAGAGCCTTGCACACTCAAGTGTTTAATGAGCATCTGCTGAATTGACTCTCTCATAGGCACACACACACGTCTTTGGTCTCCTAGTATCTGGGAGTGTTAGGGCAGAAGGAGTGAAGATGTCGTGACTTGGGGGCATTTGGGGGATGCTGAGGCTGAACTCTGATGCAGAGGGCAGAGGAGGGAGCTAGCAGGTGGCTGGGATAGGGCTTGCCATTTGAGTAGACTTGTCTTCAGGTGGAGTGGCTTCAAAGTCCTAGAGCTAGAGACTAAAAAAGCTGGCCCATTTCTGTCAGACCACACCCATGCTTCTGTGCCACTACAGTCAAATTTGGGTAGCAGGCTAGGGGTGTGGGCTGGGGTGGGCGTGGACCCTAAGAGAATGGCAGAACTTCTCTTCTGACTTTTGCAAAGCCTGCAGAATAGAGAAAACCAGGTTTCCTTTGTATCATCCTAAGGTGTCCATGTGGTAGACGTCAAGGGGTCCAGGGGAAAGGTCAAGAACTCACCATTCACAAAAGAAGGGATAAAAATAACCTATAACTATTTTCAGAAATATTTATTCCCATTAGCAGTCAGAGAACCATGAATTAAGACAGCAGTGGGGTTGGTTGCCCCTCCCTGTCTTTTACTTTTGTCCAGTGGTGGTGAAGGTGAGGTTGAGGTACAGGCCATTCCTTTTGAGAATTTTGAAACGCAAGTCTAAAATTGATATAACTTTGGCCAATTTGGCTATTTTAAAAGACTTAAAAAAGGTGATCCTCTTTGAACCAGCAATTCTACCTCTAGAAATTTATCTTTAGGAAGTATTTATGACCATGCACAAATACGTGGCGAACATGTTCATAGGGATCCATTTTTTAATAATAATAATAATAAATAAACATCCTAAATGTATGATAATAGGAATTGGGTAAATAAACAATAGACAAACAAACATGAATACACGTTATTACTATAGAATACTCTGAAGTAAGTAAACATGATGTTGAAGATTTGGGGCAGCTTTCCCTAAAAGTCTAGTCCCTGATTCAGGGCTGGTTTGTGTAGATGTTGAACTGTCCACACCAGGCACCTCTTCTGTGCTGTCTCCTAGAAATGAGGCTCAGATCCCTTTACCTTTGAGACTGTCCCACGCTTGCTTGATTCAAACCTCACTAAGGCCAGAATGAGTGGAAGGTTAAGAATGGGCCTGGATATGGAAGCTCCCAAGCCTGCATTTGGGAGTCTGGGCTTGTGCGCAGGTGGGCTACCTGTATGGGTGTTGCATGATCAGCCTCTCCTACGAGGGCACAGCTCAGGAGCGAGTCTGGTCTTTATCTTTGCTGGCTTCTTTTCCTGTATCTGATCGATGGAGGAAATGGCATGGATGTTAGGCTGAATTGCTGACCTGTCTGACATTAGAAGGATATTTCTTGACATGGAGAGATGCTCAGTATACATTGCCAAATGAAATAAGCAGTTCACAAAACTACGTAGTGCAGTATAATTTCATTTTTTTCATAGAAGCATTATCTCTTTCTATATCCGTGCTTATATCTACACTTCTATCTTTATCTACGTACCTGTAGAAAAACACCTAGAAGAAAGGCTTACCAAAATGTTGACACCTGTTATTTCTGGATAGTAGAAATGCAGTAAATTTTACTTGTGTTTATTATAAAGGTTTTGTTTTCTTTCTTCCTTCTTTCCTTCTATCCCTCTCTCCCTCCCTTGTTTCTTTCTTTTTCTTTGCCATAAAAATATACATTACTTGTGTAATAAAAATTAAAAAAGAACAGTGAGCTCTAAGGAGATCTACCTTTGATTTCCTCTTTTTCTGCACACTTAGCCATAGTCAGGAACTCTTGATTCAAGGTGTACGTGGCCCACAGAGAGTCTGGTGAAAGGAGTCATTCGTTCTGTCTGGGGCGTCTGGGAACATCATGGAGGAGGTGGCCTTTGAAGAGGTGGGTTCTATAGAGAGAGAAGGGGAAGAGGCCGTGCAGAGCTGAGGCAGCAGCATGAGCAATGAAAAGTGAATGGCTTCATCGTGGGTGGTGGTCATCTCCAGGCCTCTGAAGACGTGGGTGCTGAGTGCAGTGTGCTCAGTGATGTTGGGGGACAAGGGGGCCCAGCAGATACTCATGCTTACTGTCTTCCATCAGGACCTTGTGTACTGCCTATAATCATTCTTTTACCCTTTTCTGTTTGAAAGTCTTGTCATGAAAGGAACTTCAGGTTCACGGGGGGCAGACACTTCTTATGAAAATTCCTCAGCAGATTTCCCAGCACTGAGCAGAGGGGAGATGCCCAGTGAATGGGAAGGACTTGAGTTGACATGAATTCCATTAAGGCAGCTGTAGGGAATAGCTTCCTGCCTCATGTTATCAGTCTCTAGGAAGGCTAGAAGATGGCCCATTTAAAGATGTTCCCCCTCTAAGGCTGTTCTTAATAGAGGCATGAGGGGTATTACGAGTAATTTAGTACTCACAATAGTTAAATTTAGTTTACAAATAATTCCCTTTTAATTCACCAGAATGGATTCAGGGATATCGATAACTCAAACTCACTCACATTCTGACAAGCTTCTTGCCTGGGAGGCTGTCAGCCTGCTGAGAATTATGTCTAACTTACTGCCTTTATGATCCACATGGCACAGTGAGCCATTCTCACTGATGTCCTCTTCATAGTTAAATTACTCTCATGCTTATAGAATTTTCCTCCAACTACCAAGCCAGGAACAAAGGAAGCTGGCTGTACTACTTGGGGTCTTGTCAAAATCTGGTTCTGACATGAAAATGCATTAGAAGTCCCCTGACCCGCCATCCTCAGTGTGTGGAGGGCAGACAGTAGTGACAGCTCTGAGGTCCATGAGATGGGAATGCTGGAGAGGAGCCATGAGGAACGCTGGCGTGAGGGAGCTGAGAGGAGAGAGCCAGGATGGCATATTGGAGGCCTGGAGGCCCTTCTTGTCTGCTTTCCAGAATCATCCCTGTGGCAGCTGAGGGCAGCATTCAAGGCTCTCCACCAGGCAGGGAGACTTGGAGGGGGACCTTTTTTATAGTTGGTAGACTTGGCTTATTGGTAGGCGAGGGTTCCCAGGGTCTCGAAAGGAATAGCTGAATGTGGAAACCACACGAGGGGCTGTAAGTCTGGGGTCCTAGGGGAGAAAGTGGCAGTCCCTAGCCCCATTCCCTCACAGTTAGGTGCTGGAGGGCACATTGTCAGCGGGAACATTCACTCCAGACAATTTGGAAGTTGCACTTGCTCTTTGTTCAACTTGCTGGAGGCAAAGTGAGTCCTGCTTGTTCTGCAGTGGACTCACTTTGCTGGTCTCCTTTGTCCTATCCTGACCACCAGAACTCCTGGGGTGCACCTGTGAGGGTTTTTAGAATGTTTGTTGTTTTCCAGATACCAGAGAAGCCTGTCATCTTACAAAATGGTGACTTAAAAAAATGTGTTTGTTGATGATTGGCAGATGGACAAAGCCGTAACAGCAAAACTATATTTGCCTGTTAACTCACATATAATCCAATTCAAGACTAGTTTTAGCCACAGTCTCAATCCCAACCTATGTCAAGTGAAGAAGAATGCATTATTTAGGAGAAAAATCTTCCCCAGAAGCCACTCAATGGACTTCTTCTCAGATTCCATAGGGGAGGGTTAGATTATATGCTTATTCCCCAGCTGCAAGGGAAGCTGGGAAAGTGAGTGAGTGGTATTTTCACCTCTGCCATGGGCAATGGGCTATTTAGCAAGGAAGAAGGGTCAAGGGGATGTTTGTTGGGTAGGCAACCATGAGCATCTGCCATATTTCCCTGGTGTCTGGTTCTCCAAACATCCAATCAGGACCATTGACAGCAAGGTCCAAAGGTCCAACAAATCCCACTCATCTATCCCAGCTTGTTTCGTCTCTAGCTTGGAAGCTGTTGTTGGAATGTGGAGGTCCTGCTTCTAGCCCATGGCACACCATCTGCCATCATCTCTTATCACTGTGCCCTGTTGGCCAGAGCTGAGTCATAGGTGTCAGTCTGCTGGCAGTCTGACTAGTGGCCCCAACAATTGTTCCACCCTTCTCACTGTCTTTTTGAAAAGGTGTCCTCCTACTACACCTATATCCCAGCAGCTCCATCCCCCATCAGTAGAGTGCCAATCCTATCTTCAGGCAGGAGAATGACTGACTGATGACAAACTTGTTGGACCAAGCTTAGTGGGGTCTGGTAGCACCTCAGCTGGTTTCTTTCTTTAGCCTTCTTACTTAGGAGTCTGAGAGACCATAATTTATAACAATAGCTCTAACTCATGGGAGTGTGCCCATGGGAGTGCCCTGCTGTGATTCTCTGAGTGAGTTGATTTCCAGGAGAGCTTGTGTGCACTTGTCCATGTTATGTTTCTGACTCATCAGTTATAATTACATCTGACAGTTTATAACAGAAACCTGATTGTGATGAACCAAATGGAAGTTTTATTTTCCCTATATAAAAAGAACTCTGGAGGAAGGCGGTCTAGAACTGATGCAAAGTATCCACAATGCTATCAGGGACTCGGGCTGCATCTTTCTTCCTGCTTTGCCATCTGCAGTGTGTGGCTTCTGTCCCCATTATAGCAAGATGACTGCTTCACCCATAGGAATCACATTTTGTTCCAGGCAGGAAGAAGGGGAGAAAGAAGAAGAGTAAAAAGGCAAAGGCATTCTTTTTTTTTTTTTTTTAAAAATAAGGAAACAATTAAGTTTTCCCAGAAGATCTGTGCTGTAGGCTTCTACTTATATCTTATGGGCCAGAATTTGGTCACATGGCCACTTCCCTACCTGCAAGGGAATCTAAAGGAGATAAGATGGCACGTTGCCAAATAAATTGATCTCTTTTTTTTTTTAATGTTTTTTAGTTTTAAAGAGACTCATTTTTTTTTTTTTTTTTTGGTGAGGAAGATCGGCCCTGAGCTAACATCTGCCAATCCTCCTCTTTTTTGCTGGGAAAGATTGGCCCTGGGCTAACATCCATGCCCATCTTCCTCCACTTTATATGGGACGCCGCCACAGCATGGCTTGACAAGCGGTGCATGGGTGCGCGCCCAGGATCCAAACTGGCCAACCCTGGGCCGCCGCAGCAGAGCGCATGCACTTAACTGCTTGGGTCACCGGGCCGGCCCCTGATGTTCTCTTAATTAAGGAAGAAGCCAGAATAGATCCTGTGTAGGCAGCCAATAGTGTCTTCTGTGGGAACCCATCCCTTCAGGTCAGGCGTGGTCTGGGGGAAAGGGTAGTGTACCTGAATCATGGAAACTTCCCATTGTCCAGATTTCCACAAGGCACTCAATCGCCATTTGTGAAGGATGCCTTGCAAAACTCTCCCATTTGCCAAAGTACTGGTACATATTTGCATAGGGATATTTCTACAGGGTCCCTGATTTCCTTAAAGGACAGGTATTTACTTTTCCCTTGTGTCTTTCTCCCTCCCCCTTTCCAAAAATACTTCGTGAGTCCTTAATCTGTGTCAGACAATATCCTAGGCACTTAGGGACACAGGCCAAATTGCTCCCTCCTCCGTTGAGCAAGACACCAAGTGTGGCCACTGGATGCCAGACAAGAATCGTGACTCTCCAGTGAGCATCACCTGTTGAGAAGCAGCCAGGCAAGGGACATGTGCCTGTGGCTTGTGAAGAGTTAAGGGGATTTCTGGAGAATGTGTTTGAACAGTCTGCAATCCTTTTGAAAGGTTGCTCTAAGAGGGAAGACAGAGGCTCTGCATCTCCCTGAAGGACTGAAGCCATCCGCAGCCCTCCATCTGTTGACCTTGCACACGTGTGTGGGAAGCTTGTTTTCCCTGTTACGGATGGCTGGATAGTTAGATCAACTCGACACAGCTGTGGTACAAGACGTCCCCTTGCTCCTGCTCCCATCAGGTGGGAATCTTGCTGGTGTTAGATGCAGGGAGCAAGCCAGTCAGAGAGGCCGGGCTTAGAGAGGCTGATGGCAGTGTAGTCATGTAGCCATTCTGTGTTTCAACTCTTTTTTGAAAAGTTCTCGACCTGTGGATGAGAAAGATGTACATGAGATTCAATTACGCGTGAAAGAGAGAAGGGGTGTGCTGGGGAAACTCTAAGTGAGGAATAATGATCAACATTTTATATTATTAATAACCACTTACATTTGACTACCAAGTTATACTTTTCAAAATGCTGATATATACCTGATCTCATTTGATCTTTTAAAGAACGTTACTGTAAAATCTGTTTCACATTATGTATTTAAATATTAAATATTTAAATATTTACAACTCTTTTCCTACCACCTAACAAAGCCAATAGAACATCCACAGACACTGAACATCAATATCTTAGGAACACTGACCTCCAAATGTTTTACTTGCCTCAGAGTCCTATTTTATTTATTTTTATTTTTTTAAATTTTATTTATTTATTTATTTTCCCCCCAAAGCCCCAGTAGATAGTTGTACATCATAGTTTCACATCCTTCTAGTTGCTGTACGTGGGATGCGGCCTCAGCATGGCCAGAGAAGCGCTGCCTCAGTGCGCGCCCAGGGTCCGAACCCGGGCCGCCAGCAGCGGAGCGCGCACACTTAACCGCTAAGCCACGGGGCCGGCACAGGGTCCTATTTTATTTATTTTTTATTTATTTTTGTGAGGAGGACTGGCCCTGAGCTAACATCTGATGCCAATCCTCCCCCTTTTTTCTTGAGGAAGATTGGCCCTGGGCTAACATCCGTGCCCATCTTCCTCCACTTTATATGGGATGCTGCCGCAGCATGGCTTACCAAGCGGTGCGTCAGTGCGCGCCCAGGATCCGAACCGGTAAACCCCGGCCGCCAGCAGCGGAGCACGTGCACTTAACCGCTTGTGCCACCAGGCCGGCCCCGGATCCTATTTTATAACACGCGGTTTGTACTTCTAATTCCCCCCTGACCCATTCACATTTCTGTTGTGTCAGAACAGATAAACCCCGGGGTGTCTTTATCCCTGATATTGGATATTTGATGTCCCACTCTAACTCATTTTATAGTTTTCGCTGTTTGAGTTTTTTAAAAGTCATTTCATTGAGGTATAATTGATATACAGAAAATTGCACATATTTAAAAGTGACAACTTGATAAGTTTTGACATGTGTATAAGCCCATAAAACCATCACCACAATCAAGATGGTGAGCATATCCATTTATTTCAAGTGCCTTAAGTTGGTCTTTATTATTTACAATCAAAGGAAACTTAACTAAGAAAACATTTTATTTACATTTTCTGGTTCTTGGCTATGTTTGTGGAGCACTCTGTTTCTGGTTCTCTGCACTCTTGGGGCTGTTAGTTCACGCGAGACCTCAGCTTTAATAAGTGAGGTTTACACATATCCCGTGTCTCACCATCTCTAATTTCTCTTTCAGCAAGTTCTGTCCATCTCACGGGGTAGCTGAAAGAGCACACTTTGGGGGGTGGAAGACCTGAGTCCTCATGTCTGTCTTGCTTCTTTTTAGATCTGTGACCTTGGACAATAATGATAATCATGAGATACACCTCACCAGGTTGTTTAGGTTCACATGAGAACCTCCATATGTAACAGGATGTTAAAATGGAAAGTTTCCGTACAGACACCAAGTCATGTTATAATCTAAAACCAAATCACCACATTTTCAATTTACAAAGAAAATGACCCCAAACTGGTTCAAGGTCTCTTGGACTCCTCACCAGCTTTAAGATAATAAAAACAGTTGAGAGGGGAGAGAAGGATAGATAATTTTCTTGAGAGAACCGTTGCCACGATGTGAATCCCCACACCCTCTGAAGTCCAGTGGGGGCAGGTGACTTCAAGGAGACCATTCAGAGAGCTGGATGTGTCTCCCTGTAGTTGGGGGAAGAGCTGACTTGGGGTACCTGGTTCATGTCAGAGAAAGCTCCAGAAGCCTAGGGTCAGCAGGGGAGGTGGGTTGCCTGCACTCTCAGGGGCTTGGGGGCTAAGGGTGCATGAGGGTTTCCTGTGAGTCAGAGGTTGGTTGACCTCGTGGGATTGAGAAATGGGCTGGAGCCCTTTAGCATCCTGCCCCGGCCCTAGAGAAGGTAAGGGGAGAAGGCCCTGACAGAGTCTGTGTGGAGTGGACTGCAGAGGGCCATGAATGATGGGGAGCAGAGCCCTGAGGAGCAGAAGGCAGTGCCCATGTCGTGGGAGTGTGGCCAGAGAGGTCCAGCAGAGTGGCCTCCAGTGAGCCCAAGAAAGCTCCTGTGGGGGAAGGAGTGGCTTTAAATGTTCACCTACCAGCATTGAGAGGGAAAGTTGTCAGCCACAAGGAAACCTGCTTGTTCCTCTTTACCCCTTCCAACCCCCCCGCCCCCCACCGTGTCATGCCACCTCCCAGTGGTTTAGAAGGGTGAGGGAGAAGTCTCATCTTTGAAGGTCTCATCGTTTCTGAACTGGGAGATGTTGCCTCAGAGGAAGCAGAAAATTCAGAACATCTGACCATGTTTTCATCTCCAGACAGGTGAAATTCACTCCAACATTTTAAAGGGAAAGTGAAAGATAAAATCAAGTTGTGTTTCAATTATATTACAAATTATGCTTGCTCATCATACAAATTACACTCTTAAACTGTAAAATACCACACAAATCTTAGTGACTGTGCTCAATATATCCTTTACCAACATCTCTTCTTGCATACTAAGACGGTTGTTCTCACCATTGAGCTGCATCCAATTGCCAGGAGGGCTTGTTAAAGCACAAATTGCTGGGCCCCGTTCCTAGAGTTTTTATTTAGTATGTGGTATTGTGATTTATAATAAGAAATACACATTTGGTCTTTTTTCCTGTTTCTGGCACAGAGCTCCTAAACCACTTGGAATTTCCTGAGATGAGAGTGGTAAAGGTGTCTTTTGATATGTTAATAAGGTGACTTTTGGAAGGCCCCTAGGTCACCTAAGGATAGGGGAGGGTTGCCTGCGGAACCAACCCTGCGATGGGAGGGTTGGAACTTTCAGACCCATTCTCCTGACCTCTGGGGAGGGGAAAGGGGCTGGAGGTCGAATCAGTCTCCAATGACCAATGATTCAATCAATCATGCCTATGTAATGAAGCCTCCTTAAAAACCCAAGAGGACTGGGTTTGGAGAGCTTCGGGGTTGGTGAACACATGATTTGGGGAGAGTGATGTGCCTGGAGAGGGCATGGAAGCTTTTTGTCTCTTTCCACATACCTGGCCCTGTGTACCTTTTCCATCTGACTGTTCCTGAGTTATATCCTTTTATAATAAACTGGTGACCTAGTAAGCAAAAATGTCTCTCTGAGTTCTGTGACTCTCTCTAGCAAATTAATCAAACCAGAAGAGAGGGTCATGGGAAGCTCTGATTTATAAACAGTCAGTCAGAAGTACAGGTAATAACTTGGGCTTGCAACTGGCATCTGAAGTGGTGGTGGTGGTTGTGGGGGTCAGTCTTATAGAACCTGAACCTCTAACCTGTGGAATCTGAGACTATCTCTGGGTAGATAGTGTCAGAATTGAGGTGAATGGTAGGATACCCAGCCGGTGTCTGGAGAATTGCTCCTTGGTTTGGAGAACACCCCCCCACCCCCCCATCATACACACATTGGAAATTGGTCTCAGAACAACTATTATAGTGGGTCTGGGGTGGGGGGCAAGAATTTGCATTTCTAACAGGTTCCCAAGTGCTGCTGATGCTGCTGATTTGAGGTCCACCCTTGGAGAAGCACAGCACTAAAACCCTGGCTCTACACCGTGGCTGCACTCTAGAACCACTATTGATTTAGCTACTGATGCTTGGGCCCCACCCCCAGAAATCTGATTGAATTGGCCAATCTAATTCACGGATTAAAATTGATGTGACCAATTCATGGACCAATTCATAGACTAAAAGCTGTCGAGGGAATTAGAGGAGGAATATTTACTTTTATTTTTAAACTCTGATTTACCTAATTGAAGGTGGAGACTTTGACTTTCTGCCTTATACATTTTGGTATTATTTGAATTTTTAACAATGAATACATATCACTTTATAACTAGCAAGCAAACGTGACTTTATTCTTCCTATTACTTATGTCCATTTTGGAGCTCTCCTCCCTCCATCATTCCTTGGATCATTTAAAAAATTTCTTCTTGGTCTAATAAAATCTAGCTCATTCCAAATTCTGCCAATTTATTATATATTGAAAATTAATTTCAGCTATTACTATGGAATGCTGAAAAAAAACTTTATCTTACACCTTATACTTCATGATCTCTAATCTTTTTTTCTTTCTCTCCCACAATCCAGAAAATTCTACCATCCCACTTCTCTTTCTGGTATGTATGTTCCAGGCAAGCGTATGTAAGTAAATGATCTTTATTCATGCATTCTCACAAATCAGTAGAAACACTTATTGAGCGCTTAAAATGTGTCAGACACCGTGAGAATTATTTCCATTATACAGATCGGGACACAAAGGCTTGGAAAGTCTCTAAATTCATTATTACAAAATTATGTTTGTAGCTTTATAGGTCCCCTTTCTGGCCCAAATACTTATTGAATATCTAAGAGAAGAAATATGTTCAATTTCTGACTAGATGGGTAGCCCAGTTGTCATTAATTCTTCAATCAGCCCTCCCCAAACTCTGCCCAGACCTTATTTATCATAGAATGATTTTTTTTTTTATTTTTAAATTTATTTATTTATTTGTTTCTTTTCCCCCAAAGCCCCAGTAAATAGTTGTATGTCATAGATGCACATCCTTCTAGTTGCTGTACGTGGGACGCGGCCTCAGCATGGCCGGAGAAGCGGTGCCTCGGTGCGTGCCCGGGATCCAAACCTGGGCTGCCAGCAGCGGAGTGCACGCACTTAACCGCTAAGCCACGGGGCCAGCCCTGACTTTTGAATGTGTCCACCTTTTTTGAAAACACAGTTGCAATATTCCTGTATGGAGGAAAGATTACTTTTGGGAGGCAGTTACATGTTTTTACTATTCCCAGGCTCCCATTCACACACAGCATTATAAACATACTTCTGGCAACTGAGATTCTCTTTCTTTCAAACATCCTCAATTAGTACACTAAACAAAATTCTACCTCTACATGATTCCCTTTCCCTATTATTGACTTAAAAGAAGACCCCTAAACTCACTCCCTTTATGTACAATAAAATTCTCTCTAGGTATTAAGCTTTATTTCTTGTGCTAAAATCATATCCAGTTTCTTCTCTCTCAGGGCCATACCAACTGTGGCTTTAATGTTTTTCATTTTACTACCTTTATGTATATCTAAATTGTGCTTTTTAAATATAGATGTAATTTTATTAAAACCGACACAATTTCCTTTGATTGCTCTCTCCTCATGGTTTCCAATCTTTGTTCTTCTAGGACAGAGGCCCATCCACTCTGAACCCAGGATTCTCATTTTCCTTGGGTTTCCTCTCCCTTAATTTCTCTGTTGTCTTCTTTTCCTCCTCTGCTGATTCATTCAGACGTAATGGACTATTTCCTTCCCTTTCCATAAGTTAGCTGTTCCCCAAAGCTTTTGCCCATAAGATTTTATTACACAAATTTTCAAAATAGAAAAAAGTTTAAAGAAGGTTACAGTGAACACTCATACACCTACCACTCAGATTCCACCATTAACATTTCAATATACTTGCTTTATCGCATATTTATCCACCTATCTGCGCCTCTCTTTCCATCTATTCCACCACCTTCTTTTTTCATGTATTTTAAATTAAATGTCAGGCATCAGAACCCATCACCCCAAACACCTCAGCTGCATAATATTAGTCAGAGTTCAATATTTGTTTCTTTTTTTTTCTTTTGAGGTAAAATTTATATACAATGAAATACATAAATCTTAAATTTACCATTTGATATGTTTTGACAAATACCTGCCACCTAGCCTGATGCCGCAGACTAGGAACACAGTTCAGGGTACAGAGTGGCCCTCCTGATCATGGGGCTCAGTGACCGCCCAGTGGTCTGGTCATTTGGCTGTTCCCTCCTCTAACATCAACGCGTGTTCACACCTCAGCTATACTCTCTCTCTCTGCTTCTATTTCCTTCTGCCGTTCCTCTCCCTGTATGCTTCTCTACTTCTGCTCCGTGTCTGCCTCGCTCTTTGTGTATGCCATGGCCAGACTGCTATGAAAGAGAATCTAACTGGTTCAGTTAGTCACCAGCCAGTGTAAGCCATCCCTATTGGGTAAAGCTTGCTGGACTTTAGAAGGCTTTTTTGGAGTCAGGTGCCCCAGTTTTGCTGGGTAGGGAGAGGAGGGGGCTTCACCTGGCTCCGCAGGCAAATTGTTGCTTTGGCTGCTTCTTCTTAAGGGGGCTGTGGAACTGGCAGGCTCAGAGCATCATGTCCAGAAAATACAGTGAACTTAATTCTGCCCTCACAAGCTGAAGACTTCATAGTCCCTAATAAATGCACCAAACATACGGCTAACCCTTTCCTTCCTTTGCTGCGGTTTATCTCATTATGTCCCCCAAGTCAAACCCCTTTTGTGCCTGCTACGTTGCTGGAACTGTTAGTCCATTTTAGCATATAACTCAAGTGAAGTTTCCTGAAAGAGGCAGGCCTTGAGCTGCAAGGGGCTCACCACTCTAATATATAAAGAACTTCTAGAAATCATCAAGAGAAAGACCCATAAACCAATAGAAAAATGAACTAAGGACGTAAACAGCCAGCTCACAGAAAAGTAAATTACAAGGGACTTAACACATGAAAAGATGGTCAACTTTGCTTTTAACAGTAAGCAAATGTATAAAATATAATATTACATATAAATATATAATTACATTTAACATATTATATAATTATATGTACATACAATAAAATAATAAAAGGAATAATAAAGGAAATATCCATCAACACTGCAATAAGGTATTATTTCTCACCTATCAGACTAGAAAAACCCTAATCCTCTGACTTCAGAATCCATAAAGATCAAGTTTGGCACAGAGGGCAGTTTCGCATGCCACACTTCCCCATAGTATTAGTCAATGTTAGAAAACACTGGAACAATGATTAGAGCAATGATTATAAAATCTTCAGGGAAAGAAAAAAATAATAATTTTATACCCAGATAAACCATGCAAAAGTAAATAAGCGACTGACAAATATTTTCAAATATGACAGAATGTAAAGGATGTAGTCATGACTGCCATGTATGGGAACTCGTTACATAGACTGTAATGTGAATGGTGCTCCCTGGAATTGTGTAGTGTACAGCCTGTACAGATGTTAGGGAACAGTCCTGAATATAGTTCCCACACGACCTTGACAAATGACTAAATGATAAATTTTTTTTTTTGTGAGGAAGATCAGCCCTGAGCTAACATCCATGCCAATCCTCCTCTTTTTTGATGAGAAAGACCGTCCCTGAGCTAACATCCACTGCCAATCCTCTTCCTTTTGCCCCCCTTTTTCTCCCCAAAGCCCCAGTAGATACTTGTATGTCATAGTTGCACATCCTTCTAGTCACTGTATGTGGGACACGGCCTCAGCATGGCAGGACAAGTGGTGCATCAGTGTGCGCCCGGGATCTGAACCCGGGCCGCCGGTAGCGGAGCGCGTGCACTTAACTGCTAAGCCATGGGGCCGGCCCCCGTGATAAAATTTTATTGTCTAAAAGGTGAATGGAGAAGCTACAGCAAAAGGACTGGCAGTGGAGATTGAATCTATCTAAATGCAGCAATAAAACTGACACAGCAGTGGCAATTATGGTTACAGAACACAATTATGGTTACAGAATTATGGTTTACATGGTAAACATTATAAAGAAAGGCAATGTACAAAAATAATTAAAAATGTCAGATGGTAGAGGGGGTGAGAAGGTGGGCAATAGGGTACATACTTATGGATTGTTTCATTTTTCATAGTGAGTGATCCAAAGATATTGTTGAAATATGCTAAATCAAGCAACACAATATAAATAAATATAAAGATATAAAATAAAAAAATAGAAGAAAAGACTATAGCAACCAAAATTGGGTAATAGAGGGGAGAGAAGGGTGGCAGGAGGAGATATATTAACTTCATCTTCATTCATAATGTAGAGCCAATATGTTTCCTAAAGAAACAGAAAATTAAGTTTGATTTTTTTACTATATAGTTCAAAAATTCATAAATAAAAATGATAAATATCATTTAAAAAGCAAAAAATTTGGTTACAAGACTAGGTTTTGAAGTCAGACTCCCAGGCTTTGAATTCCAGCTCTGATATCTTGAGGAAACTCATGGAACTTTCTAATCTTTAGTTTTCTCATTGGTAAAGTGAGATTATAATAGTACTTACCTCATAAGGTTGTGAGGAGTAAATGAATCTCAAATATTCAGCACTAAATGCTCAATAAATGTTACTTGTTATTATTGCCATTTATTATTTTCATCACTAACCATACAGTAGGTTTGTACAGAACACCAATTGAAAGAAATTCTGAGCCCAGTGTATATTCAATGGATAGAAATGCCACACTGGCATGTCTCAGATACACTGAAAACAAAACAGCATTACTGTTAACATACAGATTAGAATTTTTGAAAAATTCATAATATCAACACAATCAGATGACCTGTCATTAATCTGGTAGGAGTCAGACTTCAGTCTTTTGCAGATCCTTAACGTGATTTTATAACACCTGGGTAGAACTTATATTTCTATTGACCTAATATTTTTCTTTACTATTTACCTTATGGTTTAATTATTTAAACAGTAACTTACAATTTACCACTGCAATTTAAAATTTACTCACTTTAAAAAACTTAATCTTAGGGGCTGGCCCCGTGGCTTAGCGGTTAAGTGAGCCTGCTCTGCTACTGGCACCCTGGGTTCAGATCCCAGGCGTGCACCGATGCACCGCTTCTCCGGCCATGCTGAGGCCGCGTCCCACATACAGCAACTAGAAGGATGTGCAACTATGACACGCAACTATCTGCTGGGGCTTTGGGGGAAAAAAAGGAGGAGGATTGGCAATAAATGTTAGCTCAGAGCCTGTCTTCCTCAGCAAAAAAAAACAAAAAAGAGAGGATTAGCATAGATGTTAGCTCAGGGCTGATCTTTCTCACAAAAAAAAACCCACTTAATCTTATACTAAGCAATTATATCCATGGAATCCTTTTTGATAGTTTAATTTTTTTAAACATATTATTAAACATACGACTATAAAAAAAATTGGTCCATGTGCTCCCTAAAGTCATCTTAAGCACCACGCAATGGTTCACGTAATATACTTTGGGGAGTTCAGTTATTTATTCATTTAATAAATACCTTTGAGCATCTACTGTGTAAGAGGCACCAGCAGACAATGGAGGTACAGTAGTAAATTCAACCTACAAAAATTCCTGCCCTCACAGAGCTTACATTCCACCAGGAGGGACAGATAACAAACAAAATGAAGAAAAACATTTTATTGCACATGAGATGGTGATTTGCATTATGGAGAAAAATCCAGCAGGGAAAGGGGATAGGTAGTGTTGGTGGAGGGACCAGTGAGTGGATTGTAATTTTGAACAGAGTGGTCAAGAAGGCTGCATCTAGAAGATTCCCTCTGAGAAAAGTCCTGAAGGAGGTGAGTGAATATACCAAGTGCCAATTTGGGGAAGAGACTTCCAGGCTGATGGAAGAGCAAGTGCAAAGGCCCTGAGGTGGAAGCATGCCTGGCATGTTCAAGGAACACGGAGGTCAGTTGTCTGGAGTGCAGAGGGCCAGGGGGAGAGTGATACATGAAAGAGGTTAGAAAGGTAACGAGGTGTGGCTGATCAGGCAGGACCTGCTGCTATTACTTCTGCTCTGACTATTGCTGCTGCTACTAATTCTACTATTATTTTAGGGTATAAGGAAGAAGGGGAGAGGTAGGGTAAGGAGACATAAAATTCACAAATAAGTTTGTGTTTAGAGCCTAATTCTTAAATTTTTGTATATGGGTCTTATGGCCCTTGCAAACCGCAAACCTTGCATGTCACTTAAAAATCCGCTGCACCAAATCCACTACCATACCATTGATGACATATCAATGATGAACAATAAAATAAATGAGATAAAACTGACTGGCCACTAATGAAGGCTTATCACTCTACCAGGTTCTGTGCAGAGTACAGAAGAAATAAGACTTGGTCCCTGACTGCAAGGAATCCATATTCTTATTGGAATAAAAAAACTTACAGACAGGAAATTCTCTGAGTACAGTGCACTGCGAAGTTCTGCATTGCCGGCTCAGAGCAGGTAGTAAGAGGGAATGATGACTCTAAAAAGGATGATGAAGGCATTTCCTGGACAAGGCAGGCCTTGAGCTGCACCTTGAAAAGTGGATAGGCAGAGGGAGGGAATTCCAAGCAAGAATAAATAAACAAACAAAAAAATCATGGCGGTAGCAATGAACTCGAGCTTGGTGTGGAGTGGAAGATGAGCTTACCCAGTTAGATTAGGGAGGCCCTTGAAAGCTCAACAGAGGAGTTTCAAAAGTAAAAGATTAATTTACTTTTTCATGAGGGCAAGCAAGAAAACTTACTTGTATATTGTAAACCTTGATGGAGATGAGGCTGGCCAGAAGCCCACGTGGACATGGCAGGTAGAGATTCACTTGGAGAGCTGCCGTGGGGAGACTCATGCTGAAATGAGCTCCCTTAATGCTTTACACTTGCCCAAAATTCCATTTCCTATCTGAGGACAGTTAGAAAACCTCCCTTATCAGCTTCCTGTCTCTAGCTGCAACAACCTGACAGAAGTAAGTTGCATGAAAGTCTTTTAAACAAGTTACAAGATTAGAGATGCCAGAAATGGCAGGGATAAAGGCTGTACTCGTCCTGTTTTCAGCAGATGGAGGGGAATTCAGAGAGCAGAAAGATAAGAAAATCTGTTGTTGAAGGCAGGGAGCTGGGGGCGGGTGGGGGTGCAGAAATAGGCCCGCCCCACACCCTCTCCCGACCCCAGAGTCCTGCTTCAACCAGAAACCTCACACTGTCTTCTGCAGGCTAATTCCTTCTGCTCCTGCAGCCCAGCGAATCTCTTGATTTTCCCCCTTAGACCCAGGGCTCTGGGTTCCCACCTCCATGCCTTTCACAGCCCAGCCACGGGACACCATCTCTTCAGCTTCCCATCAGCTCATAGGTCTGATCTTTAATTTTTCAAGAAAAGTGAGCTAGAAGAACAGAGATAACCATTGTAGGGGAAGTTTCAAGGTTACCCCGGCTGCTGCTGCCTGATCCTCAGGTCCCAGGTCTGCTTCTTAAGCAGTTCTTTGGGACTTAAAGTATGTCCAAAGCATCATTAGCAGAAATGCTAATATCAGCCCCATCCCAGCCCTACTGGGTCAAATCTTCATTTTACCAAGTTCCCCCAGCAGATGAGTCGGATGTGCATGAAGGTTGAGAAGCACTGGTCTAGTTCATTTATTGGGAATTGGTGCTTCAGGAAGAGGCTTCTCAGACTGCTGTTTGAAAAGCAGACGGGTTGGCGCTGCTATTTGGTTTGGAGAGCCTGGCTCTCTAGACTTCTTTCTGGGGTGTCCTTGCCCTCCCTCTCTTCAGCATGTAAACATTGGTTGAGCACTTGCTGTGTGCTAGGTACCAGGCTAGGCTCTGGGAGACAAGCATGAAAGGACAAGACTAGTCGTATGGCAGCTGAGGATCCACCGGGAACAAAGCATACAAATTCCAAGGCAGGACACAGGGAGACACCTGTGTCCCCTGAGGTGAGTCAGGTACTTTCCCAGCAGCTTCCTCTCCCCCCGAATTCCGTGGCAAGCTCAGGTCATGCTACACTGACTCTGAAATCCCTTCTTCCCCCTTATAGACCTGCATGGCCACCGCCTTGGGATGCTAGACTCTCTCCCTAGAACAGATCATCCCAGCTCTTCAGTTTTCCTGTTAGTCAAGTCCCTTTCTTCCCACATCAAGTCTGGCCATTTTGCCTCTGCTAATTCAGAAACCTGTCCCCTTTCTCTAACTTCAATATGATTAGCCTTCATCTTTATCAAGAATGATTCATTACCTTTGTAACTGGTCTTCCTGTTCTGTGTCTTGTCCCTGTCAAATCCATTCTCTATAGCAGACAGAGCGATCTTACTGATACACAAAATTGAGTGCTCATTAAAATCCTTCAAAGGCTCCCTGTGCTCCCTGTGTTCTGAAGTCCTTACCACAGCTTATGGTACCTTTTATGACCCGCCTTCTGACTGTCTGCCCCCATCTCCCATGGATCTTTGTCTTACATTTCAGTTACAACAAACCCCTCGCTTGCTTTTTCACGCACTCATCCTCATTCTTCTGCTTAGAGTGGTGTTCTTTCCTTCTTCCCCAGCTGGATACCTGGCCATATTGCCACGCCCAGTTCACCTTTCCTCTTCTATAGGTTTCTAGCTCTAGCTTCACATTAGAGTCACCTGGAGAGCTTTCGAAAAATACCAAAACCCAGGCCTCCCCCCGGGGAATCTGATTTTATTGATGTGGGGACTGAAGAGTGGGCATTGGTATTTTTAACAATTGCCTCAATCGGGGCTTCTCAAACTTTACTGTGCACACGAATCCCCTGGGGATCTTGTAAAAATGCGGATTCTGATTCAGTAGGTCTCAGAGGACCTGAGATTCTGCATTCCTAACCAGCTCCCAGGTGATACCAGTGCTGCTGGTCCACAGCCTGTACTTTGAGTGTTGAGGGTCTGGAATGGATGATTCTAACGTGCAGCTAGGCTGGAAGTCCATCTTCTATTGGACCCTCTGAGGCCTCTCAGTCACTGACCTCCCTCAGCTCCTCCACGCTCGTGCGTACCACCTTCTGATGTTCTGACATTTCTTATCCCAGTAAGATTTCCTCTGATTTTCAACGCAACCATTGGTGACAAAAATGCAATGAGCTGCTTCATGAAGGAGAAAATTTCACATGCCTTTTACTAAGCAAACACTTTGACAAAAGGTTATAATTTCTCTTTAGAATGCTTACTAGTAGATTGGTAAGACATCAAAGAAAGACATTTTCCACAGAAGCAAAGGAAGGATGGTTTGTTTACCTAAGAAACAATTCATTGTTCTATTTGAAGTATTTGAAAGAAGCAGAATGTACGACATAAAAAGGAACTGAAGAATTTAAAATAATGATAGTAATAATGGTAATAGCTAGCACCTATTAAGCATTTATTATCAAGGTACTGTTCTAAACACTTTCTATGTAATAATGTTATTAATTCTAAAACTATCCTATGAACCATTTTACAGGCCAGGAAATAGAGACACAGAGGTGTTAAGTATCCAGCTGTATGAACTAGCAAGGTGCTTAACTGAGGCAAGTGAGTTAATAGTAAAAAGTATTTAAAAGAGCTAGAATCATCCAGAAATTAGAGACATTATTTAACATTCGTGAAAGGAGATCACTGAAGAAGTCTTCCAGGAAAATGCCCTTTCCCCAGCGTACACAGTTTACACACTTTCAGTGGTGTTAGTGAACATTAAATTGGCAAGGAAAGGTTTTTGAGACATGGGACTTATGATTTTGAAAGCAGTTTGAAAATCCTAGGAGCAATGAAAAAAATGCTTACTCTTGCTTCAGGGAGATTTACCAGGAAGAGAGGTCATCTTTTGTCGAACCTTTACGGCATGCTTATTTTAAGAAACTTCAGCCAGTCTAGTCCATGTTGAGAAATTCTCCCAAAAGAAGATTTTCAAGATTACTTTTATATTAAGTCTTCGGATTTAATATTTACATTTAATACTTAGTAGATATCTAAAAAGCACATACCAGTGGTTGCACAGAGTATCTACGGTATTTCTGTGATATAATCCTTCAATCCTTTCCAGGATTGAAACCTTTTTACACAAGTACATCTATAGGAGACAAGCATTCCACTTACGATGGCCTGACAACTCTCCTTAAGATTGTTGATCAAAACTCAAGAAGGTTGTCAGTAGGTCTGTGCACAGGTGGATTCCTCAACACGTTTTGTGCCTGTTTCTTCAAGGGCCAGGACTGGATTTATCCATCTTTTTGTTTTTTTTTTAGTCTTTTTCTTTTTAACTTTATTTATTTATTTTTTCCCCCAAAGCCCCAGTAGATAGTTATATGTCATAGCTGCACATCCTTCTAGTTGCTGTATGTGGGACGCGACCTCAGCATGGCCGGAGAAGCGGTGTGTCAGTGTGTGCCCGGGATCTGAACCCGGGCCGCCAGCGGCGGAGCGCGCTCACTTAACCGCTAAGCCATGGGGCCGGCCCTCATCCATCTTTTTATCTAGCATCTGGCACAGAACTCAATATGTTTACTGACCCAAACCAGTATCAATAGCTAATGTGTATTGAGTGCTTTCTCTGATGCAGGCACCGTGCTAAGTGCTTTCGCAGGAATTACTTCATTAAAGCCTCTCCACAAAGCCATCTGTACGCATACAAGCCCAGCCCTCTGATGGCAGAGCCACCCTCTTGAGCACTACGTGGTAGTGCTTCTCCACCTGTGGAGTGGGTCTGTGCTGCCTTGAGGCCACGTGTCCTTCCAACTCCCAGACCCGACTCTTCTCAACAGACTTCTCTCTCTTCCTGAGCCATTTGAGGGCCTTCTCTATTACACAGCTCATGAGCTGGGTGAAAAGCTACTGACATCCCTGAGCCCAAGAAATCAAGACTCCATTTTATCCACATTCTGAGATTTTCTCTGCATCCTACATCAGATATGTTTTTCCCATGTGAATTTTTGAAGAATTAATAAGTTACAATGGCATTCCAAGATTCTTTCTGAATCCTAGTTCCGACATTTTTTTCCAACTTGAAGTTTTAAAGAGTGAATGCTACTAGTTTTACATAAAGTTTTCACATTCAGACTCCACATTTAGTTAGAAACTATCTTAAATAGGGTTCCTCTCTTTCATTTTCAAATAACCCTATGATTTAGGTATTTTCTCCGTTTTACAGGTGAGAAAACAGGCACTCAGCTTGTAGGTGATCAAGAAGCCCAAACCCAGGATGACCCACTGCAACTTCGTGGCCCTTTTCCTGGCCTCAGAGTCCACGTGTATTCACAGTGGTGTGTCGCACTTCCCTTGTTTCCAGATTCTTTGGTTTCATGTGATCCTCACAACCCTCTTGCGAGTAGCAGCCAAGGTATTATTATCACACTTCATGGTTGACAACACCCAGAGACATGAAGAGATGTTCACATTACTCAGGTTACTAAGTGGAAGAGCCAGACGAGTCCCTGGAATTTACAGAAATGATAGTGGACGTGAGAAGAGAAAGGTCATTTTATCTCTAGAGTCTTCCAACTAATGCCTTCAGACTATTTTGCAAACTTGAGCTGTGCTATTTACTTTCGCCAAGGTGGAACTGAGATTGGGTGAAAGATGGTGAGGGCAAGTGGAAGAGAGTAAAATACCACTTCTCATACCTTACCAGAGCTTGCTGTCCCCCGGCTCTGCTCCATCTCCACATTTTACAGATGAGAAAACTGAGGCCCAGAGAGGAGAACTGACTTGTCTGTGTAAGAAGGGAGGCACTGCCTTCAGGTTTGCATAAACTTGGGGTGGGCTTGTCCATATGACCCATCAAGCCATGCCAGAGGCAGGAAGGCTCTGCTTCCTTTCATTCTGAAGGATTCTGCACTCTGCTTCTCTCGAACATCTCCTTCATCAAGCCTCTCATCAGTTCTAGAATTTAGGGTGGCTCCCAGGAAGCTTAATCTCCCCTTTGACCATCCATCTGACCCTGTCCCACCTATCCGTTTGTTATGTTACATTCCTTCCCAGAGACCCAGGCTCGCTCAGAGGGCAACTGATTCAGCCCTACCTCGCTCTGTCCATATGTTGCACCTCAGTGACTTCAGGGTGAGCTGCCCACCCTCTTCTCTCTATTTACCTGAATCTCTCCCACCCTTTAAGACCTGGCTTAGCTTAAGTCCCAACTTTCCCATGTAGCCTTTCCAGGCTGATTAGCTCCCACCCATTTCCCTCTCCTTCGAATGTGGCACTCAACTTAGCACTTAAATATCTTCCAAGCTCTCTTCTAAGTGCTTTTCATTTATTGACTTGTTCAATTCTTATAGCAACTGTATGAGATAGAGACTAATATTACCACTTTACAGATTAGTAAACTGAGGCACAGAGATATAAGTTATTTGCCCAAAGTATCACAGCCTCAGAGAGTCTGGCTCTAGGGCTCACACTGAACTACACTCTTCACTGAAGCTACACTGAAGCTACTCTCTTTAAAGTGTAAACTCCTTGCAGCCAGGGGCTATATTTTCTCCTTTTCTAGATCTATGGCTTAAACTCTCTGAGCCAAAGATTCCTCGTTTGCTCAGTGGAGCTCACGATGCCATCCTTGAAGGAGTGGTGTGAGGATGAGTGGTGTCGTACCTAGGCTAGCACGGTGTCTGGCACGTGGTAGGTAATCAAATATTTGCTGGACAAGACTTAGGGGTTCTTCTTTGGACACCTCACTTGTCACTGCTGTGTTGTTAAGAAACATAGCTGTTTTTGAATGGAAAAGCAAATCTCTAAATTGTGTGTCATTTACATCAACTACCATAGTGAGTATAAGCAGATTTATTTCGGATAAAAAATGTTGAAAAGTTAAAGCCACATACTGCAATCAACGCTCAAGGTCCAACTCACCTGAAACACATAATAGCTTTAAAAAGGCATTCATCTCCTAATCTGTATTGGGAGGTATAGCGTAAGGCTCACGCCCAGATGGCAGTATGCAGATTCATGGAGGTACAGAGATCTGCAAACTTGGTCTTTATTTCAGGTAATTTAGCTAAAAACAACATCTTAGCACAATTATATAGGATAATTCATAATAGATATTTTTTTGGATGATTGTCCTACGCACAGCCTCCTTTTCGAAACTACTTTCCCCCCACCATTAGCCTTGGTTGAAGGTGGGGGAGGACCCAGGGGGCCATGTTTGCACCAGGTGCCCTCCCTTCCCTTGATTGGACTTGTGGTGGATACCTGACCAAAGTCTGGCCAATCCACTGGCTGACCAGCACCCAATCAGATTCTCTCTTTTGAGAATTTGAAATGGGAGACACAGAGCTGGAAGCAGTCCTGAAAGGTCTAGTAGACATGCTTGTGGACATAATGCAGAGGAATCCTTCAAAGAGAAATGGAGAAGAGAGACAAAGAGCTGGGAAAGGAGGCATAGCTCCCGAGAGGTGGAATGAGGACTGTTTCTAACATGGGAATTTCTGTGTATCCTATGACACACTCCTTTTTGCTTGAGTGGATTTCTGTTCTTTAAAACCCACTCATTCCTGAGAGACTGATTTTAACCATATGATTCTTTCTGGTTGTGGGAGTATATATCAGCTTATACTCAGCATGTTAAGTGATGTAAATGGAACACAATGTAAAGTTTTTTGTTTTGTTTTGGTCAAAGTGAAGTTGTGTTTCCCTTGACAAGATGGTGTGAAGTCTCCAGAGTAGAATCTCCAATTTTTGTTCAGCAAATACTTGGGTACCTGCCACATGCCAGAGGGAATCATATGGTTGGACACATCAGTGCTACCTCCAGACGAAATTTCATCAGCCTTTTCTACATAAATCCCGATTAATAGATAGGATTATCTAGCTTCTGGAGGTTGCATATTGCTTGCTTCTCTGTCTTCATGCTCTGATTGCAAATATTGAGTTCATTGCTCCTCGGCACCTCTGCCACTGGATAGAGGAAAGAACAAAAGAGATGCAGGGAAAAAATTAAAACCGGCCAGCCTTGCTCCATACTTTGAATTCTAGTTCTAAGTTTCGTGGAGGACAAGGTTTATAGGCTGACCAAGAGAATGTTTAATTAGGAAGCCTTTACCTCTGAATCCTCACCCACATCTCCATTAGGTTCCCTAGTTTTCCCATTCTGCAGAGGCAGCAGAATGCAATGGGAAGCATCCTGGCCTGAGGGCTGTGTCCTTTCCAGTGCTTGCTTTGCTAGCTAGGGGACTTGAACACAGGCCACTTCCCATCTCTAACCTCTGTTTCCCCATCTGTAAAAAGAGTGTTAGTAACACCAGTTCTGTCTAGCTCACAGGATGGTTGTAGGATCAAATGAGAAAATAGATGGAAAGAGATTTCTAAGTCATAATAAAGAATGTGTGGAGGATCATTAGCAAGGCCATAGTGGAGAAATGGCTGTGTGCAGGCAGCACAAATCCCAACCTGCCCTGACTTGCAGCAACTCCAGGATTCCAGACTTCTGCTTAACCCTTCCCCTACCCCTCAAACTCAACCCACTGACTTTCTCAGGCTTCTTTCCCTCTAAACCCTTCTCTTCTGTAGCTCTCTCTTGGGGGGACAAAAACGCTGCCTGTCAGGGCCATGGAACATAGAAATCAGCCTTCACTTTGGAATACCTAGTAAAGTGTTTCTCTCTGCTGAGGCTTCTTGATCCAAGGTAGATCTGTTTTATATTTCTGTCAGTTTGAGTAAGTCCTTGAACTTCCTCCCTCCCACAGTTTTGTTCAGAAGAAGGTGAAAAGGCAGAATCATCAAAGGCCTGGAAGTTTCCTTGCGTGCATTATCCCACCGTTGGCTGCCCACCAAGACCTCACCCCCCCAGTGATTCTGCCTTACTTGGTCTGGGGTGTGGCCTGGACATCTGTGCTTTCAGAAAGTGTCAGGAGATTCTAATGCACATCCAGCGTTGAGAACTTACAGATCTTGTGTAAACCTTCAATTTACAGAGGAGGAGTTGGAGGCTCTGATTTCTCTCAAACTATAGTCCTTTGTTTAAGTTCTTGTTGGCTTCCTCCTGGAGGTTTGGCCAACACATAAATCTCAAACATTCTGATGTGGAAAAATGTTCCTCTCCAACAAGTTTAAACTCTTAACGTCATTACCCTTGTTGTCCTCAACACCTTCCTAGAAACCTCAGGCTTCTTTAATATCCTCCTTTTCCCCAAGGTGAACTCTGGAGTTGGGAGGACATTTCTTTCGTTATATTTCTTGCTTCAGCCCATTCCTTTCTGTTTCCACTATCCTCATGCTAGCTCATGTCTTATTAGTGTACATCTGTTTGTACCCAAAACACCAGGCCTGACAGAGGATGGGGTCTCAACTCCTCAGCCTGGCCTCGAAAGGCTCCTGCCCTTTGGTTTTGCTTTATCTTTCTGCAGCTCAGCCGAACTGGACCTCTGCTTTCTGTACACATTTTCTAAGATTCCATCCTGCTCCATGTTTTGCTCTTGATCTTCCACTCCCTTTTCTACCTGTTGAATCTCACTTACCCTTCAAAGTCCAACTCGAGTGCAGCCGCCTCCACTAAGTCTTTCGGGATCACCTCCTGCCAAAGGGATGTCTCTCTGGATTCCTGTAGCACTTTATGTGTGCTTGACTTTGGGCACTTAGCAGATACTGAGTTTCACACAGAGGCTTTGATCTCCGTGGGGATCAGGGCCTTGTTCTATGTACATCTTGGGGCCTCCCTGCCGGTACCCAGCACAACCTTCTCTGCCATGGTGGGTGTGAGTTGTAAATATTTGTTACGCGAATGACTGCATGATTGACATACAAACAGTTGAGTTTTTTTTGCAAGATCACACAGCTTGTTTGACAGGCAAGTTGGAAGAGAATCCACATCTGTGACATCTGCACTTTATACCATTTCAAAAAGCCCATTTTGCTTAAAGAAGAATCACAAATGGCCCACTTTAAAAAATTAGTTGTCTCATTAAGGACATTTGTTTGCTAATTTATTTATTTTTTTTAATTTTTTAATTTTTTTGTGAGGAGATCAGCCCTGTGCTAACATCTGCCAATCCTCTTCTTTTTTTTTGCTGAGGAAGACTGGCCCTGGGCTAACATCTGTGCCCATCTTCCTCCACTTTATATGGGACGCCGCCACAGCATGGCTTGCCAAGCTGTGCGTTGGTGCACGCCTGGGATCTGAACCAGCGAACCCCGGGCCACCACAGCGGTGCACGTGCACTTAACTGCTTGCGCCACCGGGCTGGCCCTGTTTGCTAATTTAGACAAAAAAGTATGAAAAAATTGAATAATTTGGAAGAGGAAAAAACGATTTTGTTGAGTAGCTCAACCAAAACAACCAGAAAACCAAATATTAAGATTTGTGGAGTTACATTTCCTGTCATTCCTGGGAGGGCCTGGGACAGCTGGAGGTGGGAGGAGGCAGGGACAAGAACAAGCTGCTTCCAGAAGATTAAGTGCCCCAGGCTTTCTAAAAGCATGCACTCTACCTGGCTGCTCTGTGATCGTTGTATGCTTTTGACTATGCATGATAGACTTGACGCAGCCTGGCTTAGCACGGGGTAGGGCAGTTTCTTCCCATTATCACCTCATTAAACTTCTGAATGCCGAGGCTTTGCTAGAAGACTATGTTAGGTTTAATCTCTCCTAAATTCCACACGTTTCATTTAAGCTGCACAGTTAATTGCCTAAGGGGTAATTGAAAATGCAACATGAAATTGTGGTGAGCGAAGGCTATTATACAGACCTTGAGTTCTACATTTCTGATTAACTCTGTGAGCTCAGCACCCATTAATGACATTCCCTTTGATTACCAGCATTTGGTTCAGGCCAGTGAATTGGCGCTAAGTGTATGCTTTTTAGAATCTTAACTGTCATCTTGATCCCTCCTCTCTCTCTCTTTCTCTCTCTCTTTCTGTCTGTCACATACACAGGCACACACACACACGCACACACCCCTCTTTTCTATTCCTGGGATAGTGGATTTCTCAAACTATTCACTATCTTAAGAAATCGACTCCTTTGAAATGAAGCCTAGAAAAGCAATTACTTGGTGCTGATGGGTGGAGAGTGTGGGGACGTGATCGTCTGACACCCCAGGCTTCCCACCAGGCGCCTGCCCTGCTGCCCCCAGAGATGCCTCATGAATTATGGGGAAGCATGAGGCCCCTGTCCCATTTCTTCAGCTCTGTGATGGTGGGGCATGAGGGCTCTGGCCATGCTCCCTGCCTCATAGGTCAGCATTTAACCACCACGCAAGGCATTACATTCATGCAAACTTCTTTCCTCTGATCAAAGTGGGAAAATAAATCCTCATTGTCTCTATTTTCTTAGAAGAAAGGTCTTGCCTCTGTGAGGTCTGGTTCCCAAGGTGACCTTGGAACAAAAGAGCCATGTCTGCCTTTCTGCAGAGAGAGCCTGTGAGTCCCTGCTAGAAACACCCAGAAAGACATGTCTGGACAGAGGGGTGTGAATAAACTCATGGAGAATGGTTGATGAATGATTGCACCAACTCTTTGTTCCTGATTTGTGTAGGATTGTAAAATATTGGATGCTTATTAAAACACACAGGTGAAGTGTACGATGTGTGGGTAAAGGGGTGGGGTGCTGGGGTAGAAAGAGCTCTGGGCTGAAGGTTGGGGGCCTGAATTCTGACCCCCGCCCTGTCACGGAGTGCGTCTGGCCTTTTAGTAGGTCTTTGGGCCTCACTTTCCCCATCTCCAAGGTGATCTTTTGGGGCCCTTCCAGCTGTGGGGGACTGTGATGTTTAAGAAGGCTCTGCTGCATTATCTCCAGTGCTCAGAAACTATGGAAATAAAGCAGCAAGGCATGGACTTCCAAGGCCAAGAAACAGAGCCATGGAGCAAATATTAATAAAGCCCAGTTAGGTCTCAGTGCCACCCCAATGGTCAGCATCAGCTCCACTGACCTTCATTAATCTACTGCCTAATTTAGTCGAATCCTATCCTTTCTTTGCTAACTGACCTCACTCAGGATTGGTCATTGTAGATTTATAGATTTTTTTTCCCATTCTGTGGGCTTAAGTGTCTGTAGCATTTGAAGTCTGTTCTCAGTTGTGATTGGGAAATAGTGATTAAATTAATAGCTCTTTCCAACAAGGATAAACTTAATGGCTGTAATAGATAAAATGTCTAATTAAACAGGCATATCACTGTCTACTTTGAGTCTAAATAAATTTACCTCTTAACTTGGGTGGGCTAAGAGGTTAATAGAAAACATGAGGTAAGCCTATACTTGCTTGCTCACTGAGAAACGCAGGGTCTGGGTTTGAGAAGGTGGGTTGGGGGGAGATGATTCCATCCAGTGTAATTTCCATCCAGTGTAATGTTTTTGAAGGACACAGGCCCAGCATGGCTCATGCACTGTATCCCCCACCACAGTGTGGAGTGAGGAGTATTTGTTTCCTGTGAATGACAATAACTCACAAACACAGAGCTGAAGAGTGAGACAGGAAACGTGGAGGACGTTTGTCCCTGTCTGCAGGTGACAATTGTGACGTGAGGATGGTAGTGGGATCTGAGCTCAGCCACATTTTGCCTTATTTTGGGAGAAGGAATAACTCACCCCTAATATTTCTCCTCTTCCCACCTCCAGACAACTAACGTTTATTTAGCTCTTTTTTGTGGTCTACAGTTTTTTAAAAAAATTTCAATTGTGGCAAAATACACATAACAGTTACCGTCTTAATCATTTTTACATATACAGTTCAATAGCATTAAGTACATTCACATTATTGTGTTATTATCCCTACCATCCATCCACAGAACTCTTTTCATCTTGTAAAACTGAAACTCTCTTACCCACTAAACACTAACCTTCCATTTCCCCCTCCAACCAAACCCTGACAACCACCATTTTACTTTCTGTCCCTGTGAATTTGATTATTCTAAGTACCTCATATGAGTGGAATCCTACAGTACTTGTCTTTTTGTGTCAATTATTTCACCCGGCATAATGTCCTCAAGGTTCATTCATGTTGTAGCATGTGTCAGAATTTCCTTCCTTTTTAAGGCTGAACAATATTCCACTGAAGGCATATAAGACATTTTGTTATCCATTCATCTGTTGGTGGACATTTGGGTTACTTTCACCTTTTGGCTATTGCAAATAACGCTGCTATGAATACGGGTGTACAAATATCTCTTTGAGTCCCTGCTTTTAATTCTTTTGAGTATATACCCAGAAGCAGAATTGCTGAATCGTATGGTAATCCTATTTTTAATTTTTTGAGGAACTGCCGTGCTGTTTCCCTAATGGTTGTGCTATTTTACATTCCAACCAATAGTGCACAGGGATTCCAGTTTCTCCACATCCTGGCCACACTTGTTATTTTCTTTTTTTTCAATAACAGTCATCCTAATGGGTGTGAGGTGGTATCTCATTGTGGTTTTGATTTGTATTTCCCTAATGATTACAATGTTGAGTATCTTTTCGTATGTCATGTGGTGTACATGTTGCTAGGTTTGGAATTTTAGTTTACAGTGTAGCTGGGAAGAGGCCACTTAAACAAAGAAATACCAAAACACCTTCGTGCCGAACTTAGGTTTCAACTGCAACTTTACACAATGAGAGTATTAAGAAGAGACAGGAAACACAGTGTGGATTAGCATGTTTAAGCTGTGAAGAAGAACTGAGACCTCAACAGGTGAGAGGACTTGCCCACGGTCCCACGGCTAGTTAGGGGAGGCCTCCTGGCTTCCGGGCATCGTTCTCCCTGCAGTGTTTTCTGCTCATTAGGGGCATTCTGGGGTCCCACCTTCCAGAGATTCTGATGTGGTGGGCCTGAAGTGGGCCCAGAACCATGCTTTACAGTCAAGTGCCTCCAGTGATTCCCATGCAGATAGCCAGTTGGCCTGGTTTTGGAGCCAGTGCTTTGCATGTGTTCAGCCTCCCTCTTGAGTTCAGACAGGGACATGGCAAGTTTGATGGGTCAGCAAATGTATTTATTTCCTACTACTGCTATCATAAATTACTACAGAGTGAGTGGCTTAAAAACAACACAAAGTTGTTGTCTTACAGTTCTGGAGGTCAGAAATCCAAAATGGGTCTAATTGGGTTATAATCAAGGTGTAGGCAGGGCTGTGTTCCTCTTGGTGGCTCTAGGGGACAATCTGTTTCCTTATCTTTTCCAGCTTCTAAAAGTCACCCCCATTTCATGGCTTGTGGCCCCTTTCTCCATCTGCAAAGCAATGCAGTATAACATCTTCAAATCTCTCTCTGATTCTAATTCCTCTCCTGTCCCTCTCATCCACTTTAAAGGACCGTGTGATTATGTTGGGTCCACTCAGATAATCCAGGATAATCTTCTTATTTTAAGGGCAGCTGAAAAGCAACCTTAATTCCCCTTTACCATGTAACATAACATATTCATAGATTCTGGGAATTGGGATGTGGACATCTTTTGGAGGCATTATTGGGTCTATCACAGCAAAGAAAATGCCCAGCAGATTAGAGCTCAAGAAAGAGATGAAGAAAGGGAGGCAACTTGCCTTAATTCCCTCCTCCCCTCTCCTGGGTCCTACCACTGTCCTTCGATAAACGGTCATTATCTCCTTACTTTCAGAAGAGGAGTCCTAATGGCAGAGATTCTTGGTATGGAAATCTGACAGTTTCTGGGTTTGTGGCACCAGTTGGAAAATTGTCTGTGTCTCCTCCTTTGTCCCCCCAAAGCACATCTATGCATATTCATGTCCTCACATATGCCAAGTATAAGTGAATGATGAGGGGCAAACCCAGGCTGTGTGACACCTGATTTATTTAATTCAATCCAATCTATCACATGTTTGTTAAGTGTTTTAGCTAGCACTGTGCTCTAGGGAATAAAAAGAAAAAAGTTTAGAGACAATCCTTGACCTGGAAATGTGTGGGAAGACAAGTTTTACTGACAAGAAATAATCAGAGAACAGTAATGGTCAAATATAATCAAATTCCAATACAATCGATTAGAATATTGTACTGGATCTCGGGGAGAGGCACAGCTCAATCGTCTTAGCTGAGGCGGTTATAGAAGGCTTCCTGTGAGCCAGGAAGGAGAGGTCAGATTGGGGCAGAGGGGAGGAGGGCTGAGAATATTTATGGGGAGAAAGGGAGGGATACAGGTACCAAATGGTTATTCTACTCTGTTTGGAGTGGAGTTCATGCTACTCTCATCCCAGAAACAGAGAGAACCCCACATCAATTTACTACCTCTGTTTGGTGACCATCTTGACTATGAATCCCAAGGGACCATCCTGTTGTCACCAGGTTCTCTTCAAGTCTGATAAGAAAGCACACATGTAGACCTTGCAGTTAAAGAGATGAATTTCCCACCTCATTATTGGCCTCACCTTCACTCAGATACCTTCCCGATGCCCTCTTTACGTTTTCCCATCCAGGAGCTGAATTTCTGAGCTCCTCTTTCTAGGTATGTCAGATATCTCCTCTGGGAAAACAATACGAGTACTTTCAGGAAATTCTTTTCTCCTAGTGATTAGGGGTGGAGTTGGCCTCTTTCTAGGGACCCTCTGTTGACATCCACATCTAGAAACAAAAAAAGAGAGAAAGAGGTGGATTGCTCGCTGTAGAAAAGCCATTTGCTACAGAATTAAAAGTGTTGTTGACACCCAGGTGATTTCATGTCTTGTCTTTAAAACCCATGGAATGTTAATACTACTATCTCAGTGGAAAATTATCCAATCAAAATTCATAGATAAGAGCCTTGTGGGCTGCTTTTTGTTGTGGTTTGTGAGAGAAGGTGGTTAATGAGAGATGGAGACATTCTCTTATAAAGATTATAAAAGTTTTTGTTTTCATTTATCTTCTAAAATGCTCTTTTTTTGAGGAGATGGCGACTTTGCTTATAAGATTTGCTGTTTTATAGAGAAGGGCATCTGGTCATGGAGAATGGGGCAAATTGATTAGTTACCCACACTTACACAGCATTTCAATGTGGTAATCGATTGACCTACTGTATACTAGCTCAGCAGCTTAAATGTTGGGTCCTGCAAGTGGGTATAAAACTTATCTCACTACTGTTTGTTTTGTCTTTGCTTTTCTTTCCTTTTAAATGTTTTCTTTTTAAAGGCAGCCCGAGGTTAACAATGGATAATTTGCCGCTGTTTGCCCAGAGCAGCTTTTTCTGAAGGCTGTTTTCCCTTGCTGTGCAGTGGAGGCTTGATAATGATACAGCTTTATCTTTGAAAGCAAATGTCCTTTCTATCAGTGGTTGCCCAAAACCCTTTTCAGGGTTAATTAATGCAGCTACAAAGTGGAAATAAGAAATGACAGTGGAGGGGAAGGGAAGAGCAGCTCAGAGCTGTAAACAGAGGAGAAAAGATAACACCTCTTCTAGTCTAAAGGCATGCCTGGCAAAGCTGGTCATCCTAGCTACATGCAGTATAGACTGTGTCGGGGCCAATTCAAACACTTATTAAAAAGGTGAGAGAAGATACATCCAGGTACCAATGTGTTCAGGTCTCTTCTGGTGTTACATCAAAATGGTAATGATGATGATAATATGGCATCTAACAGCATAGAGTGTAGTCCAGGCACCAGGCTCTGTGTTAGATGTTCTGCATTAGGGTTTCTCCACCTCGGCAATATTGACATTTGGGACCGGAAGATTCTTTGTCCTGGGAGGCTGTCCTGAATTGTAGGATGTTCAGCAGCATCCCTGGTCTCTGCTCACTATTTGCCAGTAGCACTCCATCCCCCCAATTTGTGGCAACCAAAAATATCTCCAGACATTGCCAAATGTCCCCTGGGTGACAGAACCATTACTCTACATGGATTACATCATTTAATCCTCCCAAGACAGTGTGAGAGACACTATTATTATCTCCATTTGACCATGGAGAAACCCGAGAGATGGAGAGGTTAGATGGCTTGCCCAAGGTCATGGCATATACGATTTTAGGCAGTGAGTGTCCTAACCGCAAAACCAAGTGGTCTAGTATGACAAATTTGTGTGTTCTCTTTGTGAATAAACAGTCATCCTTAGCAGTGATGTGCTGTCTTACCTACTCATGTCCTAAAAACATGCAATCCTTTATCATGCCTTTCCACTCCACAAACTTAGTACTCGAGGCGTGAGTGTCCTCAAATGTTGCCTGATTCACATTGTCTAAAAGAAAATACGTCAAACATATCAAGATGTAAAGAATAATATGACAAATACTTAGATATGCACCATCAGGTTTAACTTATCGTAATATTTTGTCATATTTGCTTTAGATTTTTTTAATTAAGAAAAACAGTATTATGATGTCTTCCAGTTTCTGTTCTACTCTCTTCTTGCCCAGAGATAACCGCTGTTCTGAAATTGGTGTTTATTATGCCCATGAATATTTTCATATCCTTTTTCACACTTGTGTCCCCAAACAACATACAGTAGTTGCCCATGTTTGTAAATGTTAATTTGAATGTTATGATAATGAAATTGTCATTCTCTGTGTGTGTTTTTCTTAACATTTTAAAAATAAACTTATTTTAGAATAATTTTAGATTTACAGAAAGTTTGCAAAGATAGTACAGAGAGTTCTTGTATACCCCTTTCCCACTTTCTCCTGTTGTTACCAACTTACATTGCCATGGTACATTTGTTCAAGTTAAGAAACCAACATTGTTACACTATTATTAACTAAACTACAGGCTTTATTCAGATTTCACTAATGTTCCTTTTCTCTTTCGGGATAAAGCTCATTATGTTTAACCTCATCTTTTTTTTTTTTTTTTTAATAACAGCTTTACTGAAGTGTAATTCACATACCATATAATTCACCAATTTAATCAATGGTTTTTGGTATATTCACAATCAGTTTTAGAACCTTTTCATCCTGTCAAAAAGAAACACCGTTTCTATCAACAATCCCATCTCAATTCCACCACTAGCCATAGGCAACCACTAATCTACTTTCTGTTTCTGCAGATTTGCCTATTCTGGACTTTTCATACAAATGGAATCATACAGCGTGTGGTCCTTGGGGCCCACATTTTCTTTCTTTATTCATTTGTTGAAGGACATTAGGTTGTTTCCATATCTTGGCTGTTGTCAATAATCCTGCAGCAAACATGGGAGTGCAGGTATCTCTTTGAGATATTGATTTCATTTCCTTTGGATATATAGCCAGAAGTGGGATTGTCGGATCATATGGCAGTTCTATTTTTAGTTTTTTGAGGAAACTCCATACTGTTTTTCATAATGGCTGGACTAATTTACATTCCCACCAGCAGTGTACAAGGATTCTCTTCTCCACATCCTCACCCGCGTTTGTTATCTTTACTCTTTTTGATAATAGCCATCCTAACAGATGTGAGATATCCTATTGGGGTTTTGATTAGTATTTCCATGATGATTAGAGATGCTGAGTATCTTTTCATTTACATGTTAGCCATTTGAATTTATTCTTCTGAGATGTGTGTATTTAGGTCCTTTGCCCATTTTTCTTTTTTTTTTTGTGAGGAAGACTGGCCCTGAGCTAACATCTGTTGCCAATCTTCTTCTTTTTGCTTGAGGAAGATTGTCCTTGAGCTAACATCTGTACCACCACAGCATGGCTTGATGAGTGGTGTAGGCCTGCACCCAGGATCTGAACCCGCAGTCCCTGGGCAGCTGAAGCGGAGCACATGAACCTAACCACTATGCCACCAGGCCAGCCCCCTTTTGCCCATTTTTTTAATCAGGTTATTTGTATTTTTTGGTATCGAATTGTATGAGTTCCTTATATATTTTGGATGTTGACCTTTTATCAAATATAAGTTTTGCAAATGTTTTCTCCTGTTCTGTAGGTTGCCTTTTCACTTTGTTGATTGTTTCCTTTGCTATGCAGAAGATTTTTAGTTTGATTCCATCTCACTTGTCTACTTTTGCTCTTGTTGCCTGTGCTTTTGGTGTCACATCCAAAAAATTATTGCCAAGGCCAACATCAAGAAGATTTTCTGCTGTGTTTTCTTCCAGGAGTTTTATGATTTCAAGTTTTACATAATCTGTTTTGAGTTGATTTTTGCATATAGTGTGAGATAGGGATACAATTTCCTTCTTTTGCTTCTAGATTTCCAGTTTTCCCAACACCATTAGTTGCAGACACTATCTTTTCCCTATTGTGTGTTCTTGGCACCCTTGTTAAAAATCAGTTGAAAGTAAATGCTTGGGTTTATTTCTGAGTTTTCTATTCTGTTCCGTTGGTCTATATGTCTGTTTATATGTCAATACCATACTGTTTTGTTTACTATGGCTTTGTAATATAGTTTGAAATCAGAAATGTGATGCCTCCAGCTTTGTTTATTCTTGCTCAAGATTGCTTCAGCAATTTGGGGTCTTTTGTGATTCTATATGAATTTTAGGATTGTTTTTTCTATATCTGTAAAAAACATCATTGGGATTTGGATAGAGATTGCATTGAATCTGCAGATCACTTTTGGTAGTATGGACCTTTTAACAATATTAATTCTTCCACTCCATAAACATGGGATGTCTTTCCATTTATTTGTGTCTTTTAAAATTTCTTTTGTCAATGTTTTATAATTTTCAGCATACAAGTCTTTCACTTCTTTGGTTAGGTTAATTCCCACATATTTTATTCTTTTTGTTGCTAATGTAAATAAGATTGTTTTCTTAATTTCTCTTTTGGATAGTTTGCTGTTAAGTGTACAGTAATACCACTGATTTTTGTATGTTGAATTTGTGTCCTGAAACCTCACTGAGTTTATTAATTCTCAAAATTTTTTTTGGGTGGAGTCTTTCGGGTTTTCTACACATATGAACACGCCATCTGCAAACAGAGATAATTTTACTTCTTCTCTTCCAATTTGGATGTCTTTTATTTCTTTTTCTTGCCTGATTGCTCTGGCTAGGATTTCCAGTACTATGTTGAATAGCAGTGGTGAGAGTGGGCATCCTTGCTTTGTTCCAGATCTTAGAGGAAAATCTTTCAGTTTTCCGTTATTGATTATGTTAGTTGTGGGTTTCTCATATATGGCCTTTATTATGTTAAGGCCTATGCCTTCTATACCTATTTTGTTAAGAGTTTTTGTCATGTAAAGTTGTTGACTTTTGTCAAATGTCTTTTCTACATCTATTGAGATGATGATATGGCTTTGTCTTTCATTCTGTTAATATGATGTATCACATTGGCTGATTTTTATATGTTGAGGGATCCTTGCATCCCAGGGATAAATTCCACTTGGTCATGGTGTATGATCCTTTTAATGTGCTGTTGAATTTTATTTGCTAGTATTTTATTGAGGATTTTTGCATCTATGTTCATCAGGGATATTACCTATAGCTTTCTTTTCTTGTGTTGTCTTTGTCTGGCTTTGGAATAAGAGTGATGCTGGCCTTGTAAAATGAGTTTGGAAGTGTTCCCTCTCCTATTTTTTGGAAGGGTTTAAAAAGGGTTGGTATTAGTTCTTCTTTGAATATTTGGTAGAATTCACCTGTGAAAACATCTGGCCCTGGGCTTTTTTTGTTGGAAGGTTTTTGATTACTGATTCAATCTCCTTATTTGTAATCAGTCTGTTCAGGCTTTCTATTTCTTCTTGATTCATTCTTGGTATGTTGTATGTTTCTAGAAATTTATGCTTTTCTTCTAGGTTATCCAACTTGTTGGCATATGGTTGTTCATAATAGTCCCTTATGATCTTTTTTATTTCTGTGTTATCCTTGTGACGTTTTCTCTTTCATTTTTGATTTTATTTATTTGAGTCTTCTTTCTTTTTTTCTTTGTCTAGCTAAGGGTTTATTGATTTTGTTTATCTTAGTTTTGTCGATCTTTTCTATTCTCTATTTCTTCTCTAATCTTTATTATTTCTTTCCTTTCACTAATTTTGGGTTTAGTTTGTCCTTCTTTTTCTAGTTCCTTGAGTTATAAATTAGGTTGTTTATTTGCAACTTTTCTTCTTTTTTAATGTGGGCGTTTATCACTATCAACTTTCCTCTTAGTACTGCTTTTATTGCATCCCATAAGTATTGGTAAGTTGTATATTTGTTTTTTTTTCGTCTCAAGGTATTTTTAAAAATCTCTTTTGATTTCTTCTTTTACCCAATGGTTGTTCAAGAGTGTGTTGCTTTGGAGAAATAGTAGATCTTTACCGGAATAGGTTAGCAACCACTTAAATACTAAACTCAAAGATCAAAGGAAGAAATTCACCAAAAATAAATTTAACCTCATCACTGTAAACACACAGCCACAACACAAGATAGAATAAGGTATAACAAGAGCAACTTAGAAGGGGAAGAGGAAAGTGACTGAATTGACTTAGTATAAGGAAATAGGAGGCTATCAGATAATGGACTATCTCATACAGAAGATTTTTTGCCCAAACCTCAAGGTAACCACTAAACAAATAATCAAATTAAAACCACATATGATAAACAAAGAGAAAACTAGAAGAATCATAAGACAGAACAACCAAACTGAATTGGCAGTCCAAAACAAATGGGACAAGAGTGTGTTGCTTTGTTTCCATGTGTTTGTGAATTTTCCTGTTTTCTTTCTGTTATTGATTTTTAGTTTCATTCCACTGTGGTCTGAGAAGACACTTGGTATGAATTCAATCTTCTTAAATTTGTTAAGACTTGTTTTGTGACCTAATGTGATTTATCCTGGAGAGTGTTCTGTGAGTACTTGAGAAAAATGGATATTTTGCTACTGTTTGGGGAAGAGTTCTGTGTGTGTCTCTTAGGTCCACTTGGTCTATAGTGTTGTTCAAGTCAGCTGTTTCCTTGTTGATTTTCTGCGTGAATGTTCTGTCCATTATTGAAAGGGGAGTATTGAAGTCTCCTATTATTATAGAAGAACTGCTGTCAATTTCTCTCTTCAGATCTGTCAATATTTATTTTACATATTTTGATGTTCTGAGGTTGGGTACATATATATTTATAATTGTTATATCTTCCTGTTGAATTGACTCTTTTATTATATAATGACTTTCTTTGTCTCTAGTGACAGTTTTTGACTTAAAATCTATTTTGTTTGTTATAAGTATAGCCACTCCTGCTCTTTTGATTACAATTTGCATGGAATATCTTTTTCTATATCTTCACATTTATGTGTCTCTTTATAACTAAAGTGAGTCTCTTGTAGACTGTATATCAGTGGATTTTGTTTTTTTTTAATCCTTTCAGCCACTCTATGCCTTTTGAACTATGCTTTTGGTTCAGAATTTAATCTATTTACATTTAAATTACTTTATAATAGATAAGGACTTAGTATTGCTATTTTGTTAATTGTTTCTGTCTGTTTCACAGTCTTTTTGTTACTTTCTTCTTTCTTGCTGTCTCCTGTTATTTGCTGGGCTTTTGGTTTTTGGTAGTGATTTGATTTGATTCCTTTCTCTTTTTATTTTTTGTATCTACAAAAAGCTTTTCCTTTGTTGTTACCATGAGGCTCGTATATGTCTTCCTATATTTATGACCATGTTTTTTAGTTTGACAACAACTTAAGTTCAATTGCATACAAAAAATCTACGGTTTTATCCCCCTCATGCTTTGTGTTCTTGAGGTCAGCGTTTATTTCCTTTTATTTTGTGAACCCATTGCCAAATTTTTGTGGTTATAGTTATTCTTAATACTTTTGTTTTTTAATTTTTATATCGGGGTTATGAGTAATCTGTGTACCACCGTTAGAGTGTTATATTATTCTATATTTGACTACATATTTACCTTTACTGGTGAGATTTATACTTTCATATGCTTTCATGTTGCTGTTTAGTGCCTTTTGAATTCTATTTAAAGAAGTCCCTGTGTGGTTCTTGGTGACAAAGTTGTGGTGGGATTGTGGTGACTGTGATGGGTCCAGTGATGAGTGTACCTGGGTCAGCAGGGGCCAGGACAGGTGGTGGCAGGGTTGGGGTTGGAGGTGTGTGGTATGCAGTGGTGGGGGCCAGCAGTAGGGGCTGGGGCTGGCCATGGGTAGGCATGTGCAAGGTTGTGGAGGCTGGAACTGAGCATTTGTGTGGCAGCAGGGGTCAGGACTAATTGTGGACATCTGTGCAATGGCTGTGCTGGATCCCCGGGCTGGGGCGCTGTGGTGGTGCTGGCTGGGGTGGCTTCCATGGGGGTGGATTGGACGGTGGCTCGGGCAGCTGTAGTTTGCAAAGGTGAAACTGTGGTACCTCCAGTGGTGAAAGCTGTGGGGTCCATAGTGGCTGTGATGGCTGTTGGGTTCCTCAATGGTAAAAGCTACTGAAGTCCTCTGTGGAGCAGGCTGCAAGTGTCTGTGGTGGCAAATACTGTGGGGTCTTCTAGAAGATACACAAAATATAAAGAGAAAGGAATCAGAGCATATCACTACAAAAAAAATTATCAAATCACAAAGAGAGCAAGAGTGGAAGAAAAGAACAAAGGAACTACAAAACAGAAAGCAATTAACAAACGGGAGGAGTAAGTCCTTACCCATCAATAATTACCTTAAATGTAGATGGGTTAAATTCTCCAATCAAAAGGCATAGAGTCACTTAATGGATAAAAAAACAAGATACAGGGGCTGGCCCGGTGGCATAGCATTCCGCTTCGGCGGCCCAGGTTTTGCAGGTTCGAATCCCGGGCGCACACTGATGCACCACTTGTCAAGCCATGCTGTGGTGGTGTCCCATATAAAGTAGAGGAAGATGGGCACCGGCGTTAGCCAAGGGCCAATCTTCCTCGGCAAAAAGAGGAGGATTGGCATTGGATGTTAGCTCAGGGCTGATCTTCCTCACAAAAAACAAAAACAAAAACAAAAAAAACCCAAGATAACAACAATATCTATAAGAGACTCATTTTAGCTTTAAGGCACAATAGCAAGACATGGAAACAACCATGTTTCCATGTTTCCAGTATCTATCAATTGATGATTAGATTAAAAATGTAGCATACACGTGTATGAACACATGTGTGCACGCACACACACATACACAGAGGAATATTATTTAGCTTTAACAAAAAAGGAAATCTTGCCATTTGTGACAACATGGATGAATCTGGAGGCATTATATTAAATTAAATAAGCCAAACACAGAAAGACAAATACTGCATGAGTTCACTTAGACGTGGAATCTGAAATAGTCAACTTCTTAAAAGCAGAGAGTAGAATGGTAGTTGCTGGGGGCTGGGGGGTGGGGGAAATGAGGAGATGTTTGTTAAAGCGTACAAAGGTTCAGTTATGTGCAATGAATAAGTTCTGGAGATGTAATGTACAACATGGTGACTATAGTTAATAATACCATATTATACACTTGAAATTTGCTAAGAGAGTAGATGTTAAGTTTTCTCATCACCAAAAAAAAATCATAACTATGTGAGATGATGGATATGTTAATTAGCTTGATTGTGGCAATCATTTCACAATGTATACATATATCAAAGCATCACGTTGTACACCTTAAGTACATACAATTTTTATTTGTCAAGTATACTTAATAAAGATGGAAAAAACCTAATCTTACATAGTACTAGAGCTAATTAATTTGTGTTTATAAAGGGCTTTGAGATCTAAAATTGAAAGTAGTTACAAAGCACAAAATATCATTACAATGATTTATTTGTGTCCTGTTATTTAATGTTATTTTATGACTGAGCTTATATAATTTATTATCATAAGGTGAAGGAGAGCTCATTGCCTGCCAAAATGAAAATATACAGTAGATACAGTAATATATCTATTACACATATTTTAATAGGGAACCTCCTGCTTGCATTTATCACCTATGTTATGTGAGGGTGAGTTATGAGACCTCACAAGAAAAGGTGTATCTCTTTTTATGCACTCATAATTTAGAAATAGTGGCTGAAAGGATTTTGGAGAAGCCCTCTCTCACACACACACAAAAAACATTAGGCCTCAGATGGGCTCAGGGATTTGAATGACTAGGGCAATTTCCCTGCCTAGGGGTATATTGAAGAGAACTAATGAGAAAATACATGTAAAGAAGAGGAGGCTATAACTTTTGTCTTTGTTGCTGTGGTCTGGTTGTGTAAGCTGAAGACTCCCAAACTAACATGAATATTTTGAGGTATCATGCTACTTAAATAGAGAGATCATTTTTATTTTTAGTGGTGGATTCATTCATTGTTCCCATTTTATAGGTTGAAAACCTGAGCTAGAGGGACATTATTCATCTGACATCTGATGGAGAAATTGCTTCAGCTCTCATCAGTTTAGCACTAATCATCGAAAATAATAACCACTGCAGTTTATTGGGTATTAACCACATAAATTACATGGCATAGAGTCTGGCACATGTGGCCAGGTTGCTGCTGTGTCAGACACTGTGCTGAGGGCTTTACTTGGATTACTTCATTAGATCCTGACATCAGCCTTAAAAGGTATTAGTTCTCAATTTAGAGATGTAGAAACCAGGCACAGAGAGGTTAAGTTAGTTAGTAATGGATCAGGATGCAAACCCATGTACATCTGATTCCAAAGTCTGTGTCATTAACCGCTGACTCTCTAGCATTGTTTATTATAGTAGCCAGTAGCCACATGAGGGTAGTGAGCACTTGAAATGTGGCTAGTCAGGATTATGGTACAGAATTTTCTGTGAGTGTAAAGCACACACTGGATTTTGAAGATAGTACAAAAGAAAGAATGTGAAACGTCTCATTAATATTTAAAAATATCAATTACATGTTGAACTGATAATGTTGGATATATTGGGTTAAATAAAAATATATTATTAAATTAATTTCATCTATTTCTTTTAAAATTTTTTAATGTGGCTACTTGAAAATTTAAAATTGTGTATGTGGTACACATTGTATTTCTCTTGGACAGCACTGCTAGACCATGTTGTGACTGTCCCCTTGTACTTCCTATCACAGTTGTCTGCCCACAGTAAGCCCTCTGCATGTTCTGACTCATCCATGATTTACGCAAGCAAGGTTAGAAGCCAGAGAAGAGGAAAAATGATAACATAAATTGCCAAATGAGTCCTTTTGGCATGAGTTGAATACAGCTTGAAAAACTCAGAAGACAGACTATAAAGTGGCAATTTCCAGGGCTCAGTCCCCATCATCTCTCCTTCCCTGTCCCCCTCATCCTTCCCTTGTTTCATCCAAAAACATACTAAGAGCATTTAGAATAGACCAGGGACTATGCAAGGCCCTAAAAATGACAAAGATGAGTAAGACCCAGTTATCAAAGAGTTCACTCCCTAGTAGAGAAAATTGATCTATATTAGTTTCCTAGAGCTGCAGTAACAAGGTACCGCAGACTGGGTGGCTTAAACAGAATTTTTTTTCTCACTGTTCTGGAGGCTAGAAATCTGAGATGAAGGTGTATGCAATGTTGGTTTCTTCTGAGGCTTTTTTCCTCGGCTTGTACATAGTTGTTTTCTCCTTGTGTCTTCACATTGTCTTCCCTCTGTGTGTCTGTGTCCAAATTTCTTCTTATTAAGGACACCAGTCGTATTGGATTAGGGCCCATCCCAATGACCTCATTTTAACTTAATCATCTCTGTAAAGATTCTGTCTCCAAATATGGTCACATTCTGAGGTATTGGGATTAGGACTTCAACATAGGAGTTTTTGGGGGGGACACAATTCAGCCCATAATATGATCTATGAAGCAAGTGCTATGGCTGCATGGAAGATGGATTATCTGACTCTTTGCAGCTGCATGTTGAGGGTTGTCAGGGAAGACTTCATGTGTATGAGGAGGAGATTGGTGGGCTTTTGGAGATTAGCTTTTCTTTCTCTTTAGTCCGATAAGCAGCCAGCTGCTCTCAGTACAGGTAGAACTAAATGCAGATGTTGAGGGACCTGCTCCATTTGAAGGTGTTCTGAGGTAAAGGTATAGCAAGACCCTTGTTTTTCTGACTGGCTTAGCAGAAGCTGCCTTATCTCTTGGTGTGCAGAGCTGATAGTCAATGAGGTGATGATCAACTTGTGAAGGGAGCCCAGAGTCGACAGGAAACCAGTGGTGGAGGCAGGAATGGATAACATCCCCCTAAAAGAAAATTACTTCGAAGAAAGGAATTGTCTACGCTTGTGATTAGGTTTCAACCCACAGGGCCAAGTGTTTTTTGTTGGGGTCCTGGTTTGGCCTAGAGTGTCACTGAAGTTGGAAGCCTTTCCAGACCCACCACCTTTTGAGAATTTGAGCTTTGGGAGCGATGGATGGTTGTAGTGGTTTGGACCTAAAGAAGGTGCCCTGGAGTCCAAGTGCAGGGCCTCTGAAGGGCCTTGGACCATCTGAAGCATTATGGCAGAGTGGATAAGTGTCCTGGGGCTGTGTACAGGCGACAAGTGACTGAGATGTGTACAGAGTGGGTGAGTGCCCAAGGTTTCCACGACAGCACAACGCGGCAAGGAGAGGTAACAGTAGCACTGGGGATAGCACTTCAATTCTCTCTACAGGGCTTTAGCAGTGGATTGACCCTTCTGGGATGAAGTAAGCCCCTTTGATTTGTTAGAAAAAAATTTAAGGGATGTGAGAAAGTCCCAAGAGAAAGATGAGTACTTAAATAATTAACTAGAAAAAGAAAAAAGAAGTGACTGTCTTTGTACCTTGAGTTGATAGAGGCCATTCCATGGGTTACAGAGTAGGTAACATATGACTTGGAATTGGAAGAACGAGTTGGAGATTTGTAGGAAGGCAAAGTTAAGGGGAGACATTCCTGGCAGAGAGAAGAACAATTGCAAAGACCTAAAAGAATCTGGTCTGTTAGAGAAGTGACTGCTGGTGCGGGCCGTAGAGTTTATGTGGGAGAAAGAAAAAGGGATAAAGCTGGAAAGGTACAGCAATTGGATGCAAAAGTTTCCGTGCCATGCTAAGGAACCTGGACTTTATCTGACAGGTAATGGAAAGATTTGGGGATGGGAGCTATTGTTCCCTAGCTGCAGGGCAGGTGAGGAGGGGGAGAGGGGACACAGCCACTGCCATCGTCTAGGTTAGTCATCTCTATAACGGGGTCTGTGATGTGGATGGGGCTATGGCAAATGATCCACTAGGCTGTTGAAAAAATAGTAGAATATCTGTTTTATTTTATTTATAATCTAAAAAGCAAATAAAATATTTACGGGTATTTATCTATGGAGCGACACAGGACCCTCATCTCACTTGGTCTGTACGGTGTGTGGCCATGTGCCTTATAGAACTCGAAGTATCCTGAAGGATGAGTGGAGGCTCCACCAGGTGGAGGTGCTGACAGTGGGGACCCCACTCCCTTACTTGTTTCTAATGTCCGTACACTGTCTGATTAAATGGATTTACTGATTATATTTCTTAGTTATATATCATTTAACATGCACAAAATGGACGAATAGCTTAAAGAGTTCTGAAATGAAACTGTGGGTTTAAGGTGGCACTAGTAATGAAAACATCCAGCAAAGCATGGACACATGGCAGAGCCAACACTTCTGCTTTTAGTGCAAGTTCTTTACAAACCACAACATGAGGTGAAAATAGTGACAATGTAATCATCCAATAAGAGGTTGGCCCAAAAAATTGAAGTCAAGAAAATTATTTAAAACATGAATTTGTATCGCTGTTTCTAATGTCAAACCTTACCCTAAATGTATATTGGTCAATAATATACTCAGTAAGATATTTAGTAGAAATATTATTTGTTGTATCTTTTAAAAATACCTTTTTTGGTGTGTTTTATAATATACATATTATTAGAACAATGGTATATGTATGTAACTCACAAATAAGTAAATATATATAATTAGGGAATGCATGTTCAAAATTTTTACTGAATGGGTTTTCAATTACAAAATTGTGGAGTCTACTGTTGTAGATAATGAGAAATTGAAATAAACGCATAGACTGCCTATAGATTCCTGATTGCCCTCAGATGTCCTACCAGTGTTTTTCCATGCTTTACAAATAATCCTGTGATGGTTATGGGTTCACTCTAGTCTCCCTGCTAGAGTACCATGTGCCATACATTTTACCAAGTGCTTTATGCGTCCCCACGTTTAATCCTACAGCAACCCTAGGAGATACGTAGTAGAGCTGTCCGATTCTATAGTGAGAAAACGGAGGTGAGTGGCTTGTCACACACTAGTACTCACTGTCTTACAGAGATCTGAGTGAAATATTTCTAGTTTTTACTCAGCTCACCTCCTCTTGCTCTCTTTTCTCCTCATCTTCCTTGGTGCTGTTATGAATATTTATTATCGTCTCCTCAGACTCAGATATGAGTTGGAGAAGGCTTGGGTTTGGCTTGGAGATATGCTGAGAGACAGACACCATGTGATACTCTAAATCAATGTTTCCTTCTAACCCTTTCCTCAGCACCCTACACTCTTTCTTCAGGATAAGTTATTACCATGGGGCTCCTTGGTGGTTTTAGGGTGAAGGCTGCTGTGGTTCTCGGGTGGACACTGTAGTCCCACGAGCTCTTGCTCCTCCATAGACTTATAGTGCAGAGCTTTCTGGGCTCTGTTCTCAGTCCCATTACTCTCGGGCTATTGTATGCTCTTCTCATTGTCTCCTCTTCCAGTTGGGGAACTGGTGTCTAGAGAGAGGAAGTGACTTGCCCCAGGTCACACAACTGGTTTGTGGCAATGTTGGGACCTGACTTTGTCTAGTCCACCGTTAACCTTTTCCATTCTCTGTGCATAGAGGATACATCCAGCCCTGCAGGAGGTGCCAAGAATGAGCCCTCACGCCCCTGCCTATATGTCATGTTCTAACATCAAGTCCTATGGACTTAGAGTCAAAACACTCGGGTTTCAAGCCTGGGTTCAACACTACCTACTGAGAGCCTTGGGTAAGTCCTTTTACTTCTTAGAGCCTCATGTTTTCCTCACCTAAACACCAAGGTAATAATATCAGCTCTGTCTACCTGAATGTCTTATTGAAAGGGTAAAATCAGGTGAAATACATGAATGGGATATGAAAGCTGTACTGTACTCTATAAATGTTTTGTAGTATTTTAGTGTAACTCACTGTAAATCTTTGATAAATGTTTCTTATTAAATGGTTGAATGCAGAAGCACTTCTTTCTGAAACAGCTCCCGAGCCCTGGGGTGGTATACAAATAGTAGCTTCTCTGGATTTTGGCTGATAATGGTTATTCACTTATCATTCTCAGTTGGTAGTTCCAAAGTGATATTTAAGTTTTCTTTCTACACTCCCAAGAAAGGTTACTGGGTATTTGATCAGAAATGTCACACGTAATCGATAATAATGGGGTCAATATGTTTTATAGACCTTTCCTGATTAAAAATGTTAACACATTTGGGAGTCTGTGTGAGTTGACGGGGAGCTGGGCCCTGCTGGTGGCACGACAGCTAGAGCAACTATATGAGCAAAATCTAATCTGTTCTCAGGCAGAAGGAACTAAAACTACATTCACCTGTGCGTCCTTTGGGTTTTTGTGTGTCACTAAAAGCAGCGTATCTTTAAGGGGCATTGTGAGAACTGAGCTCAGGTTCAAGTCCTCTGTTGTTCCTAAGCCTTTGTCGGCTCAGGTCTTCATTATCACCATCAGAGACTTGAGAATCATTTACTCCGACTGGGCGCTCTTTTTCCTCCCAACCGTGCTTCCAAATCCTTACTGCACATTTTTATCATCTTCAAATTCTGCTTTCATCATACCACTCCCTTTTCAAGAATCTTCAGTGGCTTGAAATTGTTTAAATACCTTAATCTAGTGTTTGATGAATTCCAGTATCTGGTTCAATTTACCTTTCCAATGCTGTCTCCATTTATCTTCTGTATGAATCCTCAAATCCAGAGTAATCTGGTCTATTCTCTGAGCTGCAAATGCTCCACAACCTTTCTTAGACCTTTGTTCAGACCTATTCCCCCTGCCCAGGGTGAGTACCCCTTCTCTCCCCGGCTTCACCTCCATTGGCCTCTGCAGCTCCTATATATCCTTAGGGATCTTCAAATTCTCCCTCCTCTCTGGAACCATCCTAACAGCCACAGCCTATAGAGATTTCTCTCTTCTCTGAGCTCTTATTGTACCTACTATCTGCCACTCCAACTGCCCATCTACCTGTTCATTAGTTTATTCAATTCAAAAGGATTTATTGAGTCAACTTTATAGAATCCTTGATGTAGAAACCATGTCTTCTACTATTTAGTTTCCTCCAAAGTGACTTATTCATTCAACAAATACCAACTTGTGTTAGTCAGGACTCTTCTGGGTAAAAGTAAGAAATCCAGTTCAAGGTAGCAAAAAAGCAAGGGGAAAAAAAAAAAAAGAAAGAAAAGCAAAGAAAGGTGGAGAGGAAATCAGGTCTTTTTGGTAGAAGAATGGCTACTCAAAGCTAGAGGTTCACATCTTCCCAGCTTGGCAAACCTTCTGGGAAGAGGTACGTGTGTGTGCACGCGTGTGCACATACACATGCATGTCTCCCCACATCCAAAAACTAATTCAAGAAAGGGCCTGAGTGCACCTGCGTGGTTTATTCATTCTTCTTGGCTATTCACTTTTGCCGTGGGTGGGAGGTGCTATGCTTGGCCCAGCCTGGGTCACATGCCCTACTTTGTGAATGTACATAGTCTTGAGCTGGGGCTCTGTTATCTGATAACCTCATCATGACCAGTGGGAATATGGGAGGAACAATTCTCCTCCCAAAATAGGGAGAGTGGGCAGGCAAAAGCACAGAAGTCCTTCACATATGTCAGCCCAGAACTCTGCATATGATATATGTTTGAAAAATGTTTCTTGATTGTATGTTTGGTTTTTAGCTTCAAAATTACTTTTTAATTTGGAGAAAGTCCACTCATACTTAACAACTAATTCTACCCCAGAATTATTGGATGTTACTGTTAAAATTTCTTGAAGTCCCTCTCAGTAATATCTTCCTTTTAGTAGCAGTTGTTCCTTGGGTGTTATACAAATGGCCTAATCTCACAACCACAAGCTAGCCCTTCAAGCAGTAAAGGAAGTGTCTTGTGCCCTTTGAATCATCCTACTTTCAGGCTAAACATTCTCATTACAAAAAACCGCTTCTCATGTGACATGTTTTCCAAAACTTTGCCATGCTCATTGTTCTCTAGTTTCTCATGATCTGGCTGAAATGAGGCCCCTGGAACTGAGCTCAGCAGAACATTTTTGAGGTAATGTGACTCTTGTTTCACCTCCCTAGTTCCATACACTATACATTTATTAATTTAGCCCAATATTCCATTAAAGTGTCTGTATAACCATGTCATTGTGAATATAGATGAGTGATATAAATTTTTAAAATAATCAATTAGCAAAAATTATCCAACATTCTTTTCTCAGTCTTTCAGCTCTTATGTATGGTTTGAGTGCTCAGTTAAGGGATCCGGTCAGGTCACACCTCTCAGTCCTGCTGCTTCTCCCAGTAGCCCCTCCAGGTGCCCAGCAGGCACTGACACACAGAAGCTGAAGTTGCAGGTTCCTTAATCACCTCAGAATATCGCCCCCGCGCTGGCCTCTTGCAGGCCACTCTGATGTAATCTGCCTGCCCTTCAGAGGCAGGAGCCAGGAATGACCTTCTCACTTAGTTTATATTCCAGCAGAGGGAAGCTCATCCAGGCATGTTGAAGGACAAACCAACCATAGTAGTTTGCTTGGGCTTCCATAACAAAGTACCACAGATTGGGGGGCTTAAACACCAGATGTTTATTTTTGCACAGTTCCCGAGGCTGAAAGTCCAAGATCAAGGTGTTGGCAGGGTCGGTTTCTTCTAAGGCCTCTGTCCTTGGCTTGTAGACAGCTGTCTTCCGTTGGTATCTTCACATGGCCTTTCCATGTTTGTGTCCTAATCTCCTCTTCTTATAAGGACACAGTCATATTGGATTAGGGCCCACCATGTGACCTCATTTTACCTCTTTAAAGACCCTATCTCTAAATACAATCACCTTCTGAGGTATTGGGGATTAGGATGTCTACATATGAATTTGGGGGGAACACAATTCAATTTATAACACCAACCAACCAACTGAAGGTGTCTGTGTGCGTGTAGCACCTGTGTGTAGCAGTGGTGGGGAATGATTGCAATCATAGGGCAGGAGAGCTGAGGTGGAGGAACTGGATGTCTTAGTTGAAGCTCAGAGTTAAGATTAATCAGCTAAAGCAGGACTGAGTAGACAAATGCTGACCATTACAATTGTGGACATTGTGTTCTGTTCCCCATTTTTTTTTTTTGCTGAGGAAGATTTGCCCTGAGCTAACATCTGTGCCACTCTTCCTCTATTTTGTACGTGGGTCACCACCACAGCACAGCCACTGACGTGTGGTGTAGGTCCACGCCTGTGAACCGAACCTGAGCTGCCGAAGCAGAATGCACCAAACTTAACCACTAGGCCACTGGGACTGGCCCTGTTCCCCATTCTTATTTCCAAAGAGATCAGGCCCCAGAACACCCTGTCAGGGAACCAACGACAGAAAGTTTGCACCTGAAAGGAAGCTTTTGAATACTCTGAGTCAACCCAAAGGGCACATTAAGTAGAAACTCTTATTTAATCTTTTCTTAGTGATCGGGATGATGGACTAGCAGGCAAGCCTGTCGGGTTTGCAGTGACACAGTGGACATCATTAAATAACATGCAAATCATTAACTGGGAATGTAGACAGAGTGCCCAGACTTAATCATTTTTATTCCTACCCCTGGGTAAACCTGGCAGCATAAATGCCCTCACCCCTGCCTTGAGGAACTGCTCTGAAATGCAAAGTTTGACTCAGCCAGCCAAGTAAAAGAAACGTAACGGTCTCATTTCTATCTTTTTGAGTAATGATATGCCAGTTTCCCAATAAATTGCATAAAGGTGAAGAAGAAAAATAAGTCTTTGACCTTTCTCGTTTATAACCATACTTAGATATTTCTTCTCATATCTTATGCTGGCCACAGAGCTTTGCATAGCAGAAATTTAATTTCCTGCTGCTGCAGGCATTAAAATGGATAGGACCTCCCTCCCTCCTTCTCTTTTCCTCTGCAACCTGAAGCTGTCATTTAGAGTTTGGAAAGACATAGGACCTGAGCCAGGGGCGTTGTGGGTGAAATCCTTCCCTTCTATGCAAACTGTTCCCGTAGAGCAGAGCAAATAGGTGCCCGATGGGAAGAACTGCGAATGCTGAGCATGTGGGATATGGCGGTCACACCCTCTGGCTGATGATTATCTTTTATCCAGATAAATGTACTTCTAATTTGTTAGTTTAATTACTGCAGCCTTGCAAAGTCGTGAGCCAGTAATTTCTTTCTCAACAAATTAGGGGCCTTAAATAATTCTGTGGGAAGACTAATTCCTCACTCTAGTTTTTGGACATTTCTCTGAAACATATTTCCAGAACTCAGCTGGGTGCCATTAACAACTCGGTGCAATGGTGCTGGCTGCATTGTAATCTATAAACCCCTTTCGGAATGGCTTCTGTATTTCTAACGTTGAAACATAAATCTCCTTTCAGTAATTACCTTCTCCAGCTCCTTTTAGGATGTGAGCAAGATTTCATCTCTTCCAAACAACCAGCAGTTTTTGTTCCAAATGGAGAAAGTAAGGAGTCCTGCCCCAGCCCAACCCCAGTTCTGCATCTGAAAGAAGGATCTGGTGAGGACACAACACTTGTTGGAAACACCAACCACTCTTCACCCCTGCCTTGTCCCAAGGTTAGGCACTGGAAGTTTCAAAGTTTGCATTGGTAAAAAATGTGTGCTTTTTCTCCTACTTTCTGATTTCTGCTCATTTTCTCTATTTTGCTTATGTCTGTCTTTCCTCCCAGTGAGAGCCGGCTTAGCTGGCTTTCTATCAATTGGAAATCTCTGCTAATTGGCATTTCTCTGCTTTGCAAGCAGAATGGTAACTGATATTCATAGTGATATTCCAGCGGCCCTGCAAGATCCTGAGGGGTCTCATGAATTCTCAAAAAATGATTGATTTCTGTGCAGAATAATTTTAGTCTCAGGTGTATTTTACGGTTTTCTGATTCACTGCAAATTGGATGTCCATGTATGGGATATAACTTTCTATTTACCAGAGTATTTATTAAGTGGAACCCAATACTCTTTTTGGAGAGATGGAAAACAGACTTTTTCAACTTGGAAGCTCCTGGTGGCAGGACAGGGATCAAGTCTACTGCTCCTTTGATCTTTGGTGCACTTAGTAGGTGCTCAGAGGGTGCTTATTGGATAGTGGAGTAGTGCAGGGGCGTGGGTAGCCATAGACTTGACAAAGGATCATCCCCTAAGCAGGCCTGAACCAGAGGCCTGAATATTCTTGTTAAACCTGAAAAGTCAGATAGATGGGACTAGAACAGGCTGCAAAAATGCAGATGTCAGGAAAACTCACACACAGAATGCAGGTCAGATCAGACAAAAAGATCTAAATCCAGGGGTTTGAGTTGTTGAAAACAATTCCAGAAGGTGGAAGTACCAATGTTGACCTTGAACCATGTAGCTTTCCATTGTGTGTGGGTGACTGCGGGGTCACTACTTGTCACCCACAGCAGTGTGAGACCAGAGATATCAGACCCCTGAGGTCCTATGGAATAGAATGGATGCAGAGGAATGGTTAGTGAGACTATAGCAAGGCAAACCAGCTGTTTCTTTTCTCTTTGTGATGGATTCTGACTGCAGCAACCAAACTGATCATGTGTCAGTTGGCTTTGATGGTTGGGAAGGCCAAATCTATCCATTCATCTTTGTTGCTGTCTGTCTAGTTTGCACGCACAAGCAAGACCTAAAGTTGGTGCCATTTTACTCCAGGCTAAACTCTATTATACTCCGCAGGAGAACAGTTTCCCTTGTATATTATAAAGGATATGTTATATCCCTTAACCTGTATTAGGTAACTCTGACATTTACTGCTCTCACTGGCTCAAAGCACCTGTGTAACAGAGAGGAGATGAGAAAGAGTTCATTGTCCCTGTTTTGCACATATAATTCTGTGTAACAAACCACCTAAATCTAGTGCCCTAACACAGCGATTTATTATTTCTTGTGAGTTTGAGGGTTGACTAGAAGTTTTCCTGTTGGTGTCCTTTGAGTGTCTCATGTGGCTGCATTCAGGTGGTGGATTAGCTGGCTGGAAGATTTAAGAAGGCCTCCCTCATATGTCTGGGACCTGGGTACTGATTGTCAGCTGGAATGCTCCTCTACATGGCTCAGGTCTCTCTTTTTCTCTCTGGTGTCTCACCCTCCAGGGCCTCTCCATGTGATCCTTCTCTCCAGCAGGATAGCTTGGACTTCCTTACAGCATGGCGGCTGGGTTCCCAGAGTGCAAAGGGAGATGCGGGCAAGACAGGCTTTAGCCTAGAACTGGCCTTGTGTAACTTCTATTGGTCAGAGTAAGTCATGGGGTCAGCCTGGATTCAAGGGAATGGGAAATAGTGCCCACTTCTTAATGCGAAAAGCAGCAAATAATTTGTGGCCATCTTTAATCTATCACATCTCCTTTTAAAAAGTGACTAATTGTCAGCCAGGGGGAGAAATACGTAAATGCTTACCTTGTAGGTTATTGTGAGGAGTCAATGAGATGGATGCAAATGCAGCATTTAGGGCAGCTAAATTGCTATATTTCTCCTGATCTGAGGATCCACTCTCATGGGTAGAGACTGTTGTCAGGAGTCTGTAATGCGGGAGGTAAACATCTTTCTGTTGAAGTGCTTTAGTTATTCCCAAATGGAGATTAGTGAGTTGGTATATGTGAACTACTTAGAATAGTGCATAGGACATGGTAATCGTTCAATAAATGTATGCTATTGTTATTATCACTATTATTATTGGAGGACAATGCGTTATTCCTAAAAACAAAAGAAACCCCCAAGATTATATGCAACCCACCTTCCTGATTATGAAGAGCCTTCCTCCTATTTTAGTTACTTTTTACCGTTGTGTAATAGAATTTCAGAGATGTTCACAATCTCAGAGATAATTTAGACCAATTTCTTCACAGAAAGACATTCAAAGCCAAGTCTGAGCAAGTGACTTGTCTACATCACACAGCTAGTTAGAGAACTAGTTAGTACCAGATCTCAAGACCCCAAGCTTCTGACCAAGGGCTCTCTTCATTGCACCCTTAAGTGTAGAAATGTTCCAACACATTTGCTTTAAAAATAAGAACTGGGAATACAATTACAAAGGTACAGTGCATTTAAATAAATAGTTCAGTTTTGTATGACAGCTGTGTATTTTGGAGGAGGAAGAAAAAAATTGGAAAGATAGAGGATGCAGAAAGACTGGCTTAAGAACAGAGAATTAGAGATGACAGATACATACTGAAGAAAAGCAAGAGGGTTAAAAGATTTGAGATGATTTAGTGATAGCTTTTATTAATCATAAGTGCTGGGATGCTGTTGAGCAGAAATTGGTTCTACATGTCTGCCCAACATTCCTTTCCTCCTTGCCTTGCAGCAGCACCCCACCACCTGTTTTCAAAAATGCCCCTCCCTGACTCCAGCCTGGTGGCTCCAATGGTTCTGACAATAACATCACCTTATTTTCATGGCCACGAGGACTGGTCCATCTGGTGGACACTTGAGCCAACTCGGCCAGTTAGAGTCCTTCTCTAGGGTTGATATAGACCAGATATATACTAGAGCAGTGAAAGGAAAGCATCTCGAGCAAGGTTGGCTGGCTTTCTACCATTCGTCAGTGAAATCTGGCGTAGACAGAATAGCCACGTCCACCTTCCTTAGAATATATCTCGGCAATGCCCTCCATCTTCACATATCCTGCCAGTCCTTAATTCATTATTCCTTTATCAAATATTTAACGACCATTTGCTATGCACTCGGCACCATAATACAGTCATGGTTCTTTCACCCATGGAACCTAGTCTGATGTGTGAGATAGATAATAAAAAAGTAAACAAACACATGATTATGATTTGTGGTAAGAATCTTGTTGAGGCTGAATAATGGTCCCCAAAGACGTCCATGCCCTAATCCCCAGAACCTGTGAATATGTTACCTTACATGGCAAAAAGGGACTTTGCAAATGTGATTAAGTTAAGGTTCCTGAGATGGAGAGATTATCCCTGGTTATCTGATTGGGCCCAGTGTCATCACAAGGGCCCTTATAAGAGGGAGGCGGAAGGGTCAGACTCAGAGAAGGCAATGTGACAATGGATACAGAGACAGAGATTGGAGGATGCTATGCTGCTGGCCTTGATGATAGAAGGGGGCTATGGGCCAAGGAGTGTAGGCGGCCTCTAGAAACTAGAAAAGGGAAGGACACAGATTCTTCCCTGAAGCCTCTAGAAGAAACAGAGCCCTGCTGATACCTTAACTTGAGGACTTCTGACCTCCAGAATTGTAAGAGGACAAAACTGTATTGTTGAATCATTAAGTTTGTGTTAATTTGATTGCAACAGCAAGAGGAAACTAATACAAGCCTCAAGGGAAAAGAGCCAGGGCTGTGAAAGAATAATGTGAGGAACTTTATTAAGGGTAGGTCAGCGAAGACCTTTCTGAAAAACTAAGATTTTGGTTAAGAGCTAATGGAGGAGAAGGAGCCAACCTTAGGAAAAGTGTGGGGTGTTGAGAATTGCATCCAGGGAAACAATGCCAGAAAAGACCTTAAAAGAGACAGTTCTGTCTGTTATAGCGACTTAAAGAAGACTGGTGGGGCAGGAAACAAGAGGAGAGTGGCATAGGATGATGTTTGTTGATTCATAGATATCTAAATCTGCTCCCAGGAGGTTCATTCTTTCTCCTCCTTGACTTTCTAAGTCCTTCCCATCTTCTCATCCAGCTCTAACCACATCCTTGCCCCAAAGCCTTCCATGACCTCGGAAGCTTTACTCATCTCCCCTTTTTCATCCAAACGGTGCTTCCTTCCTCAATCTGGGGTCCCTAGACCTCTGAAGACCCTCAGATTTATCCTTGGGGTAGTATCCTCAGATTTTACAAGAATGTTTTAATTTCAATGATAAGTCTAAAATTAATATAAGCCTATGCCATCATGTGCATGCCGCTGCTTGAGTTTCAGTTTGAGATTTCAATGCCTCAGTGGTGCCAACTGAAGGCCAAATGATATAAGCAAGCCACATCAGCACAGGTTTTGAAGAAGCTTGAACAGAAAACAGTGGACAGAAATGAGATGATGAGAGGGCACACAGCAGTAGAAGAATCTGAACAGCAGCAGGCAGCCGCGTGCCGGCCTTGTGAGCAGATGTGTTATGTAGACTCTTTCTATGTACCTACATGTAACACCTCACTACTAGTAAATGGATTTGAAAATAGGCCAATGGAGATCTTTTATCTGGTTTTGCATTTTCTATTAAGTTTATTATCTACCAAAATAGTGCATCAGTGGTTAAAAGTGAGGTCATTGAAATAAAGCACAATAATGAGGACAGTGAACTCAATGACAATGACTCGAATGATGCTTCATCGTGTTCAAAATTAAAAGATTCATAGTGGTAACAAGTAAAGTAGGAAATGCTCAAACATGTTTTTCCACCATGTGCCCAATGGTATCAATCAAATTTAAGTAAAACATCAGCTATCATATTAAATTAATGCTATTTTAAATATTTTTGGTTTTGTATGGTTATTTGTATTTAATTTTTAAATTTGCTTTGACTTTAAGAGCTCAAAGCATAAGGATTTTATAACTAATTTCATGTTTGTACAGATTTAAATAATTTTATAATGAAAACATTTAGGTCAACACTAGAGATCTGTGAAAAATATTTTTCTTTAAAAGGGATTCATACCTTATTCAGGTTTGAGAAACACTGATTTGCAATACTCATATTGGTACATTTTTTTTGTGTGTGTGAGGAAGATCAGCCCTGAGCTAACATCCGTGCTAATCCTCCTCTTTTTTTGCTGAGGAAGACCGGCTCTGAGCTAACATCTATTGCCAATCCTCCTCGTTTTTTTTCCCCAAAACCCCAGTAGATAGTTGTAGGTCATAGCTGCACAGCCTTCTAGTTGCTGTATGTGGGACACGGCCTCAGCATGGCTGGAGAAGCGGTGTATCGGTGCGCGCCCGGGATCCCAACCCGGGCCACCAGTAGCGGAGCGCGCGCACTTAACCGCTAAGCCACGGGGCCGGCCTGGTACATTTTTTGAATTACTCCTTCTTGAGTTGTTAATTCATCCCTGTGAGTTCAGGTGTACCACCTCTGAAGAAGGTGGAGCTCTCTCAGGGTGAATGAAGTTTATGTGTCTGAGAATCCAGAGGCCCAACGGCAGGGCTGGGCACACAGGACGTGCCCAGTAAGTACTTGGGGAATGTATTCATCATGCCTTTGTATTTTCTGTATTTCTGATGCTTTGCTGACCCTGGAGGGACTGCTCCTCCCAGGGCTAGCCAATTCCTAGAGATAGCAAACAACTAGCCTTCAGCAACCTCTCATAAGTAAACTGAACAATCCAGAGCCCACACCGTCCCTTCTCACCTCCTCCATGGCTCTTCCACTCTGCACTGCCTACGCTTTACACCTCATCTTACACCTGCCCTAGTCTTTCCAGGGCCAGGTACCAGACACAAGGGACAGCCTGTATACTGCAGGGCCTGCTGAAATTATTCAAACTAACCAATCCCAAGCCTGCTTACCCTACCTTGCCTGTTCCTTCCTGCAGAAACCACAATAAAGGCTCTTGCCCACATTTTCCTCCTGGCTGACTCTGGGGCTTCCCCGCGTGGCCTCCCTGTGGCATATGCCGTCCTCGCCTCTTGGGAACTGTGAGTAACAAACTATCTCTTCAATGGCAGTTGTCTCCTGATCTGTTGGCCTCACCACTCCTGAATAATAATAAAACCTACATTTTCAAACAGGGAATAAATACACGATCAAGTTGTTCTAGACTCTCTGTACAAAAATGCTGTGATGTCCCCACCACCAGGGGAAAACCTCTCATTCGTTGTGTCAGTGTATTTGTGTGTCTCCACTGCATGAACACGAAGTCCTTCAGGGCTGGGATTGAGTCTGGATTTGTGCTGAGCCATCTACACTTCCGGCACAGAGTGTGTGAACATGAACAGGTTTTTTAAAAAATTGATATACTATATATTTTGTTTTGCACAAAACAAATCACCTCAGAGATTCATCTTGCAACTCTATCCTTATTAGTTTCATGTTTTTGCTAACTGAGCTGATGTGCCCCAATTAACAATTGCACTGTGTTCAAAACACCTCGCCTAATTGTGAATTCCTCTTCCACACCAGGTCTCTTCTTCCCTCCCTAAGGCTCCGTATGTCGGGCTCTATCCGGGTATTGACTGCTCTCGGGATTCAGCACAAGCCCCACCTCCTCCTAGAAGCCCACCTTGACCTCTCCAGCTGTCATGAGCTCCCCCTCTTTGAGCTCAGCACCCTCTGACTTATCTTTCCTTCAATATTCCCCATCAAGTAGTGTTTGTTTTCATTGCAGTGTTTCCTCAAGTGTTTATTGATCACAAAACTGCTTTCTTCTTCTTCCTCCCTCCACCAGCCCCCAGGCAGGCCAGGGCAGCTCCAGCCCACCTGGATGCAAGGCTTGAAATGATGGAACCAAAGCTGCGCAAGTGGAAACAAACTGATTGCACAGGAAGAGTCTTACGGTTTTCGTTTTCAAAAATCTCTCTTGAAAAAGTGTCCCGCAGCCTCCTCTGGTCACCGATCATACTGATTTGTGTTTACCTTTTCGGATTTCCAGATCCTACTGGAGCTAATAGAGTTGGTGCACAAGCATATTTGTCAGAAACAAGAGCCTCTCAAATCAAGATCTTGCTCTCTGTAAGTAATGTCATCCATCACCCTCTTGGTTGTTTCCCTGAGACTTCCCGCAGGGCGTTAGGCTTATCACCCCAGCAACCCGGAAACTTCATTCTGTCTTTTGGGCTCTACTGACATCTTCTACAGTTTATAGGTAAAGGGAGACCAGATATGAGCTCTGATGATGCCAAATGGAAGATTATTTCTCCAAAGCAGGAAGCTTACAGCACCTGTGCCAAAGGTCTTCTCTGATGAATTTCAGTGATCAAAGCCCTCTGAGAAACTGTACTCGGAAAAATTTAATTACAGTACAAATCTACTCTGTCACTCTGCTTAAACCCAATAGCTTCCCTTTGCCGTGTGGTTTGGTTTAGTTTTCCTTTCAATTTTTTTTTTTTTTTGTGAGAAAGATTAGCCCTGAGCTAACATCCATTGCCAACTCTCTTCTTTTTGCTGAGGAAGATTGGCCCCGGGCTAACATCCGTGCCCATCTTCTTCTACTTTATATGTGAGATGCCTGCCACAGCATGGCTTGACAAGTGGTGCATTGGTCCACACTTCACTTGGGATCTGAACTTGTGAACTCTGGGCCGCCGAAGCAGAGCGTGAACTTAACGGCTATGCCACCGGGCCGGCCCCTCCCTTCAAATTTTTTAAGTTAAATTGAAAAATTTTGAGATCATCTTGATGCATACACAGTCTTAAGAAATAATACAGCATGAGTCCCTGTATTATTTACCAAATTTCCCCCAATAGTAATTCTTTGCAAAATTAGAGTACAGTATCACAGATCAGATATTGACACCCTGCAGAAGGGCTGGGGAGCTCAGCAGAAGAAGGGTGTGTGCTCCTCCTCCTGGGTGGGGTGGGAGTTCTGGCCTCTGTGTAGTCTCCATTGACACCATGGAGGGGGGTTGTTATTCCCCGATGGGCAGTGAAATCCCAGATCCCACCCAGCCTCTCTGATACCTCCCCGGTGTGGGGTTTGGGGGCCTGGTAACAGCCTGGTGGAGATGGAATTTAGGCTCCTCCCTTGGCCTTTGCTGGTGTGGGTGGGCATGGGGCTATAGTTTTTTCTGAGGTCTTTGGCTGGAGCAGAGCAGTTATTGTCTAAAAGTTGTCTTTCTAGACTGCCCCTTTCCTGGTCCTTTAGCTAGAGACAGCAGGCCCTTGCTGGGGCTTTTTTTGTCTGTGCTCCATGGCATTTCTGGGTTGCCAGGTACGTCAGCTCCAAGTCTAGGATACGTGAAGCAAAAAAAAAAAAAAAAAAAAAAAAAATCCGGTGAATTCATCACTGTGCAATTCCTTGGGTCCTGAGGTCCCCTCCTGGTCTGCCTTTTTCTTTCCACTTTCGGGAGTCTGTTTATAATGTCCAGGTTTTTACAGTTGGACTTAGCAGGAGGAATAGGAAAAAGTATAAGTAGTCAATCTTTTTGGAAGCAGAAGTTCCCAGGTGTCTTTTTCTTTTTTAAACCAGAAATACCATCATCTCTCCTCCGCTGACCTTGCCAACACCCTTGTCACACCTTGCTTCATGCCTGATGCTCAAACAGCAGCTACCTGCAAAACAGCCCTGCCCCTGCTCCTGCCAGTCTCTGGGTCCACACTACTACTACTAAAAACAAATAGCACTTATTACATGCCAGGCACTTTATATGTAATAATTATGAATTAAGTACTATGATTATAGGGATGAAGAAATTGAGATCCAAAGAGATTAAATAATTCACTTCAGATCACCCAGCAAGCTGCAGAGCTGGGATTTGAAGCAAGGCAGCCTGGTTCTGAAGCCACATCTGTAAATGCAGGCTCCATTCTGCCACCTCCCTGTCAGTTCTGATTGTCTAACTTGAGTTGGCATCAGAATTCCCTCCAGAGCTTGAAAACACAGATTGCTGGGTCCACCTCCAGAAACTCAGGTTCAGGAGTTCTGTGGTGGGACTTGACACTTTGCATTTTGAACCAGTTCCCAGGGGATGCTAATCCTACTTTCGGGAACCACACTTTGCAAACTAGTCACCTTTCCACCCTCTCCTTCACCCCAATTTGCTCTGCTAATGCTACCCGGCCTTTTCGATTCAGCGCAGTATTCCCTTACCTGATTTGACTTACTTTTCTTTCTTCCACTCTCAGATTGTCCTCCTAAGCTCCCTTAGCAGTCTCAGCATATCTCAATCATTGTAGTTGCCACATTATATGGAAAATATCTGTTTATGTGTCTCATTTCCATCCCCCAACCCCCTTGAGGGCAGAGAGGTTAGTGCAGAACAAAATAGTCCCCCCTTATCCGCGCAGGATAAGTTCCAAGACCGCCATGGATGTCTGAACCTGCGGATAGTACCAAACCCTATATATACTGTTTTTTCCTATCCATACATAGCTATAATAAAGCTATGTATGGATTATTAATAAAATTAATAAATTAGGCACAGTAAGAGATTAACAACAATAACTAATAATAAAATAGAACAATTACAATATGCTGTAATAAAAGTTACCACAGATCTTAGCAACCTCAGCATATGATGTTTTTTCTTTCTTTATTAAGTCGAGAACTTGCACCTTCTCGTTTAAAGGAGACATTTTACTGCTTCTCTTTGGCATATGCGAACTGCCAGCATCACTACTCTTGTGCTTTGGGGTTACTTGAGCATGAGCACTGACGTGTTCAGTGTTCTGGTAACAGAGAAGGCTACTAAGTGACTAACGATGGAGTAGCACATACAGCGTGGATCCTCTGGACAAAGGGATGATTCACATCCTGGGCAGGACACAGCGGGCCAGTGCGAGATTTCATCACACAGCTCAGCGTGGGTGCTCAATTTAAAACTTATGAATCGTTTGTTTCTGAAATTTTTTATCTAATATTTTCAGACCGCTTTGAGTGCAAGTAACTGAAACAGCAGAAAGCAAAACCACGGATAAGGGGGAGACTACTGTGTATATTATTCATCTTTGTAGAGTCCCCTGGGGTGACGGTTGAAAACAAGATTCCTAGGCCCAGCCTCCTAAGTTTCTGAATCAGTAGATCTGGGGTGGGGCCCAAAAATCTGCACTTAAACAAACAACTTACATGATTCTGATGTGGCTGGCCCACTTTGAGAAACTGCTCTAGAACTTTGCGTTGTGTTTGGCACTAAGTAGGTACTCAATAATTATTAATTGGATTTTATAGAACTGAACTTAGAAACGAAATGGTAACCCCCTTATCTCCTTTTCTGCACTTTCTCCCTACCTCCTTCCCAACTCCCATGATGGAGATTTTTTGTGTTTGTCCTTCCCAAACATAATATGCCTTCTCTCCCTCCCCTCAAATTATTTCTTTCTTTTCCTTTCCAGTCAGAACTTTCATTCACATGCTGCGGCTGATTTCAGCTAGCTGTTGAATAAACTTGGAAACATGTAAACAATTTTTGTTCGGGGTATTTTTTTTTTTAAATATTGAGACATAACTTACATAGAGAAAAGTACACAAATCTTAGGTGTTCAGCCTAATAAATTTTACCTGTGTAAGCAGCACTTAGATGATAATATGGGACATTTCCAGCACTCAGCAGGCTCTCTCATGACCCCTTCTATTCAATACATCTCTTCCAGGGTAACTCGAGTCAGACTTTTATCACCACAGATTAGTTTTGCCTGTTCTTGGACTTCATGTAAATGAGACTCTATAGAATGTTTGCTTTTGTGCCTGGCTCTTTGTGCTCAAATTATGTATGTGAGATTCATTTATGTTTTTGTATACAGCAATAGTTCTTTTTCATTGCTGTGTTGTATTCCATTCTAAGCATATAAAACAATCAATTATTCTTATGTTGGATATCTTTTTTTTGGTTGCTTCTTTTTTTATTGTGATAAAATATACACAACATAAAATTTATCATTTTAACCATTTTAAAGTGTGCAAGTTAGTGGCATTAAGTACGTTCACAATGTTGTGTAACCATTGACACTATCCATCTCCAGAGCTTTTTTCATCACTCCAAGCAGAAACTCTGTACCTATTAAATAATAACTCTCCATTTCCCTTTCCTCAGCTCCTGGCAACCACCATTCTACTTTCTGTTTTTATGAATTTGACTACTCTGGGTATCTCACGTAAATGAAATCACACAGTATTTGTCTTTTGTGACCTGGCTTATTTCACTAGGATAATGTCCTCAGGGTTCATCCATGTTGTGGCATGCATCAGCATTTCCTTTCTTTGTAAGGCTAGATGATACTCCATTATATGTATATACCACATTTTGTTTATCTCTTCATTTGTTGGTGGACACTTGGGTTGTTTCTACCTTCTGGCTACTGAGATTTCTCTTTAGTTTCAGGATGTCCAAAGCAGGTCAGTGCTGCTCCAGAAGACTGCACATATGCAGATTCCTAGGGCCCTGTGATAATGTGGGTGGTTACTGGATTATCATTCCTTAGAGATCCCGCAGCTGGAGGAAAGTGTTAGTTGGAATCTGGGAAACAAAGCAGGAGGATCTGGAGCCTGAGAAGCATGTCAAGTGATGGGCCACTCTGTAAATGTGCAGGAGAGAGAGCGGAGAGTGAGCAGGGGTGAAAATAGGTCCTGACGAGTCTAGCAGCCGGTTGAGAAGAAATTCCATGGAAGCCAATTACCTAGTGGACATTTTCAATGTCTCTATTACATAACCTAGGGTCCTTTTGAAGGCTCAGTTTTTAAAGCGTTTGATCCAGGCTGGGTACTGATGTTTTCTTTAATTTATAAATTAGGCACAGTAAGAGATTAACAACAATATCTAATAATAAAATAGAACAATTATAACAATATAGTGTAATAAAAGTTACCACAGATATTAGCAACTTCAGCATATTATTTTTTTCCTTTCCTTATTAAGTTGAGAACTTTCACCTTTTCACTTAAAGGAAGCACTTTTCAGGCTCCCTTTGGCATATCTGAATTGCTAGCATCACTACGCTTGTGCTTTGGGGCCATTATTAAGTAAAAGAAGGGTTATTTGATCACAAGCACTGCAACACCAGGACAGCGGATCTGATAATGGAGGTGGTTTCTAAGTGGGTGGGCAGCATATAGAGTGCTGGGCGGAGGGATGAGTCATATCCCAGGCGGGAGGGAACAGAAGGGTGAGAGATTTCATCATGCTCTTCTGAACGGCGTGCAACTTAAAACTTATGAATTCTCTATTTCTGGAATTTTCCATTAAATATTTTGGACCTTGGTTGACGGCAGGTAACTGAAACCTCAGAAAGCAAAACCGTGGATAAGGAGGGACTACTGTATGCCCTTAATAAAAATTTTACCTTCTCAGTCTTGATAGATGTCGTTACAACTTAACCTAGTTGTGGAAGCCAGAATTCCAAGAATCATCTTTGACTCCTTCCCTCCCTAGAGTCCATGTATTGATTCTACATCTAACATATCTCTAGACCATGTCCTTTTCCTCTTAGTTCATATTTCCATGCCTGAATTTCACCCCATGTCTTGTTTCATAGACACTCTTCTCTTCTTCCATACTGCAGTCAGGGCTATTTTTCCAAAACAGATTTGATCAAGTCATTTGCAACTTCTCCTCTTGTCTTTAAACCTTTGAAGTCTCTCCATTGCCAGTAGGATAAACTGCATGCTCCCGAGTATGGTTTGTAAGGCTCTCCAGGTCCTATCACTCAGCCATTCAACCAGCATCATCTTCAATTTCACATCTTTCACTGTATGATTCATCCATGCTGATCGTTTTTCACATTCTCTAATATTGGACATTGTTTTGTGCCACAGTATCTTTGTATGTGCTGTTCTTTCTAAAAGCAGAACACTTAGAATTCTATTTATTTTTGAAGAAGCAGGTCTCCTGCCACCCTCCTCTTGTCTTTTTTCCTTGGAGGAGGTAGAACTTGTGCAGAGTCTGGACTGAAGGCTCTTGGGGCTCTTTACCCTGTGTACACAGCTGAGGGTCACCACATAGTCTCTGGGGGGCCACTCTCAGAGTCTAGTCTTAATGCCCCCTTATATGACCCAGTACAAGCTTCCCCGGGTCTTTGGTGGAGAGAGGAAAAGGGACTGTATTTGAGCCTGCTTCCTTCTATTTCCTAACATTCTGATCTTTGGCCTGTGAGCCTCATTCATCAAATTGGGTTGATACTATCTACTAGGAAGGAGTTTCGACAATACACGAATAGATACATGTGAAATCCTTTTATAAGCTGTAGATACCTTATTAGTTAGTATAAATATATTCTTCATTCTTTTCTTTTACTCCTTCCTTTTTATATTTCTCTTCTTCCTCTCTTTCCTCTTTCTTCATTTTTCTGTATCTTTTCTTTTCTCTACTTATATTTTTCACATATATTTTCTTCTTCCTTCCCTGGGACTGACAGTCTTATCCATAAGCAGTTTTAGCTCCTCTGGGTGCTTTTTAGATTCTGATCCCTGCACTAGCATAAAGTACCAACAAACCATCCCATGATGTTAACAATGCTTACATTTCTACCATTTGTTCAAACTTCTCTTCTGGGTGCTAACAACTCTTCTTGGCCTGGGGAATAGTTCCCCAACTTACACAGTCTTTTTGTTGTTGGACTTTTAAAAAAGATTTTCTGTGTAACATTGTCAACTGATTAACCTTTAGGCCTGAAAAAAATGGGAATACCAAAGCAGTAATATTTTCAGCTGTTTTCCACTGAAGGGTGCATCAATCATAGAAATGTCTTTGACTTCTGTTTGGTTACTGCACCAACTATTGAGTATAACTTTCTGAGTTAGAAGGAGATAATGGTTTCTTGGGGTAATAAAGCTGTCAGGAGGAGGGAGACTTTCATCTAACTCCATAAAAAATGTGAAAGCATTGGGTGGCGGCACAAGGACATTGAGGAGAAGGCAACATCTGGAGAATCTAGAGACCCAAACAGACTTGTAATTTATGGCCCTGAGGGAAATGCATTGGGCCAGGAGCCTGGAAACCTGGGTTCCATTCTCATCCCCATCACTGACTTCTAGAGTGACCTTGGGCCAGTTGCCTGACCTTTCTTTGCTTCTTGTATTCATTCAATAGGCAAGGGTAATAATACTACTTGTATTTGGGTAACAAATGGATAAATTTTCTTTCTTTCTCTCTCTTTTGGTAGATAAATGAGGCAACCTTTTTGAAGCTGTTGCATAAATTCAAGGTCTTATTCTCATTATATATATATATATATATATATATATATATATATATATATAAATATATATATAAAGAGCTTTAATTTATTTTATTAGGAATTCATCAGACCTAGGACGCCAAGAAGTTTAACGTTAAGGTCATGCCAATTTTAAAGAGGAAGTTTTATTTCTCTCTTTTGGTAGATAAATGAGGCACCTTTTTTGAAGCTGTTGCATAAATTCAAGGTCTTATTCTTATCATACATACATATTTTTATTTACAAAGAGCTTCAATTTATTTTATGAGGAATTCATCGGGCCTGGGATGCCAAGAGGTTTAATTTTAAGTGCATGCCAATTTTAAAGAGGAAGAAAGTAAAGCTCAGAGAAATTGGTATTTGCAGAACCAAATTAATCACACTAGTTTTATCCTGTTTAATCACAGACCCACAGAACAAAAGAGAAACTTTGAAAATAAAATCAGAGGACTTTGAAAGTACAACTATCTGTATTTAATTATTGGCAATTGGGTCATATTCAGTGTGGAATAGTGGTGAAGTGTCCACAGTCCAGCTTGGTGTCACATGGCAAAGTGGAGCAGACACAGGCTTACGGCTCAACTCAGGTCCCTCTTCCTCCATGCGAACTTCCCAAGTCACAACAACATCACTTACCCCAGTACTCATGTGTCATCACTTGTAGCATTTATTTTTCATTTATGTTCTATTGTTTTGAAATTGCTGTCTTTCATTGTAATTTGACTTTTAAGGGACGGTTATTCCTGTGGTTACAAATTCATATATTCATTCCACAAATTTTATTAAGTGCCCATGAGGTGTCAGTCCATATCATGGCCTGGGAGATAGAGCAGTGGGCACAGCAGATGTGGCTCCCACCTTCATTGGCCTTGGGGTTGAGAGGAGAGACGTCAAAACATTGCCATGCAAGTACCTGATCGCAGTGGTGATAAGTGCAAGAAGAGAAAGCACCAGGAGCTGCGTCAATAGAAGTGGCGACTGTCCTGTAAAGAATTTCACTGGATGTTATTATAGCTCCGAAGTCCTTTCATCTTCCTTGAGGCCACTCCATCTGCCCCACCAACAGCCCTCCCTTGCTGTGGTGTATTTTTAAATTTTTACTTGATTTTTTTATTTTTAATTGTGATAAAATACACATAACATAAAATTTACCATCTTAACCATTTTTAAGTGTACACTTCAGTAGTATTAACTAACTTCATATTATTGGGCAACCACTACCTCCATCCATCTCCAGAACTCTTTTCATCTTGCAAAACTGAAACTCTATACCCATTAAACAACAACTCCCCATTCCCCTCTCCCTGTAGCCCCCGGGAACCACCATTCTATTTTCAGTCTCTGTGAATTTGACTCTGATGGGTACCATATATAAGTGGAATAATACAATATTTGTCTTTTTGTGACTCGCGTAGGGAAGAGGGAGAATCACCCTCCACCCTTTCTCTTAAGGTTCTATGGCTGGCCAAATAATTAAAAGACAGGTTAGCAGGAGAAAATAATACCAAGTTTAATAACATGTACACATGGGAGAAACTCAGAAATGAGCAGCTCGCCATTCTGTCTAAGCTTCTTGCTTAAGTATTGCAGCTAAAGGTGTGGAAGGTGCTGGGCGGGGTAGTGGCTTGGGATTTCAGAGGGGAAGAAGACAATTCACATGGAGATAGAAATGCAAATGTTTGTCTGACAACTCTTTTCAGGGCCACCTATAGAGAATGTGGCCAGGGAGAGACAGAAATTTTGATTAGAGGGGCTTGGTGCCTTTCCTATTGTAACATCTATTTTACATTAGACTACAGCCATCATATGATATTGGCTCCTTCCTGAAACAGGTCTTCTATGTTAAATTCTTTAGGCAGTTTGAGACAGGAAACTCAAATTTTCTTCTTGAGTCTTCTGAGTCTTTATTGTCTTCAGCTCGAAATAATCCACATACCAGAGTGGTGCATCTTGGGGTGGCCTGCCCTGAGCACCATCACTGGCCTGTTTCACTTATTAAAATGTCCTTAAGATTCATCCATGTTGTAGCATGTGTTGGAATTTTCTTCTTTTTTAAGGCTGAATAATATTCCATTGTATGCATCTACAATATTTTGTTTATTCATTTATCTCTTGATAGACACTTGAATTGCTTCCACCTTTTGGCTATTGTGAATAATGCAGTGTAGGGGAGGAAGAATATTTTCTACCCTCTAGTTAATTCTGGCTGGTATAAGAATTAAATTGACATGAGATAGAATAGTAAGAGAAAATCAGACAAAGCTTAATGACATATATACATGGGAGAAACCCAGGAAAACTAAGTAACTCCCCCAAATGGCCAAAGCCACTACCTTAAATACCATCTTCAGCTAAAGACAAAGGATGATGTTGGGGGTAGTGGTTTGGGACTTCAAAGGGGAAGAAGGCAATTTACATGGAGATGGAAAAGCAGATCTTTGGTAAACAAATGTTTGCTGGGCCATGGCCTTGCTAGGTGCCTTCCTGTCTACCACACCTAGAGTTATTTATGGTGATAGCTCCTTCCTAGGACAGGCATTCTATCTTAAACTCTTTTAGACAGTTAGGGGGGAAGGTTAAAGTTTCTTTCTGAGTCTTTTGTTCTTAAAAATAATCAAGCCAAAGAGATACATTTGGGGTGGCAAATTCTGATCCCTCACAGCTACTATGAATGTGAGTGTACAAATATCTCTTTGAGACCTTGCTTTCAATTATTTTGGGCATAATACCCAGAAGTGGAATTGCTGGACCATGTGGTAATTCTATGTTTAGTTTTTTGAGGAATGTGTGTGTATTTTGTACTTGGTTTCCGTTCTGACTATGGTCACACTCTCTCTGACCAATATCATACCTGGTGGTCAGTGCAGGGCCTGTCTGATCTATATTTATTTATTTATTTTTCTCACTTAGGAGGATTGTGCTAAAACCATGGTGTGCTTCTGCTTGTTGTCTTTTTCCTCTCCTGATCTGCTCAGAACTTGGCTAAGACCCCCTAAGGCAATCTCTTTAACTAAAGCACATACACATTGTCTTCTCTGGTTCTCAATTCATTGAATCATTGACTCTTAATTATGGTAGATAACTGAATATGAGACCATCAGTGATAACTTGAATATCGAGGGAAATAAAAGCTCTTTGTTTAAAGTGAAATGTAGAAACAATAAATGACAAGAAAGTCAGTGCCATCAACCTCAAAGCCCTTGGAAAACCCACAACTCCCCTCTCAGAGTTCTACAACCTCCCCTTCCTCTCTAACCTGCCTTTAATTAGTTCTTCTGTTCCTCAAACCTCAGCATTCAAGATAATGAAAAAAGCTATTTCCTACTCAACTCTATTGTTTTTCTGAGCTGTTTCATTACCAATTTTGAAACTTGTTGCTTTATACTATTTTTCATCACAAATGTGCAGAATTTCAATTACGTTATGATGTCCTCCAACCCTGGAATTCAATAACTTTATATTGTAAAACAAATGGGCCTTTTGAGAGCCAGCTTAAGACCTTAACTGCAGTTGATAACATTTTTTTTTTCTCTATGGGGAAATCTTCCTTGAGGCTTGAAATCTAACCAACAGACTTATAAATAAATATATAGAATATGATTCTTTTGTGAGTACGACCATCCAGATTATAAACTGTTGTTGGTATCTGACTGTTTTACATACAATCATCTCTTCCCAAGGACCTATTACAAAGCCTTACACATAAGAGGAGTTCCATGGATATTAGCTGAAAGATTCAAAGAGGGAAATTCCACATTCTGTCTCTGGGCAACTCAAATTTGGTGTGTCAACAGCTTCTTCTGTCTTCTCTAGGGCAGCTGAAATCAGTTCCTTCCTGCTTTGTCCTTTGTTAAGCTAGCAGTGGCTGATTTTAAATATAATTAGGTTTTTGAAAATTATGAAATGCCAACCATACAAAAAAGCACAGAGATTTATATACCATATCCCCACCATTTACACTTAATAGATATTAACTTTTTCTTTCTTTTTTTTTTTTTTTTGTGAGGACGATCAGCCCTGAGCTAACATCCCATGCCAATCCTCCTCTTTTTGCTGAGGAAGATTGGCCCTGGGCTAACATCCATGCCCATCTTCCTCCACTTTATATGGGACACTGCCACAGCATGGATTGACAAGTGGTGCATCGGTGCACGCCCAGGATCCGAACGTGTGCACCCCGGGCCGCGGCAGAGAAGGGTGCACACTTAACCGCTACGCCACCTGGCCGGCCCCAATATTAACATTTTGCAATATTTGCTTCAGATAGTTTTTTCTTTAAGAAATAAAATGGTACAGTTAAGCTCTCTCTACATCTACCCCCATCCTTGTCCCTTCTCTCTCTCTCCCTCACCAGAGATAACCATCATCTTTAAGTTAGCTTGTTTTATTTTCATCCATAATTTTATATTTTATTACATATTATGTTTCCATAGACAATATAGGTATTGTTCTGTGCATTAAAAGAGATACAAACAGTAAAATACTGTATGTATCTTTCGCAATTTGCTATTTTTACTTAACATCAATTTTGAAATCTATTTATGTTGATACACATATATCTAGTTCATATATATTAACTGTTATATAGAATTCCATCATATGAATAAACCATAGTTTACTTTTCCATCCTTTCTTGATGGATAGGGTTTCCCAGGAAATAGAACCTAAGACCAAAGCTTACATGGAGGCCAAAGCTTCTTAAGGTGTTTGGTCCCAGCGAAGCAGCAGTGAAGGCAAGGTACAGTGAGGCAGGAAAGGAGAGAGAGCTGATGTCAGGATTCTGGCCGCTGCTTGCTGTCCAGGCTGCTGATTGCTAGATCTTGTAGGACCGTCTGCCATATGCCGACCTCATGGGACACGTCATACTGTGTGAACTGTTATGTCTTAGGGCAGTCCTTGGGAAGGGGGAAGAATTTAACCACCACCCATCTGCTATTTTTTTTTTTTATAATTTTATTTATTTTATTTTTTTCCCCCCAAAGCCCCAGTAGATAGTTGTATGTCATGGCTGCACATCCTTCTAGTTGCTGTATGTGGGACGCGGCCTCAGCATGGTCGGAGACGCGGTGCATAGGTGCGTACCCAGGATCCGAACCCGGGCCGCCAGCAGCAGAGTGCACTCACCTAACTGATAAGTCACGGGGCCGGCCCGCACCCATCTGCTATTTATCGAAGAATAGCCCCATGTGAGGTTGTCACATTTAGCACATAAAAATGTAGGATACTGGTTAAATTTGAATTTCAGATAAACAGCAAATAATTATTTAGTGTAAGTATGTCCAATGCAAGATTTGGGACATATTTATGCTAAAAAGTTATTTGTTGTTTATCTGAAATTCAAATTTAACTGGATATACTTCCAGAGAGTGCCTGTGGGAGTGCTGACTGGGTCCTAGCATAATACCTGCACATTGGAGAATTACAGATCTGTAGTTGGAAGGCACTGTAAAGGCCATCTCGAAGAGTAGTTCTCAATTTTTTTCCACTTCTATGCTTCTGAGGCTCACAACACACTTCCACTAATAATAATGGCTACTAATGGTAATTATTGGTATCTCAACTGGGGCATATGCTGGTATCAAATGAGAATCTGGTGATGGTGGTGGTACGTGTGTGTGTGTGTGGGGGGGTGTATGTTTGAGAGAGACAGAGAGAGAGAGAAAGAGAAAGATTAGGGCAGAGTTGGGAGACACATATATTCTGAAAGATTCTCCTGTTGATTCTAATATATCCACCAATGGTTGTGTACCCCAGCCCCCTCACCAAATCACGGATCATCTTCAGGGATCATGGAGGATGTTCTAAAGAAGTGCTATTTGAGCTAAAATTTTGGGCTTGATTAGAAATTAGCTCCCTGAAGAGAAATGGGATTGAGGAAAGCATTTCAAGCAATGGGAACAGCTTTTTCAAAGACCTGTAAGTGGGAGGGAGCATGGTGTGTGTGGGAAAACTGAAAGGTGGCAAGAGTGCTGAGGCAAAGGAGGAGAAGAGTGATGAGCTATGTGGCTGGAGAGACAAGTGGAGTCCCCATCCTGTAGGCTTAATATGCCGTGTTAAGGATTTTAGACTTGATTCTAACAACAATGGGCAGCCATAGAATGCTATGAATCAAGGAGAGACATGAATTCATCTCATTTTTTATAAGAACAAGATTTGGGTTCAGTGTGGAGAGCAGACTTGAGGGGATATCATTTAGACAGTGAATGCCTAGCTAGGACATGATGTTGGACTGGATTAAGGAGTGGCAGTGGAGATTTAGAGAGGCAGATGGATTCAAAAGATCCGTACTAGGTAAAATAAATAAGACTTAGTGCTTTGGCAGTGAAGGAGAGGTATTAATAAAGGATAGGTCTTAGGTTTCTGGCTTACATGGTTGGATGGCAAGTGGTGCCAGTCATTGAGATAGAGAGCCCTGGAGCAGGATGGGAGTGGAATTAGTGTGGACATGATTATTATGAAGTGCTTTTAAGACATCTGAGTGGAGATGTCAGAGGCCATTGAATGTCTCAGTGTGACAATTGGGGGAATGATTTGGGCTGGAGTTAGAGGTTGGTGACATAAGCCATGGGCATGAATGAGGATGCCTTAGCACAGAGAGTAGGTTAAAGAGAGACCAGACAACCAGGACTTCTCCTGAATAGTAACTGGTTAATCTGATAAACCAATTCTTGAGCAAATCTCTTGAAAGAAGATGTCTCTCTCCTCAGCAACCTATGGAGCCCTCTGGAGAAATGCCTTAACCCAAAGGGATAACTTTGCTAAAAGAAATTTAAGCCATATGACAGGTTTTGGGGAGGGTATATTTGAGCAGGCAGGGCCTTGTGGTGTCTCATAAGCCACATTGGGCTGGAAGCTGCCTTGGATTCTACAACTATAAGAGCTGTTCTGTTCCTTCACATCTAATGTGTACTAGACAGAGGGTAAGCAGAGAGACACTTAAGACATTTAAATTCATGAATTCATGAAATCAGCTAAGCAGAGGGTAGTTTTCTCTGTTCTGTTTTTTAAGCAAGAGGCAAGTGAGAGAAAAATAGGCAGATATTGAAGAATTTGCTTTTTGAAAGAAACACCTAGAGGGCCTCATGGCATCAATACAGATTCAGTACCATCTCCTATACCTTCTCTGTCTTCTTCTACAGCCCTCAACAGTGAGCCCTAAGGAAAATCATAATGCTGCCCTTTAGTGAGTGTCTTACATGTATCAGACACATGGAACCTCTATGGAACATCTGTGATGTAGGTTATTATTCTGATTTCACAAATAAAAAAGGGAGGCTCAGACAGGTTAAGTAATTTGGGTAGTGTCACTTAGCTTGTAAGTGACAGACTGGGGATTTGAATACAAGTCTGACTCTCAAACAGTGCCATCTCCTATTCACTAGATGACTTCTCTTAAGTGTTCATAATGAAGAAGGCCTAAAATCTAGACGAGACTGGATCTTAAAACAAAGGGTCTATTCTGTGCTTTAGAATCCCCTTTGTTATGTAGGAAAGCGGACTCAGATATTTTGGAAACTTCATGGGCCAGAAAGAGTTGTTAGGAACTAGCCTTTGTTTAACTGGAAAATGCGATTAACTACAACCCTCCATTCCCTATATGCTTCTATTAATTGCTGTTTTACTGTGCCGCAGGGAAAAAATGAGGGGATTGCTCTGGGGAAAGACAATGAACAATGCAAAGTCTGAGCATCCCAGGGGTTTTGAGGATAAATTATCTGGTTAAGATTGGGGCTCTCTCTTTGTGCTTGAAGTTTTTATTGACTTTGAGTTCAAATCAAATGCCTCACATGAGTTCTTCACATGAGAGTAACAGTGATGGGAATGATCACTATGCCTCCTGTGGTTTTCAAGCAGCATCTTGGAAGCTTTTCTTGGTCACATTGGGGTGGTCAGCTTTCTCTTTTTTTTTTTTCCTGATACCCTTTCGGGTCCTAAGTCAGAGGGTTATTCATCTTACTTTGCCTTTAGACCCAGGAAGTCTTTGTATAATTATGACCTCACTTTTTGAATAGCCACCTCTTAAGAGAGGAAGGAAAGAGGTAAAAAAGTCCAAACACTTCTGAGCCAGCCCCTCAACTGCACGTGTGTTTTGTGTTCTTTTGGTTATTTTCAAAGAAGGCTTTCCCCTGAGGAAACAGCAGCGAGAATGAACACTCTGTAAGGACATGCCTGGGAGGTCATTTCAGAGCAGCTAAGAGGTCCATGGTCTTGGATGTCACTAAATCTGGAGGTGCTCCAAGATGTAAAACTGCCCAGTGGAGGGAAAAAGGGCACCTGTTGTTTTGCCAGCTCATGTCTTCAGACTTGAGGAGGAAAGAGTCCAAATAATAACACCACCTATAGCAATAACAGCCAATATTCTTTGTGCACTAGCTATGTGCCAGGCTCAGAGCTAAATGATTTTACATTTCTCCTTTTCATCTTCACAATAACCCTCTTGGATGGGTGTTGCGCTGGACATTGCAAATGCTCCGGGCTCCGCATCTTGCTTCAGCCCCTATTGTAGTGACTAGTTCTGAGCAGGCTTCAATCAGCTTGTGTAGGTGCAACCAGAGGGAGCCTCTCTTGGCCTAAGCTGCTTACCTCTCCCTTCCTACCTTGAATTTTCTCTGATATCTGGGCTTGGGTTGTGAGCTCAAGCCAGAAGTGTGAGAGTTAATGCCCACATGGCCTCCCTTGACCAATGGGGACAAGACTCAGTAGATAAATGCTTCCCACTTTCGTTCTCCAGGTAGATTCTTCTGAGACCTATTTCACGAGCCTCCTCAGAAGGTCTTGGTGATATCTAGCACCAGTCACCCGTAACCCTGGCAACTGAATAACATCCTCCCCTATTCCATTCTCCCTGACCCTTGTCATCACTTTCCACGTGAACTCTCTGCAGGCAAGCCTTTGTCTCAGGCTCTGCTCTGGGCAGAGGGCAGCGGTGGGGAACACAGGCTAGACAGACATTATGGCGAGGTTCTATTCCAAGTGGCCATCTTTGCTACTGCTACTGCAGCATCTGTTGGTGACTCCCTGCTGTCCAGCCCCCAACAGGAAGGACTCATAGTGGCTTTCTCACTGTGGGAAACCCACAATCTTTGCCTTTACCTAAATGTTACAGTGACTAGTGCCATGGGGGGCCTGCAGAGCTACAGTATTTGACCCCCAAGTCAGAAATTTGTATTAACTACCCTCCTTGAGCTCCCTGTCTCAGCTGTGGTCCAGATTTCTGACACAGGGGGCTGTCTATGTTGGGGCCTCCAGTGGCAACCCCTAAATGGTTATTCTAAAATCATGTTTTGTTGTTCTTCACTCTTTATCTTATTCACTGGGAGCTATGGAAATTCTGGAGAAACTCTTGGGTAGGGAGGTTTTGAGAAGTTGAGCTGCCTCAGACTGTGGTTTTAGCTACATCCTTCTCAAAATGAGTCTCGGGCTCCTCCTAGCTCAGTGTACTATTATCCCCAAGTGACCAACTAGGAAACTGAGGCTTGCAGCAGCTGGTAAGTAAACTTGCCCAAAGTCAGATAGGCCCTGAGTGGTGGAACCAGCACCTGCAGCCAGGTTGCCCTCGCTCTGGATCCCGTGTCATGATCTCTGTGCCAAACTGCTATCTAGATGGCCTGCCCTCAGGGTGGGCTGTTTTCTGAGCTCCACTTCTGGGAATACAAGCTGAAGGCATCTCAGCTGGGACATCTGAGAAGGGGCTCTGGACCTAGAGACTAGGGACCCCACCATGAGAACTGTAGTCAGCTCCATATCCCCTCGGTTTGTCATCTTTGTTGCCCCTTGCCTATTGCAGCACGGAAATGAAGAGTGAAATCCTTAACATGAAAAGGGCTTGTGCAGTTGGCTTTGGTGGCAGGAGAGGGAAGGTGCTTCCTTGGATGGAGCCAGGATTGTGGGAGAGGATAGAGAGTAGAGTGGGTGGAAAGGCCACAAGGCAGAGGGAAGGAAGGCAGGGGAGGATGTGGGCCTGCAGCTCCAAGCAAGGGAGAGCCTATGGTGCAGCTCTGGGACTCTGCAGGGACCCAGGCCATGGTAGTAAAAAGTATTGTATGTAGGGCCGGCTGCATGGGCTGCGACCTGTGCAGTTACTATGGCCCTCTGCTTAGAAGGGCCCTGTGCTCGGTTTTATGCTCTGCTGTTACAGTCTTGAAATTCTTAATAATTTCTAAACAGGGGACCTTGCATTTTAATTTTGTACCAAGTCCTGCAAATTATGTAGCCTATCCTGAGAGTGGGGTTTCCTAACATCTCATGTACCCCACAGGTCCCACTGGCAGCCTCCTACTAATGGGATTTCAGGAATGAAAAGGACCGTTTGCTTCAAAACACCTTCTGCATTTCCTTTTGCTTTGGAAGCAAAAGGAGTTAAGGATTTAAAATGCGAATTCCTTTAGGAGGAGGGTGGTTTAAATTTCTGCTAAAAAGTAAAGAGCCATATGCAGCAGTCTTTTTTGGGAGCAGGTTTTAATGAGGGCCCAGAGAGACTGCTCAACCATGCCTGGAGTTTAAGAGGGGGATGACGGGGCAGGAGGAGGGGGCAAGTAGCATCAACCCAGGAAAACCGCCTCAGGGGATGTGGAAGCTGCATGTGTTGAATACTTCTGTGAATTTCATTGCTTTTCTGAGAGTTCCTCTTAAAACCAACTGAATTAAATTAAATTCTGTTCCTCAAACTTCTTTTACTCTGAGCCTTGATCGTCTTTCGGATAATGGAAATAATAGAGAACTTAAAGTGTTACAGTGAAGATTAAATGACCCAACATGTAGGAAACACCAATGGCACGCTGAACGCCAGCCCTGTCCTCAGCCGGTTCTATTTCCTTTCTCTCTCACAACACCAAGTGTGCTTTGAGTTCCAGACCAAATGGAAGGACTCGTGTATTTATCTGGGTAATTTGGGCCAATGCCTATTATTGAGGGGCAAGTGGTGTTTGAGTATGAATTATTAGGTCTGGCACTTTACATGGTGACGGTAACATTTCTAGTAACTCTTTTGTGACCTTAAAGGAGCAGCTTCCATTTACAACTTTGTTCCAGCTGAGCAAGAGATTTTCTAGGTTGTAACAGTTCCTAGAAAGCTTACATGAAACTACTCTAGAAGCTACAGCTTGGCTTTTAACAGATTCGATTGCTTTAATTTAACCTGCAAGAGTATTGCCGTGGGGGGATCCTGTTCTGGGGATCCATCTATGTTACATTGGCTGTTTCACTGGGGCCTCTCAGTGTGTGTGTGTTTGCGTGTATGTGTGTGTGTGTGTGTACATGCATGGGCACCCATGGGTGAACTTTGCCCTTACTCTTTAGTGTCATAATCTGTTATTTGGATGCAGTAAAGAAAAAATAAATATAACAGACTTCATATTTTTTCACCAGTAAATATTCTTCCAAGTGGTTCTCCTTCATTTTGTTCACTGTTTATAATTTTCTTTGGTAGTAATAATTCAATGTAAGACATATAGCTGAAGAAAAACAGTGCTTCACCCTAATCAGCCTCACTTGGTGTGTGGGGGAGGGTGTTTTTGACTAGTTTAAGAGTTAAAATTTGGCTGATTTCTCAGCCAACACCAGACTAAAATTTATAGGTTATGTAAATTTGAAATGAAAACTCAACCCAAACAAAGCAAAACAGAAATTATTCCAGTTTTTCAAGTTCTTGATTTTACTTTAAACATTATATAAACAATCCACATTTCTCGTTAGAAATATTAGAGGCTATAAGTTAGCAAAAAAAAAAAACAAACAAAAAAAAAACCCCCAAAATAGGTTAGAGAATGTCTGGTAATTTCTTCTCTTCACTTAACTCTTCTTCATACTTTATGTTTTTGATATATATACTTTTTCCCCAAAATAAGATTATACTATACATTCTGTTTTTATACCTTCTTTTTAATACTTACCAGTATACTGCTGACACAATTTCTTGTCAATTAGTGTGCAAGTTTTATTGTAATACAATCCTTATGCTCATCTTAGCCCCAACTCCATGTGATAGTTTATCCTTTAAGAACTATAGTTTATAGCTCTGGTTTAAAGAGAAACTGACTGGCTCTGCAGATAACTGTAACCTACACTTTTTTCCGGAGATCTTTGTCAAGGGCCACTGATAGCTTACGAATAAGCTACCCTAACACCAGGTGACCATCCCTATCCAGTCAGGATTGGCTGAGGAAGAGAGCTGGTGGGCAGGAAAGATCCCCTAGAAGGGAATGTGGGTGGAGAGGGACCCTAAAATGGATCGTGCGTAGGGTTAATAATTCTGTCTATAATAGGTAGGAAATATTTTTCCCCGTTTGTCTTTAAATTTTTAATGATGGTTAGCCCCCCCTTTTTTCTCCTCTCTATCTGGGACTCCAATGAAACAAATGTTAGATTTTTTATAATAGTACCCCAGGTCCTCAGGGCTCTCTCTGTTCATACTTTTTCTATTTTTTTCTCTGTTGTTTAGTTTGGGTAATTTCTATCGTAATATTTTCAAGTTCACTCATTCTTTCTTTTTTCATCTCCATTCTAGTGGTAAGCTCATCCATTGTATTTTAGTATTTTTATTTTGGTTATTGTATTCTTTATTTCTAAAATTTCCATTTGGTTCTTCTTTATATCTTCTGTTTCTTTGCTGATATTTTCTATTTTTTTCTTTTGTTTCAAGTATATTTGTAATTGCTCTTTGAAGCATTTATACGATGGCTGCTTTAAAATCCTTGTCAGATAATTCTAACAGCTGTGTCATCTTGGTGATGGCATCTGTATCAGTTTTTTAGTGCTACTGCAACAAATACCACACACTCGGTGGCTTAGGACAACAGAAACTTACTCTCTCATCATTTTCGAGGTCAAAAATCTGAAATCAGGTTGTTGGCAAGGCTGTGCTCCCTTTGAAATCTCTAGGGGAGAATCTTTCCTTGCCTCTTTCAATTTCCAGTAACTATAGGCATTCCCTCAGCTTCTTGCTGTATCACTCCAATCTCTGTCTCCGTCTTCATGGCCTTCTCCTCCTCTGTGTTCATGTTCTCTTTTCCATCTTTATGAGGACACTTGTTATTGGATGTAGGACCCACTCCAGCAATCCAGGGTGATCTCATCTGAAGACCCTTAATTACATCTGCAAAGACTCATTTTCCAAATAAGGTAACATTCACATGGTTACTTTATTTGGAAAATAAGATATTAGGATGTGGATATATCATTTTGGGGGGCATCATTCAACCTACTACAATGTCTGTTTTTTTTTTAAACCACCTTTTTGAGGTGTGATTGACATGTAAAAAGCTGTGCATATTTAATGTATACAACTTGATGACTTTGGAGACAAGTATACACTTGTGAAACCATCACCACAATCAATGTCATAAACATATCCATCACCTCCAAAAATTTCCTCCCACCTTATTTATTTGTTTATTTATTTATTGTGATAAGAACACAACATCAGATCTCCCCTCTTAGCAAATTTTTAAGTATACAATACAATATTGTTAACTATTGTTATGCTATGGTATATAGTAGATCTCTAGGACTTATTCATCTTGCATAATTGAAACTTTGTACCCTCTGAAAAATACCTCCCCATTTCCCTATCCCCCTCAGCCCCTGGTAACAACCATTCTACTCTCTGCTTCCTTGAGTTTGACTATTTTAGATTCCTCTTCTAAGAGGGATCATGTAATATTTGTTCTTCTGTGTCTGAAGACTTAGCATAATGTCCTCCAGGTTCATCCATGTTGTCACAAATGACAGGATCTCCTTCTTTTTTATAGCTGAATAATATTCCATTGCATGCATTTTTCTCTATCCACATTCTTCCATCGACGGACATTTAATGTCTTGACTATTTGAGGAATGCTGCAATGAACATGAGAATTCTGGTACTCTTCAAGATCCTGATTTCAGTTCCTTTGGATACATACCTAGAAGTGGGATTCCTGGATCATATGGTAGTTCTATTTTTAATTTTTTGAGGAACTTCCGTACTGTTTTCCATAGTGATTGAACCAATTTACATTCCCACCAACAGTATATAAGGATTTCCTTTTCTCCACATTCTTGTCAAAACTTGTTATTTATTTGTTTCTTTTAATAATAGTCTTCGTAATAGGTGTGAAGTGATATCTCATTGTGGTTTTGATATGCACTTCACTGTTGATTAGTGACGTTGAGCACCTTTTCGTATATCTGTTGGCCTTTTGTATGTGTTTTTTGGAAAAATGTGTATTCAAATCCTCTGTCCATTTTTTTTGATCAGACTGTTTGTTCTTTTGTTATTGAATTGTAGGAGATCCTTGTATATTTTGGATATTAACCCCTTATCAGATACACATTTTGCAAATATTTTCTCCCATTCTCTAGGTTGCCTTTTAACTTTGTTGATTGTTTCCTTTGCTGTGCAGAAGCTTTTTAGTTTGATGTAATCTTATCTGTCTACTTTTGCTTTTGTTGCCTGTGCCTTTGGTGTCATATCCAAGAAATCATTGCCAAAGCCGACATCAAGAAGCTCTTCCCATATGTTTTTTTCTGGGAGTTTTATAGTTTCAAGTTTTATGTTCAAGTCTTTAATCCATTTTGAGTTGATTTTTGTGTATGGTGTGAGATAAGGGTCTAATTTCATTCTTTTGCTGGTGGGTATCCAGTTTTCCCAACACCATTTATTGAAGAGACTATCCTTCTTTGTTGTGTTTGGCACACTAGTCAAAGACCTGTTACTGTATATATTTTGAAATCAGGAAACGTGATGTCTCCAACTTCTTTCTCCTTGCTCAAGATTGCTTTGGCTATTCAGGGTCTGCTGTGGTTCCATATGAATTTTAGGATTGTTTTTCTATTTCTGTAAAAAATGATATCAAGATTTTGATAGGGTTGCATTGAATCTGTAGATTGCTTTGGGATGTATGGGCATTTTAACAATATTAATTCTTCCACACCGTGAACATGGAATGTCTTTCCATTTATGTGATCTTTTAAAATTTCTTTCATCAATGTTTTATAGTTGTCAGTGTACAAGTCTTTTACCTCCTTGTTAAGTTTATTCCTAAGTATTTTATTCTTTTTCGTGTTCTTTATTGTAAATGGGATTGTTTTCTTCATTTCCTTTTCAAATAGTTCATTGTCAGTGTATAGAAATGCAAGTGATTTTTATATATTGATTTTATAACATGCTACTTTACTAAATTCATTTATTAGTTAACAGTTTTTGTGTCTGTGTGTGTGTGGAGTCATTAGAGTTTTCTACATAAGATTATCTCACATGCAAACAGAGATAATTTTACTTCTTCATTTCCAATTTGGATGCTTTTCCTTTCTTTTTCTTGCTTAATTGCTCCAGCTAGGACTTCCAGTACTATGTTGAATAGAAGTGGTGAGAGAGGGCATCTTCACCTTGCTCCAGACTTTAGAGGAAAGCTTTCAGCTTTTCACTGTTGGCTGTGATATTAGCTGTGGGCTTTTCACATATGATCATGTTGTGTTGAAGCAAGTTACTACTATACCTAGTTTGTTGAAAGATTCTTTTTTTTATTAATAGATAAAAAACATTGAATTTTGACAAATGCCTTTTCTGCTTCTATTGAAATAATAATGAAAGTTTATTCTTCATTCTGTTAATATGGTGTATCACATTTACTGATTTGCAGATGTTGAACCATCCTTGCATCCCAGGGATAAATTCCACTTGTTCATAGTGTATGATCCTTTTAATGTGCTGCTGAATTTGGTTTGCTGATAGTTTGTTGAGGATTTATGCATCTTTATTCATTGAGATATTGGCCTGTAGTTTTCTTTTCTTATGGTGTCCTTGTCTGGCTTTGGTATCAGGGTGATACTGGCCTCATAAAATGAGTGCAGAAGTGTCCCTCTTCTACTTTTTGGAAGAGTATTGGTATTAGTTCTTCAAATATTTGATAGAATTTACCTATGAAGCCATTCGGTCCTGGGATTTTCTTTGTTGGGAGGTTTTCCATTACTGATTCAGTCTCCTTATTTGTTATTTGTCTGTTCAAGCTTTCTATTTCTTCTTGTTTCATTCTTAGTAGGTTGTATGTTTCTAGGAATTTACCCATTTCTTCTAGGTTGTCCAATTTGTTGATGTATAATTGTCCATAATAGTCCTTTATGATCTTTATTTTAAATTTCTGTGGCATCAGTAGTAATGTCTCCTTTTTTATTTTTCATTTTATTTGGTTGAGTCATCTCTCATTTTTTCTTTGCTAGTTTACGTAAGAGTTTGTCAATTTTGTTTATCTTTTCAAAAACTAATTCAGTTACATTGATATTTTTCTATTGTCTTTCTATTTTCTATTTCAATATTTCTGCTCTAATATTTATTATTTCCTTCCTTCTGCTAACTTTGAACTTAGTTTGTTCTTCTTTTTCTAGTTCCTTGATATGTCAAGTTAGGTTGTTTAATTGAGATCTTTTTTCCTTTTTAATGTAGGCATTTATTGCTATAAACATCCCCTTAGTACTGCTTTTGCTGAATCCCATAAGTTTTGATATGTTGTGTTTTCATTTTCATTTGTCTCAAGGTATTTTTCTGTTATCTTTTGATTTTTTCTTTGACCCAATGTTTGTTTAAGAATGTGCTGTTTAATTTCTGTATGTTTGTGAATTTTCCCATTTTCCTTATGTTATTGATTCCTAGTTTCAATCCATTGTGGTTGGAAAAGACACTTGTCATGATTTCAATCTTTTCAACTTTGTTAAGTCTTGTTTTGTGACCTAGCATGTGATCTATCCCGGAGAATGTTCCTTGCGTGCTTGAGAAGAATGTGTATTCTGGTGGGGCTGCACCGGTTGTTGAGTTCTGTGTGCTAGTTGTTATGAGCTGCCTCCATTTTTCTTTGTTCTTAGCTGCCCCCAGACAATTTGGCCATACTTATTCCCTTAGCCTCCTGGGTGAGGTGAGACAGAAGCAGGCCTCTTGGGCAGCACCCTGAAAGGCTGAGGAAGCTGGGTGCTCACTTTGCTCTCTCTTTCTCTCATGGGAGAAATTGTGGGCCAAGGAAGTCTCTCTTGACATTGAGTAGCGCTGGCTTGGGGGAGGGATGATGTGGGTAAAGTGAAACCATTCTTTTCACTGCAGCTGTTTTTGAATATTTTGCTCCATCAGGGTGCTGGAACTTCTCAATTGGACTCTGGAGCTCTCATAAAGGTATTTTCATTTGTGGATGGTTGATAGATCAGTGTTTCTGTGGGGGTTTGGGGCTCTCCATCTTCATCTGAAAACAGTGTCACTTCATTTTCTTTTCTCGTTCAAGTTGAGATCTTCCCAGTTCTTGGTATGATGAGTGATTTTCAATTGAAACCTGGATATTTTGGATATTATGTAATGAGACTCTGGATCTTATTTAAATCTTCTGTTGTGGCAGGGTTTTTGTTTTGTTTTTTTGACAGTGCTCTGACAGGGAAAGAGGAGCATGCTTTGTTATTGCCATGTTTGGTTAGAAGTCCAGGTTCCCCTTCGTTGACACCTAGAGTGAGAGGCTCCTTGTCACTGCTGGCTAGGGTGGGAGTTTGGGGTCCCCACTAAGCTTACTGATTTCTTCCTAACTGGGAGGGGGAGAGGTGCCTTGTTACCGCTCCCTACATGTCCTCTAATGAGATTGTGGGTGGACAACTCATTACACCTGGGCTGACTCTCCATTAGGCCTTTCCTGATACCACACAACAGGGAGGGAAGGGGGGCCTTGTTTCCATCAGGTGGGGGTGGAAGTCTAGGCTTTCCACTCAGCCTTCACTGGCAGGGGCAAGGAATGCAGCTTTTTCTGTGGTGTTTGACAAGAGTAGAGTGGTTGTTGTCTAAAAGTTTCTGTCTTGCTAGACTGCCCCTTTCCTGGTCCTTTGTTTAGAGACAGCAGGCTTTTATTCCATCTCTTTTGTCTGTACTCATGGGCGTTTCTAGGTTGCTGGCTTCTCCATCAACACTCAGTCTGGGACACATGAGGCAAAAAGGAAACCCAGGGAAGTCACCTCAGGTTTTGAGGTCACTAGCCAGTCTGCCTTCTTCTCTCCGTCTTTCAGTCTTCTTAGTTTGTTTTATACATAATGTGCAGAGGTTTTAGCTGTACTCAATGGGAAGAATAGGGGAAGTATGTCTACTGCATCTTTTCAGAGGTGGATGTCTCTTTATTAGTGTCAATATGATATAAAAAGTGTCTACTTTTTTGGAGTCTAGTTCTTTTTTTTTTTTTTTTTACTTTTGATATCATGTATCCATCCTAAAATTATATAAATATTAATTTTTAAGTGATTTCATAGTTTCATTTTTCATATTTAAATCTTTAAGCAAACATTTATCAAAGGATGGCCTACAGACCACAGTTTCTGGGACCCACCTAAGTGATACTGAATCAGAATATCTGGGAGTCTCTCTTTATGCCCAGACTCTCTACGTGATTAAATATATAACCAAATTTGAGATCTAGAGCTTTATCCACTCAAAAAAAATTTTGGTGTAATTTGTAAGGCAGAAATCTCATCTATTTTTTTTCCTAAGTGGTTAGCCAATTGTCTTAAGACCACTTATTAAATTGTTCTCTTTTCTTCACTGATTTAAAATGCCACCATGATAAAATATTAAATTTATATATAGATATAAATATTTGAGTCTGTTTCCAGATGTTCCATCCTGCTTCATTGATCTGTCTGACCATTCTGGCGCCAGTAAGTTACTTTTTTAATTGCTGTAAATCTAGTCTGTGTACATTTCTGAATGTTGCCTGCACCAGTCTCTAAAAGCCTCCTAAGGAGCCATTTGCCAGTAGAGAATTAGATGACTCATATATGAAGATGCTTTGTAAATTGCAAAGATCTCTGGCCTCTCAGCCCACCCCTAACACCAGCACTTCCTAAAACACTGATCTCATCCTGTCCTTTCCTGACTCCAAAACCTTACTCATGAGATGAAGCCCATTATCTTGACATTCAAGGCCTTTCCTCCACACCCTGGTCTCCATTTACCTTTTCAAAATGACCTTCCACTTGCCTTTAATAAAATCCTCTTCTGTAATGAAGTTAATCTACTATCTATTTTCCAGATTTGCCTGACATATTTCTTGCATTTTTCTTGTTCTCTCCACCTTGAAGTGTGTCATTCAAGGCCAAACTCCCTCCAGAAAGCTTTTATCTGAATTTTCCAGCTTACCCGACCTCTCTTTGTACTCATAGCACTCACTTTACCCTTAACATATATTGACCTATGACAGCTCTCGTAGGGTGAAATTACTTTGTTATTTATGTTTTCTGGAGTGTATGTGTCATCTCACCCAGTGAACTGTCATATCCTTACATACAGAGGCTTTGTCCTCTTCTTCTGTTTATGCCCCTGTGTTCCCCTAGCAAAGTGTGATGCACACAAGTAAACATTCACTCAATACATAGTTACTGGCCCAATAAGGCAGCGTAATACTAGATCTCGATGAAAGTCCATGATTGATTTGTGTGGTTCCAACACAGGCAGAGGATTAGTCTCCTTGTTTCATCAATTTTCAGGTATGTGTTCAGTTCAGAGCAAAGTCACAGGTAAACTTTGTGTTCTGAGATATCACTGCTTTGTATTAATGAGCAAGACAATGATCTCATGGGACACAATGATTCTGTGCAGAGATGTAGAAACCCATGAATATCCTCTTTAGATCCTTGGAAAAATTTCCCTGCAACTCAGAACAATCTCTATTGGACAGAAAAGAGGATGTTTTAGTGATGCTATCATTGTCTGCCCTGCCCACAACCCTCATGGGGAATTTACCCATCTAAAGCCCTTGATGCCTCCACAGCCATTTTTAGAAGCTTTTTTTAAAAATAACTTGATCCAATTCCTTTGTGGCCATAGCTGATTGGGCTGATCAAAGGTGCACAGTGATGAGCTGGGCCAGTCTGGTTCTTGCTCTGCTGAATCGGAACTAAGAAACACAGAGGGTAGCTGCCAATTGGATATGGGCGCTGCAGCTGAAAGATCCTGCAAGCAGAGTCAGTGCCAGGGAGGCTGTGATGGCAAAGTGAAGCCATACTAGGGAGGATGGGGAGAAAAAGAGGATGAGCCAGAGAAAGAACGAGAATGATGCTTCTGGCAGAGGGATGGTGAGAATGACTGTCCCTGGAGCTACACTGATTCTGGAAATACTCTGTCCAAGTTCTCTTCAGCTAATCCCTCCCCCCCAATACTGGGTCTCCTCTCTTCCTGTCCTGGAATTCCCATCAGATCCTTTGAGCCTAACAATAAATCCCACTCTTCTTGACCAACCTGAGGGACAGGGGCGTCTCTGCTCCTTTCAGCCAAATTAGCCTGGAAAGAACAGGTGATACTGAGGGAAGTGGTTCATGGCTGCTTTACTGTCAGGAGAACATACATTTAAACTGTAGCAGGAATCGTATTAGTTAGAATAGCTGGATGAACTTTAAAAAAAATTGCTCTCAACATGATTTTTAAGTTTTTAAAACTTTTTGTCATGAAAAATTTCAAACATACAGAAAAGTGGAAAGAATAATAGAATAAACATTATCAATCTACCATGTAGATTCAACAATTATTAACATTTTTTCATATTTGCTTCATCTCTCTTTTTTGGTTGCTGAACCATTTTAAAGTAAATTGTGAATATTATAACACATTACCCCATCTCTGAAAGAGGATGTTTTCCTACATACCAATAATGCCATTATCACATATAACCAGATTAACACTGTTTTCTTAACGTCGCTAATAACCTGTCTATATTGAAATATTCCCAATTGTCCTCGCAAAGTCTTTTGTAGATGTTTCTGAGCCAGGATACAAACAAAGATGACACTGCATTGGACTATTATTCCTTTAGGTCTCTCAATCTAGAATAGTTCTTCCCTCTTTTTTTCCTTAAATGAAGAAATTGGGCCAGATATTTTGTAGAATGTCCCACATTCTAGATCTGGCTGGTGGTTTCCTCACAGTCCTGTTTGTCTAGTTTCTCTCTTCCCTGTAATTCCTGTACAAAGCAAGTTAACTTTAAAGTCTAGGTTGGACTCAAGTTAAACATTTTTGGTGATAGTACCTCAGAGGTGAGGATGCTGTGCATTTCATATTGCATCACATGAGGAGGCATGAAATGTCTGGCCAACTGTCTCACTGTTTGTGATGCCACTTTGGTTACTCTAGTAAAGATGGTGACAGCCAGATCTCTCCACTGTAAAGAAAGATACTCCCTCGCATGATTAGCAAATAAGCTATGGGTGATACTATCTAGTTTTCTATTAACCTTTCACCTAATGATTTTAGTATCCATTGTTGATCCTTTCCTGAGTGGATAAACTTTCTCACCACCTGGTACCTTCTGACAATAGACCAGGTTACAAGGGGGACTGAGAAGAGGAGACATGCAGTCTCCTTTATTGGAGGTCACTATGCATGTGACTGTTAATATGGATATACCTCTTGTTATCTATTGCAGAATAGACAAATGCCAAAGTATAGTGACTTCAAACAATTGTTATTTTATCTCTTATGGTCTGTGTGGTTCAGGGGTTTGGGAAGTGCATGGCTGGGTGCCTCTAACTCAGGGTATCTCAGGTGGTGGTTGTCAGATAGGGATGGAGCTGGAGGAGCAGGAAATTAGAACATCTGGGGGTTGGCCAGATGCAAGGGCTGGTTTGGGTTTTTTCACAACATGGTAGCCTCAGTGTGGCAGGACTTCTTTACACGGTGGCTCAGAATTCCAATGTGGTTCTAGCAAACGAAGTGGAAATGGCATCGTCTTTGTAACTTAGCCTTGGAGGTCACGTAGCTTCACTAACATATTAGTGGACCCGCCATTATTAAAGTTGGCCCAGATTCACAGGGAAAGGACATAGATCCCACTTCTTCATGGCAAGAGTATCAAAAAATTTGCAGATGTATCTTAAAACCACCACATTATTTTTATGAAGTAAATATATATATCTGCATTTACTAATTTTTGTCTTCTCTAAAAAAATGATCTGAGTTTTATCAATGATAAAACAAATGGGACAAAGAAAAATAAGACTAAAACAAAAAACAATAAAAGTAGGAAAGGCATAGATGTACCAGGCACTTGGACTGATTCTAGTTTTTTCTACTGTGCACCGTATACACTTCCTGGCAGTGAAGATAAAACATGAAGGACTTTATTGTTTATAACTCTCGCTGTTCAGTAAAAGGAAGTTTACAAATTTATCTGAAGAGTCACTTTTTCCCCTTGACACTGAATTTTAGGAAGACTTTATTAAATGGGTCTTTTCATCAGAGCCATTGAGAAACAGAATAGTCAATGCCTGGCTTTTGTTGCTCAAAAGAGAGAGAAAAGCTCTTTTAGTGGACACTTATGATATCATTTCTCTGTGAAAACAGAGAGATAAATACTAATACTAGCTTTTAACTCGTTTACATGGGGAACTAAGATATGATGTGAGTATGTTGCCTTCTGAAGATCTGATAGAGTCTGCCTCAGGGAACCCACAGCAAGGATTTTTCAACTCTGGCTGCACATTAGAATCATGGAGGTGGTGACACATTTTAAAAAACCCAATACCTAGGCTACTCCTCAGACCAGTTGAATAAAATGTCTGGGGGGTGGGACCCAGCCATCAGTATTTTTTAAAGTTTCCCTTGTGATTCCAATGTGTGATCAGCATGGAGAACCATTGCTTTAGAGCTGAGGTTGGCAAACTTTTCCTGAAAACGACCACAGAATAAATATTTCCAGTTTTTTGGGCCATGCTGTTTCTGTTGCAACTATTGGACTTTGCCTTTGTAGCAGGAAAGCCGCCACAGCACTATGTAATGAATGGGTGTGGATGTGTTCCAATAAAACTTTATTTACAAAATCCTATAGTGGCTGGATTTAGCCCCGTGGGCCCTAGTTTGCAACTTCTGATTTAGAGGATGGCTTAGTTTACAGTTCTCTTCAACAGCATCCTCCTTGTACGTGGTGCCCTAGGTGTGAAAGAAGGGAATTAGAAGGGAAAGAAGAAGTGGCTGACATAAGTGCAATTTAAGTGGTAGTTTGAGTAATTCTTTAGTATCTCTTTTTGAAAAGGAAAGTAGTTAATTCACAGCTTACCTATTTGTTTGCTTAGGCACCCCCACCTTCCAGCTCTCCTCTCATGCAAATCTTCTGTCCTTAGGACACAGCTCTTTAGAGCTAGGAGTGACCTTAGCAATCATTTCTTCCCTCCTCCCTCCAGAAGGGCTGAGACTGCTGGGCTGGGGCTGAGACTGAGGGCAGGACCAGAACTCCCGCCCTGCCATCTGGTCTAGAGGCTCGTCTCACTAGTCTTCACCTGCCTTCCCATTTGCACTGATTCCCACTTTCCAACTTCCTTGAACGCTAATGTGCCCACTGAGCTCCTGCCCCTCTGCCTCTTTAGAACACTTACTGCTGTGAATCCTGAACCTTGACATGGCTTTGGTTTGTTTCATAATCACTGTAAATTATTGAGGATGGGGTAATGCACTGTTCTACATTTTTCACCCCTGCCTTCCAACAACTCTGTCACCTCCCACTTCTCACTGTCAGTAACCCTCCCTTCACACCCAAGTCTAAAAGCTTCCTCTTCCTCAAGCCCCTTAACTTCTCTGCTTGTTAAGGCTGGACAACCTTCCCTTCCCAACCTTATCTCAAACCCCTTTCACTGGGGCTCAGAAGACCCTATCCTCTCCTGGACCTGTTTGTAGGCCTCTCTCTGCTCTTTTAGCATCTTTTAAAAGACAGTCCACACTGTGTTATTGTCAGTGCTAGCTTAATCCTGGGCTGATTTCCATCAGTGTAATCTTTTGCCTAATCTCATCTGCTCCCACAATTTTGAATTCCAAAAATACTGACACAACTTCTTACCTCTGCCTGGCATTACTGCAGTTGCCCACTAGCTAAAATAGTCAATTTACAATTCTTGTCATACGTCAAAGAACTTAGCAAAGAGTGACTTGGTCACATTTTGACTGCATTTACTAAATAACTACATGCTGGATTTATTAGCCCTCTTTGCCCCTATAACTTTTTACTTTTAATTATTTCCTGTGGATAAATTTCTGGATGTGTGAGATATAAGAATTATTAAATGGAAAGGTCTGGAAACTTTGGGGATCTTGATTTCTTTTGGTCTTAATTACTGACTGTATTTAGTGTCTAGTTTGATTCTGAGATGATTCTTTTGAGGTAAATACTGTATACATTCCTATATTAAAAAAGGCTAATTAAAAGCAATCAAATATCATTTCTTACCTGTTAAACCAGCCTTCATTATTAAAATAATTATTTTCTGTCTTGGTAGGACTTCGTCAAAACCATAGCAGTGTAAATTGAAATACCTCTTTCAGAAAGCAATTTGGCAGCATCAAACATACAGTAAAAATGCAAGGTGTATCATACTATGTTTGAATGTACTTAAAATGTTCAGAAAAAAAAATAAAGCTGTTTGGATGCAAGGATAAGGGAGGTGGGGTGTGGGATATTGTAGCGCTGGACTACTTCAAAGATAATATTTAGATTTTTCTATGTGCTTGGAGGTGGGGCTTCATGGACTCTAGGAGAACGGTCAGGGTCTTTTAATTTAACTCAGATTTTTTTTTTATCAGAAAATATGTTTTTGGTTAGAGTAATGGCTCTCTTTATCAATGTTCCAATTATTACATCTTCCCACCAAAACTTTCCAGTGAAAAATAATGAGCAGGAAAGGGCAAAGCTATGTGAGAGCTCTTCTGTTCTCTCTGAGCTCAGGGCAGCTGGTCACTGGTCTGGCTAGTAAAGTTTTCCTCTGAGAGAAGCAGGAAACCAAAAGGCAGACCATAGTGGAAACATGGATGGCCTGGTGAGACGTCTTCAAGGCCTGCCCGCTGCCCAGCTGTACTAAGGGTTTCATACTTTCACATAGAACCACCTGAATCAAGACAAAATTGTACATGGAATCTTATCACATTTTTTCCAGATTTGGTCCTTTCCAGCTTTAGCCAAGCCAAATGAGTCTGGAGATTTGAGTGTTCCAACACCTAGCTGCCTATATTCTATGAGGAAACAAACAAGGATTCACAGGCTTGGCTCAGCCATCCTGTGAGTTGATTGTACTGAGTTGATTGAGTTCTGTGAGTTGACTGAATTTTGCACATATTAGAAGCAGCAGGTAAAATTATGCTCACCTTATGGCAGAGTTGGGAAAACGGAGACCTGGTCCAGCACCATATAGTTCCTTGAGTTCTCTAGTAACATTACAGTAACTTCCTCAGTGAAGCTAAGGAGATCAGTTGGAGGGGGAAGTAAGTAACTTGATTGCAATTGAAATCCTTTCTGGTTAGGGAAAAAAAAAGATAGTGATGAGGCACTGAACAATGTGGGAGCAGAGTCATGCTTTTGTTTTTTTGTCCCTGAAAGAGAAGATAAAGTCACTAGGAGATGAGGCCAAAGTGAGGATTTCTCTGAGTTTCCAGCATAACTCTCTTTTGTCTGTTGCTGTGAAATACAAAATTCCAAAACATAACGGCTTAAAATAATGATGTACGATTTCTCACATTCTGCAGGAGAGGGATTGGGCCAGGGCTTAGCTGGGTGGTTCTTCTGCTCTGTGTGATGTTGACTGGGTCACTCACGCAGCTGCATTCAGGTGGGATCCCTGCTGGGGTCGAACATCCAAGATGGCCTCTTATCCTCCAGGACTTTTCTCATATGGCCTCTAACATTTCAGTGGCCTACTCTGGACTTCCTTATGGCATCACAGATGGCTTTAAGAGTGTAAAAGTGGAAGCTGCCAGGCCTATTTAAGCCTGGAACCAGAACTGGCGCAGCACTGGCACTCGTTCTATTGGTCAAAACAAGTCACAAGACCAACCCAGATTCAAGGGACGGTATGTAGCCTCCACTTCTTTGATAGGTAGAGAGGCAACTTATCTCTTGGAGAATCCCAAGCACTGTTGGATTGTAATTTTCTTCAAAGAACTCAAATTTATTGTGCAAATTTTATTAATCACTAAGTAATTAATATTTATGTTGTTATTTCAAGAAATGAAATGATGGATGTAAAAGAATTTTGTAAATGGCAAAATACTACAAGAAATCAAGTTCTACCTTGATGGTGCAAGCATGATTGGAAAGGCTTCTAGAAAATGTAAAGCTTAGGGGTCCTTATTTAACATACAAGAAAACCAAGACTCCTATAAACACTTGTTTAAGTTCATTGTTTTTTAAATTTTAAGTCATTGTCTTTGTTTACTACCTTGATGGAGCAATGACTAGAAATAGCTCATAACTCCCAGTTCGGTGCTTATCCTTTCTTTCCACCTCCTGATCATATGGATAAATGTTCTGAGACTCAGCAGTTATGCCTGAAGAAAATCTAACCAGTTGATTTTCTTTGCCATAAACCAGAGTTTGCTTGCCTTTGGCAATATTGACATTTTTGGGCTTGATAATTTTTGCTCTGGGGGCTGTTCTGTGCGTTGTAGGACGTTTAGCAGTTTCCCGACCTCTCCCCAATAGATGCCTGTAGCACCCTAAACCCGCACCCAGTTGTGACAACCAAAAATGTCTCCAGACATGGCCAAATGTTCCACTTGAGACCCAATGCCATAATCCAAGGTATTGGATTGATATAGGTTGAAACTTCCTGAACTGTCTACATAAGGCTTAAGAGTGAACTATTTTCCAAACCAAAAACTAGGGCATTGGTCTGATAAAGAGCTTTCTGGCTCCCTGATTGGTACATTCAAAATTTAACACATGTTTGAAGTTATAAACTAAACGTATAAAATTAAAAACGCATTTGATTACACACATTATACAGATCGCCTTTAACAAAAAGTGATTTAAAATCCAGTTGTTTTGGAAAATCTAGGAGATATAGTTTATAGGATTTTTCTTGCAAACCTAAACTCATAAACTCAAATGTCCATTGTTATCTTTTCACCTGGGATGGACCCAACTGGAGAGGTGATGTTAAAAAGCAGCATGTTCATAAAACCCAATGTGAGCAGAGATTTGGCAAAGTGTCTAGTTGATTTGAAACAAGTAGACCAGAAAATATTTGGTTTAAAAACACTTCCTGATTCAAGTATTATTCAGACTGACTTTCTAACTAATAAGATTGTTGAAAGTATTCATTTCACTTGGTCTGTGTCAAAACAGCCGAGTATCTGATAAATTATTCTTTTCTAGTTGTTTATGACTCGAAGCGTATGTATTACAAAACTGAATTTGATCTGACAGTTTCCATCTCTCTTTCCCATGTGAATGATAATGTTGATGGAACTATAGAAGCAATACCAACAATGAAATTAAATAAATTCAAGGTTTCTTGCTTAGTAAATCTAAGGCTCTACCGGAAAGTACCTGGGGAGGCAAAGCAGAGTGCACCCAAATGCTTCGTACAAATCTTGATTGTTCAATAGTGGTTAGAAGAGAGTCAAATCATATTTATTTCTTCTCATAAATGGACCTGCAAAAAATCTGCAAATAAATCTACATGTAACTTCTCCATATATAAATGCGTGCTTAAATTTGTTCCTTCATTTGCATTTTTGAGCTTTCCCAGGTGTACGAACACCTAAATATCCCAATATGCTGTCTGCTTATTTGGAAAAGCTGCCTGATGGTTTCCCCTCTGGCATTTTGAAGATGCTAAATAACTCTCAAGTCTGTGCAAGTTAATATTTCTGCCCAGTTCCCAATAAAATGCAGTTGAAATCTCAACCAGAAGGTGTTATCTATCAGCTGACATGCACTTGACTGTGATAATGAAATCTGCCTGCCTCATCCCTAAATGTTCAAGTTGAGATCCACATGAAATAATTTTGGCAGTCTGGTTTCCCCCAACTTTTTTATTGCATATGAATTAAAAATGGTTTTGCCCAATGATATGAAATAGACTTGATATGGTTAAGGTGAATTTGGTGACATAATACACTTATGTATTTATCATCTTGAGTTGCCTTCCCTGCAGTTTCCTCCTCTCCCCTTCCTTCCTACTCCCACCATGAGGTTTGATGCTGAGCGTCTGTCCTGATCTTCCTTTCTGCCTCACATCTGGATTTGAATTACCTTTAATTATATCCTCAAGGAGCTCAATTTTCTCCACAGAAGAATTCTTCCACAGAGTTCCAAAGTTACATAAGAATCTGGCCCATCCATTCTCTGTTGATTTTAATTTCCACTGAATATCAGCTCTTTGGAAAAGTATAAAACTTCACTGAGAGACTTTCTGGAATGAAGATGAGTTTGGTATAGGGACTCACTATTGTCTCCCTGAGGACTTTCTTCAATTCAAGGTTGCAAAGTAAGATGTTTTGGAGAAATGCATTGCTGGGTCCATTTGAATGGCTACGTATATAAATGGAAAGGGCTTCCTTTGTGAAGACCATAGAGGTCTCTCTCCACCTCCAATTTAAGGCTAGTAGAACTTCCTAACATTTTAGCTTCAAATGGCCAATGAAAGCCTGACATGTTAAGATCAACACATCCAGTTGATGTCTTATCCCACTGTGTAAAATAAATACCAAATAATCAATCTGGCATCTAAACTTATGTTACTTTTTGAAAGTTCCTGATGTGTGCTGATTTACTGCTATTTTATTCTTCTCATAGTTAGATTTAAAATTAAGCAGTATTGTAGGCAGAGCCTTGCAAGACATCTGCATCCTAGTGGTCCCGGGCACCTACAGAGTCTTCACTAGTTTCACATGTTCAAGGTGTCTTCAGGCACCTGGACACCAGATAGCATGGGACCTGGGAATAGTGAGTGGGAGTATCCTGAGGGATATTATTCAATCTGTTAAAGAATTCTCCCTGCTGTTCTAGAGCATGCCTCTTCAACAGAGATAATGTTGTCTTTGAGGGGGGAAAATTGGTTCTTGAGGGATAAAAAGTCTTAGGTATTACAATAGTTTGTAGCCCTCCAAAGCTCGGTTCAAACTGAGAAAATCATAGCCCTTACTACTTCATTTCTTTCACCAGGGAGAAATTTAATTTAACTTAAAATTAAAATTTAGTAATTAATTTAAATTAATTTTAAATTAAATTTATTTTTTCCCCTTAGGGGGACAATAATGGAAAAAAATAGGCTGAGATAGACAGCTCTAGTGTGTATATCTTCTCTGTGGCTTTGAAAACTGCTCATGATAACCAGACGTGTATTGTTTTTTTTCCCTCAGATAAAACCAACACTTTAAAAATATTCCCCACTGTGGCTCTTCTTAAGATGAACTTGTGGGAAAAGAATTGGAGAATGACCTTCCACAAATGCTGGGGACAGACAACTGAATGCTGCACCAGCCCTGGTACCAGGGTACCAGGGGGTACCCTGCCCCAACTCCCCACCACGTTTCCCCAAATCCTCCATCTCTCCCATGTGGCAGCTTTCCTCAAATGACCAGTGAGGGTCAGGCCTTGTAAAAGTCAACAAGTCCCAGGGCTTGTCTGGTGGCGGAGTGGTTGGGTTCTTGTGCTCCACTTTGGTGGCCTGGGGTTCTTGGGTTTGGATCCTGGGTGGGGACCTGCATACCACTTATCAAGCCATGCTGTGGCAGGTGTCCCTCATGTGAAAAAGTGGAGGAAGATTGGCATGGATGTTAGCCTAGGGCCAATCATCCTCAGCAAAAAGAGGAGGATTAACAACATACGTTAGCTCAGGGCTAATCTTCCTCACTAAAAAAAGAAAAAAAAAGAAAAAACAAATCAACAAGTCCTAATTTGGGCCAACCTTAAATTTTTTATGTTTTTTTCTCCCTTGGAAATGTTCATGTGATTACTTCCAGTCAAGACACAGTTTTTGGAGGTAGCTACCTTTCTCCCTGGCATGGCTGGAAGGGAGTTACCTGCCCTTGACATAGGGAAAAAATGTGCAGGTAACTCCAGTAACCCTGCAGGCCCATCATGATGTCCGTCATGTTCTTATCCGCTACTGGGGTACTCATACCCAATGATATCTAAGTTTAGACTCACCTGGACAATCTCATTTGAGTCCCTTAGGAAGAAGGTGAGGCTACTGGATATTATCTCCTCTTTATAAACAACAACAAAAAGATTGGCTAAGATGGATCTAGTGACTTACCCAAGATTACACAGCTAATAAATAGTAAGGTCAGCACAGCTCCCTCCCCAACAACACACACTGGCATGTTAGTTCTTTGAGGGCAGGAACTGTGCTTGTCGCTCACCATAGTGTCCTCAGGGCCTACCACGGGGCCTGGTGCCTAGCAGGAGTTCAATCAGTGCCTGTTACATGAATACATTTCTCAGAGCCTGGGGCCATCAGATGGTCAGTGCAGTGCAAGAGAGTATCCCCATGGTTGGTTTTACACTGTGGTAGCTCTCTCTCCTCCATTTTAAGAAGTGTAACACAACAGCTGTGGTGACTTCTTGAATCACAAAACTTTCCCAAACTTCTGAGAAGTTTGCCATTGAATTCAAGGTGAGCTTATTGTCTTCTAGATTATATTGCATTTCAAATTCATTAAGTGAGGTTAGTGTTAAAAGGCATGATTTTCTTGTTATTCAAGTCTTTTGTTTTAGGATACCTAGATTGTGTACAGAGGTGAAGACACTCTCATTTCTGTTTTCAATAAAGTTTACACACGATTCAAATGCACTAAATAATAATATGCTTGTATCCTGGAAGATAGAAAACGCCCCCCAAAATTAAGTGTATTTATCTTGAGATCAATCATTTATTATAAGAGAAAAGGAAGATAAAATGAATTGTCACAGATTTGGCAAACAAACATAGGCCAACTTTTTTTCTGCATTAGCTTCTGATAGGAAAATAGGTTAGCTCAGTAAGTGTGGGGTAAATATATTTCCAGTTGAAGAAAATCAGGCGTTCATTGAGTCAGTTACGGGCCAACAGCCTTTATTATGTTTTAGGGCTGTGTTACGCAATGTGAAAGATAAAGATGGATTGGAAAACAAAAATCTTGTCATTGAGAAGATTACACTAGATTAGGGCAGATAAAATGTAACAATAAGTATATTCCAAGGTAGGAAGTGAGAAGTGTAGACGGTTGTTAGGTGTTTAGAGGAGGGAAGGATGATTTCCCACTAAAAAGGATAGGGATAGGGGTGGGCAGGATCAGATAAAATGGTGTGGAGGCAATATGTAGGTTGCGTCTTAAATTAAGGAGCAATCTGGATTACAGATATTAAAGACAGGAAGGAAAGAGTAATCCAGGCAGAGAACATGACATATGTCATGGATGCAGAAAAGCGAAGGCATGTGCATGTGGGCAAGCATAGTTCAGTGTGTCTGGAGCAGGTGGTACCCGATTCTCCAGAATACACCGAGAAAGGCCCTGGAAGCTGGGAGAGTCAGTAGAGCTGTTCTCATTCTAGAGTTGTGCTGCTGAGCTTGTTTTTGCCCATTGCCTTGAAATTAAGCATGACTGGGAATCTTTTTTTTTTCTTCCAGCATTATTGAGATATAATTGACATATGCCGTTGTGTAAGTTAACAGAGTACAATGTGATGGTTTGATACATGCATATATGGTGAAATGTTTGCCAGGATAAAGTTAGTTAACACATCCTTCGCCTCACATAATTACCATTTTGTTGTTGTTTTGTTATGGTGAGAACATTAAAGTTCTACTTTCATAGCCACTTTCAAATACACAATACAGTATTTATACTGTAGTCACTATGCTGTACCTTAGATTCTTGGAACTTATTCATCTTATAACTGAAAGTTTGTACCTTTGACCAACATCTCCCCATTTCCCCCATGCTACCAGCCTTTGGTAACCACCTGTCTGTTCTCTATTTATATGAGTTCGGTTTTTTTTAGATTCCACATGTGAGTGAGATCATATTGTATTTGTCTTTCTCTGTCTGACTAATTTCACTTAGCATAATGCCCTCAAGGTCCATCCATGTTGTCGCAAATAACAGGATTTTCTTCTATTTTTATGGCTGAACAATATTTCATTGTGTATATATATACATTTTCTTTTTTTGTGTGTGTGAGGAAGATTAGCCCTGAGCTAACATCTGTTGCCAATCCTCCTCTTTTTGCTGAGGAAGATTGGCCCTGGGCTAACATCCATGCCCATCTTCCTCTACTTTATATGGGACACCATCACAGCATGGCTTGACAAGCAGTGTGTCAGTCTGCACCCGGGATCTGATCCTGCGAACCCTGGGCCACCAAAGCAGAGCATGTGAACTTAACCGCTACGCCACTGGGCCAGCCCCTATATATACATTTTCTTTATCCCTTTGATTCATCCCTTGAAGGACACTTAGGTTGTTTCTATATCTTGGCTATTGTAAATAGGGTTGCAATGAATGTGGGAGTGCAGATATCTCTTTGAGATAGTGATTTTATTTCTTTTGGATATATAGCCAGAAGTGGGACTGCTGGATCATGTGGAGTTCTATTTTTTGAGGAACCTCCATACTGTTTTCCGTAGAGGCCATTTTACCTTCCCACCAACAGTGCACAAGTGTTCCCTTGTCTCTACATCCTCACCAGCATTTGTTATCTCTTGTCTGTTTGATAATAGCCATTCTAATAAGTGTGAGACGATATCTTGCTGTGGTTTTGATTTGCATTTCAATGGTGATTAGTGATGTTGAGCACCTTTTCATGTACCTGTTGGCCATTTGTATGTCATCTTTGGAAAAATGTTTATTCCAGTCCTCTGCCTGTTTTTTAATTGGATTGTTTATTTTTTTGCTATTGAGCTGTAGGAGTTCCTTCTATATTTTGGATATTAATCTTTTATCAGATATATGATTTGCAAATATTTTCTCCCATTCTGTAGGTTGCCTTTTCATTTTGTTGATTGTTTCTTTGGCTGTGCAGAAGCTTTTTAGTTTTATGTAGTCCCACTTGTTGATTTTTGCTTTTGTTGCTGTGCTTCTGGTGTCACATCTGAAAAAATCATTGCCAAGACTGATGTTAAGGAGCATATTCCCTATATTTTCTTCTAGGATTTTTATGGTTATAGGTCTTACACTTAAGTCCTTAATCCATTTCAAGTTAATCTTTGTGAGTGATGTAAGATAGGGGTCCAATTTAGTTCTTCTGCATGTGGATATTCAGTTTTCCCAATGCCATTTATTGAAGACATTATCCTGTTCCCAATGAGTATTCTTGGCTTCCTTGTCAAATATTAGTTGAGCGTATATGTGTGGGTTCACTTCTGGGTTTTCTATTCTATTCCATTGGTCTATCTGTCTGTTTTTATGCCAGTACCATACTGTTTTGATTACTATAGCTTTGTAATATAGTTTGAAATTGCAAAGTGCACCTGCCTCCAGCTTTGTTCTTTCTCAAGATTTCTTTGACTATTTGGGGTCTTTTGTGGTCCCATACAAATTTCAGGATTGTTTTTAAATTTCTCAGAAAAACGTGGCCATGTATCTTAATTTGAGCTCCCATAAGTGTGGACCCTCAGACAAAGCCTTGGGTGCAGTGCAGAATATTTGGGAATTGATCTTGGGAAACAAAAATGAGGAAGTCTAGGGGCCGGTTTGGTGGCATAGCAGTTAAGTTTGAGTATTCTGCTTTGGCGGCCTGGGGTTTGCTGGTTCGGATCCCGGGCACGGACCTATTCACTGCTCATCAAGCCATGCTGAGGTGGTGTCCCACAAAGAAGAGCTACAACTCTACAACTGTGATATACAACTATGTACTGGGGCTTTTGGGAGAAAAAAAGAAAAAAGAGGAAGATTGGCAACAGATATTAGCACAGGGCCAATCTTCCTCAAAAAAAAAAAAAAACCCACTAGGGTGACTGCCCTTTGGGAAAAAAAATGAAGAAGTGGAGGTGAGACAGGAATGGGGGAAAAACTATGGGCAATGAGTACTCAATCCTGTTGAGAACACTCAGAGATATCATGTGGATTGTGCCATCAAAGGAAAGGGATACCGGTGCATTTATCACCAACTCCCACCCTCCAATTGTTGAAGGTTACTCCAGTGGTGTTAACATCCTTATATATCTGGGCCACTCTCACGTGAGGAATAAACTCCGGTGTTGGTGAAAGCCCTCTGGAATAGAAGGAGAGACAAACAAGCATTTCAGGCAGGAGGCTGTCAGCTTGCTGGGGACTGCACTGTAGCTCCAGTGAACCTAAGTGACCGAGGAGATATGGGTCGGGGCCTCAGAAGAATGTGCTGCAGCACATACCTTACTTTGGTCAATAGAATGTGAGCAAAAGCGATGGATTTCACTTCTGGATGGAAGCTTTAAGAAGAAGTTCATGATTTCCATATTGCTTCCCTGCCAGGGTAACAATGATGGTTTGAATGATGGAGGGCTCCCTCAGCTTGTGCCCTGGAGTGAGAAGCTGCGGGGCAGAACTAGTAGCTCACTCAGAGTGGACAGGCATATAGCATGAGGGAGAAATAAACCTATTTCCCATAAGCACCTAAGATTTTAAGGTTATTAGTGTGGCATAACCTAGTCTAAACTGACTGATAGATATCTGTTCCCAAACTGATTTGTTACATGATGCTTAATTATGGCACATGATAATTACATGATACCACAAAAATCCAGGGGCACAAATAAGATAGAAGTGTATTTCCTTCTAAAGTCCAGTTGAAGACGAGCCATACTGGATGGATAGGGTTTTCCTCCGCTAGCTCTTCTGGGGACCCAGGTTCCTTTTATCTTGTTGCTCTGCCACCTCGGACAGGGGTCAGCAAATTTGTTCTGTTAAGGGCCAGGTAATAAGTATTTTAGGTTTTGCAAGCCCTGTGGTCTTTTTGTCACAACAACTCAACTCTGCTATAGAGTGAAAGCAGCCATATATGATATGTAAATGAATGGGCGTGGCTGTGTTTCTATAAAACTTTATTTACAAACACAGGCAATGAACTGAATTTGGCCCATTTGCCAAAGGGTCCATTGGCCCTTGCTTTAGACTTTAAATATAATCCATGTGCTCACTTTGGTAGCACAAATTCTAAAACTGAAATAATTCAGAGAAGATTGTTATGGTCTGTATGCAAGGATGACACAAAGAATTCATGAAGTGCATTGGTCTTTGACACGATCATACATTGAACTATAAAAAGGTGCAACCTGGAGAAGAGAGTGATTTTTAGGCAAGTCCAAAAAGGGAGCCACACTTGGGTGTCATCACTGTGTTCAAGGCTCTGAGCTGGCTTTTTAGGCTCTGAAATTTGACTCTAAGTGTAAAGTGAAATAGTCAGACTCCTGGGAACTACTTTTGCTACACAGACAAACGAGTGGTGTATAAAGTAGGATGCCAGTTCACTCTTTTGTATCACAGGCAGAATGGATATTTGTGTTCTTTAGTCAGCGTATTCTCTCCCTGTAGGCAAGCAACATGGGAAGACAACTCATAATTAGAAGTGAACATTGAGAAACTGAAAGCAGAACTGGACAGAAAGCTGGATGTTCTGGTGGCTGGTGATAGCTAGATGTGTTTGTTTTTACCAAAAGGATGTATCTGCCACATAGATCTGATTGTGACATCCCTTCTTGGACTGCCTCTGTATGGTATTCCCTTTTCTAGCTTCCACCATTTCCCCCACATGTTAAATGAAGCTTCAGCTTGGTAGCCAATTTGTCTAAGGGAATCATGCTTATCTGTGTTCTGATCCATTGTATGATCTGATTTTTAGGTGTTTGGGGAGTTCTTCATTGTTTTGTCCATGTGCTGGCAATAAATTATTTCATATTTCTTAACGAAAAGTTAAATGTAAAAAGCCAAACCATAAAAATAAGAAGATAAAGGTGAATGTGTGGTATTACTTTAAAGTTTAAAAGTAACAGAAAAATTTAAAAAGGAAAATAATAGATTTTATTATTAGTCAAATCTAATGAATATAAAATAGATTATTATCTTATAATAAAAACCTCACCGTACTAACAGAATGCAAGCCAAACCCAGAAAAAAAAATTGGAACAGGTGACAAATGGAATCATTAAGAAATTCTAAAATAGCCTTAATATATAAATATCTCTAATGAGCAAATAAGAAAACAGTAAGAATTCCTATAGATAATTGAGGAAAGGACATGCCTACGCAATTCACAAAAATGTGATATTAATAGCTATTAAATATGTAAAAGAATATTTAACTTCCAGAGAAATGATAGAAAGGCAAATTGTGGCCATCGTGGCAGAGACAGACAGTACTCACCAAATGTTCCACATCTTCCTTGACATTTTCAAGCCTTTTTTTGCAGTTAGGCTGGGTCATATGACTAGTTTTGGTCAGTGGACTATGAGCAGAAGTGACATATATGGCTTCTGGGCCAAAGTAGTTAAGAACCAGTGTGCCTCCTCCGGCCCTCTCTCCCTTCTTGCAGCAATCTTGGAGACCAAGTGTTCCAGATGCTTCAGCTGCAAGATGGAGAGTTTATGTCAATATGAGATAAGCTTTTATTGTGTTAAGCCACTGAAATTTTGGTAATAAGTTTGGTGTGTTCTAGAAACAGAGAGAAGGCAATAGAGTTGGGCTCAGTTAGACTAGGGAGAAAGTGGCAGGAGAGTATGTTGGAGAGGGAGGCAGAAACCAGATCGGGGAAGATTGTGTAGACAATGGTGGAGAGTTTGAATCTTATTTTTAGTGCAATGGAAAGCAGTGTATCAAGAATATGCCCTCAAGAACCTCAAAATTGTCCCTAATCTCTGATCCAGAAATACGCAGACTTTATTCTAGAGATTATAAGAAAAAATATGAAATGTAGTAAAGTTTTGTATATAATAATATTTTTTCCTAAATTATAATAGTAAAAAGTCAAAAAAGCTTAAATGTCTAAAAATACAAGAGTGATTAAAGCATAATGTTGTTATTACTAAATATATCTTTTCCTAAAGGATTTTAAAGACAGAAATTCTTATGCTGCATTTACAATAGCAACGAAACATAGAAATAAATTAAAGAGAATGTAGAGGATCTTTAATGAGGAATGGAATGGATGACTGGAATAAATGGAGGGAAATATCAAGTTCCTGATTCAAAGGTTTAATGTTATAAAAATGTCATTTCTTCTATTCAACTATCAATCAATAAAATTCCAATTAAAATCCCTAGAAAATTTGAATTAAACTTCACAAACTTGAGTCTAAAGTTCATCTAGAGGGAAAAATGTGTGAGAAAAACTAAGAATGGTTTAAAAAACAATGTGGGCTCCTGCACAGCTGTGGACATTGGCTCAGTAGAAAGAGTATGAATCCAAAAAGAGATCCATGTTTATCTGAAAATTTAGTGTATGAACAAGCTAGAGTTTCAAAGCAGTGGGGGAAAACTATGCAATAAATGGGTCTGGGACAGATGAATATCCATTCACATAAAAATATGGTTAGCTCTATCCTACACATAATACCCACAAAAATGTTTCATGTGAATTGAAGAACTTCACCTTTTAAAACAATCCACTATAAAGACAGTAGATGATTATGTAGATATAAAAAGCAACCAGGAGCTCCTCAAAAAGTTAAACATAGGGGCCGTCCCCACGACGCAGTGGTTAAGTTTGCTTACTCCGCTTTGGCATCTCAAGGTTCACAGGTTCGGGTCCTGGGCGCAGACCTATACTGCTTATCAAGCCATGCTGTGATGGCGTCCCACATAAAATAGAGGAAGATGGGTATGGATATTAGCTCAGGGCCAATCTTCCTCAGCAAAAAGAGGAGTATTGGCAATAGATGTTAGCTCAGAGCTAATCTTCCTCACCAAAAAAAAAAAAATGTTAAACATAGAATTACCATATCATCCAGAAATTCCACTCCTAGGTGTATACCCAAAAAATCAAAAACAAGGATGCAAATAGATACTTGCACATCAATGCTCATAGCAGCATTATTCGCAATAACCAAAAGGTGGAAACAACCCAGATGTCCACTGACAGATGACTCGATAAACAAAACGTATTATGTAAATACAACACAATATTGTTGAGCCTTAAAAAGGAAGAAAATTCAGACACATGCCACAACATGGATGAACCTTGAAGGCGTTATGCTAAGTGAAATAAGCCAGTCATAAAAGGACAAATATTGTATGATTCCACTTATATTAAGTATCTAGAATAGTCAGATTTATCAGACAGAAAGTAGAATGGTGGTTACCGGGACTGGAGGAGGAAAGAAGAATGAAGAATGATTGTTTAATGGGTACAGAGTTTCAGGTTGTGATGATGAGAAAGTTCCAGAAATGGATAGTGGTGATGGTTGCACAGCATGTGCTTGTACTTAATGCCACTGAATTGCAGCACCTAAAATGGTTCAAGTGGTTAATTTTATGTTATGTATATTTTACTACAACAAAATTGCAAAGAAAATCTAACTAAATAAAGGAAGTCCACTAGGAAAAAAGGACAACCATGGAGATTTGGGGCTGTATGTCAGAGACAAGCACTATTTCATAGTATGGGGAAAATCTGAGAGGCAGATGTTCCTAGATCATTGAGAATGAATACAAATTGAGACTGTACAGAAATTAAAATTGACAGTATTAAAGTGTAGCTTAGAAAAAGCAAAACGGTGAAAAAAGAGAAAGTTTTCAAAGAAACAATGTCCTTATTATATATTGAAAACAGTAAAAGGGAGCAGATTTCCATTGAATATGACCCACATAAGCTTTATAGAGGCATTACAAATTTCCTATAATAAGGATTTAATTATTGGTCAAAAAAAAAATAAAATGAGTCAGAAAATTGTTGTAATTAAACTCATGACTTGAACAGATCAGAAGAAATCTCTGCAACTTCGTCTTCTTCCCTGAATGAAGATTCAATTACAATGATGAAATGTCACTTGCACACAAAAGAGTCACATGGAATTACTAAACTGGAACAAAAAGGCTGAATAAACAGCAAACAATTGATAGAATTCCACAAAGGCAAGTAAATGCATAACATTGACAGAGATGGAGAACATTGGCATGATGTTCTTAAAAACAAAGCATAATGAGGATTTTTGCGGCGTGTTTCCTGAAAAAAATAAAATTTTCTAAGTTCAGTAGAAACAATTTCAAAATTTAATGCTAGAATGGCCAAAGGTAAGATGGAAAAGAAATTGTAAAATTGATTATCACTTGCTAGGATGGAGAATTCAATATGTCATTATTGATTTAATAGGTAATTAAGTGGGACAAAATACCATACAAAAAATTTAAAAACCATATATTATTTAGTTCAATCAGATTGTGGCAGGGACAAAAGTTGTGTTAAACAACTAAAATTTATTGTACATATTGTTGAACCAGAAGACAAAAACAGGGAGGTTGAAATGAGTATGTCATTGATTTTACTCCTGTTGCAAAGAGCACATTTTTTTAAATTAACTGAAGAACTGAAAAATCTTCTTTAGATATTAGGCATTAATTTAAAAGACAGAGGAGGGCAGCCTAGGGCAATGGCACTGACATGGTCGGTAAAGGAAAAGATGTATAAGCTAGATTTTATCTGAAATATCCAGAACCATTCTTTATGCCTAACTAAATTCTATCTGTACATAGTTAGAATTTGTTACTAGGAGATATGTCCTCAACTGTGCCAACTGCAATCGTATTTTTGGGGGAACAATTCTGAGATTAGGTAAGATAATCTTTGGACCAGTGTAAAGAAGGCATATTTTGAAGAAACTCTTTATCAAATTTAATCTTGCAAGCATTCTCAGATAGCATGGTTGGGAAAAGTGAAAGGAATTAGATTTAATTCAGATATGATAAAAGATGCATTCAAAGAGTTAGGCAGAACAGCAGCAGATTCTGAAGTAGCGTGAATTATGGACTTTGGCAGAAAAAAGAAATTAATATTGAATTTGCACTATGATTGCTATTTAGTATGAACTGGTGTTTGCAAAAAGTTACAAGAAACCAAGAGGATCTAGGTTTAGCTATTCACTTTAAAAAGGATTAAAAATATTTTAAAAACTTTTAGAGAAAACAGTTTTTCTAAATCAAAATGACATGAGAAATGTGCAGTAAAAGTGATATTGCAATAAATATAAGGAAATTAAAACCAAGAAACAAAAACAGTTCACTGACTATGAGGGACGACATTTATGTATCAAATAATTTTGAAAGTGACTTCTATGGAAACTATTTTCTGAGCATTATAGATAAGGCATAGTCACAAATGAAGATAGATGTGAGAAAATTGAGTAATACATTATTATAATGTAATAATATTTTTGGTTTTCTTTATAAAATCTAAGTGTTGATAAATTTTAGTAGAACTTAAGAAATATAGTATGGATGTAGCTATTGCTTTAAAATATGATGAAAATCATAATATAAGTGAATTTGGTCCCTTTCTTTCTTGCTGTTGAAGGGTATCAAGATATGCCACACCAAAATATGCCACTTTGGTATAAGGATTATTTCTAGCTGAAGGCAATCAAGAAGCAACAAATGCAGAGAGACTTCTTTGCCCTCCCCCCATCTGCCTAAAAGCAGGACATTTCCCTGTGATGGTGTCGCCTCTCTCCTTTCCTGCACCAGGAGGAGAATGGCCCATATCACTGGAGACAGACAGTCAGCACCGAAATGGGGCTGCACAAACAATCTTACTAGAATAACCCTTGTCTTCCTTAGTTTCCCCCCTGTATTTACTTTCTCACATTTATCACCCCTAGAAGCCCAAGACCCTTTTCCTTTGTCTTGTCACTTTACTATTTATCGCCCTTTGTTAAAATGGTATGTCCCACCCTCTCCAAGTTTAACCACTTCTTTGGGTCTTCACTTCTTTTCTATGAAGACCACTGTGCGTGTAAGATTTAAAATATTAACATCAAATAAAATCTGATGCCTTTTCTCCTGTTAATCTGTCTTCTGTCAGATGAATATGAAGGTCCCAGCCACAGAACCTAAGAGAGTGGAGGAAACTTTTCCCTCCCCTGCACTATTTTTATTCTTTAATGTTTGTGTCAGTTGTTAAGCTATTGTCTCTCTGCTCCAAATCTACTCTTTGGAATTGAGCTTCATGATGCTGGAGCTGGGACTCTTCAAACCACTTTTCTGCCTTGCCAGTTGGCTCCATGTTAGTCTGCGCCATTGGGGGTGTCAGAGGCAGATGGGAGGGTTGGAGGGGAAAGAGAGGTCTTGCTCCTGCCTGTTTGCTTCCTCTTTGTGTGACAGTCAGTTACAGGCGTCTTCACCCTGGCAGCAGCAGATCCTCCCAGCTGAAGCCAGTTTGCAGTTTTCCACCCCTTGTAGTACCTCGTGATGCCCCATCTCTGATACATCAGCACCAGCCACCTGGTGTCCCCTCCTTTGGGATCTGGGTCCCAGACCCTTCTTTAAATTCCTAAGTTTTAAAAATTCCAATCTCTTGCTTTTATTCCCCCAAGCCCTAGGGAAAGTAGCTATTTCCTGTACTAGCTACCTCCATGATACCTTAGAGTTCTCTTAAAACTTTTTTTTTAAAATTTAAATAAAAAAAATTGTGGCAAAATGTACATACATCTTAATCATTTTAAAGTGTACATTTCAGTGGTGTTAAGTGCATTCACGTTGTGAAACCAAGCTCCAGAACTCTTCTCATTTTGCAAAGCTGAAACTCTGTACACATTTATCAATAACTCCTCCCTCCCCCAAGCCCCTGGAAACTACCATTCTTTCTGTCTCTGTGAATTTGACTACTCTAGGTACCTCATATAAGAGGAATCATATAATATTTGTCCTTTTGCTTCTGGCTTATTACACTTAGCTAATGTCTTCAGGATTCATTGATGTAGCATGTGCCAGAATTTCCTTCCTTTTTAAGGCTGAATACTATTCCATTGGACATACATACCACATTTTGTCTATCCATTCATCTATTGATGGATGCTTGGGGTAGATTTCTCTTTTTACTCTTTCAGTTATCTTTAACAATTCTTTCTATCTAGTTAGTAATTCTTCATATCAAAATCTCTGTTCAAATAAGCGGTATGTTTTCTGCCTTCTGACTGGATTCTGACAGATACAATGGTCAATAATTTTGAAAAAATATCTTTCGTATTTGACTCGGGGTGGTCTGTGACTAGGCAGCTGTGTAGGAAGCCTGTCTTCTGGGTGTAGGAGCCGTTGTCCCCAGGGAGAGGAATAGTGGAATTGCTGGAGGCCCCGCCCTGCTTCACTAGCTGCAGGACGCAGACGGCATCTTCAGAGTCAAAAGACCCAATTCACAAAGCTGCTTGCATGGATTCAGCAAGAGAACCAGTGCTGGCATATGCTGCTCCCTGCTCGTTCTTCCTGCTGCGTTCCTTATGATCTTTCACAGATATTTGCATATCTGTTTCTCTCCCTCTGTCTTCAAGCCTGGCACCAAGAGCCTTCCCAGACAGACTGGCCACTGCTCAGCCCTGTTGTCCTAAAAATAGTTTTAAAATTAATCCTCCCCCACCCCCCCACCCCATAACTCTTCTTGCTCTTAGAATTTGAGGACATTGAACTGGTTTTGCCTCTGGAATTGCTCTGCAGTGGCTTTATCCTGACTTGCATTTTTGGATGTGTATTCTTTGCTAATCTGATTTTTATGTTTTCTATTTTGCGGGAATTCTCTAATCCCTTGATGCCATGCCTTTTGGTTTTCTAACACCCTATGTGTTTATTCTTTTAAAATAGTATATTTCTCCTATTTCAAGGGATTTTGATATAGAGTGGAGATAGTCCTAGTTCACTATTTTAATCCAGTCGTCTATATACTTCTTTATAATAGTTTTGTCCTAAAGTTTCTTTTTTTTTTTAATTTATTTATTTATTTTTCCCCCCAAAGCCCCAGTAGATAGTTGTTTGTCATAGCTGCACATCCTTCTAGTTGCTGTATGTGGGACGCGGCCTCAGCATGGCCGTAGAAGTGGTGTGTCGGTGCTCACCCGGATCCGAACCCCGGGCCGCCAGCAGCAGAGCGCATGCACTTAACTGCTAAGCCACGGGGTGGGCCCTGTCCTAAAGTTTCTACAAATAGGTTTTACTTTTATAATTAGAAGAAAAAAAAAGCTAGATTCCCCTAAAGATTATGTTAATTTCCTCGTGAACTATTAATCCCTGGAAGTCATAAACTTTTAGTTACTTCAGAAGGAAACATAACTGTTATAAGTCATGAAATCTCTAGAGGCTACACATTGCAACTTAATTTCTTATATGGTGTTTTATTCATTTCATAATTGCATGGATAAATAACGTATGAAAATGAAATGGCAATTATGAGCATCATGTCGGTGGAAATATTCTCAAAGTTATTTGAATTGATTCAGGGCTGACAAGAATTTATTGTATATTTAAAAATTTTACTTATCTTGGTATCTTTTTTTTTTTTAAGTTCCCTGGTGGTCTAGTGGTTAGAATTACGTATCTTTTAATATTTGGGCTATCTCCAAGGATTTTCAGGGAACTAAAGTAAAACAAAATCCCCCTGAAATAAACTGAGAGTGAATGAAATGTTTGCAAATGCAAAATAGAAATGTTTCAAATATTTGTTTTTAAATGCAACATGTAGATATTATATAGATATTCATGATTCCTAAAGCACAAGGGCTCACAGGTAAGTGACGATCATGACATTGACAATGCTTACTGAATACCTGCTGCATGGCCGGTATTGTTCTAGTGCTAGGGATACAAAGGATAAACAAAATAGACATAGTCCCTGTTCCCCATGGAGCTTACAGTCTAGTGGGGGATATAGATGTGTAGACAGGAAATTACCATATGTTATGCAAAATAGCAGGATGAGTTAAATGTAATGTAGCGAGCTCAGAAAGCACAGAGGAGGGACACTTCATTCATTCCTGAGTATCAAGGAATAGTAGATTGTGACATAAAGAACTAATAAAGAAACTGCTGAAAGAGCATTGAAGGCACATAGCAGAAGCATGTTCTCTGCTTCAGGCTCTTGCCTATGATGTGGCCTCTGCCTGGAGTCCTATAGCAGTCACGTTAGGTGGTACCTCCTGAAACAGGCACGTTTTGCTGGCTGTTCTTCTCATATGCTCTTCTCTGTGATCCGCCCGTTCCTTTGGTCCCACAGCCACGCTTGTGTTGTGTCGCCTCCATCTTTTCTTCCTTTCTCCATCCCTTCCTCTCTCCCTTTATTCTTTCCTCTCCCCTCAACACCTGATTGCAACCAGGGTGGACATGTCATACACACCATTGGCTGGCCACTAAGCAACCAGAGTGTGTCTCTCTCTTCATTTCTCTAGAGAATTTGAAGTAAGAGGCACAGAAACTGCATTGAAGCACCGTCTGTTGAATGAGTAAATAATCATCCCTCAACTTGATTGTAGGAACCGAAGTTAAAGTACATTTTTGGAGCCTTCAGAACAATGCTCTTATTTTTATTATTGCCGTTATAAAATTTTTGCTTATCAAATGTGTTAAGATTATATGTTAAAAATGCTGTTAAATGTAACCATATTATTCAGGATCATAAGTAGCAACAAGGTATTAGTTCCTCCCACCAAATCATATACTGTCAATACAGGCAGTGATGTATTTAAAAGCAGACATTTGTGTTCCAATTTGGTATAGACCAAAGATTTGTTAGGTAATCCAAAATTAAGTTAAAATGATTTTAATTTTATTTGGAACTATAATATATGCTTTTTAAATGTGACTTGAGGGAAGGAATTACCCTCTTATTTGTGATAGCTATAGTGAAATTGTATTGTAGATTTCTGTTTCAGAGTTAAAAGAAAAAAAAATTTGTTGAGAGGTGATGTAGCAGAATGTAATACTTATCTATTGCCAAAATCTGCTGTATAACAAAGCATTCTAAAACTCAGTGGCTGAAAACAATAATTATTCTCATGGAACTGAAGGTTGGCTTAAAGGGGTTTGATCTGGGATGGACTAGACTGGAGTGACTTGGCTCCGCGCTACGTGTCTCTCATCCTTCTCCTGGGAGTAGCAATGTAGCCTAGGTATGTTCTTCTCATGGCCATGACAAAGGTACAGAAAGCAGGCAAACACATATAAGGTCTCTTGAGGCCAAGGTTCAGAATGGGCACACTGTCACTTCTGCCTCTTTCTTTGGCCAAAGCAACTCTTATGATCATATCCAAAGGAAGAGGAAGGGAAGTATACCACAACACAGTGAGAGGGCACTGCACGGTTTTTTGGAAAAGGCTGTGTATACAAGGAGGGATGAATAAGAAGGGACAATGATGTAATCTATACATAGATACTACCTAGTTATTCACCAAACTGTTTCCTCTTCTTCCTGGTGCACACAGCTAGACCATATGTCCTTGCCTAGCATGCAGTAATGTCTGGCTGTATGACCAAGTTCTTGCCACTGGAATGTGAGCAGAAATGACTTGACTCATACAAATTTCTAATGAGAACTCTGTGTTAGTCCTCATTTCTTTGGTTTGATGCAGACAAGCTAGGAAAATTTGAAAGTCATGTATCAAAGATAGTCAGAAGCACAGGATGAAGGAGGCTGTCTCTGATCAGTAACTCCCATTTGAACTTTGAGAGAGAAATAAACTTTCACTGTGTTGGAGCCATTACTCATGTTAGGGCTTGTTTGTTACAGCAGCTAGAATTACCTTAAATGATACATGTGATATATGTAGAGAAAGACCCCAACAGTGCCTCCAGAGTTCCTTGAGAGTACTTTGAGACACACTATGTCTTGTTAGATTTAACTTCAGTTCCTTCAGGGGCACCTTCTCCATATGTGCCTGCATCAGGGAGAAAATATCTGGATTATCCTGAGGTTGGAGAGATATTCTTCCTGGTCACTGGGAAGGACTGAGCAGGAATGACACTTCAGTGGTCAAAACAAGTCCCTACAAACAGATCAGGGATGGAAATTTCTTTCAGCATCAGTTAGGCCTTTAATTGCATCATTCCCTTCTTGGTTCCATTGGATTCCTTTGGAGGAACAGATGAGGGAAAGTACTAGGAGAGGAAGGCTTGGGTGTGTGGTTTTCATCTGGCTGTATGAGCTGAGGCTTGTTAGGCTGTGCCTGTGGCCAAGGCCAAACTTACTCCTCATAAACAGCAGTATGCTCTCATTTAGAATTCAGAATGTCTATTTTCTTTTAGGGTTTAGTTTTAGGCATATAATCCATTATAAGTTTTAAAACATTACCAATTTGGGCATATCATCTTCAACAGTCATAAAAAGCCTGTTTAAAAAAACTTGGAACAATTTGCCTTATAAAGAAGCATCCTGAATGTACAAGAGATAATACCATCCTACCCCATCCATCATGTAATTTGTCCCTCTAGCTCCTACTATCAGGAAATGCTACTTGCCACTAAACTCTTTTTTTAGCTCCTTTTCTCTGTTTAGAAACAATGAGAATGGATCCATTACATCGACAAACCTGGGGGTAAACATTTGAAAATCACCTCATTTTATGAGTTGGAGAGAATTGCATAATCATCTAGTTTACAAGATATTCACCAATGCCTCCTTGGCCCTCAGGAGCTAGAGAAGAAAAAGAGATTAGTATTAGAGATGAAAATAGCTTCATCCTGTGCACAGTGGTAATTAAAATTTTTGTCTTCAGATCATCTAGGTTGTTATTATAGCTCCCTTTTTTGCCCTCTCTGTCAATTGAGGAATCCTTCAATTCTGGGTGGATTTTTTCTTACAGTTAATAATAATTGTTAACATTTATTGAGCACCTACTGGGTTTCAGGCATTTAACATGCACTTGCTCACTTAATCCTCAGAAAAATCCTATGAGATGGATGCTGTAATCCCGTTTTATAGATGAGGAAACTGAGGCACAGTTGGTAAGAGATTGGGCTGTGGTTTGAACCCAGACAGTATGACTCCACCAGAGCTGGTGGTCTAGTGGTCAAGAGTTGGTGCTCTCACCGTGTGGCCTGGGTTTGTTTCCTTGTCAGGGAACCACACCACCCTTCTATTGGTTGTCAAACTGTGGCAGTCTTGTGACGCTGTGATGCTGAAAAAGAATACCAGCATGGTCCCCCATGGTGGACAAGTTTCAGTGGAACTTCCAGACTAAGGTAGACCAGGAAGAAGGACCTGGCCACCCACTTCTGAAAAAATTGGCCATGAAAACCCTATGAACAGCAGTGGAGCATTGTCTGATATAGCACCAGAAGGTGAGAGGATGGTGCAAAAAGACCGGGCAGGGTTCCACTCTTCTGTACACAGGGTCGCTGGGAGTTGGAATTGACTTGGCAGCACTAACAACAACAACAAAGTCTGACTCCACAGGTTGAGCTCTTCTCTGCTATTCATTATTCTATATATGGACAACTGAAGTCATAGGATTCTCAGGATAGATCAGTCATTTTTTTTTTTTTTGTGAGGAAGATCAGCTCTGAGCTAACTTCCATGCTAATCCTCCTCTTTTTGCTGAGGAAGACCGGCTCTGAGCTAACATCTATTGCCAATCCTCCTCCCTTTTTTTCCCCCAAAACCCCAGTAGATAGTTGTATGTCATAGCTGCGCATCCTTCTAGTTGCTGTATGTGGTATGTGGCCTCAGCATGGCTGGAGAAGCAGTGTGTCGGTGCGCGCCCGGGATCCGAACCTGGGCCGCCAGTAGCGGAGTGCGCGCACTTAACCGCTAAGCCATGGGGCCGGCCCAGATCAGTCTTTTACTGTACAAGGATGATTAACTCTGTCAAGAATCTCCAATAACTTTGTCTTGGCTGATTTGATGATGGCAGGCAGATGAGGATGGCCACTTTTATGGCCTCATCCCCTCTCCATATAATAAATGTTGATTAGTATTAATAGTGGACACAAATATTTTAAACTTCTTTAGGCCCACAGAAAGCTGGATCCTTATATTATCCAGCTGTCCATAGTCTCAGAGCTCGCAGCATTTACTGTTGGTATCAGGTATTTTCAATCTATATTCTATGAGAACAGGGCTAGTACTCAGTGGGAACCCACCAGAATGCTAGCTACACTGCTTGTTAAAATCATGATATACAAGAGGTAAATAGCCATTGCCCCAACCCTCAACCCCTCCAAACCAGACCCTCCCTTGAGATTTCCATCTCCTTGTATCATTCAGCAACTGAAGAGTTAATGTCTGGCACAGCAAGGGGCTTCCTGGCTGTGTCCCTTGCTGTGTACCTCCATTAATTCACCTATATGGTGGAAAAAACAATATCTGCTCTCCCTTTGTCACTGGGCTGAAGGAGACTGAGGAGAAGATCATGGGAAAGAAAATGGCTGAAAACTTGCTTTACAACCTGAAAAATACAAACACTAGGGATTGTCACCATCTGGAGAAGTTTCATTCTCAGCTAGGCAGGAGGCAATGAATGACACCTGGTTCCTCAAAGGATGGCTAGGAGTTGGCAATTTTTTTCACAACTGGAATTAGGTGTTACATGTTTTTGTGAAGTTACTAATGCTTTATATTTTAAGTTCTTGTAGAGAACATCATTTTTTACCTTAGTTCCTTTCTCTTCTTTTTTCTCCAAATTACACTCTCAGTTTTCATTTTCACTCATTCTTTTTTCTAGTATATGTAAAATATATATATTAAAAAATATAAAAAAATATATAAAATGTATATATACAAAAGTACATACATGTATAATTTTTTTTTTTTTACTGAGGAGGATTCACCCTGAGCTAACATGTGTTGCCGATCTTCCTCTATTTTGTATGTGGGTCACTGCCACAGCATGGCCACGAATAAGTGGTATAAGTCCATGCCCAGGAACTGAACCCAGGCCTCTGAAACAGAGCATGCTGAACTTAACCACTAGGCCATGGGGCCTGCCCCAATTCACTCATTCTTCATTTTTTTTTTTGTGAGGAAGATCGGCCCTGAGCTAACATCTGCCAATCCTCCTCTTTTTGCTGAGGAAGACTGGCCCTAGCTAACATCCATGCCCATCTTCCTCCACTTTACATGGCACGCCGCCACAGCATGGCTTGACAAATGGTGCATCAGTGCACGCCTGGGATCCGACCCGGTGAACCCTGTGCCGCTGCAGCGGAGTGCGCGCACTTAACCGCTTGCGCCACCAGGCTGGCCCCCAATTCACTCATTGTTAAGTGTAATCAGAGTGTGTGCCAGAAGGTTAACATGTGGATAGGAAATTGAAGGTTAAAATACTTTTTCTGTTTCTTAATTGTACATTGAAAAATTCAGTTTCAACCCTCAAACTTACCATTTTACTATTTATTCACTTTAAAATTCATATTTCAGTCACCTTCTTTCCTACAGCATAGATGTTTATTTTGTTTACAAAGGTTTTATTTATTTAATTATGTTCTTTGTTAACACTCTTAACACCTTACCACTTTGCTTGAAGTTTCACAATTTTTAAAACAAAGATTATATTATTTTATGGTTGGACATTTCCTTTCTATGAAATATTTTTTCTTTTTTTAAACAGCTTTATTGAGATAAATTCACCTATCACACAATTTACCCATTTAGAATGTACAGTTCAGTGGCTTTTTTAATATTAATAGAATTGTGCAATCATCACCAAAACCAATTTTAGACCATTCTCATCATCTCCAAAAGAGCCCCATATCCTCTAGCAATGATTCCCCATTTCTCCCCAACCCTGTTTCTCCCATCCCACTCCAGCCCCAGTCAACCATTGATCTCTTTCTATCTATCGATTTCCCTATTCTAGACATTTTGTGTAAATGGAATCATACAATATGTGGCCTTTTGTGAACGGCTTCTTTCACTTAGCATAATATTTTCAAGGTTTCTGTGATATCTTTCTTATAAGAGCTCATGTATTGTCTTGGGATAGCTCCTGTATTTCATGGCTCTTTGCTTGTTTCTATATATTGCCTCACCAAATACACCATAAATATTTAGGGACTGTTTTGATATCTGTGATTTTCTATGCCCAGAGCATCACTGCCTTCTGCTGGGAAATAATCCTTTCAATCATTGTTCTGGGGGAGCACCTGAAGGGGTCTTTATATAGGTTCTTTCCCCTCAGTGTTCAGTCTGGGGATGGATACCTGGGATTTTAGAACCGGGAATGGAAACATGGGGTCCCATGCCCTCTCTAGAGATGGAGATGAGGTGGTCATGTCTGCTGCTGTGTGGAAGAATGTGATATGTGGTAGAAGAGAATGAAGCCCACACAAAGAGATGAGCCTTCTGGGACACCTGGCAGCATTCACATTTCTGACTCCATTTATCTCTGAGCCCCAGCTGCATCCTGTTGTCTATAAGGCACACTATTATAAATTCCAACATATTCTGCAGCATGTATTTAGATATGGGAGTAATCACTATATCTAAAGTATCTTGGGAGTGTTCAAAAGCGTGGGTCAGCTGTTTCTGGGGGCATCATCTTAATAGATAATCATGGCCTAGTTTAATTAATATAAATATTTAGCATCCTGGATATTTTACATTAGCTGAAGATGTCTTCCATAAGCAAATTCAAATTCTCAATTTATATTAATGATATATTACCAAATTTTGTAGGTATTTTTTTGATCATCAGAAAATACATTATGTAGCACATGCTTATATGGAGCACAATCAGATGTTTTCCTCCACATTTCACTGGTTTGAATTGAATAGATGTTCTTTCTCATCAGACTTGCTTAGTATCATGAAATAAGTAATTGGAAATAGAAGACAGGAAGACATCTCAGGCATGCAGGACATTTTTTCTACTTTAAATGTACATTTTAGCATTTTGTGCGTGCACTGAGTTCTTAAAAAAAAAAAAACCCAAAATGCAGAGTTAATCTGTTATTACTTTGCAACATTACATCTATTTTCTGTTTAAAGAAAAAGTTTGGGTCTTGGCACCTTGAAACTTATGAGACTATAAATAGTCTTGTTTATTCAGGTGCTTACAAAAGACAAACTCTAAGAAAAAACTCCTGACCCCTTTTACTACTCTTTTTCTGCATGGGCGTGTGTGGCAGAAAGGAAGTCTTGGCGTTTCAATAATTCTGTGTGTTTGGTGGAGATTCCTGGGCTTTTTTAATGCTGCTTTTCTCCTCCCTAGTGTCCTATTTTACCACTTTGGCGGTAAAGGTTTGTTGCAGACGTCAGGGAAGAAGGAGAATCCCCCTCTGCCCTTTCCCTTAAGGTTCTTATGGCTGGCCAAATAATTAAAAGACAGGTTAGCAGGAGAAAATAATACCAAGTTTAATAACATGTATACACGGGAGAAACCCGGGAAACTGAGTTTCTCAACACAATGGCAGAGATTCTCTTCTTAAATACCACCTTCAGCCAAAGACAAAGGAGGATCTTGGGGGTGGGGAGGAAGACAGAAATCACAGTAATCAAGGGTATGTAGATTTAAGGCCTTATCCTCCACACTGATAAGTTTCCAGAGAGGCCATCCCTCTTTCCCCCCAGAGAGGCAGATACCTTTACAAATGGAGATTTCTTTTATCAATGTAAATGTTTGTCTGGCAACTCTTTGCAGGGCCACGTAGAGAATGTGGCCTGGGAGAGACAGAATTTTTGATAAGAGGGGCTTGTTAGTGCCTTTCCTGTTGTAACATCTATTTTACATTATATTACAGCCATCATATGATAGTAACTCCTTCCTGGAACAGGTCTTCTATGTTAAATTCTTTAGGTAGTTTGGAGGAGGTCAAATGTCCGTCAGAGAAAATAATCAAGGTAAAGAGATATATTTCAGGGTGGCCAATTTTGATCTCCCACACAGACAAACCTTAACATCATTTTTTTTTTTTTACTAAATTGTGAAATAGCTGTTTGGGCAAAGCTCTGAAGGATGAAGAGAAGAGAAAGAGAAATACGGGTCCAGGGAAGGGGGATGAGGAAGAGGAGAATGTGATGGGTCAAAAAGAGGGGGTGGGATCTGAACCAGATTGCTGACAAGCCAGAGATCACGTTTCCTGGGGCAGGTGCGAGAGGCAGGCTGTGCAGCTTCCAGCAGGGAGAGGCCCTGGATCTGGGAAGTGAGCTCGAGCAGTGTGGTGAGCAGCGGGCCTGGTCACTGAGCACTGAGTCTACATCAGGAGCTGGGTCCAATCTTATGAGTCAGATAGAAGGTGCAGGGCTTCACAGATGTGCGAGGTTTCTCATTCAGGTAGAAGACGAGGATGCAGGCAAATTCACTGTGATGAGATAAGACTCAAGGCTGGGTAGATCCAGAGTGCAAACCTGTGAAGGTTCTCTGAGCCACACTTATTACCCTGGATAGGGGCTTTCCAAGCTATTTTACTTGGGGCACTACTGAAGGGTGCTGGAGGCAGAGCTCATTGGACTCTGAGCTCCAAACTCTGCTTCAGTCATAAAAATTACTTTTATCTGGCTTTTGTACAAGTGTCTGGGGAAGGCGGAAGGGTTGTCTAAGATTTAAAAGAAAAAGAATTCTGCTGCTAAAATATTAAAAAGTTAAAAATCTTCTCTCAGAAGATATTTCTTCAGCCTGATGTTACAAAGAGGCCAAAAGCTGCCCTGGTGGGAGCCGGGCTTGTCCTTGTGTCTGAGAATGGATGGGCTTCACCCATCTTTCCAGGAAGTCACTTTGGCTCTGGCTGTCAGTCATCACTGATGTCGTGTGGAGCCATGGAAGAGGTACAAGGAGGACTTGCTTTCTGTGAGGAGAAAGGCGAGATAATAGGAAGTGGTACAAGGAGGGATCACTGGTAGGTAAATGCTCTTCAAGGAGAGGCCGCAGTTATGTCATTTGATCACTAGCCCAATAGCAGTCAGAGGCCAAGTGTCACATGGGGCAAATAAGCAAGTTTTAGTCCTGCATATTGTCTAACAGATGTTCGGGTCCGGGAGGGTGGTTATTTTATTTCACTTAGTTTTTGGTCAATAGGGCTTGCCGAGTGACCAGCCTATAAAATTGAGTGAGCCCTGAGGATAGGGAAATGAATTTATTTTGACCTTGTCCAAGAAACCAGACCAAGTTTAATCAATAGCTTGATTCAAGTCATGTTTCCATTCTGTGTTGATGAGCACATGGTCTCTGGGTGGGAAGGAAAGAGGAGCCTGCGTGCCCACCCCCTCAGCTCTCACACCTTTACCTCTTGCGTGGGGTCCTGCAGGCCCAAACCAGCTTGAATGGTGTATCACTCAGAATGAAAGGGCTCAGAACCACTGATTACACAATAAACTTTTGAAGACCACAGACCTCTAACTGGGGAAGTCAGAGGACTATCTGCATAAGAGTTGCTTGAGTGCATCAAAAAATGCATATTCCTAGGCCTCACCTAAAATCCACTGAATAAGAATTTCAGGGGCTCAGGAATATAACTTACACCAAGTGTCAGAATAACTCTTAGGTGCTCTAAAGTTTGAGAACCATTGCTGTAATGCATGGAATGGCTCAGATAGGAAGTTTTAAATCCACATTACCCTCCATTGTATTATTCTTGATTGAATAACAAAAACTCTATAAATTGTATTGCAGGGGAATTGTTATGTTTCGGATTTGCTGTACTGGTGGTGGGGGATGAATCTTAGGGTAAGACCAACCTGTGGCCACTCACTGGGAGAAGGGAGAGAAGGGGAAATCTCTAGACAGGGAAGAAAGATTAGAAATTGGGTGTGTGCACATGGAGGTCCCCTATGAAGAGTTTAATTTTTAGTTCTTTTTCCCTTTGGATTCTTGGACGAGTTATATTTGATATCCAGATTTAATTATTCCCTGGTTAACTCCTGTGCTTCACTGAAGTCTGTTACACACATACATGGTGCCATGGTGGAAATTCGGGACAGAGTAGCAAAGGAAGAGTGGCTTCCCTAGACTCACCCCCTGCAGAGGTCAGCATGTCTGAGACAGCATTAGCTAAAGGCTGGTGCTTACAGAAGTCCAGGCAAGGGCTCCCAGGAGGTGAGTGGTGCCAAGATGGCAGGGAAGAGAATGTGGCAAGGACAATAGCCATCAATTGTCACTATCCCTTCTCCTGCTCCTATTTTGTCTTTAACCGAAACCAAACAGATTTTTGTCTCTACTATTCCTTAAAACTGCTCTTGCCAAGGTCACCAATGTCATCTAAATTGTCAAATTCAGTCATAAATTCAAAAGTCTCCTCTTTGACCTGTCAATAGGCTTTTGATGCAGTTGACTGTTGCTTCTTGATAAACTTTTACCTTGTTTTCCAGGTTGGTGATACTGTGAAGGAAAACTTCATCTTAGTAATTAGAAGACTATTAGGAGGAAAGCACAAAGGATGATTCTGAAATTTTGAGCCTTGGGAACTGGGAAGATGGAAGGATACTACTAACAGAAGCATGAAATCCATCCATGAGCAGAAGCAAGTTTGGGATGAAAACGTGGACTTTAGTTTTGAAAAGATCAAGACTAAAGTGTTGCTATAATATTTCCGAGGAAGAGACTGACATGTGGGGTTGTAACTCAAGGGAAAATTCAGGCATACTGAAGTAGACTTGGGCAATGTCTTTATCAAGGTGACAGTGGAAGTGATGAGATTGTAGGGCGTGTATAGAGAGGAGAGAATCAAAAGAGAAGAAAGTGAAGGCAGATCATTCAGGAGTATTTTTAAGGAGGAAGAGGAGTCAGAATACAAGACAATGACAGGAGTCTGTTTTTTTAAAAAATTGTTTTGTTGAGGTCACATTGGCTTACAACATCCTGTAAATTTCAGGTGTACATCACCATATTTCAGTTTCTGTATAGACTGCATCATGTTCACCACCAACAGTCCAATTTTCATCCATCATCATACATATGTGTCCTTTTACCCCTTTGGCCCTCTCCCCAACCCCTTCTCCTCTGGTAACCACCAATCTATTCTCCTTATCTGTGTGTGTGTTTATCTTCCACAAATGAGTGAAATTATATGGTATTTGTCTTTCTCTGACTTATTTAACTTAGCATAATATCCTCAAGGTCCATCCATGTTGTCACAAATGGCATGCTTTTGTCTTTTTTATGGCTGAGTAGTATTCCATTGTATATATAGGAATCTCTTAACGGTCCAGGGAGGAAAGAGTTTTGAGGAGGAAGTGTTCAGCACTGTTCTGAAGTTGCAGAGAGTCTGGTGTTTTGAAGAATGATTTGGATTTTGGCAATTAATATTAAGCAATTTATAACATTTGAGAATATAGTTCATATTGATTGGAGGAGGTAGGGTAGAATAAAATATCTGAGAATTGATCAGGGAATGAGTGATTATGAATAGAAGCTCCTGTTTCAAGATGATTAGGAGTAAAGGAAAGGTGGGTAGTAGAAGAGCTGGAGGGAAGGGTATTTTTTATTTTTGCTGAGGAATATTCGCCCTGAGCTAAGATCTGTTTCCAATCTTCCTCTTTTTGCTTGAGGAAGATTGTTCCTGAGCTAATATCTGTGCCAATCTTCCTCTATTTTGCATTGGGTCATTGCCACAGCATGGCCACCGACGAGTGGTATAGGTCCGTGCCCAGGGATCTGAATCTGGGCCACCAAAGCAGAGTGTGCTGAACTTAACCACTAGGCCACGAGGCCGGCCCCTGGTAAGGGTATTTTTTTAAATGTGGAAGCACGAGAAGCAGCCCAGCCAGACCTGAAGCTCCTGGGTCTCTGTCCTGTGAGCATGGGAGCCTTAGCATTTTCTATGGTTTTGTTGTTCTTGTTGTTTTTATGGCAGCTAAAGGTATATACAGTATGTTAATGTTTTTTTTTTTTTTAAGATATATTTTTTTTCAATTAATTTAGAAGATGCGTGTTTGGTATTTTTAATCAAATGAAATATTTAAGACATGGATTTTCTCCTAATTCTAGATTCATCATGACTTTACAATATCATCTAATTGTGATATTTTCAATATTGGCTGAAATTTAGAATTTTGCAGATACTAGGTTATTATCAGTGTTTCTTTAATAACACTAGCATGCAAAATTTGAAGTTTTAACATTGACCTAAATTACACATGGAATATATGTGTGTAGTATTTAAAAATTCACACAACTTCTTGGGAAACAGACTATAAAACTTAATAGATTTTCCATTTTATCAACTGGAATGCTTTATCTTTTTTTGTCACTACACATTCCTCATTTTTTGTTCATTTAATCTGCCAATTATTATTTTTATTGTAAAGTACATTTTAGTGTTTGTTTTTATTTTTTATTTTTGGTGGCTTTTTAAATTGGTATGTCTTTAAAGTATTTTTCTTCCTTGATTAAAAATGTGTGTTGAGGTGTGTGTGTGTATGTGTGTGTGTGTATTTAATCACATCAACTTTACCAAGTGAAATTAAGCCATACTGTTTTTGAGCCAATTAAGAAAGCTGCAGTTTTTAATGTGTAACAGTTTGGAGTGATGAACACAGGTGAAGTGACTTACTGTATCTAGACTATTGAAAGAAACTGCCTTAAGAAATTCATTGAAAGTTTTGGCATTTTCTGAAAAGCAAGAGAGAAGAGAAATTGACTTGTAATGAGTTAAAAAAGAGGGAAAAAGAGAGTGGTTTTGTTTTAAAGAAAAAAAGTGCTAGAATGTGAAAGAAGATAATTAAAAGCAAATTTGGGGTATAAGCAAGTTGTTGAAGGCTTGAGGGAAACTGAAATTTATGTACCTGCAAATAATAAGTTTGAAAAGTAAAAATGAAATGTACCGAAAATTTGACAGTGTTAGATCAATTTTGATGGATTTATTCATAGGATGGAGAAGATGCTGGTGAATACTGTAAAATATTACATGGGTGACGTGCAGAAAGAGGGAAATTACAGTTTAAATTTTTTCTGTTAAAATAACAGTGAGATTATAGTCTTTAAAATAATCTTTAAAATGGGGGTGGACCAAAAGTCCCACACCCTGGCTGATTTGTAATTAGAGATACCTTCTTGTACATGTTGACCATTAGGTGGAATATATTTGACTAGTGGAAACAAAAATTGGAAAAGACTGTAAATAGATCAATCCAAATATATTCTCTATATAAGTGAATCATACAATTAAACAAGCAAACAGAAAGCACACACAGAGAAAAAATGGAGAAACCAGATTTGGGGTATTGGGTGGAGGGGAAGGAACCAACAGAGGGAAAGGATAAGGAAAGGGCGGAGCGAGGGTTTTCCCTGAGGCTCCCTCCTCTGACAATGGAGAGATGGAAACAGTAGCTATATACTGGGGGTTCGGGAGGAGAGAATTCAGAGAGTTCTGTTAGTTGACCTTGATCTTAGGAACATAGGAGGAGGCAAGACCGTTGTCTTACTGAGATGAGGGGAGAGGTTAGTACTGGAGGTTTGAGCGGGGGACAAAAGGTTTGTGTGTGTGCAATGGGATCTGTGGCAGGGAAGCAATGGGAAACAATGTGAATATGGTTCAGGCATTTCTCAAAAAGTGCTGGAGAAGAGGGGAGGACATGAGGTCAGTGGTATGGGTGGAGGAGTATGCACTGGGCCCTTTTTTTACCTTGAAAAAGTGCAGGCTCAGGTGGTGGGGGGCTATCTGGAGCCCTTTCCCTCCTTCATCCTCAGCACCATTGTTTGCCTCTGACACCTCCAGGCAGCACACTTGTGAGTGTTACACTCCAGGTTACACTCAAAGCAATGAGCATCAGTCAGCATACCTGGGCTCTGAGATGATCTCAGCCTCTTGACTTTTTCCCTGATCTGCTTCATCCTGTTACAACCACCTTCTTGAGACACAGTTGACATGATTTTGGCTTTACATACTCTCTGCTATGAATTTACTCTGTAATCCTGGAAAGAAAACATAGGAAAAAAAAGGAGAAAAGAAGAAAGAAAAAGAACTACTACTCCTTAAACATCTACTACTCCTTATCAGAAAATTTCAGTTATTACCACACATGCTGGAGGCAGTGTTCTGTTATCCGGCTTAGGAGGAGGAGGAGGGCTGAGTTCACAGGAAAGGATGTAAGGGGAAGGGAGCTAAGAGCTAGGGCAGTTTGTCTAACTCCAATTTCCTTTTCCTGATGAAGTGGTGACTTCTACATAGTCATTTTCTCACAAAGTCGCTGTGTCCTTAGGCCACTTTCCCACATTTTGTCCCCATCACCCTTGTCATATCTTTCTTTTGTCTTAACCAATGAAAGCTCTTCAGAGTCTGTGATGTAACTTCCACCTCAATTAATAGGATAGCTATTTTATCTGGTCCTTGGTTTCCTTTAAGAAAATTAAGCAAACATTTATGGAGAGACTGCTGTAGGCAGCAGTGGGTCTAGTGCTGTGGGTAAGACAGCTGAACAAGGATTCGCAATGTAGTAAGAGGCCACGCCTGGTGAACATGGAGGGTGAGCAGGAGAGAGACAACAGCATTGTGCAAGGGCCGAGAGATGGCTTCCAGCTGGGAGGGCCTGGGGAATGGTTCAGCTGAGCGTGACTTTAGAACTGGGCTTGCAGGGTGTGAGGGATGAGGCAAGATTTTGACCACATGTTAGAAAAAAGGGGGCAGAGCCAGGAAACCAGGTGAGCAGAGGTGTCGGGAGCAGGAAAGGGAGAGAGCCAGAGACAGTCAGAGTGAGTAAAGCAGTGTGAGGAGGGGCAGGTGTACACTACGCGTGCTTGCTCTGCTCAAGAATTTGGATTTTCTTCTGTGAGAGGTTCAAAGCCCTTGAAGCCTGCCTGTACTTCACTGCAAAAGCTTTCTCATTTATCCGCCAATTTGCAGTTAAATCTGCGTTTCCCAGTTTCATCTGTTAAGAAGGAAAATCTGGAGCTTCTGTGGCTGCTGTGATGCCGTTTTTGAATCCTGTGCTTTCCGCTAACCCCTTTTTATCTAGGTCTCGCTGCTTTGCTTGGCTCTTCTTGATTGCCGTCCAGCACTATCTACACACAGCAGTTTCATTTGCTTTGCTGCTTTTGAGAGTTCAGGATCACAATTTTGCCAATTTTAAGTTTTAATAAGTTTTCTCAAGCCAGCCCTGGTGGTCTAGTGGTTAAGATTCAGAGCTCTCACCGCTGCAGCCTGAGTTTGTTTCCTGGTCAGGGAATCACACCACCCGTCTGTCGGTTGTCATACTGTGGTGGCTGCTTGTCGCTGTGATGCTGAAAGCTATGCCCTTGGTATTTCAAGCACCAGCAAGGTAGACAGGTTTCAGTGGAGCTTCCACACTAAGATAGACTAGGAAGAAGGACCTGGCCACGCACTTTCGAAAAAATTGGCCATGAAAACCCTGTGAATAGCAGCGGAGCATTGTCTGTTCTAGCACCAGAAGGGGAGAGGATGGGGCAAAAAGACCAGGCAGGGCTCCTCTCTGCTGTCCACAGGGTCGCTAGGAGTCAGAATCGACTCCACAGCACTAACAACAACAGTTTTCTCACATTTTCATGGCTTTCTTTCAAAAGAAAAAATATATACATACAATGAGCATTAGATGGCATTCTGAATATTGTTTTATGTCACAGCTGAGATAAAAACATGTTTCTTAAAACACAGCAACATCTCATCCTCTTAGAAAACTTTTATCCCTAAGACCATTTTAAATAAAAGTTGACAGATAAGAAAATGAAAAGAAGGATCTTGAGTCATATAATTTTTGCTTAGTAAGCTCAATAATGGAAGTTTTGGAAGGTTCTCTTTGAGGCACTTAGTAGGTGCTCATTGAAATACTGTTGTTAGTTCTGCTCTAAGAGAGGAGTTCATAGTTAGGTGGGAGGCACTAGGAGATTTTCTCCTATCCTGGGTACAAGTAGCTTTTATTCCTCATTTAGTCCCAATATTCCACAGTGCAGGGTTATATTATTATTAATAAAAAAGAGCAAGCCCTCTAAATCTTTAATCCAAGGCAACAGTTTGGTAAATATAGCACATTAACTTGATGAACGCTTATGTCATTATTAAAAAGGTGATTACTAAGACCCATTATGAAAAAATATTATGTAATATTCAGGGAATATTACATATTCCCTGAATGTAAAATTGCATGTCAACTGAGATGTAAACACTTGAAAGATGGAGTGTGTCTATGGTACAGACTGGTCAAAGGTGGCCTCCAGTAGGGGCTGACCCAATGCAGGATTGCAACCTAAATCTGAAGCTGAGTGAGCAATAAGCCTTCCTGAACATAAATAAATATGTTTTCAAAAGAAACCTACTTTGGGTAAACAGTGTTGTTTACCTGCCATCCAGGTATCAAGACAAACAAATGTGCTTGCTAGCCACTCGCCTCCCTTTTCCTGTCTCCTTTAATCAAATGCTTTCCAGTTGGGTTGTTTCCTCTAAAATTGATGCACAGATGATCTTCACCATCAAATTAATGTTTACATCCCTCCAAGAAAACTCAGACCTCTTGGTTAGGCGGGCTGCTGCCCGCGGCCTAGAGCTTTCTCAGAATCATGAACTATACCTGTCTGTAACTGATGTTAATAGATGAACTTGTCCACATTAGCACTTGTGGCTGCCTCCTTTCCAGAGTATCTGGGAATGAAATGGCAATAAGTATTGATCGCCTGGCTCTCACAGATGCACAGAGTCTGGAAGGTAACTTAGGCAGATGAGCCTGTGATAGGTTTATAGTGGAGGACCCTTGGTATATTGTCATCAAGTTGCCTATACATTATATGAAGATCCAGAAATAAAATCCTGCTGTTAAAAAAAAACATGAAGTGGCCACCAGTTTCTTGAGTTTTAAGCAACATGCTCTGTGGTCATTACCAGAGGTTTTTACTTTCTTTGAAGAAAGGAATTATTTCAGTGCTTCCTCTTCTCTGGCGCTCAGCCCTTATTTTCTTCTCTCCCCTTATTACCCTCCTACCCTTTCCTGCTGTCTTTTTTACGAGCTATGTTTTCTCAGTGGTATAGCTATGGTTTGCCAGCCTCCCTCCTGTACTGTTCTCTCACAGACATGTCAGTTTAGAACAAGCAGGAAAGGCAAAAATGGAAGTCCTCTCAACTCTCCTTCTCCTGCTTCTGCAAGGGTGAAGTTGAGACATCACCCTTTTCAGAGACGTCCAGCCTGAGAAATTATTAAAAATTTGCTTAAAAAAGTGGATATTTTTCTTTCCTGCCCTCCCCATATACAGCTCTCAGCCGATATCTGACTGGCATGCCTCCATGTGTTCCATGTGTGCCTCAACAGACACACCCCTGAAAGATGCTCATAGATGGTGGTGTCTCTGAACAGAAGCACACAGTTGAGAGTTGGCTAACTCCTTGCCTTCCTTTCTTCCTGACCCTTCACTTCCTAATATGGAGCCCAGGGGACCATGCGGAATGCAGAACTCAGTAGACTCTAGAGACGATCTGGCTCACCCTCCATTTTCTAGATGAGGAACCTGATGCTCAAAGACCACTGACAGCTATGGGACAAGATCCCAGATCACTTCCATCCCAACCTGGCAGCCTTTTCATTCTGTCATTATGCTTACTTGAGTTACTTTCTTGACCCCAGAAACTTCTAAGATGCTATGAGGGAGAGCCCAGTTTTCCTTCACAGCTTTGACCAAATGCCTTCTCTTTCACAAAGCTTTTATAGATGAACCCAGTTGGAAGAGAGCTCTGCATCCTCCAATCTCCCTTAGCATTTTTTAAAACCGTGCAAGGTATGTGTAGTCTACAGTAGTGCCATCAGTTAGGGTTAATTGTGGACGTGCTTTACCCTCGCTACTGGACTACAAGAGCTACCTGAAGGCAGCAATTGTGACCTTTTCAGTTTTGTTTGACCCATAATTCTGGCACAGTGCTTGGCAATGGTGGATTCAATAAAGTTATGCTGCACAAATGAATGAGAGAATGAATGAATGAATGAACAATGAACCTATTGGGATAGCACCTTTGTTCCCTCTTGGAGTGCGGGTGCTGTAAATCAAAGTGTGATGAATCTCTGGGGACTGGGAGCTTTGTGAGTTATGGGGAAGTCTTTCTGTCTCTCTGGCTGAGCGGGCAGTGATAACATTAAAACTGCAACCTTGGAGTAGCTGGCAGTGATTTAGGAAGTACATTCATATGGGCTCTTCATAAATAAATCAAGTAAATTGCTGCCACTAGCCAGTCAGGCAGGTCTGCCCCTCAACAGAGCAGCTTTCTGGTGTTCACCTGGCTAGGGTGTTGATTGCTGTTGAAAATTGCTCCAGCATGAGTGTCCCTGCATAGCTTGGGGCTTGTCATCATGTCTGCTTCTTGGGGGACTTTCCTCACCCAGCTAGGAGAGGGCAGAAATAGCTCTGTGTTTAGTCACCGTGGTTATGGTAACCTGGGGCGGCTGCCCCAACTTCAGGCCTTCCCTACCCGTGGCTGATTTCTTTTTTGGCCTGGATTTCTTCACTTGATAAGTTTTCTTATGGAGGATTCAGTGGTTAGGGAGCTCAAAAGTCGTGTCTCAATAAAGAACTATGGGAAGCTCTGCTGATAAGAAAATCTCTGAATTCTGGTCCATCTCAATGAATAAGTGGATTTTGGAGATGATTGAGTGACTCTGTGCATCCTTCTCCCCATTAAAATACTTTTACTTCTTTTTCTTGGTCCCAGAGGCTGGGATCTCTGGATTTAGAAGGGAGCAATTAATTGAGTTGAAATGTTGATTTATATTTCTGAGCTAATAGGAGATGACGAGTGAAGATTCTACAAATTCCTTCTTTTTCTCACAATTTATTCAACAACAAATATTTATTTATGTGTCAGCAACCATGGCAGGCTTTGGGGATATAAACATGAAGTAGTCTTTGCTTTCAAGGATTTTATAATTTGATAGCAGAAGCAGATACATACATTGATGAAAGCATAAAAGGAACAGCCTTGTAATGGAGACTGGGTAAAGGGCTCTGGGAATAGGAATGAGAGAGAAGTGTGTTGGCTTTGGGAATGTTCACTAAATTGGGAAGTAAGGAATGAGTGGGGTTTAATTAGAGGAGGGGGAAGGGTACTCCGGACAAAGGGAGCAACATGGAGAATGGACTTGGTGCATTTAGGGCATAAGGAGTGGTCCTTCAGGTGTCCATTCATCCACAGATAATTACTGATCAATCCACATGGCAGGCTTTGGGCTGACCACTGTGTCATTCTGCTACATATGGAGCTGCCTCAGGCCAGGTCTCTGTCTTTCAGGAGTTCAAAGTTCAGGTGGAGGGTGGAATTCCCACGGAGAGAGTTGGGGGAATTTGGCCTGATAGACTGTGAGAAACTCTGGTGCTGGAACAAGGAGTTTGGACTTTGGCCAGCAATGCCTCTGCTTATGGTGCCTAAGGACCAGTCCATTAATGAAGGATGTTTGGAGTGTTTCCATTTGTTTGCTTTTACAAACATTATTGCAATGAATAACCTTGTACATGCATCATTTCATGCGTGTGAGAGCATACCTAGAAGATCAGTTCTTCAGATGGAATAACTGGATCAAGGGATGTGTGCCTTTGTAATTTTGGTAAATTTTGTCAAATTCCCTTCCTTAGAGGTTTATCAATGTTCACTCCCAGCAGTAGTGTATGAGATGTGCTTCCCTCCCTACTTTGACTTTCATGAGTATAAATGTGCACACGCGCACACACACACACATACACACGTACATACTCTTCCTGTGACAAGGACAATCTTTCATTCCACTCTTTGGTAATTGTCACCCTTGTGGGGGCACAGGTGGCCAAGCTCCAGCTCTCTCTAAAGGTGCAGAGGCATGAGTTTGAGAAGGAAGAGATTCTGTCCTGGACAGATCCAAGAATACCCGATAGGTTCTACCTCAGTTCAGATTTCTGTCCCCTGGGGACCCAGAGTCAAGCATTGTGGGAAGAAGCGGTTGGTCTCCAGGCTGTTAGATTCAAAGATTAGGAGTTTCCCATATACAACTACTAAATGAGACCCTTAACAACTCACAGTGGATGGATCATTGATGAAGTCTTAAACTTTCCCTGATTGTTTTTCAAATTTTCACTTTGTGCCACTTCCTGTGGAAATGGCTGCTCTAAGTCTCATTTGTCCTAAACTTTTAATCTTGGAGGGTGAGGGACTTATTTAATTAGCTTAGCACCTCAAGAATAGTTTATAAACACTGTCTTTTTCATGGAATAGTAAAAAGCAAATAGCACAAGATTAGTTGGACATGTTGCAAGAACTTCAAACTTAAATCTGTGTCTTTCAGGTCCACACACACTAGCAAATGAAAGATGAAGGCAGAAAGTTGAAGTTTTCAGACACAAATACCATGCATATGAAATAAAAGATAACTGAAGATTGGTCCAACTCTCTCAATTGTCATCTCCATTCCCCCTCTGACTACCTGGGGATAAGCACTGACAACAGACTGCCCGCATTAAGGATGAAGGTACTTGACAAAGTTTATAAGGAACAATCTTGCAGCTGTTAGCAAAAACACTGAGGGCAAGTTGCACAGTTAAGTGGCAGAAAACTGAATTTGGCAGTAGTTTCGTAGCCTCTGTATTAAACAGATACTCGTTATTTATGGTATTTTAAAAATCAAGAAAGCAAGCAACTTGCATTTATTAAGGACTTACTCTTCTGAGGCACTCTATTAGACAGTATAGAAGGTAATTAATAAGTAAGTAAATACATAAACAAACAAATGAATAAATAAATAGTCAGAGTCTCAGCTCTTTAAAAAATTAGGAGGGAGGGGCCGGCCTGGTGGCGCAGTGGTTGGGTGCGCGCACTCTGCTTTGGAGGCCCGGGGTTCGCAGGTTCGGATGCCGGGTGTGCACCCATGCACCGCTTGTCAAGCCATGCTGGGGCGGTGTCCCATACAGAGTAGAGGAAGATGGGCACGGATGTTAGCCCAGGGCCAATCTTCCTCAGCAAAAAGAGGAGGATTGGCAACAGACGTTAGCTCAGGGCTAATCTTGCTCAAAAAAAAAAAAAAATTGGGAAGGAGATAGGAAGATAAGGCAAAAATACATGACCAATTTAAGGACTATATGAGAATTAGCAGTATGAGGTTACAAATACATAAAACTCTATTCAGTGCCAAGTAGTTGGGCCTGAGCTGTTTAAGTTTAAACAGCTCTGAACTAGTAGGATTAGAGTCCCCAACTTGAAAGAGCTCATCGCAGCTCAAGGAAAGCTTGTGAGGGAACTAGGTGGATCTTGCTTCCTACTTCCTATCCATCGAGCTTCCATTCATTCATGTTCTTGTTGAACATCTCCCATGTGCTTGGCATGCACACTTTGCTTTGGTTCCCTCTCCTTTGGGGCCTTCAGGATGCTCCTTCCTTTTCTCCATACCTTGGGACTCAGCTCAGGACAGCACCACCTTCCTTCCTTTCCAGGGCTTCGTGGCTTGTCGCTTCCCCTCGTTCATCAAGGCAACCCAATCCTGTGCCCTATGTTCCCTCTGCTAGAGGATCAGTAAACACCTTCAGGTCCTCAAAATTTAAACATAGAGTTACCATGTGGCCCAGCAATCCCACTCCTAGGAGTATGCCCAAAAGAATTGAAAACAGGGACTGGACCAGATATCTGTATACGAATGCTCATGATGGCACTATTTACAATAGCTAAAAGGTAGAAATAACCTAAATGTCCATCAATGGATGCGTGGTTAAACAAATTGTGGTATATCCATACAATGGAATGTTATTCAGCCATAAAAAGGAATGAAGTACTGATAAATGCTACAACACGGATGAGCCTCGAAAACGTTATGCTAAAATAATCCCAAAAGATAACATATTGTGTGATTCCGTTTATATGAAATGTCTAGAATAGGTAAATCTATGGAGACAGAAAGCAGATTGGTGGTTGTCAAGGGCTGGGGAGCAATAAATGGAGAGTCACTGCTTAGTGTGCATGGGGTTTTATTTGAAGTGATAAGAATATTTTATAACTAGGTAGAGGTGGTGGTTGCAGAACGTTGTGAATGTACTAAATGCCCCTGAATTGTCCATTTAAAGTAGTCAATTTTATGTTATATGAATTTTTTTTTTTTTAAAGATTTTATTTATTTATTTTTCCCCCAAAGCCCCAGTAGATAGTTGTCTGTCACAGCTGCACATCCTTCTAGTTGCTGTATGTGGGACGCGGCCTCAGCATGGCCGGAGGAGCGGTGCGTCGGTTCACACCCGGGATCCGGACCTGGGCCGCCGGCAGCTGAGCGCACGCACTTAACCTTTAAGCCACGGGGCCGGCCCTATGTTATATGAATTTTACTTCAGTTAAAAACAGCATAAAACAAACAACTCCTCCAGGAAGCACGCTGTTGGGAGCCAGCAGATTAAGCGCTCTTCCTCCTGATATGCAATTGCTTTTGGGGAGGGTTTTGGGTCATTGAAGAAACAAAACCTTAACCCAGAAGGGAGAGTTTCAGGGTGTTGAGCAAATGACAGTAATCACTCAGGTTGGTACAGAGCTTTGCAGTTTATAAAGAGCCTTAGGTCCAACATCTCACAGACCCTTTACAACTTTTTCCTCACTGCCCCTCCTCATCAGCGAAAAAAGATCAGAGTTCACTCTTCCTGTTGCCTGGAATAATGTCACTCCACCTTTGTATTTGAACTCAATCCGTTTACTAAGGCCCAGATCGAATGCCATCCCTTGAAGCCTCACCTGGAAATACAAGCACCTTCTGGTTCATCCAGAGGACCTTAGGATTTAAGACTGGGCCTCATTATAAGCAAAGGTAACCAACGCTGACTTGGGCGGAGCTGACACATATTTTCAGCAGGTATCTGAAGTTTAGACACTTGATGTGAACAACGTAATGATTGAATGATATTGGTGTTGTTTATAAGTTGAAGGTGTGATGGAGGGAAGGGGGAGGGGTAGAAATCATATGATTAGTCAGAAATGGGTCAAGGGAAACTTAGGAAGTAGTTGGTTAGTAAGGCCTCTTGACAGCAGGGAGTCCCTAGTATAATAACCATATCTGGTGCCTTCCATGGCACTTGGCAAATAGTAGGCCATTTAAAAATTTTGACTTAGTTCTTTTGTTCATTCATTTATCCATTTCCTTTTGGGGAGAGGATGGTCCTCAAAATGTAAGCCTCTTGAAGACAAATACCAAGGCTCTCTCATTCCCCAGTGCCCTGCCCAGTGCCGGGTGTAATTGGTTCTCCATAGACATTTGTTGAATGAGTTGGACTGAACTGAGCAGAGACAATGTGAGCTTTGGATTCTGATAGTCTTGTGTTTAAATCCCAACTCTGGCACTCACTAGCTGCATTGTCCCATAAATAAGGGAGAAGGATAAACTGAATTTTACAGTTTAGTACAGAACTTGTTTAATAAGTGCTAGCTGTTATTTATCCATCAAATAATTATCAAATCTCAATAATGTGCAAAGAACCACAAAAGCAACTCCCTTTGACAAATTAAAATTATCCTTTTTTTGCTTTGGTCATGTGAACCTGGTTGAGTATTCATTTATTCATTCGTCCAACAACTATTTGTTGAGCTCTTACTGTGTGTAGGGTACTGTTCCAGGAGCAGTAGGAAGCCACTGAAGGGTTGTAAACAGAGGAGTAACGTACTTAGACAAATGTGCTACAAAGATCCCTCTGCTTTGCCTTGAAGAATGGCTTAGAGGCTGGCAAGATAGGACAAGGAAGAACAAGAGAATATGTACTGTATTTGTCTTGATGGAGAGGAAGGCAGCTTAGGCTAGAGTGGAGGCAGTGGAGCTGGTGAGATTTGGGCTATATTTTGGAGGCTGAGCAAAAAGGACTTGATGGTGGGCTAGATATGGGTGGGGGTGAAGGAAAGGAGCATAGGTTTATGCCTCAAGGTGAGTGGAGTTGCTATTTTCTGACAGGATGGACCCTTCCAAAGAGACTTGGAAAGGAGTTTGGACAATCATGCTATAGATATACTTTTGAGGCCTATTGGAATCAACATGGAGCTCAGTAGAGAGACCAGAGCTGTACACATCTATTTAAAAGTTGTCATAGAAGGTACTTAAAGCCACAAGAACAGATGAGATCCCCTAAAAAGAGATAGAGAGAAGAAGGCCTGGGACTGGGCTGTGAGAGGCTCCTACATTTAGAGGTTGGGTGGAGAAGTAGCCTAGCATGTGGGCTCATGGAATTTAAGAGAGAAAAGTGTTTCTAGTAGGAGCAGTGGCCATCTACATCAACTGCTGCTCAGAGGACAGAGAAAGACAAGGACAGAGAAGGGACCACTGAAATTGGCATCATGGAGGTCACTTGTGATTTGGTGAAGGCAGTTGCAACCAAGTGGAGGGGGTGAGAATCTCAAGGAAGTGGGTGGATGGGCCAATGGGAGGTGAGGAAATGGAGACCATGTAGACTACTGTCTTAAGAAGTTTCCTGTGAATTGTATCAGTGGGCTGATAGCTCCAGGAGGGTGTGGGGTCCAGAGAATTTGCTTTTCTCATCCTTTAGGGAGAAAAAACACTAAAGGATGTTTGTAGGTTGATAGGAAGAATCAAGAAGAGAGAGAGACTGATGATTCAGGAGAGAGAGAAGATAACTGCTGGAGCAAAGTACCTGAGAAGGTGAGAGGGCACAGGATCCAGCCCACAGGTGTGGTGTTGTATTTTGAGGGGCTATTCTGGAAAGATGGAGAACATGAACAACGCCCATTTTGAGAGATGTTGGGCATGAGAGTAAAAATGACTTGAGGAAAGTGGAATTCATGGACAATACCCCTCTGGCAGAATTTTGGGAAGACCACACACACAGTATGGAAGCATGCAGTGCCCAGCCCAGACCAGGTGTATAGTCATTTTCTTTAAACAAAAATGTGATCCTGCAAGTAGAGGTCAGCCACCTCCTAGTGCAAAGGGAAGAGAGATGGAAACTTCTAGAAAGGGGAATAGTAGAAAAGGAGAAAGAAGACAGACAGTGTGGGGGCAGGGAAAGAAAGCAGAAAGGGAGAAAGAGCAAAGAAAGAGGATGCAGGGTGAAAGAGCCGAGCAGTCGTGTCAGAGGCAGCCCAGGGACACCTGTGGCTTTGCCCTTTAACTAACTAACAGTTAAAGACAGAGTCATAGGAAACCACTGTAACCAGCACAGGTGTGACAACACAGCCCAGCTCTGCTCCTGGCCTGTGAGAAAGGAAGCGTGGTGACAGCAGTCTGCTATAATTAGCACCCACCCGTAGCCTAGAAAGCTGCCTGCTCTGAGGCCGGCGACTTCAGAGCCAGCGCATGAGAACAGGGGGATGCAAACAGCCCTTGGAAACTCCACTGAAGGTTGGCCTCTGAAGTCAGCGTCTGTGCTGCCTGGGTCTGAGAGCACAGCGCCACAGGCTGGTTTGCACTGAGCACAGCCCCTGGAACCAGCAAGGCTAATGTGTGGATAAGGGCATCCAGAATTCCTGGACTATCACTTATCTGTCTGGGCAAATGTCCTTCATGGCTGGCTTTCTCTGGCTCCTGGGGCAGCCCCAGCCCGTGGGAGTGGCACTGCCTTGGCAGACAGGGGAGACTGGCCTTGGCAGACAGAGAGGGCAATGCTTTCCCAAGGCCTCGTCTCCTTGGAGAGTCTTTCTAGTGCCTTGGCACACTCATGCTGTTCACCCCCACGCAGGCCAGTCTTTGGCTTTGCAGCTCTTTTCTCACAGGGGGACATCCTTTTTTAAATCTTTGCAGTGAAATCAGGAGGGAACCCTCCCCAGAGCTTCTCTGCTCTTCTTCCTCTCTCTCTCTTTCTGTGTGTGTGTGTGTGTGTGTTAGTTTGGAATTTAGGAGGGAAAAAGTCGAGTGCACAATCTCTTTTCATTGCACTCCTCAACAATGAACACAAACGTCCCCCTGCTGCTACTGCTCTGTTATAAACTCGTTCAACTTCAGTGTTGAGGGGCATCAATTTCACCCTCCCACCTTCAGGAAGCAGGACTCCCAGCCCTGGTGAGTGGTGTTCAGGGCACAGCCCCATCCTTCCTCCTAAGGCAGCCGCTCCTCCGTCTCTCCACCCGTCTAACCCTGAGAAAATTCTTCCTTATACGGATCCCACTTTTATATCCTTGTAACTCTCCATCTCCAATCTTGGTTTTCTCTCTGAACATCTCAGAATTAGCTGACTCTCCCCTCCGCATAAGAGCCTTTCCTTTATATTTGTGAAACAAATCATTATTTCCTGCCTCTTTTCTCATTTCCAAGCTGATCATCCTTAATTACTTTGACCACTCATTAATTCACTAAATATCTGTTTCTTGCCAGCCGAGTGCCTTCTACTGTGCTGGGTGCTGGGATGTATCCATTAATAAAATGTAGCCCTGGGAACTGAAGGAGCTCACATTTTTGTTTAAAGGATCACTAGCGGGCAAAATAGAAACATGTCATAAAATTAGAATATGAGGTGACAAGAACCATAATAGAGATAAAATTTCTATTGCCTATTGAGAGCTTATCATGGCATGGTGCTAAGTGTGCTGTGCCCATGACCTCACTTAGAACTCACGACATTATCATCAACTCATAGACAGGTCAAGTGCTCTGCCCAGCTTCACAAGGCTTTTTAAGGCGGCTGCCAATCTTATACTGAAGAGTGGATTCAGGATTTCAAACTACTAGACAAATACAAAGTCTTAACCTCACGTTTGCACACCACGAGCAAGAGTTTGAACTCAGGTCCCCTGGCTGCAGAGCGCATCTGTTTGACCATGATGCCCTCTTGCTTTCCTGGAGGGCTGTTGGAATACCGAGGAAGCAAGGATGGAGAAGGGTCCTTAGCAGGGCTACTGCCTCTGACCTGTGCTGAATAGATATTTTTAGATACTCCCCCGGCAGGAAGCATGACGTGCCAGCTCTGATCTTACTATGGTTCTTGGCATAGACCATTCAGTTTCACATTACTGACACCTCTGTTGCTCTGAATACATGCTTTCTTCTAGGTTTCTCTTCACACTGTAATGGGAGCTAGCATGCAAAGGCATGGCCACCCCATGCACCTTTGACAATGGTCCATTCTTAGAGGAGTCACCTTCCAAAGCCATCCTGGGAGCTATTGAATTAAATTCTGCCACTTAGAAACCAACAGTTGTCCTGGAGAGAATGAGTGGAACTTTTTGTTATCATCTGGCAGCTTTGTTCAAACTGCTTGGGGAGACGGGGATGCCCTGGGCGCTTCCGTGACATACCACTCAACACCTGCTCACAGTGCCCGCTGTGGGGGGCACAGGGTGGGGCACCAACAGCTGCTTCCCCTCACCCCCCTTTCCCTGCCAGAGCCATCAGTAGGCAATTCTTGGCAGGGCCTGTCAGAGCTCTGCAGTCTTGAGCAGCCCAACACAAGACCATATTCTATCCCATTCTCCTGGCTCCAAGCAGCTTTTTCTGATGATTGCACATTTCAGTATGGGGTTGTATGTCTGCTTATTATTTCATTCTGGATGGTGGTGTGACCTGTACTGAGCATGACATGCAGGAATAATTACTATTATCATTATTATTTTTAACCTCAATCGTGCCCCATTGAGAGCAGCGGGCGTTGCCAGAGAACAAAATTAGACCAGTGCTTTTTTTTTTACCCAGTCAGCTCTCAATCTAAGTTAATCCAACAGGAGGTTAGGATGGTGGTGCTGCAGGGTGTTTGGCACAGGAAAATAGAATTTGTTTGTTTCTCTGTTTTTAGGGGGGCATATATTAACCCTTGTATTTCTCCCCTCTGATTTTTCTCTTTTAATAAAAACCTACAACAATATTAATGATATTATGCAGAATTTGGACCTCTCAGGCAACATTCTTGCAATGATTTCAAAACTCTGGGGAAACCAAGATTCATTAAATTTGAATTCACATCTGCAAGAGATGGGGAAAGATGATGTAATGGTCTCAGGGAAGCCTGGGCTGATGGAGGTCGGAGACTTTGTTGCTCTGAAATTTGTGCTTTGCTTGTCTTTCCCTGAGCAAGGTCTAGTTTCTCTGAGTCATGATTTCTTTGTCAATAAAGATGTTTATGTCGCCTCCTGTTCCAGGTCTCCTTTCTGTGAACTGCTGCTCCCACTCTCAGCACCAGTCCTAGAAAAATCTTCCCAAATGAGCAGTTTCGTTTAGGCTCCTCCTTTCTCGAAATTCTTCACCACTTCCCCATTAGGTTGCTACTTCAGAGCTCAACTCTTCTGTCAGGTTTTCTAAGCTTTTATGGATCTGCTTCCCTCTCATCCCTTCAGCCTCACATTTTACTCTTTGATCTCAGACACTTGATTTCCTCATTAGCCCACAAGCTTGTCTTGCTTCTTCCTGCTCTGGAACTCTGGTCAAGTTACTCCCCTTGTCTGCAGTGTCTCCCTTCCTCTCCACTCATCTGTGGGAGAAGATTTGGCCACCCTGAAATCTATCTCTTTACCTTGGTTGTTTTCTCTAGGGACATTTGACCTCTCCCACTAACTGCCTAAAGAATTGGACATGGTGGCTCCTTCCTGGAACAGATCTGTCATGATGGCTATAAAGATAATGTAGGATGGAGATTACAATAGGAAAGGCACCAACAAGCCCCTCTTATCAGAAGTTCTGTCTCTCTGGCCACATTCTCTGGATGACCCTGCGAGGAGTTGCCAGACAATCATTTACATTTATAAGGGAAATCTCCATTTGTAAAGGTATCTCCCTCTCTGTTTTGAGAAGAGAGGGGGATGGCCTCATTTCTAGAGGCTTATCAATGTGGAAGTTGAGGCCTTAAAGCTGCATAATAACCTTACTCTTGTTTACTGTGCTTTAGTTGTAGTCTCCTGTAACTGACTCCCCCCACCCCCAAAATCCTCCTTTGTCATTGGCTGAACATGGTATTTAAGATGAGAATTTCTGCTATTGTGTTGAGAAACGCAGCGTCCCTGCTTTCTCCCATGTATACATGTTATTAAACTTGGTATTATTTTCTCCTGCTAACCTGTCTTGTTAATTATTTGGCCAGCCATAAGAACCTTAAGGAAAAGGGCAGAGGGAGATTCAACCTCTCCCTCCGACAGTTTTGGCGTAGTCGCCAGGAGCCACGCTGGCTGACAAGTTGCCTTCTCTGGCTGAAAGATCTGCCTTCTCCCTGGACTACTGCAGATGGTGAGATACGGGAACGCCTGACGAAAGCCGGCAAAAGGTAAGACTTCTTACCACGTCAGCCTCCCGGAATCTCTATCTGCGGAGTCCAGCGGAAGGAAATGGTGAGAATTTTTTCTCTTTCTAAATTTAGATTGGCAGGAGAAAATATTTGGGAAACTAGTTTCTTGTGCTTTTAGTGACTCTTGGTTTAAATTTGGTAGAGTACTCTTGGTTTTGATCTTGATCCCTTTTCCTCCCAGAGTAGTGTCTGTCTTGTTCTGTGTCCTGAGAAAACTTGGCTTTGTGACCACTGAGAATATTCTCCTTGGACTCCACCATACGGAAGGTGCATTTACCGGGGTGGACCTTGGTGGCCAGTCGAGTAGACTGGGGTTCCGAACTGTCTCTTTGTCCGGCTGTGCCAAGCTCTCAGGGGAGTTTGTCATAAAAGGCCCAGTCCATAAGGGCTTTTGTCATCTTAACCATCGTTGCTTGTTAGTGCTGGAAAAATCCCATTCCAGTATCGCCTGCCCGGTGTCACAGATTAGCGGGTCTGTGACTGGAGGCGTCCCACACTATTGTGGGAGACCGGAGACACCGTTTTACACCATACTTACTGCCTGTGCAACGAAGGTCTTTACTTTCTCTGAATATCTTTGGGAGTGAATTTTGTGGATCACGGGGGCTACATCATCTGCGCCCTCACCAGGGACGCCTCTTGCATCCATGGTAGATTTATTCTAAGCGTGGAAAGTTACCTCCGGGTCTTTCCTTAAAAAGGCTTATTGGTTCGAGTCACTATTGGAATAAATATACAAATGAAGATCCTACTCGTCAATGGCCAGACGACGGATCCTTTGAATTGGGAAAACTTCTAAATTGGGGGAAAAAAATTTTTTTTGAGAGCTCTCACATAATTGTTTAATTGGTACCTAAGAAAAAAGGCCAGAAAAAGGAAGGGAAAAATTTGACTAGCCTTAAGACTTTGACTCAGGTTACAATTGAATTGAGAACATGTAAAAGTGTAAGTGTTGATAAGATTATAAAGGTTGGAATGTTTGAGCTAATTTTATATAAAGAGGTTACATCAACTTTGCCTGAGTATGTTTTAAAATGTCTGACTGAGAATGCTTCCATTGTCCAAAATTAAAAGACCAAGACCTATTGATAAAAGTCTTAATGATAACTATGTTTAAAGGTATAAGAAGTGATGAAATTTACATAAAATTTTGTAGAAAAAAAACTGATGTTATTTCTATTACACAACTGGTTAACAAAAATAGTAATTTAAATGATGGCTAATTTTATCTAACGTCTTACGAAGTCTTATAGGCAATCTAAATAATTATTGGGAATAAGTAACTAAATAGTTGTGAAAAAGATGAATGTTGGGTGAACTTTAAATAATAATTATGTGTTATGGTGATTACAGCTTCCAAACTCTTTTTGGTGACTTAAAACTTTAGAGTTTTGCTAAAATTTATGATAAAAATTCTCTGAGTATCATCATTTCCAAATAACATAAGATATTAGACATTGATTGCTAAACTTACGTTTGTCTACATTAGGCTTTTCATTACAGGAAAACTGAAAGGTGTTTTGAGTCTATTGGTAAACATGTGTTTTATTAAAAGATTGTACTATAAAGTAACATATTTCTAGAAGTTACGAAATGTTCATAAATTTTCCAATCCACAAAATGCTAATGTAAAAAAAAAAAAGTTTATAACTCCTTACTTAGTTTTTACTTAGAAGTCAAAGTCTATAAGGGTTAAAATTTCTAATTAATATATGTGATTGAAGCTACTAAAAATTAAGAAAAACATGTCTGTGTACAAGGAAAGTAAGATGTATAAAGAAGGAACAAAGAATGGAAATATTTTGTTTGATTGATTAAAAAGGATAAATTTGTCCTCAAGTACTAGGAGGGAAAAGAAAGACATGGGACAAATTCTAAATGTAAAAAGAAATTTATAGAAGGTTTGTGGAAGAGGAATTCTGAAAAAGGAGTTTTTGTATGGTCAAGTTGGCTAAGATTGAAATGAATTTAATTAAGTAAATGAGTTTTAATAGCAGAAGTAAGCTGGTGCAAAATTGAAATTTCTCGTAAAAGGATAATTTGCTTAAACTTGATAAAGAGGTTATAAAAGATTTTTCTTTACCTTTGAGTAAGTCTACCAAAAAAAGAAAAAAAAACTGCTAAAATAATTTCCTACGTTCAAAAGACTGAGGTCTCTCTATTAAGGCTTTTTGGACTTTTAATGCTCTGTTTGCTTTGTTTATATTTTTGACAAGCTCCACCAAAATTCATATCTTAAAATAAGTCTTTTTTTCTTTGAGAATTTTCAAAGGGCCCTGGAACTTCTCAAAGAAATTTGCTCTCTTCCTATAAGGGGAAAGATACTAAACTTATGAGGCTTATTCAGTATGTTAAATTACATGGAAAGCATTGTCAGACAAGTGATGATAAGCCTGCTTAGGTGGTATTTTGTGGGTTAATGTTATTGATACAGGCGTTTTAAAATTGTATAACATTACTGAAATTCTGATCTGTCCTGGTTATCAGTCATAATTCTGGTTATTATTATTTTAAAGTGTTGTATGTCACAAAATTAACCAAATTTCCTTGTCAATTGCCATTTTGAGGTCTTGTTGTTTACAGACTTATTTCTTTGCACTAATGCTTTTGCAAAATATGTTTCATCTTCAGAGAAGTTCATGGAAAGGACTTTAACACTTACTCTAGAATACAAGTTTCTGACAAACTTTCTGATCATAAAACTGAACTTGGTAAAAAAATTACAGAAATCCAATGGAGAAACTTATGACTTCATGCAGCTGCTAACAAAAAGATTGGGATCAAGAATGGATTACACAGGACTGAACGAACTGATAAAGATGACTATAATTTTTATGATTTTTCGTTTGAAGTATTGCTGAATTTTTAATGTTTTGTTTTTTCAGATTTAAGGAAAACTTTTTCTTGTTTCTCCTGAGCTAGCTATGACTTATAACAATTTGGCAAATGATATTTTTGTAAGTAAAATGGAAATATTTATCTTTTTCTCTCTACCTGATCCCTCGAATTTAGAAACTCTTAGTAAGTGAGTATTGTTGTTTTCATGGCAATATAGTTATTTGCATAAGTTCAATAAGAATCTGTTCTCCTTATAACAGGGCACAATTGGAAACACTGGTTATATTACCAAGGCTGTGACTGAAACATCATATTTGCGATATAACCATACAGCTTTTGAGGAATAAAGATTGGACTTTATGGAATAAAGCCACGTGAAAATATTGGCCTGGTACCTTATGTTCCAAGCAGCACTTACCAGGATAAGTAAAGAATGTCACTTATCTGGCAGGTACAAGGAACCTCGAAATATTTTGGGAAAACCTCAGAAGAGAGGAATTCACCCAAATCTGTAGGTATTACAGGCGAAGTCTGATGACAAAATCCTTGGCTTGACTTTCCTGGCCTGGAGAGGCCGTTAAAGTTAAATCTGAGATTCCTTATAAAAAGTTCCAGCAAAGCAGATTTAAAAGAGCCTATGTGATCGACTGCTATTCTTGCTGTACTTATGTAAATAATTGGGCCAACTCTATTGGAACTAGACTTATCTTGCAAACTAGTTAGTTTTAATTTGTCTATCTTAATAAAAATGAGGATGATTTTAGAGAGAAAAAATTATATTTCAGTAAAAACTATAGTATGCATTTGCGGATATTAGATCCTAGTTTTGTTAATTGTCTTTTAAGGTTTTTGTTTTATATCTGTTGACTGGACTGGATCCTGATTTCTTCTAATCTCCTGAAATATCTGGCTACAGATGTCCAAACTAACATTTTTGAGTTTTTCCATCATTTTCATTTGAATTCACTGAAAACTGAACCTGCCCTTTTTCCTGAAGCCTTACAAACTGAAGCTGATGGATTTGATATAAACTTAAGAGATGACCTGACGACACCATCAGAGACATTTTAAACTGCAAAAGATACTTTGCCCCTGACATCTAAAAATCTTCTTAACTGGCTGTCCTCTTATCTCAAACTCGTTTCTAATTTGCTCCAACCATTAACCTTGTTTTTCTTTTGTTTACACAGAAATGCTTCTATTAAATACTTGATTGCTTGCTTCCACAACATAGGCGTAACCTTGAGAGCCCACCTGCATCACCACCTTCCAAAAGGAACTTAATTGAACTGATCTATTATCAGGACTAAGAAATGTGTTCAGTGAGATGAAACAGTTTACCAACTCAGCTTCTGGACTATGAAACTTCTTTAAGTTTCAAAAAGACTGTGAAACTTTTAGTTTCAAAGGCGGGACTGTGGGAGATCAAGATTTAACCACCCTGAAATCTATCTCTTTACCTTGGCTGTTTGCTCTAGGGACATTTGACCTCCCCCACTAACTGCCTAAAGAATTGGACATGGTGGCTCCTTCCTGGAACAGATCTGTCATGATGGCTATAAAGATAATGTAGGATGGAGATTACAATAGGAAAGGCACCAACAAGCCCCTCTTATCAGAAGTTTTGTCTCTCTGGCCACATTCTCTGGATGACCCTGCGAGGAGTTGCCAGACAATCATTTACATTTATAAGGGAAATCTCCTTTTGTAAAGGTATCTCCCTCTCTGTTTTGAGAAGAGAGGGGGATGGCCTCATTTCTAGAGGCTTATCAATGTGGAAGTTGAGGCCTTAAAGCTGCATAATAACCTTACTCTTGTTTACTGTGCTTTAGTTGCAGTCTCCTGTAACTGACTCCCCCCACCCCCAAAATCCTCCTTTGTCATTGGCTGAACATGGTATTTAAGATGAGAATTTCTGCTATTGTGTTGAGAAACGCAGCGTCCCTGCTTTCTCCCATGTATACATGTTATTAAACTTGGTATTATTTTCTCCTGCTAACCTGTCTTGTTAATTATTTGGCCAGCCATAAGAACCTTAAGGAAAAGGGCAGAGGGAGATTCAACCTCTTCCCCCGACAGGGGGCATATATTAACCCTTGTATTTCTCCCCTCTGATTTTTCTCTTTTAATAAAAACCTACAACAATATTAATGATATTATGCAGAATTTGGACCTCTCAGGCAACATTTTTGCAATGATTTCAAAACTCTGGGGAAACCAAGATTCATTAAATTTGAATTCACATCTGCAAGAGATGGGGAAAGATGATGTAATGGTCTCAGGGAAGCCTGGGCTGATGGAGGTCGGAGACTTTGTTGTTCTGAAATTTGTGCTTTGCTTGTTTTTCCCTGAGCAAGGTCTAGTTTCTCTGAGTCATGATTTCTTTGTCAATAAAGATGTTTATGTCACCTCCTGTTCCAGGTCTCCTTTCTGTGAACAGTTGCTCCCACTCTCAGCACCAGTCCTAGAAAAATCTTCCCAAATGAGCAGTTTCATTTAGGCTCCTCCTTTCTCGAAATTCTTCACCACTTCCCCATTAGGTTGCTACTTCAGAGCTCAACTCTTCTGTCGGGTTTTCTAAGCTTTTATGGATCTGCTTCCCTCTCATCTCTTCAGCCTCACATTTTACTCTTTGATCTCAGACACTTGATTTCCTCATTAGCCCACAAGCTTGTCTTGCTTCTTCCTGCTCTGGGACTCTGGTCAAGTTACTCCGCTTGTCTGCAGTGTCTCCCTTCCTCTCCACTCAACTACTGCCAACCAGAGTCCTGGCCTGCCAATCTCCAATCTCTCTTGCTTGAGGCCCTCACTAATGGTTCAGTGTTCTCACATTCCTCTGAATACTTCTGGTACTTATGGTGTGTTATATCCCCCCTAAATTCATATGATGAAGCTCTAACCCCCAGTACCTCAGAATGTGACTCTATTTAGAGATAAGACCTTTACAGAGGTGATTAAGATAAAGTGAGGTCATTAGAATGGGCTCTAATCCAATCTGACTGGTGTCTTTATAAGAAGAGGAAATCTGGACACAGAAAGAGACACTAGGGGTGCGTGCACACAGAGAAAAGATCATATGAGGACACAGTGAGAAGGCGGCCGTCTGCAAGTGAAAAAGAGAGGCCTCAGAGAAACCAACCCTGCCTTGATCTTAGACTTCTAGCCTCCAGACCTGTGAGACAATAAAGTTCTGTTGTTTAAGCCACCCAGGCTGTCATATTTAGTTATGGGAATCTGAGCACATTAACACCTGGCAGAACCTTGTGCTACGGTCCTTGTTCTTCTCTCTCTCCTTCCCTTTATGAGGATACGTGTGCTTGCTGTTGCCCATGACTTGTGGTGCTCTCCGAACACTCATGGGAGAAGTGAACCTGCTCACCGTTGGACTTGGCCATGTGACTTGCTTGACCAGTGTGTTGAGAGTGGACACTATGTGTGTCATGTCCAGTAGAAGCTCTAAGAGCCACTGTATGGCTCTTAGAATAAAGCCTCTTGCCCTTTGCCGTCTGGTGAAAGAGCAGCGTGTCCCAAATAGTTGCTGCTCCTTCAGCCTGGGTCCTGCAATGTGAAGACACATGGAGCAGAGCCATAGACACTTTCAGCAGTAGCTGGCGTGTAACACAAGTGAGAAATAACTGTGGTTGTAAGATTTTGGGGTTGTTATTGCAGCAAAGCTAATACATAATTTATACCATAAAATTTATTCATTAATAATAAGGGAGTATTATTACTTCTGCCATACATTCTTCTCTGGGAATCCTTCCTGAACCCAAAAACCCCTCAAAAGTGCTCTGATATATCCCTATCCTGTCACTTATCTTCACTGTGCTCATTAATACAGACGGTCCCCTACTCAAAATTCGACTACGATTTTTTGACTTTGTGACAGTGCAAAAGCGATATGCGTTCAGTAGAAACCGTACTTTGAATTTTGATCTTTTCCTGGACTAGTGATATACAGTACAATAATCTCTCGTGATGCTGGGCAGAGGCAGCGAGCTGCAGCTCCCAGTCAGCCACTCGATCATAAGGGTAAACAAGTGATACACTTACAACCACTCTGTTTTTCACTTTAAGTACAGTATTCAATAAATTACATGAGATATTCAACACTTTACTATAAAATAGGCTTTGTGTTAGATGATTTTGCCCAACTGTAGGGTAATGTAAGTGTTCTGAGCGTGTTTAAGGTAGACTTGCCTAAGCTATGATGTTTGGTAGGTTAGATGTATTAAATGTATTTGTGACTTAGGATATTTTCAACTTACAATGGTTTAATCGGGATGTAACCTCATTCTAAGTCGAGAAAGATCTGTACCATAAGTACTTATTGAGCATCTGCTTTGTGCCAGGCACTGACCTAGGTGTATTGAATGGCTCTCTTAACTCTCTTGTCTTCTCCACTAGACTGTGAGCTCCTTTAGGTCAAGCAACTTGTTCTTATTCACCATTGTCTCCCCAGTGCCTAGTGGGGTTACTGGCACATAGTAGTACCCAATAAACATTTGTTAAATACATAAATGGCTCTGCATAAGTCTGCACAATTGGGTTATAAGATCTTTTAAGGCCAGTACTTGTTTTCTCCACCTTCTGTGCTCTTCCCAAAATCTGCCACAGAGCTAAACATGGAGTAGTTGCTCATTAGACACTAACTCACCTATTGGGATTGAATGACTTGTTACCTCTTTTGGATTCTGACTTTACTTAAAGAATGAGAATATTTTTCTTCTTTTTCCTCCCTTTTCTCCCTCACTCAGTCATCTTGGGCCTTTCCAGGGCTGGAGGGAGGAGAGATTGTGCAGTGGTTATTAGATGCTGGTGTCATCTGATCATGTTGGTTTCCAAATACAGATTTTTTTCTCACATGGGATGTGTGTAGTCAGCCTCCAAGACCGTCTCCAATGACTTCTACTTCCTGATATTACATTCTTGTGTAGTACCTCCCTCCTTTCCTCCATTGTATCCTGGTTGTAGCCAATAGAATATGGCAGAAGTGATGGTGTCAATTTTGTGATTATGTTATAAAAAACACTGTAGCTTCTGTTTTTCTCTCTTGTAATTAGCTCTGGAGGAAGTGAGCTGTCATGTTGCTAGGAGCCCTATGGAAAGACCCCTATGCTGAGGAACTTGGGCTTTCAGTCAGTAAGGAACTGAGGCCTCTTTCTAATAGCCTCATAAATGAGCTTGGAAGTGGACCCTCCAGCCTAGTCAAGCCATCAGAAGAGACTGCAGCCCAGCTGATGTCTTAGCTACAGCCTCATGAGACACTCTGAGCCAGAACCACCCAGTTAAGCTTCTCCCAGATTCCTGAGCCTCAGAAACTGTGTGAGAAAATAGAATTTGCTATTTTGAGCTACTACATTTTGGCTATTTTTTCTCTGACTCCTGTCTCCCTCAGGTGCCATCCCCATGGGTTCTGGTGGTGTGGTACTCTGTTGAGATCCTTTTGCCCCACTGTAGAGAAATCTTTCCCCTGAAGACCTGGTCTGACTTTTCTCTTCAGGAGACCACCTCTGGTCCATGGGAGCATGCATGCCTCCTTGTCCAGTCTAAAACCCTAAAAGAGCAGGTTGTCTCCAGTGTGGCCCTGTTTGCACCATGTTCACAACCTCACTCTTTCAGACTTTGCAGATTTTGAATTATATCCCAGTCCCTATGTCTCCTAAGCTCCAGGAAACACATGTCAAGCTCTTGGGTATTCTTTATGAGTCCTCTCCCCACGAATGTGTATGTGTGTGTGATGTGTGTGTGGTATGTGTGTGTGTGTGAGTACCCAGTGTACCAACTGCAACACTCTCTATCTAAGGAAATCATACATCTAGTGAATTCTTCACTGCCGGGTTCTGGCAGAGCTTGTTTTTGTTCAGTTACTTTGTAAGTCTGCCTAGAGGTCTAGCTTCTTGTTTTAGAATATGGGAGCACATGGCATATGTTAAAATGCCAAGACAACAGGCTGAGGGCAAGTGACAATTTATTTCAGTCAGGAAATCTATGGTTTCCAGGTCTGGCATTATCTAGCTGTGTGATGTTAGGGAAGTCATTTAAACTCTCTGAACCACAGTTGAGTATTTGTGTGTGTGTATGTATGGAATCCTAATAGTCTCTTCCAGCTCAAAAATTCTTCTCTGTTTTATCCTTGCCCTGAGTCTTTACCATGCTTATGAGGGGGCACTTATATCCCCTGAGCCACAGCATTTCACTTTAGGGCCATATGGTGGGCTGAATAATGGCCTCCCCAAAGATGTGCATATCCTAATCCCTGGCCCAGTGAATATGTTAATTTAGATGGCAAAAGAGACTTGCAGATGTGATCAAGAATCCTGAAACGGGGAAAGTAGTCTGGATTATCCAGGTGGGCCCAAAGTAACCATAAAGGTCCTCATAGGAGGGAGGCAGGAGGGCCAAAGACAGAGAAGGAGATGTGATGATGGAAGCAGGGGTAAGAGTGATGTGAGGAGTGGGGCATGAGCCAAGGAATGTGGGAGGCCTCTAGAAACTAGAAAAGTCAAGGAAACCAATTCCCCCTGAAGCCTCCAGAAGGAATGCAGCCCTGCTAACACCTTGATTTTAGACATCAGAGTCCCAGAATTATAAGATAATAAATTTGTGTTGGTTAAGCCCTTAAGTTTTTGGTAATTTGTTACCAGAGCAATAAGAAGTGAATGCAGACCTGGATGAAGAGAGACCTCATGGGTATGTCTTTAGACTGACTGACCTCACAGGCTCAGGATCCCTCTGCTGATGTCTGAGGTCCTGGGTCCACATGCTCTTCCAGCTGACGGACACTTTTCCCTCCAACTTCCTCTTTTGTTAACTATAGGAGAATCTGGCCTTGCTTTGAGTCATCCTTTGAAGCAGTTTACAAATGGCCTTATGTGGGCACCAAAGGATACAGTGATGCTTTCCTAAAGCAGATCATAAAACCATCACAGGGACACACAGGCATAGTGGGGAACTCATGTCAGTCGGACATTCCCCCAAATTCTCCACAACCAGTTCTTGACTGGTCCTCGTGGAGCACAGTGCCATCTCTGAGAGAGAGAATGCGGTGTAGGAACTGCTGAACTGACTTAATTCTTACCAAAGAGAAGGTTTCTGGTTAGTGTAATAGCAGGAAACCTTGGGGGTTAATGTCATTGTGAAGTCTGCAGCAGCCAAGTTATGGACTTTTGGACTGTGCACACACTCCAGATTTTTGAAAAGCGGGGCTCAGGAAGAAGGGAAAAAATAAGCACAAGGCCTGAGCCTCTAAAAGGGCAGCAGTTCAAGCTAAAAACCTTACCCCAGTGAGGATAAAAAAGGGCTACTAGGAAGCTCTCTGGCGAGTTCTGATGGAAAATATACCTGCCTCCTCCCCCAACATATAAAATATGGGGGTAAATGACCAACAAAGACAAATACAAAAGAACGGTGTGTGAAAAAAGTGTCAGGAAAGGTAATGAGGAAAATAAGCCAGAGCTTGTGAAAAATGCTGAGAATAAGAAAAATAGCTTATGAGGTATTCGTGGAGCCTGAAGAAGAATCAAGGACGGCCAGGTGCTGTGCTAGGTGATATAATATCCAGCGTGGTCCTATCGTGGAGAATAGCCGTCAAATTGTAAAGAGACAGACAAATAGGATTAAAAGAGAAGTGAAAGCCAAGTTAGGTGAGAAACTAGGAAGGAGATGCCCTAGTAGTTGTCAAATATATTCAGATCTCCAGGGCCAGTGGCTTATACCCTCAAGGAGTGGTTCCCAAAGTGTAGTCCCTGGACCACTAGCAGCAGAATTCCTTGGGAATTTCTTAAAATTGGAAATTCTTAGGTCCACCCTAGACCTGCTGAATCAGGACTCTGGGCCTGGGGCCCAGAAATCTGTGTTTTAACAAACCTTGCAGGAGATTCTGCTACGTGGGAATTCATAATCTGGACTCCATGGATGAACTTCAGTGGGTCAGTGAATCCTCCGGTATAAGACACAGATATTTTTGTCAATGTTCATTTTTTGAGTGGAGGAAGATGGTTCTTGGCTTTCTTTAGATTCATGATTTGAGACCCAAAAGTTTCAGAATCATTCTTCTAGCATGTTGAAAGAACTTACTGCTGTCTTTGCAAGACTGCTGATGGTACTAGGAGAAATCATAGAGACTTGTAATTTGGTAAATAAAGTCTTCCTAGTTTTTAAAAATCAGAATTAGACGGATCCTGAAAACTGTAGTTTGGTTAACTTGGCATTGATCTCTGGCAAAAATCTGGAACGCTTTATTAGGTGGTTGGGGTGTGAACACTTAACAAGGAAAACAGTTGAGTGTCAAGAGCCAAAAGAGGTTCATTAGTATCCAAACACACCAAATGGACTCTGTGATGTTTTATTTCTGCTATTCAAGGACATTCCTGGTGTTTAAATACAGAAAAGTATAAAGAAGAACGCAAAGATGGCCATCATCCCACTGCAAGATAACTGAGCTCCCCTCTGTCACCCATCAATGCTTTCTGTATTCTTCTGGAAAAGAAAATTTACACATAAATGGATTGCTCTCTCTCTCTTTCCGCAAGTATACTGTTCTGCACTTTGCATTTAAAAAAAAATTAATTGTTATGTCTTAGAGATCTTTCCATGCTAACATCCATAGTGTTCCTTCATTATTTTTAATGGTTGTATAGCTTTCTTTCACACCTTTTACTGTTCTATAGATATTTTTAAAACATTAATATTATTTATGTTTGTTTTGCTATTGCTAGCATTGATGCAATAAATAATGTTGTACACATATTCTGTATATATTTCCAAGTATATCCATAGAGTAAATCCCTGTATCCGTAAGATAAATTCCTACTGAATCAAAATGTACATACATTTTAATATTGCAAAGTGCCCTTCAATGTGGTTCTGTCACTTTATACTCACATGAGCAGGAGGTGAAAATGCTTGTTTTTCCACATCATTGACACTACTAGGTTTAAGCATTAAAAAAAATTGCCAATGAAATAGGGAAAAAACCCGTCATATTCTTGTGTTTTGATTTGCATTTATTCATTAATAAGCTTAGACACTGTTTCAAAAGTCTATTCATTGTTCATACTTTTCTTTTTATGAAATCCTCCTTGTATCCTTTGTTCATTTTTAATATGTTGCTTAACTTTTTATTTTTAATTTGCTATTTATAAATTAAAGAAAATTGTCCTTTCTTCATCATGTTGCAAGTACTTTTCCAGTTTGTGATTTTTCCTCTAACTTTGCTTATGGCTTTTTGTTTTGTCACATTGATTTACAAAAATACACGTAGTCAGATTTATTATCCTTTTCTTTTATGGCCTCATGGTTTTTAAAATCTAAGTGGGGGCCGGCCCCGTGGCTTAGCGGTTCAGTGCGTGCTCCGCTACTGGCGGCCCTGGTTCGGATCCCGGGCACGCACCGAGGCACCGCTTCTCCGGCCATACTGAGGCCGTGTCCCACATACAGCAACTAGAAGGATGTGCCACCATGACGTACAACTATCTACTGGGGCTTTCGGGGCGGGGGGAAAGAAGGAGGAGGATTGGCAATAGATGTTAGCTCAGAGCCGGTCTTCCTCAAAAGAAAAAATAAATCTAAGTGGGATTTCTAGATTGATAGATAAGGGAAATGCCACAAAACTCTTTTATAAGGACTTTATCCAAGTGTTTTACAAAACTTGCCATGATATCCTAGTGGACAAGATGGAGAAATGAGAGTTGGATGATGTATACATCAAAGTGCCTTTATAGTTTACTCAGTGAATGTACATGAAGAGTGCTGATTAATGCATCCATGTCAACTGTATTCCCTTGGCCTTGATGAAGATAGAAGATGTAATTCTCATTTTTTCAGACAGAAGAAAGGTCAAGATGGGATATTTAATTCCCTGAATAACAAAATCAAGATTCAAGAAGATCTTGACAGGACAGAATAATGAGTTTAAAACCAACAAGACAAGTTTAAAAGAGATAAATCAAAGATTTGTACTTTTCTAAAAGTTCAGATATACAAGGACAGATGAGAAGGCCTGGGATACCAGATATTCGAGTAAATAACACCACAACAAAGATGCAGCTCAGTGTGAGTCAATCGTGTACGAGGAATACCAAGAAAGTCAGTGTGGTCTTATGTTCTTTCTGGACTATTCAGTAATTTTTAAAAAAAATCTTTTAATTTTGAAATAATTATAGACTTGCAGAAATTTGCATAAAGAGTACAGAGAGGTCCCATGTATCTTCTCATCTACGTTTTCCCAGTGGTAACATCCTACATAATTGCAGTACAATATTAAAACCAGAAAGTTGACATGTGAACACTTAACCTTATTCATATTTCACCAGTTTTTACATTCACTTATTTGTGTGTGTGTGTGTGTACAGTTCCATGTACACCATTTTATCACATGTGTAGATTCATGTATTCTTAACAGTTTATAATTGGTAAGTAAAGTAAGAATAGACTTATCTGTAGAAAAAAATTGTCCTTTTATTTCAGGTAAATCAAGGCTGGAATTCTATGTAAATGACCTCCCTGGGATAAAAGTGTAGACAGCGGATGAACTTGCACAAAGCACTCCTATTTTACCTTGATCATGCTATATTTGCATTTGTAGGGCTATATTTAACAGTATATTGACAAACTATAGAATTGAAAGGAAATGGGACGTTTAGCAATGATTTTCAAATGTCCTATGAAGGTCTTCATGCAACAAAGGGATTAGGCTTATTCACTGTCATGACAGTGGCCATTAAGAGAGACTGGAGGCAGTTACAAGTTACTGCCTCTTTGAGACTTTGACTCAAGGAAACTTTTTCTAGAAGGAGAGCTGTAAAATGGTGGAATTTGGCTGCCATGAAAGTAGTAGGTAGGAATTATTTAAACAAAGGCAGAGTGACGGCATTTCAACAGGGGCTTAGAGGAGATTCTTTAACTAAAGTTTGGATTGGAAGACCACTAAAATTCTTCTCAACTCAAAGACTCTAGAATTCTATATTGATGAATATCATACAGGAGCTGGAATGTTTGAGAGGATGGCTTCTGTTGTATATCCTACATTGAGAAGAAAGAAGAGGGTGAGGGATGGGAGAGAGAAGAGGTAGGAGGAAGTCCTGGTGGTCCTAGTGGCACCCATGCAGTAAAGAAATAAGCAAAAGCAGTTATGAAGATATATCTTTAAATGCTTTGTTGAACTTTTCCCATTAACTTTGTGAAGAGCAATGATTGTATTCAGCTACAGTGTCTATTAATTTTGAAGATAAAGATAGAGATTTGATAGGTATTTTTGTCACTCTTTGTCATTCTTCTTTTCCTTTCTCTCTTTTTCAAGTCATTGATACAGGCTTTAATTTAAAGAATGCTATATCTAGTAGACTTCTGATACTGTTTAACTGCTTTTCTTTAATCTAACTTGAACAGACCTAGGTTATTGTGTGGCGAGTTTACAGTTCTTTATGTCACACGTGTTTGTTGATGGTAAGGATCCAAGGAGCCTGGGGGTTACCAAAAGGTGGCTGCTGTCATTCTCTGAGGCCTGTGTAATTAAGAGCCTTTCCCTTGGAGCTGTAAAGGAGAACATGTGCTGTAAAAGCATCTTGAGGGAGAGAAAAGTTATCAGGTACATCAGTTTGGATTTCATCCAATTGAACACAATAGAACACTCAAATACAGGGAGTTAAGCAAATGAAAAAGTATTTATTTCTCATATGACAAGAAGTTGAGAGGCAGAGATTGCCAGCTTTCGTTCAGTGGATCTGTGATGTTAGGGCTTCTGTCTCTTCAATTTTCCAGGCTTTTCCGCATGGACACGTGAGGGCTGCTGCAGCTCCAGTCAGCATGTCAGCATTCAAGGAAGGAAGAAGGGAGAAAAGAGAAGGGGAAAGGAAGAAAGGGAAAGAGGAACGGTTAACATCAACTTTTCAGGAAATGCAAATGCCCTCCCAAAGCCTTCCCTCATATCTCATTGGCCAGAATTTTCCCTTCTACCCACAATTTGGGTCCTACAATTTGACTAAGACATTTGCACAATTCTTTAATAATCTAAGAGGAACCAAGACAGGGGAACAGAGAGCTTTCTATAATGTGCAAATGATTTAAGGACATTAACTTGTGAAGACAAACTATGGATCTCAGAGTCCCCCTTAAATACTCATCTGTGTCTGGAATTAAGAGAAAGCAAGTAGGGAGATGAAAATTTTGATAACTCTCTACTGAAATGAAATCGTCTGAAGTATAGAATATAAAATTGGTCGTAAAAGCTCTTCTCATGATTTTGCTGCAGCCATTTTCTGAAAAAAGATCGATTTATGAGCAATTTCTTTATAGTGTCTGTTTTTTATTGTAAACATGGTGAGATGAGCCTCTGGGCTGTCGCATTCTGGAGCCCAAGTCGGTTTCAAGAGATCATCTGTCTCCATTTGAGAGTTGTATTTCGGTAATTGAGACCAGAGCTTGACTCCTTGTGTCCACAATGCTACTAAATAGAATTAGGGATTTCATGGGAAGAACAATGAAGGCCCAAATTCTGTTACTATGCTATTTACTTAATATGTATGAACATACAGATCTTTTAAGAGGTAATATAAAACAGGCACTGTATTCTTGGGCTCTAAGGGCTGGTTTTAGAAAATGTGTTTGGTAACATAACTCTGATTGTTTGAGGGGACTTTGAGCATCTAAGAGGGAGGTTTGAATTAGCCCCTTTTTATAAATGAGGAAACCAGGGGCCAGGAGAGTTAAGGAACTTGCCTGAAGTTTCCCAAATAGAGCTGAGATACAAAGTGAGTCTTGTCTGATCCATGGACCTTCTTCTTCATAAGGAGGACACGCTAAGCTACTGCCAAGCTCCACAAAATGAGTAAGATAGGGTGTATCTAGGTAAAGCAATGAGGTCCAGATTGAAAAGATTGTCCTGTAAGCCCGAGGTCACGTGGTTTGGTGTTGGCGCTCTGCCTCTGTGATTTAGTGTACGTGTGTGGTACAATGATTTAGACGAGAATCCGTGAGCTCATTCTTGCTGTGGATGTGGGTGCCGTCTGTCTGTTACTGCTCCCCAACACACAGGGGAAACTGGCCCCAGATGTTTGTCCTCTCAGATGTCCACCTGGTCCTGGGCCTGTGTCCCTGTGGACATAGCATGCCCTCATACTGCAGTCACCATTACACACTCGGCCACTAGTTGCACACCGAACCCGCTGACTTGGCCTCCCAGAGGGAGGACACAGCCCCATTGCCCCTTAGCTCTCCAACCCTTGTGAGGAGACTGAACATTTTTGAAAGAGCGTATACCCAGGGGTAAGAGTTTAAAAAAAACAAATGAAAAGGTGCAGAAAGAAAGGTGCATTTAGCAGGAGTATTTCTGGCCACAGATGGGCTTGGCTGGCACAGCTCGTTTTTCTTCATTTCCATCCTGTCTAAGGGACTCTAATCCAAAGCCTGCCCTTGGAAGTTTCTCCTTTGTCTTCTCTCCTGTGGGTGCCTATCCCCTTGGAGGTACTCCAGATGGGGTAGGTGAACATATGCCAGAGCAAGTATCTATGGATGCACTTCACATTCAAAGGCTTTGCTTTGTGGATGGCGAAGGCTCGTTTTCCCATATATGTTTTTAATGCCATGACTTTGAGTGGATATTAATAGTACTGGAAAAATAGGAATGAAGTAAACAGAAAAGTTTTATTTACCTTCCTGTTTTCATCTCCAGCTCTCTAGTGTCAGGCTTGACACTCCTCAAAACAAACCATTAATATATTATGTACATAGGTACACACGTGTAAATATCCACATACATGTGTACATGTGTATTTTTTTTACACATATACACACATATCTCTGTGTTTGGGATATAGCTGGTTAGAGTGCTGGAGTAATGGGTTGAGCACACCTTTATGCATTTTTCAAGCTCCCTTCTCCTTTAAGCAATTTAGCCATACCTATCATGAGTTACAGGTTTCACTGGGGCTTCCAGACTAAGACAGACTAGGAAGAAGAATCTGGCCACCCACCTCCAGAAAAATTGGCCATGAACCCTGTGAATAGATCATTGTTTCATATAGCTCTAGAAGGTGAGAGGATGGTGTAAAAAGACTGGGCAGGATTCTACTCTGCTGTACACAGGGTCACTAGGAGTCAGAATTGACTGGACAGCACCACCACCACCAACAAATCATGAGTTGCAAGAATGGACATACTCTTTGATACAGTAATTCCTCCTTGGGAAATGACACCAAGGAAATCATTTAAAAGAAAGAGGAAGTTATAAAATACATCGATGTATTTCTTTGACACATGGAGGTATATTAATTTATAGTTTACAAAGCCTTTTCACACATATTATCTCATTTCATCTTCACAACAACCCTCTGGAGCAGGTGGTTTTATTTTTCCTCTTTATTTTATAAATGAAGGAACAGGCTTAGAGAGATGGTGTGGTTTCTTTAAGTTTGCACAGCTGAATGAGTGGTAGAGTTGAGAAAGTTCTGCTTACTTCAGAGAGCAGGGAAACCCAACCAAGAAAGATGGGACATTAGTCAAAAAGATCCACAACAAAGCACGTGAATGTGTATGTGCTTTGAGAGAGGAAATGGGAATCGAGATCTTCAGGCTTCAAGGTCAGTGTTCTCTTTACCACACGATTACCTCTTCCCAGTGAGAATGAACTTAATGAACATCATGAAGGCCTTACCTACCATAATTACAGAGACTATGAAACAGGGTGGAGAGTGTTTGTGGCATAATTTAAGTTACGACATGAAATAAAAAAGTTATATCTATAGTATAATTATGTGTGTAATATATGTATATTTAAGGATGAAAATTGGAAGGAACTTGGAAAAATAAATAGGCTGTTATGAAGGGTGATTCTGTGTGATGCCAGACTGGGTTCTCTACAGGTTGTGTTAAGGAGATTGTAATGAAATTTTAATATTTTTTGCTTAATATAGGTAAAATTAACAATAGATTAAAAAAATCCAAATACTAATAAAAATGAACATTTGAGTGCAAGTACTGAGCCAAGTGCTTTTCATGCCTAATTCTATTTAATCACAACTCCAGGAGGTACATATTGTGATAATTTCCACTTTGTAGTTGAGAACCTCAAGTCTTAGGATGATTAAACAACTTCTCCGTGGTTATAAGGCTAGAAGTCAACTGGGGGCACTTGAATTTATGCTCTGTTTCCTCCAACCCCCAAATACCAACAATCCTTCAATGTGTGTCCTGTAGAGAGGACAGTTGGTCATTAAACTGTCCAACTCATCTTATGTGTTGATGTGTCTACACAGACTCTTTGTCTCATCATGGAAGAACTTTAATTGATTGACAGATGTTAGCCATTCACAGAGAGTCTAATTACTTAGGAACTCTTTGTGGGCCTTTTACACGTACTAGATGAAACGCATTCAGGAAGTAGAGATTTACAACCTCCTTTGCAAAACAAGTGTCCAGAATAGCAGAGGCTGCTGTGAAGGGTGATTGTGAATGTGCTGCCAACACTGGGTCCTCTACAGGTTTAATGGCAGCATTGACCAGAATTTTAGCTCATGTGGTAGGGGTATTTGAAAATTCATGAGATGCAGAAGAGGGGACCACATCTTCCACCCCAAGGAACAGTGCTAGCCCCAGGATTTTTCATAAATCTCCAGGAAGAAAGCCAGTATTTTCTTGCTCTCGGTCTGAATTGGTAGGATAAATGCCTCAGTTCTCTACTTGACTTTGCCCAAGCTTTAACTCTTTGCTGCAAAGAAAAGAAAAGTTGTCCTCTACTAACAGAAGGAAGCAGCCTGAGTTTCTTGGTTCTAATGGGACTGGAATTTTTCCTCCTGGGACTTGAGTAATGAACCCATTGTAGAAATATCCTTCTTGCTGCAAGTTACAACATCTCCGGTCTGCCGGGGGCAGATTGCTCTTTGAAAGAGAGATTTACAGAAGGTTTTGGAGAATGGAACACAAAGCTGTTTTTTCATGCAGCCCCCATGAGAGAGCTGGCCTTCCAGGTATCTCTCCTTCATAGGATGGAGTTTTTAATCTGTAGGCGTCAGGTTCCTTACTCCTTACCTTTCCCATTTCCTCTTTCAAATCATATGCACTTTCAAGTGCTTTGTTGTGGATCTTTTTGATTAGTGTCATATCTTTCTTGGTTGGGTTTCCTTGCTTTCCAAACTAAGCAAAATAGAATCACCCTGCTCTGTCCCTGCCTCCTTTTGTTTACTTCTTTCAATTATTTTAAATCTTGAATTGTGTTCTTGTTCTGGGGCTTTTATTCTTTGGTGTGAAACTGGTCCAATATTAATGCTCCTTAATGCTATGCATAGGATTCCTCCTCTGCAAAGCACTCCATGAAGATTAACTAATTAATTCTCTCAACTCCCTTTGTCCTGTAGGGACAATTACTAGTTGGCTAACAATAGGAAGAAGAAGAAAAATGATTCTTACTCTTTTCATAAGTGTCTTCAAGCTTCAAAGCACATCCCACCATTAGCTAGAATATAGGATAAGGGAAAGAGAGAGGAGAGGAGACATTTGAGAGAAAATCCTCTGTCACCTTCACGAAATTCTCTACCAAGGACTTTGGTGCAGGTTCTTTAGGGGATAAACTATGTGAAGCCAGCTTTGTCTAACTACTTAGGTATGAGCTTAATTCTTATGCTAGTTTTCCTTCTGATTTAGAATCCTAGAACGTTAGACGATTCTGAACTTGGAGACACAATAATTCAACTACTTGCCTTTACAGATGTGAAAACTAAGGCAGAGAAAGCTTAGATTATCTCAAGGTCACACAGGCTAGGTTGGTTTGTTCCTTGGCATGTCCTTGGCTTCTCTGTTAGATAAGGTGTCTGCTCACCTTGAAGGTCTTATGGGAATATATTAAATGATTGGGTCACTGGCCAATGCTGGGCTTAGATATTGGGCTACGCTCAGCGTCTGCGTATGGTTCCTGAGTGAAGTGGAGGTTACTTGCACTGTTGTGCAAAAATACTCTCTTAGTACGTTTGGGGAAAATGAGATATAGAATACATCATTTATCTTCATAGAGAGTCAACAGATATTTGATTTAAGCACACACTCCGTTACGGAGTTCATTGTAGCAAATTCTGTAATTATAAGTTTTATGGCAACTCCTACTACTAAACCATTTTCATCCCTCTCCTAGCTGTCTGAAAAACCACAAATTGGGTGGAAATTTTCGTGGCTGGACTCTGCCTGGTAGAGAATGGATGGTTTCTGGGCGCACACAGAAGGAAAGAAAATCTCATTAGCTGCCTCTAAGTTATTGTTGAATGGGAAGAAATGTAAGCATATTCCTCTTCCAGTTTGTAAAAGAGTGGAATGTTTCTTTTCTCTGTATTGTGAAATTGTGAAAAACGAGGCAGAAAGACCTCATTTTCAAAGCGATATAGAATCTCTAAGAAGTGTTGGGAGAAAAAACGCTGTACAGAGTCACTTCTAAGCTTGCCCTGGATGGGGCTGCTCATGATTTCAGCATCTACTCTGCCAGTGTTTATGCTTTACATTTGCCTCTGCTCTGTCTTGATCGTTGTGTTCTTGGAACCCTGAATTCCTGGAGTTAGACAAGGGATGTGAAACCCTAGCTTGGCAGAGAGAGGCTTGGCATGCATCCTGGTTTGTGGTCATTTCTGAGGGAGTAGGATCTAGCCTCAAGGGGTAAGTAGATGAAACTGGTTTTGTACAGGGTTTATAGAGTGCCACATGCCAACAGGTGCCTGACAAACATTTTCTGAGGACCCATAGTTCTGGAACAGGATTCCAGATACTTGAAAAAAATCTTCCTCACTCTGTCTTGAAATGTAACTTTTACCACTTACATGAGCAGACTTCTTACCCTCCAGTCAGTCACATGACTGTCTTCTCTAAGTGTTGTGTTTTTGATGCTGAACTCCCTCACTCCATCTTTCCATGGATTCTGAGTCTAAGTCATCTTTCAAGGATTACCTCAGTTTCTTGGTTTCCTCCGTCTCCCCAAGCCTCTCCTGATTATCTTAGGTGATAAGTAAAAAACTTAAATTTTAAAACTTAAGGCAATAAGTTCTCATTCTCAATACTCAGGAAGTATTTATTTGTCATACTCCCAGATTAAAATGCTTGCTTACAAATGTTTTATATGGTTCACAAATTGTTTTGTATACATTGCTTGTCTCCCTGCATAGGTTATAAGTGCTGTGGGGACAGGGACTGTCTTCTTTTATGTACCCAACTTTAGTATTTAGGGGAATTCTAAGACACAGTATATGTTTAATTAACAGTCATTGTGTTGTAATATAGTACATGTAGGGAATGCTTTCTTTCCCTTATAAGGTATAAACTCTTTAAGGACAAATCTTTTAGTAATTCATCTTTTTGTTCCTTACACTCATTGGATCCTTAATAAATATTTGTTAAATGAATTATTTGTGATCACCTGAGCCTTTCAGAGAGGTCATTTGTCATTAGCTTCCTCCCAAATCTCCAGGGACTCATCACTCTTACAGACATTGATGACTCCACTTCTGGTGGAACATTTTCATAGCTATGGCTAATTATTTACAGTGATCATAGATGCATGGGATTGTTTTTGGATGCTATTGATTTTCCTCTAATATCCATGTCTTTGCAAAAATTGTTTCTATGGAAAGTGCCCATTGTGTCTTTTTTCTTCATCCTTCATACACAAAGACAAGAATTTGAAAAATAGTATTATTGCCTTATTATGCACCCTATGTCATTGTATTATTACCTTCAGCATCCTTAAACCTTATTTGAAAATAGGTGGAGATAAAAGTATTGAATAAAAGTATTCTTAAAGCACTGACCTGTGTAACCTGAAACAAAAATTCCTATAGCCGTTCCTCAGCCTCTCTCCCTTCTTCTCTAATGCTGTGGATTCATAACTGTACAGTTGTAGGTGCTGTCAGGGTGGTCTTCCTGCATTCTTATTCTTCACCACGTGGTATCATGGACACTTAGCCTGAGAACCTCGAATCCCAGCTGCTCCATTGGTCTGGTTAACTTTTCTTGAAAATTTATTTTCTTACTTTAAAAAAAGCTCACTAGTATTATTTCCTAAAGTAATAAACTTATTTTTGAGGTGGATTCTGTTATCACCCTGTAAATATTCCTTTGCTAATGAAATTATTAATACATTGTAATTTACATAGTTCTTCAGACATAGTAAATATTTTGAAATATCCAAATAGGAAAAGATATTTTGTTTATCTCTTCATTTAATAAATGTACTCAACATTTACTCTGATTCTCTGTTTTTTCATGAGGAAGATTGGCCCTGAGCTAACATCTGTGCCAATCTTCCTCTATTTTATATATGGGACACTGCCATAGCCTGGCTTGATGTGTGTTGTAGGTCCATGCCTGGGATCCGAACCTGCAAACCCTGGGCTGATGAAGCAGAATGCGCCAAACTTAACCACTGCGCCACCGGGCCAGCCCCTACTCTGATAGTTAGTGAAACACTAACAAAAGGATGCATCTTATCCCTGCTTTCTGGAGGTTTACAATCTAGAAGGTGATCAGAACAACATCAGAGTTAAGGATCTGAGACCTGAAATAGAGGCAGAGGCTGTACATCTGCGGTCTGGGTTCTCAGAGAAAAGAACCATTTGTTATAATTTTGAGTAATCTGAGAAGCCTTTCATAAGAGGAAGCTTTGAAATGAAACCTTGATGATTGAGTAGATGAAGAAAGGGATGGGGTGGGAGTTAGGGAAGACTACTGTAGGCCAAGGAAAGAGCTGAAAGAAAGACTGATAGATAAGAGTGCATGAGTAGTTTAGAGAGGAAGACCAACATGCTGGGGTGGGATGTCAGGAGGCTGTTGTTTGGGTATATGAGGGATAACAAAGCACAACAAAACATTAAGACAATCTTTTTCTAAAGTAAGAAGCCGTACTCATTCCTCTGTTTTACTCTTGCTTCTGAAAGGATTAATGTGGCAATATAATTAACACTGTTCCTATAGAGGGACCAAAGTGCTGATGCCAATGCCAGGAGAAGGAAGGTGTTTTGGAAAGATAGCAGTGGATGCGGAGTTATCAAATCACCTGCAGTGGCACCTCGATTGACTGCAGGAGCCTTGGTTGTATACATTCGGTTAATCACTGGGGTTTCCCTTGACAAACAGAAAAGTCTCCCGGGAATAGCAAACATTAGAAAAACTCAAAGTCAGGGGTCCTGAGGTCTAAACTTGCTGTGTGACCCTGGGGAAATCATTTCATCTTTCTAGGTCTTAACATCCTCATCTGAAACATAAAATGGTTGGACAAAAAAGCCTTTAAGATTTATTTGGCTCGTCCTACGATTCTCTGGGTCAGGGTTTTTCAAGCTTTCTTGAACATCTGCTTCTTCAGGAGCCTCACTCCTGAGAGTCGGTGTTAGGAGCTAATTGCACTTCCACTAAGACTCTCAGGGTCTCCTCTCTCCCCACAAGGATTACGTCAGCAGGTAGTCCATGCTGAGAGAATCTGCAGTCTTTTCAGACTGATCCAGTCTGCACTGTTCTTCCCCTTTCTACCTCTAGAGTATTGATTCCTGGAGAAACAAAGACCTATTTTTAAACTTTTCCTGTTTATTAGCACTAGGCAAATTTTAAGAAATCTTTATTGAGAGTTCCTAGGGGCCAGGTACTGGGGACACAGAGACAAAAATTTGCCTTAAGCAGCACTGTCCAATTGGTAGAACATCCCTGCAAAATTAATAAAGACCTGGCAGTTTGTCAATTGATGAAATGGACATTTAATAGTTTTTCAAACCTGAAGCCCTAAATATGTACTTATTTTTCCCTTCTATCCCATTAAACAATAATTCTCCAATATCTCTGAAGGAATACAAGCTCAGGGAAGGGCAAAGATCCTATCAGTCATTGTCAATTTATTGAACACTCACAAAGTGAAGGATGATTTGTAAAATCCTGGGGCCAGCGCCCTTGGATGAGTGGCCATAGATTATATGCATGTTCAGCTGATTCCTAAAGCTTTAGGATGGAGGGGCCTTATGTCACATTTTTTTCTCCCTGCTACTTCTCTTTCCCCTCAGCCTCGTCTGGATTCTCTAATTTTTGTCCATTTTTTTCTTCTTCCTCACCTTTCTCTCCATTTTCCTACTCCTTGATCAATTTACTTCCCTGATCCCTTTTTTTTTTTTTTTGGTGAGGAAGATTGGCCCTGAGCTAACATCTGTTGCCAATCTTCCTATTTTTGCTTGAGGAAGATTGTCACTTGAGCTAACATCTGTGCCAATCTACCTCCACTTTGTATGTGGGACTCTGCCACAGCATTGCTTGATGAGCAGTGTGTAGGTCCATGCCTAGGATCCAAACCCATGAACCCTGGGCCACTGAAGCAGAGCACACAAACTTAACCACTGCGCCACAGAGCCAGCCCCCTCTCACCCTCTTATAGGTACCTTTATTAAGGGTAAACTGTGTGCCAGGCACAGATCATTACTTTACCTAGATCATTATTTAATCCTAACAACAATATTTCTATGAGAAGGAAACCGAGGCTCAATGATGCTGTCATTTGGCCAAGGTCCCACAGTAAGGGGCAGAGCTCCAAGACGAATCAGTCTGAAATATCAAAATCCAGCCTATACATCTTCCTTGCAAAGCAGTTTTCTTTCGTCAATTAAGTATGCCTGAAACTTTTCAGATAACCTCCGGAAAGTTAAGATGGCTGTGTCTTCTTTGATAACAGATACAATTATTTGAGAAACCAATGTCTCAAACTTGCAAAATCTGCAGGAAGGACCTTCTGGGCCCTTTGGAGTTTTTTTTGCCAAGTACCAACATCTCCTTAAGGCAAGGAACAGCAATTATGACAAAAGAGACTAGGAAATAAAAGGAATAAACAATGTAGTGATTGCTCTGGAAAAACCATAGCCCATCTCATATTTCCATTTTAATAATGACCCCTAGTATTTCCAGGGAGTTTTGGAGCAGGCATGTTATCTTAAAACACTTTTGAACTTGGGCATTTTCATTGCCTTTACAAGGGCAGCCATAACGAAGGGAAGACTCTTAGCTGCAGTGAGTAGAACAATTAAATGCTTACCTGCTGACATTTCAAACCACTTCTTGATTGGAAACAAGGGGTTGAACCAGCTCTGGTGTTTATCTGTAAGAGGTTTTGTATTTTTTTAATATTATTTTCCTGGAAGCTCCTTGGAGTGTTGTACTTTTGATTTTGTTCAGCTTAGCTGAGCTTGAAAGTAATAATGTAAATTCAGAGTGAAATATAACTCCTGTTGCTACTTTAATTTTATATTGTCTGCTTACCCAACAGTGGTTGGGAATTAATCTTGGAATCATACCCAAGTTAAGGTAGTTATTGAATCCCACTGAATTTGACATTCATGATGAAACTGAGGAAACTAGGGACCTAATTCATTGTCTTTTTCCTTATTTCCTGAGGCTCTCACATCTGGCAGTAAAATTTCCCTTAAATCAGGGTAAAGAATTGAATTGTCAGTTCCCTTTGAGACTTGATCTTGAGACTTCCTGATTTTGGAATTATGGTGCTTAATGTTTTTCTCAGTTATGACTGCACAGTATTAGCCTAGGATAACAAGAAGAGGAAAGGCTGCCTTCATGGCCTCTTCCAAGAGCTTCTAGAGATTGGCTATGGAAGATGTGGCTGCTGAGAGCTTCCAGTAGACTGCCTAGCTATGGATGAAGCAGAAACATGCCTGTTATAAATTGTACTGATGCTGTGATTTAAAGTTATATGTCCTTTGAAGGACCTAAAACTGTGCTAAATTATATCACGACCAACAAACATTTGCTCAGTATTTACTGTGTGCCAGACATTAAACTAGATGCTAAGCATGCAGAACTAAATAAGTCACAGTCCCTGTCTTCAGAGAGTTTCTTTATCCAACCAGAAACTGGGGCGACCTGAACTCTTCTCATGAATTAGAATTGTAAGGAAAAATGTTGATTGCATCCTTTTGTTGGTGAAAATAATAAACTCAGGTTTGAAATGGTCAATTGTCACTGTTACTAATTACTAAAATGACTAATTGTCCACTGTTAGTAATTTTTGTCTATTATGACTAAAGTTCTTATAAACATGTGTGTAAAAGTTTTTGTGTGGACCATATATTTTCACTTCTTTTGAGTAAATACCTCAGAATGGAATTGCTAGATTAACTGATAGGTGAATGTTTAAATTTATAAGACATTGCCAAACTTTTCCAAAGTGGTGGTCCCATTTTACGCCTTCACCTACAATGTATGAGAATTCTAGTTGCCCCAGATTGTTGGCAACACTTGATATTGTTAGTCTTCTTAATTTTAGCTATTCTAGTGGGTGTGCAGAGAAATTTCATTGTGGTTTTAATTTGCATTTCCAGATGACTACTGATATTGAGCATCTTCTCATTTTGTAAAGTGTCTTGCCTATTTTAAATTATGTTGCTTCGCTTATTACTATTAAATTTTAGAGTTTTTAAAAATGTATTCTAGATACAAGTCCTTTGGCATATATATGAATTGTGAATATGTTCTCCCAGTCTACGACTTGCCTTTTCATTTTATCAATGGTGTCTTTCAGCAAACAAAAGTGTTTAATTTTGATCAAGTCCAATTTATCAATTTTTTCCTTTTTATGATTTGTGCCTTTTGTGTATTATCTGTGAAATCTTGGCTTCCCTCACAGTCACAAAGATTTCTCCTATGTCTTCTTCTAGAATTTTACCTTTTCTGTTCAGGTCTATGATACATTTTGAATTAACTTTTGTGTATGTGAGATAAGGGTTATGGCGGATTTTTATCCATATAGATGCCCAATTGTTTCAGTGCCAGTTGTTGAAAAAACTATTCTGTCCCCTCATTGAATTTCCTTGGTGTCTTTGTGAAAATCAAGTGACCACAGATGTGTCTGTCTATTTGCTGGATTCTTTATTCTGGTCTATTGATCTATATATCTGACCTTATGCCAATAGCACACTGTCTTGAGTACTGTAGACTTAAGAGTAAGGCTTGGTATAAGGTAATGCATCCTCCAACCTTTTTAAAATTTTTTCTTTAAAATGATTGTTTTGATATCTATGATCCTGTGCATTTCAGAATCAGCTTGGTCAATTGTTACAAAATGCCTGCTAGCGTTTTGGTTGGGATAACATTAAATCTGTAGATTAATTTGAGGACAATTGGCATCTTAACACTACTGAGTCTTCCAGTCCCTAACTATGGCATACCTCTCCACTTATTTAAGTCTTTTTAGTTTCTTTCAGAAATGCGTTATCACTTTTAGCTATAGATCTTGCACATATTTTGTTAAATTTATTCTTAATTACTTTATGTTTTTGGATGATACTATTTTTAATACTGTTTTTCAATTTCAATTTCAAATACTAGCCTATTGCTAGTATATAGAGTACATTGACTTTCATGTATTGACCATTTATCCTGAGACCTTGCTAAATTCACCTTTTAGCTCTTTTAAAAAACTCCCTAGAAATTTCTGTGTATGTTATCATGCTGTTCGCAAATAGATTTTTTTTTTTTTTTTTTTTTTTTTGTGAAGAGGATCATCCCTGAGCTAACATCCTTGCTAATCCTCTTCTTTTTGCTGAGGAAGGCCGGCTCTGAGCTAACATCTATTGCCAATCCTCCTCCTTTTTTTCCCCCAAAACCCCAGTAGATACTTGTATGTCATAGTTGCACATCCTTCTAGTTGCTGTATGTGGGACACGGCCTCAGTGTGGCCAGAGAAGCGGTGCGTTGGTGCGCCCCCTGGATCCGAACCCGGGCCGCCAGTAGCAGAGTACGCGGACTTAACCGCTAAGCCACGGGGCCGGCCAGCAAATAGATATTTTTAATTCCTTCTCTCCAATCTGTTTTTGTCTTTTTTTTTCCTCTCCTTATTATACTGTCTAAGGTCTCCAGTATGACGTCACACAGAAGTGATGAGAATGGACATCCTTGCCTTTCTTGCTGTCTTGGGGGAAAGCACTGAGCTTTTCAATACTAAGTATAATCATTAGCTGTACATTTTTTTGTAGGTGCCATTTGAAAGGTTGCTAATTTGCTGAGAGGTTTTTTTCCTTCTTCTTTTTTTTTTCTTTTATCATGAATCGGCATTAAATTTTGCCAAATAGTTTAGTCTCTTGAAATGGTAAATTTCATTAGTTGATTTTTGAATGTAAAATCACCATTTGTGATATAATAAATAATGTGTATTTGGTCACTGCCTTCGGTTCGTGACAGAGCTCTTAAAACCCTTGTAATTTCCTGAGTGATAGGGTGATAGGAGCATCTTTTGCTCTAATATCTGGTCTTTGACCCTGGTTCCTGACACAGAGCTCCTAAAAATCTTGTAATTTCCTGAGTGATAGGAGTGATAAGAGTGTTTTCATGAGCTCCTAAATCCCTTGGAATTTCCTGGGTAAAATGATCACCTTTTATTCTAATCAAGTGACCTTTGGTTGGCTCCTAGATAGCTTCAAGATGGGGACTGGTCACCAGAAAGACCAAGCCATGATTTGAAGCTTGGAACTTTCAGGCCCAACCCCCATCCTCTGGTGATAGGAGGGGGCTGGAGATTAAGTTAATAATGGATCATGCCTACATGATGAAGCCACTGTAAAAATCCCTTAACTACAGGGTTTGGAGAGCTTCTGGGTTGGTGAACATATCCACATAACAAGAGGGTGGTGCACCCTGATTCCACAGGGATAGAAGCTCTTCTGCTTGGGACACTTCTGGACCTCACCCTATATACCTCTTCATCTGGCTGTTCATTTGTGTCCTTTATAATAAGCACTGGTAAACGTAAGTAAAGTATTTCTCTGAGTTATGTGAACTGTTATAACAAATTATCAAACCTGAGGAAGGGGTTGTGGGAACCCCAGATTTGTAGCCGACTTGGTCAGAAATGTGGGTAACCTGGAAATTCAATACTTGCAATCGCCATTTGAAGGAGGCAGTCTTGTGGGACTGAACCCTAAATCAGATCTGTGCTAACTCTAAGTAGTTAGTGTCAGAACTGAATGAAATTGTAGGACACTCAGTTGATATCTGCAGAAAACTGGAGAGTAGCTTGGTGTGAAAAACCCACACATTTGATGTCAGGAGTGTTATGAGTAGGGAAACATTTTTCCTTTACTATTGTTTCCTTTGATAAATGCTATTTGGCCAGGGTATACTATGCTTTTAAAAATATATAAATGTATAGTTTTTGATTTGCTGTATTTTGTTAGATTTTTGTTTCTATGTTTATGAGTTATATTGGTCTGTAGTTTCATTTTCCTTGTAGCATCTTTCTTTGTTCTGTTTTAGTATCAAGTCAATGCTGATTTACCACCTGTTTTGGTTGATCTGCTCAACCCAGTCCATCTGCTTGGATACCTGCTCTAAGCTTTCTCTTCTTGCCTTGCTCATCTTACCTCTGAATCCTACCTTCCTCTTTGGTACTGCACGTGGTACTTGTTTGTTACTAGTAGACGTCTGGTTGAACTGCACAAGAACTTTGGAACCATCACACCATTATGAAGAGAGTCTAGGTCCTGGTTTGTCCTCTTTTCTTCCATCCTATATACCAACCAGTCATAGCCTTCCAAGACCCAAAGGGGCAAAAGTACTGGCAGATATTCTGTCCAAAACAAAAACAGAAACAGATGCAAACTAATGTCCTTAGCAAGACAGCTCAATTAGTAAATTGTTACCTTTCACTGTCAATTCTAAGAACTTTGAGTCAAACTCTTTCTCTAATTAGCTTTTAAACCTTGATGTTCCCTAGAGTCCTTCTCTTTTCATTTGACAGGCATCTTAGGCAATCTCATTTGGTGTCATTGCTTTAACTGCCAACTATATCTTCAAACTGCCAGATCTACTTCTTCAGCCCAGGCTCCTCTTCTGAGTTCCAAACCCATATATCTCTACCACCTATTGGATATCTCCTCCTGAAGTTATATAAGGCTTCCATCCCCATGCGTATAATCTTCTTTTTTCAGATCTACTCTTCTTGTTGTATTTCACGTCAGTGAATTGTACCACTATTTATCCCATTGTCCAAGTCAGAGAACATGGCTTCATTTTTGAATCTTCCTTTGCCTTCATCTGCTCCCTGAATTGATGAGACAGTTGATTACATCTATTTAAAAGTTCTCAAACTCATTTCTTTTTAAAAAAAGTTTTGCTTTTTTATGAAATGTTCCATACACACAGAATATAATATAAAGTGTATAATGTATATATGCAGTTTAAGGAATAATCTAGCAGTCAGGTTGAGAAATACAACATTACCACTATCTTAGAAACTCCCCTCTATTATTGTATCCCCCTACCTCCCCACAATGAGAAGTAACTACTGTCTTCATTTTTGTGTTAATCATTCCCTTGCTTTTCTTCATAATTTTGCCACCTAGTTAAGTATTATTAAACAACTTTATTTAGTTTTGAAGCATTGAATAGCAAGAGCAAACACAAATGTTCAAGGAAAAGGCAGCAGATGTAGGTTCTCAGTAGTAAAGAGACTGAACAGAGTCTCAGATTTTCTAAGAAATCTAAGACTTGACAAGTGCCTCTTTTGGGAAAGTCTATGAGCAAAGTCATGAGAAGTTCTTGGAAACACAGGGCACACCCTAGTTAGAGTATTTAGCTGTGCTGTCGTGAGGATCAGGTACTATACATCCCGCAGGATTATAGGAGGGCAGTGGGAGGCTGTGTATTTTCTGTTTCAGAAATCACTGTGGCCTATCTTAAGCTCTCAAACTCTCTAGGTCAAAGAAGAACATTTCTGTGGAACAAAATGAATGTCCTAAGCTGACCCAGGCAGCAGGTATAGTGGAGAGAGCAAGGACTCCATCAGCACATGGTCAAGCCAAGACAAGTACAGATCAGAATCTGGACCAGACTCACCCAGGCATTCTGTTCTTAAGTTAACAAGATGGCACAGTGGCAGGGCATCTTGTGTTTTCAATCTCTTGAGTCACTCTGCTCTAATCTGCTCTTGTTGTCCTCTCTGTCTAGTACACAGTGGTCATTCTGTGATGTCTCTTCTCTGTCTTCCTGGAAATTCTCTTAACTTCTTTCTTCATTGCATTAACCATTCTCTTGACTTACTCTATGTTTCTCTTGGTACTATCTGGTAACTTCTTGAGAAAGAGCACATGGGAGGTAAAGTTTTTGAGACATTTCATGTTTTTATTTTCCCTTTATATTTGATTGATAATTTAGCTGTGTAGAGAATTCTAAGTTGTAGATAATTTTCCTTCATAATTTTAAAGGCTTTGCTGCACTGTCTTGCTTCTTATGTTGCCATTGAAAAGTCTGAAGCCGTGCTCGGCTCATAGATATTGTGTGTAACTTGCTTTTCTCTCTGGAAACATGTAGAATCTTTTCTTCATTCCCAGTGCCTTAACGTTGATTTAGTTTCATCCACTGTGTCTGGATTTTCAGGGCCTTTTTTGATCAGGTAACTCATATTTTCAGTTCTGGGAACTTTTTTTGAATTATTTTTTTGATGATGTTCTCCCCTCCATTTCCTCTGTTCTATACTTATATAACTTCTAGCATTCAAATGTTGGGCCTCCTGGATTGATACTTAACTTTATTTTCTTAATTTTTTTCTCCTATTTTCTATCATTTCATCTTTTTGTTCTAATTTCTGGGAGATTGTGGCAGCTGTATCCTTCAGCTTTTCTATTAAATTTTTAATTTTGCCATCAGAATTTTAATTTCTAAGAGCTCTTTGTTTTCTGAATATTTCTTTTTTTTTTGGCAGAGGAAGATTTGCCCTGAGTCTGTTGCCAATCTTCCTCTTTTTTTTTCCCTCCCCAAAGTCCCAGTGCATGGTTGTATATCCTAGTTCTAAGTCCTTCTAGTTCTTCTACGTGAGCTGCTGGCACAGCATGGCAACTGACAGACAGGTGGTGTGGTTCAGCAATTGAGAAACGAACCCGGGCCACTGAAGTGGTGAGTGCCAAACTTTGACCACTAGGCCATCAAGACTGGCTCTGCATATTTCTTTTAATAGCGTTTTTTTCTTGTTTTATGGATACAATGTCTTCTCTCAACTCTACGAAGATAATGATGGTGTTTCTTTCTCCTTGGGCATTGTCTCTAGTTCCTCTGGGTTCCTTTCTTTTGTGTGTTTTGGTTTCTATTTTCCATTAGGAGTGCTAAGTATCTACCATTTGCTTTGCTTCTCAAAATCCCCCCTCACCCTTCTTCATCCTTCTCTGAGCCTTGGGTGGTTGGTCTTTATGGATATATCAATGGGTTCCTTTGTCCTATGGCTTTTATGTGGGCTTGATCTATGGTGAGCAGTAGCAGGAGATTACAGGGAGTGAGGAGAGTGATTTGAGGTATTTATTGCCTTAACTCCTTTCCTGTGGGCTTACTGTATGCTGGTTGGGTCCCTCAATTGAAGACTTGTCAGGCAGTCCTCTTAACACAGCTCTCTTTGTCACTGAGTTCTAGTTACTTTTCCTCCCCCAATGGCCTTTCTGGCCTAGGGGTAGCAATAAAAACTTACTGTAATTAGCCCCAGGGTAGGCCTCTATTCCTTGTGGTTCATTTCTACCTTCTATTACTGTGATAATATCATAACTGATTTCTCAGCCTTGGGTCTTCCCTTTGAATCCATTCCTTATTCAGTCACTAAGAGGATGATTTTAAAAATTCTTCAATGGCTTCTTACTGCCTATAGGATAAAATTCAAGCCCATATACATAAAGAGAGCTAGAGGAAACTTTTTGAGGTGATGGATATGTTTATGGTATAGGTTGTAGTGACAGTTTCATGGGTGTATATTTATCTCCAAATTCATCAAGTTGTATACATTAAATATGTACAACTTTTTGTTATGTTATGTTATATACCTCAATAAAGTAGTTTAAAAAAAAATCCAAGCCCATAGATTGAATTGGGCCTGAGATATTGTTTCCCTCACACCCCTTCATATAGTCCTCTCTGCTGGTGTCCTATCCCAGTTTACTGCCAGTGAAAGTTTTAGCACTTGTACCCCCACACCATGGCAGAGGCTATTAGTACTCAACCTACCAACAGTGATGGACTCCTCATTGTCAGCCAACTGGTGGGTGATCCAGCTCCAAATCTCATTTTATTTATTTTATTTATTTATTTATTTATTTTTAAATTTTTTGTTTATTGCAGTAACATTGGTTTATAACATTGTAAAAATTTCAGGTGTACATCATTATACTTCTATTTCTGCATAGATTACATCCCAAATCTCATTTTAGACTTTGCTTCCTAGGACCACTTTCTAGTACCAATAGTGTTGGGTTGAGTTTACCAGGAAACAGACTCTGAGATAGAGAGTGGTCTTGGGAATAATACCCATAAAAGAGGAAGCAAGATTAGGCAGTGGGAAGAGATGAACTGCAATGCAGTTACAACAGAGGCCTCAGCTGAATCCACAGGAAACTAGTGAACTGGGACGGCCCTTCAGAGTCATCCGGTATTAAGGGAAGGGGGAAGAACATTTGTGTGCATTCACCAGTCATAGGTTATGGGCTGCCCCAGATGAGGGGCCTTGAGTGTGGCTTCCTTTGGATGAGGCAATTAATTCAGTCTCATAGAGGAACTCAGGTGTCATCCACCAGCTGCCAACACTCTCAGGAGCTGTTAGAATAAGTGCCTTGGTCCTGCGTGGGGAGTCTGAATGGGGTGGTTCGCTGTGGTCCATTGCAATTACAATTCCGTTGCCATATACAATGCTCCAAATGTCTGGCTCCTGCCCCTCTCACCAGCTCATCTCTTGCCACTCCTTTTCCTACATACACAGTCCAGTTATTCTGAACTACTTCCCGTCTTGTGGATAAAGCCATGGATTTTCTTGCTTCTATAACTTGGTTCATGCTGTTCCATCTACCTAAAACACGCTTCTCCAATTGCTTCTTGCCATTGACCTTTGACCTTTAATCTTTCGTATCTGTGTTCCTCACATAAGAACTCACATTACTTCTCTGATCCCTACTCTGACTGAGTTTGGAGTCCTTTAAATTTGCTTTCAAGTTCCTTTTACATATCACAGAACTTACCACATTATGTTGAGATTGTCTGCAAACTTATCTATCTTCTCACTAGACTCTCTCCCCTGCCCCTCTCAGGGCAGCCAGCATCTTATTTATCTTTGAATGCATAGCGTCTGGCACCTGGTTGGAACATGATAGATATTCCACAAGTGCTTGTTAAAGAAGTTAGCCATTAGTGTCGTTGCTAAAATTTTTGAAATATTCATTTTTGTTGATTTTATACTGCTACCAAGAAGTGAGGCTTGAGTACATTTATCATACTCCAACTGTTTACTTAGCCACGTGCTTGGAGATTTTATACATATATCTCATGTAATACAGTTCCTGACCTCTCAGAGTTCATCATTTGCCAGGAGAAACAAATTTTAATAGATTATTATTTATTAATCACAACAGAAGTTCAAACAAAATTTGGACATACGAATTGGCTAATGGATCTTTCTGGCAGTAGACATTAGCATTTCTTGTTCTTTTTAGACTGACAGTAGCTGGAATCCAGCTATCTATAAGGAAATGCTTCTCAAAATTTAACATGCATCCTAACTGCCTGGAGGTCTTTAAAAAAAACGATTCTCATTCAGTAGGTCTAGGGTAGGTCCTGAGAGTCTTTATTTCTAACAATCTTGTAGGTGATGTCAATACTGTTGGTCAAAGACCACACTTAGAATAGCAAAGCTTTAAGACACATTTTTTAATATTTGAAATTATCTATGGTTGGTAGATAAATGTTCTAGTCTAGTCTCTTATTGATTTTTCCTGGGAGCACTTTCTTAATAAATCTTCATCCCAGGTTCACTTCTAGGCATTGAACCTAAGACATCAGTCCCCCTATTTCTCTTGCCACTTGAATACTAATTACTTCAAGTAACTGGTGATATTAGTCTTTGTTCCCTTTCACATCATAAACAGCTCTAATTCCCAATTTCTTCAAACAAAACTTTTGATGCATTCATATCTTTAATCAATGAATATTATGTTCATCATTAATGTTCATCTTTTTAATAGTTGCAAAACAAAGGCTTCAATCTGAACAGCAGTGAAGGGGCAAAGGGCTAGGGGGCCCAAGGGGGCACAGGGCAGGAGGAGCACAGGGCAGGAGGAGCCAGGAAGGAGGTGGTCTGGACCCTGAGATGGAGGCAGGCACAGGGCCTCTCCTGGGAAAATTGCATCTGCCACTCTTGCGGCTCCTGTCCCAGCCTCTGCCCAGACCACCAGCCCAGATCTGAGGGTCAGTCTCCTGTACTGTGCTTCTCAGGTGCTCCCCCTTCCCAAAGAGTATGTGGACCCAGATACGGGGGGCGGTAGTGGAAAAGGGCAGGCCTGGGTTTGGGCAAGGGAGAGCCTGCAAGAGCCAGGCCCAGGAAAAACCCTAGAAGAAAATTCGGGAACTGGCATGCCAATGCTCCATTTAATGTGGTGAATATTCACCACTTAATGTGACAGATGTCATATTCACCGTTTAATGTTACCAAATGAATTTAGTAATGAAGAAATAAGTCTGTCGTTTCTTCCTTCTCCCTTGCCTACTCGGCATAAATCTGTTTTAATTATTTTAAGACTTTATCAATTATACAGTTATTGTCTGTTCAGATACTAAACTTTTTCTGTCGGGATTTTGACTCTCTTTCTTAAGACTAGGTGACCCTTAAAGAAAGATCAGTCTGACAGTGACAAAGCTCTTAGGGAAGGAAACGATGATTATTGCTCTTAGAGGTGGACATATTCCACTTGGAGTCAGTATTAGTAATGGGCATCTGGCCTTGAGCAGTGCACTGGCTCTTCCCGGAGCCCCTTGGTGGAGGAGGATGCACAGCTATTGAGTTAAGCCCTTACTGAGATTGCTTTCTCTCCTTGGGATGAAAAATGATCAAATGTGAGACACTCTAGCTTAAAATTGGGAAAACCTACCAGTCAATTTATCTCTAGGAAAATTTCTTGCTCTAATTCCTAGTCCTTGAAGAACACTACACAATCTGGGGTCAATTAAGAGTTAGACTATTAAGGGTATTGTTTTCTGAAGCTGATTTTAATCCACACTGTAGCAGAGCATCTATTTACTTAGGTGACTTTTGATTCGGAGGACATATCTGCTTTGGCTGGAGTCCTGGGAATTGAGCGGTAATTGAGAGATGATAAGCAGTCAGGCCAAGGTTAACATAAGGGTATCTCAGCTGGGCCCAGGTGTATGTGGGGTTCAGAATTAGGTGATATTTTCTAGTTCTAAGTATCTGTTTACATTTACTGATTAGCGTCCCGGGTAAACGATGACAACAACAATGTTGACCACAACAATATAAACTGTCTAAAATTTGGGCTGGAGATACACACAGACCCTTCAGTTGCATATGGGAGAAGAATGGGGGTGTAAGGGGATACAGGCATTGGACAAGCAAGATGGCAGGAAGGGAAAAAGATATTCCCAAGAGAAAGTTTACTGTAGAGAAAGACACTGTTCTGGAGAGTAAGACCCTACAACAAGGCCTGTGGGTCAGAGAGGAATCGTGGTTGGTTATGGTGGGCTGTTATTCAAGCTCTCCTTACCAGCTACCTTCACAGTGCCTGTGGGCCTAAGGACCCTCACTGTGTACCAGTTGAATGGTGCAAGTTGATAGCAATGTGGGGTTCTAGTAAGACCGCTGTGCCTCCACGTCACCCCATTTTAAACACAGCTTAAGTCAGAGGAAAGAGCATTGTCCTTATGGATTTTCAAGAGCATCATTGACGGCACGTCAGTTTAAAGAGACCAGTGGGAACATCATGGCTCCATTTGCAGGGGCATCTCTGAAGGCCAGAAGAGGCTCTTGTCTGCAGAGTCCTGGCTCAGCTCATTTGCACTCACTGGTGGATGAAGCAGAGTACAAGGAGGAACAGTGACATGGAGGTGAGGTCCCCGAGGTGACCTCTGGTTCTGGATGAGGGAAGGAGTACAACTAGGAAGGGTGTGGAGTGAGGAAGTCTAGATGGTGTCTCTGGAGAATGACACTGTGAGGGAACCTGGACTTTCCAAGAATCCATGGGCTGAGAAGAGGAGAGTTGAGAAAAGGAGAGATGAGGGGAATTCAGGAATTGCTGAGTGAGACTGGCTGCTCCGGGAAGCTGGGGGAGTGCTGTGAACCACAGACAGGAGAAAGCCTAGGCAGGACATTTCTCTGATAGTTTGAGTTCTTTCTGAAATGGAAGATGGAAGTGGAGTGACCTTGAAAGAAAAAACAGTAACTCAAGGGTCTAGGCTAGAGAAAGAACCAGAGGGGTACTTGGAGAGGCAAGAGACCAGAATGAGCTTTGGAAATTTAATTATGCTTTAAGCTCATGGCAAGCTAACTTAATTAAAAATGAGTGCATATAATTCATAAGATCCGTATTATGAACTCTAGATTCCATCACAGTCGTAAAAGTATATGTGGGGTCAGGCATCCCCACTAGAATGGGGTCAGGCATCCTGTGGTGGACTCAGCTGGGGAGAAGAGAGAGGGAAAATGGGCAAGGTTTTTAGAGCAGGAGAATCCTTAATGAGCAAAAAATTCAGTAAATGCTACTTACCATGTGTCCATCCCTGTACAACACGCTGGAAATTCAGAGGTCTCTGCTCTCAAATGATGTTGTCTGGTAGAAGTTCATATCAACCATAGGCCTGGATGATTAAAGGAGAGGGAGCAGAAGGAATACATGTCACAGGCTGGGTGATACCCAGATTGATTAGGGACTGTTGACAAAATATTTTCCTGGGCGTATTCCTCGCATATCTGGAAACATTATTTTTAATGAAATATATCAGACATAAAAAAATTTGTAAAGAATAAAATAATGGATGCCTATATGTTTACCACCCAGATTGAGAAACAAAAATCAAAAACACAGATGAAGTCACTTGTGTAACCATTCCTAAGACATTTCAGTAAGTCTTAACTTGTCTTTAAAATCCTAGCTGGGCAGACTTCTTACAGGACCTGCCTTAGTTCGGGCTACTGTCACACAATACCATAGACTAGGTATCTTATAAACAGAAAGTTTCTGGAGGCTGGGAATTCCAAGATCAAGATGTTGGCAGATTTGACATCTAGTGGGGGCCTGCTTCCAGCTTCATAGATAGTTGTCTTCTCACTGCGTCCTCACATGATGGAAAGGGTGAGGGAGCTCTCTAGGGCCTCATTTATAAGGACACTGATTCCATTCCCAAGGGCTACACCCTCGTGACCTACTTACTTCCCAAAGGTCCCACCTCCAAACACTGTCACATTGGAGATTAAGTTTCAACTTATGAATTTTGGGGTGACACAAACATTCAGTCCATAGCAGGACCTTACCACTTGTAGGCCCCTGGATGAATCCGAAAGTGATGGCTGAGAGGGCTGTGACATAGGAGGATTAGTCCCAAAAACACCTGCCTGGAGCAACTTCCCTTTTAAAATGGAGTCTGGTTCTTTCAGCTCAGAACTTGGGGATCAGGAGATCTCCTGCCTAACGTCTAGGCTTGGGACTTGATTTCTCCAAGAACTGAGTGCTTGGAATAGTCCAGGGCAGAAATAAGAGTGTAAAGGAAAAAGGAGCATCCCATTAGCAGGCCTAAGCTGCTTATCTATATTAGAACATAGGAAATTTTGAAAAGAACAATTGTCTCTCTTTGAACTGTCAGTGGAAAATCTTTTAAAAATAATTTCCTTGTGAAATGCATAATGCTCTTATGCAGAACTCTCCGACACTGCTGTTAGCAGCCTCTTCCATTTGTATGAGCTCTGGAATATTAAACATTTCTTGTGCAGACTCAGAAAATAGCTTGCTTATCACACCGTGCCTGTCAGTTGCATTGTGGGTGCCGGCCCTGGCACAGTGGAACTGTGGGCAAGGCCGGTTCTGTGTGATATGCATATGCTGCTGAGATCGGGGCCTTTAGAAGTCCTGGTTCTTGAATGTTTAAAAAGGAGTAGATGGGTTAGCAGGATCTTTCTCCCCCAGCAATCTGCCCACTTTGCATTCCCAGAGCTCTGATGGGTTAATAGTTCTATTAGGCCCTCAGGGGCGACAAGAGCCTGCCTCTAAGGTTCTAGTGCAGGGTAACAACGATCCTGGATAACATGGATTTCCCAGTTTGGGCTGTTGTAATCTGTAGCAGGCTTGTGGCTAGAAATTTCCGGAAAGATTCAGCAGGTCCGAGGAGCCACAGTAGGTTTGATCATTTGACTAAATTCCACAAAACTATGGTGACAAAAATAGAAGCCTACAATTACTGAGCATGTACTGTGAGCACATACAATGGACTGGGCTTTTTTACATATTATCATATTGATTCTTACCCAAACCCCATTAGGTGGGTTTTATTTTTCCCATTTTAGAAATGAAGAAGAGGCTAAATAACTTGCTGAAGTTCACACAATCTAGAAATAGTAGGGCTGGGGTTTGAACCTAGGTCAGTCTGGCTTCGAAGTCTGTGTTCTTTTCACCAAATTAGAGTACATAAGAATCACCCACAAGTGTGATTAAAAAAAATCAGATATTTGGTCTTCACCCCCTTGAGATTCCGATTTATCTAGTCTGGGGTGGAGCTGCTTTTTTTATATGCATTTTAAACACACTTCACAAATGATTTTGATGCAGATGGTTGAGTTATCATACTTTGAGAAATGCTGGAATGTAGCTATAACAATGGCCAAGCGACTTTCTGGGCATCTGTAGCCATGCGGGAAGGGAAGAATCTATCACAGAAAGTGGAGTGTTAATTCAGATGGGTTAATTTCCTTGTCCTGGAGACCCATGAGGGATGGACTTCAGCTTCCCCAGTGGTTTGGGTTCCAGGGCTGGCTTGGCACAAGTGTAGGTCATCAGCCCTGGCCTCTAGAAAAGGCCCAAGTGTGTCCTAGAAGTTCTCTGCTGTCCACTTAGGGTCAGAAATTCTAGGGGGCAACCAATGGGGTCAGGGTCTCTTTGACTTTTCTGCATCCCATTTGTTATAGTTCCAAATCCATGTATTATAATTGGTTGGAATTGAACTGATTTTGGGCAGGATATGTGACCCCATTTCCTGGTGACATACTCCCAGTGGCACATGCTCGAACCCTTCCTGGGGAGCCACTGGGTCCAGTTCTGCTTTAGAGTGAGGGCTGCAAAGGAAGACAGTTGAAATCAGTCCTACTGGGTCTGGCACAAAGTCAATTGTCAATAAATACTTCTTGAATGATTTCTCTTCAAGAAACCATTTTAGCAGGTCACAGTCCCCACCAGCCTTCTTCTCAAGCAGGTAGGAAAGGTCAAATTGGCAAGGGTCTCCACCTTCCCTTCCTCTGTCCTCCTTCCTTTGCTGCATCAGCTCTTATTTTCTTCCTCAATGCCGGGGTCCTTGTGCTCACAGACAACCCTCCCCAGGGGAGGCCTCTCTCGTGCAGCATCCATACACTAGTTAAGATATTCTGGAGTGTGTTGGGTTGTATAATAGGATTAGAAAACCTCTCCTCAAATTGACACACTCAAATTCAGCGAATTTCATCCTGGCATATAGAAGATACGGCTGCATAGCCACCTATTGAGAAGATCTGGGACACAGAAAACTTCCAGTCAAAGCAAGCTAACATGTGTCTAATTTCCACAGGACCTTGAGGTCAAAGGATTTGTCAGCTAATTCAGGATAAAATGTCAGTGATTTACTGTGCTCTCCTGGAGAGCTTCATGTTTTAAAGAAAAGGGCATGAGAAAAAGAGAGACAATACTCTAACAAAAGCATTTCAGGAAGTGATGGCAACCAGGGAGCTGGTAGAAAATGACTGGAGAATAAAGCCTATGTATGAGCCATTCAGATCAGAGACCTTGGGGAGGATTAACCTGTAACTTATCCTGTCATGGGCCCTGCTACAAATGTCCTGGGACTCTGGGCACAATTTGACTGTTAAGCGTTTCCTGAGTCTCTGGGTGAGCTTGGGCGTGTTTGAGCTGAGTCTGTGGCTGCTGTAGCCACCTCTACAGCCGTCTTCTGAGGAAGATTCCTAGCTGCACTGGAGCTCCTCCTCAGAGTGACTCTCAGGTGATGCAAGTCCTCGGCTGGTACCTTGGAGGTCATTCAAGCAATTTTCAATGAACTAGAGCAGTGGTTTTCAACAGGGTGCTGATTTTGCCCCCCAGGAAACATCTAGCAATGTCTGAAGAACTTTTCGGCTGTGGAACTGAGGTGGTGGTGGTGTTGCTACCAGGAAGTAGTAGGTAGAGGCCAGGGACATTGCTAAAAATCCTGTAATGTACAGGACAGTCCCACACAACAAAGAATTATCCACTCTGAATGCCAATAGCTGAAGTTGAGAAATCCCATACCAGCAGAAGCCTGTAAGGTGATAAGCACGCATTTCATATACCTGGGCAGCGGGACAGGCGAATGTTAGGGATGGAGTGGGATTCTGCCTCCCCAGTTAGGGACCTCAAGAGTGGTTTTGAACTCTAGCTGTGATCCATAAATTCAGTGGTGGGAAGTAGCCCTGCTCACCATTTTCTCTCCAAGGAGGGGAAGGGAAAACTGAGTCCAAACTGCCCTTTCCTCATTTTCCCCAGGTCCCCTGAAGGAGGAAATGTATCCCTGTCATGGGGGCCAAAGTCCTGAACTAAATGGGAGGGCTGTGGACAGGCTGAGCGTTGGGCTAGGGATGGCCACCTTTTGTCTGTATGTTGAGCTAGAGAGGTATTTAGCCAGCAAAGTCCATGGAGAGTGGAGAGGGGCTCAGGGTCCTGGTCTGTTTTACTCATAATCATGTCCACAGCTTCTAGCATGGGATTTGACATAAACAGGACATTCACTAAATATCTGTTGAATTAATGAATGGAAGGGTGCCCTACTGAACTTGAATAATTCTTAGATGTTCCTTACCCCAGACTCTGAGAGTGGTTCCTGGTTAAAGAGGAAAGAGGTGATTGATGGAGAAAAGAGGAGCAGGCCCTCATTTCTCTCCTGTCCAGGCCTTGGTTAGCACTGTGCCCCTCACTTCATTGAATGTAATGCAGTGGTTAGTGCACGGGCTTTGCAGTCAGGTGAACTTGTGCCTGCATCCTGTCCCTGCTACTTCCAGGTGGTATAAGGTTGGTCAAGTGGCTTAACCTCAGTGAGCTTCTGTTTCCTTATCTGTAACATAGAGATAATGGGAATTCTCTACTTAGTTCATGAAGTTCTAGAGGGTTACATGAAATAATGCATGATGAGTAAAGATGTCCAAGAGATTTTCCCAAGAAGCTTGTAGTTGGAGTATCAGGTAGAAGGGTAAACAACCAAAAATAGGACAACATAAATCTCATGGTAGAAATATAAACGAGATAATATATGAAAACACCTAGCATAATGCCTGGAACTTGGGAGGGATTCAATAAACATTAATTCCCTTCTTATGAAAAATGCCATGAGACTACAGAGGAGGGATGGACATGAGAGTAAAACTAAGTGTACATTTTGAGCTATAGAAAGAGAACGTTAAACAAGTTTATATTTCATGGCCTCGATTCACTCCATGTAATAAAAAACATTGTCATTTCCAGAGGGAGGGAAGGAAATGGGGACAAGGTTTGGACTTGAGAAGGGTGGGGAGAGTTTGGGAAGTTGATGTGGGCAATGGGAAAAGGAATCAAACGAGAATGAGAATGTACACGCTAAGTCACAGCTGAGACTGAAATTACAATTTTTTTAGAGAAGTAAATAGGCCTAGTCATGTTTTTTTTTTTTTTTTTTTTTTTTTAGTTTTCTCCCACTGTGTGGATCTGTGGCTGGAAGAGGCAGTCCTCGTGCGAGTTGGGCACATGGGCTGTCAGGAGGGCAGGGAAATCCATAGTATTGACGAGAGCATGGGTGAATCAGTGAAGTACAAGGTAGTGAAAAGTGATGTGAATCCAGGAGGTGGGGAGCATACTAAGAACGAAGGGACTGGGGCTATGAGGAAGGAGGGAGGGAGAAAGCGCAGTAGAACAGTGGGGAACTGGGCTCAGACAAGAGCATCCCAGAGTTTGCTATTTTGCAGGAGCAGGAGTTCTGGGTGATGAGAAGTCCACAGTGAGGCCATGTGACTTGGGGTACTGGGGAAGGTGAAGGTCCTTGGAGAAGAGACTGAGTTCTGTGCACAATAACTCTGCCTGGGTGTGGTGGAAGGTGAGGTGGACTGGAAATGGAGCCATGAGGAAAATCCTTCCCACTTTTGATTGAATTGTGTCCCCCCAAAAGATATTTTGAAGTCCTAACCCCCAGGACCTCAGAATGTGACCTTATTTGGAAATAGGGTCACTGCAGGTGTAATTGAGTGAGGTTACACTGGGGTAGTGTGAACCCTTAATCCAAAATGACTGGTGTCCTTGTAAGAGTGGAGAGTGCCATGTGAAGACACAGAGGCTTACAGGGAGAAAGAAGACAGCCACATGACGACAGAGATGGAGATTGGCGTGATGCGGCTATAAGCCAAAGAATGCCAAGATTGCCCCCACCACCAGAGGGTAGGAAGAGGCAAGAAAGGATTCTCCCTTACAGGTTTCAGAGGGAGCATGGCTGTGCCCACACCTTGATTTCAGACTTTAGCCTCCAGAACTGTGAGAGAGTAAATGTCTGTTGTTTTAAGCCACCCAGTTTGTGGTACTTTGTTACAGGAGCCCCAGAAATCTAACATACCACTCTCCTTCTTCAGTCCAAAACTATCCATCCAACTAAGGTCCTGGTCACCTTCCAGAGCCTTCAGCAAGCCTTTCCCACTCCTCCGGTCGCAATGACCTCCCTACCTTCCTTCTCTGATACCAGCTACACTTGAAGTCTGGCACAATTATGCATGATTTCCGCATGTAATTCCAGTCTGTTTTATGATTTCCTTCACATGGATTCAAGAGTTGCCTTTACCTAAGGTGTAACACCTTACCTCTCTGAATTTCTCATACCGCCTCAGCAGTGCTGAGCATCTGGTAGCCACTTGCTCATTCCTTGGGAATCTTTTGCCGGCAGTTTCTTAATACAGTCTCAGCTTAATCCTTGATATAGGTCACCTGCACTGCACTTTTCTGGGACATCTTTATCCTGCTGGGGTTTGAATACTGATGGGCTCTCTTGGCTCATTATAGAAAACTATAAAATGCACATCATCCAAACAGTCATAATGCATTTTTTTTTTAAATCATGAGAACAATTCAGATATAGAATACTCAAGCTAAAGAAACCTCCAATACCAAAGTATACACCTGACTGATTAAATGGTGGGGAGGGGAAGAAAAGCCTTTTATTAACACAAAGATTTTTTTTTAGTTTTAAATTGTCTAATAAGGCAGAGAGCATTTTTTTGTTTTTAAATAACTTTTATAATTTCTTTTATATTTACACCTCTCACAATAAAATTTGATTTATACAACTTTCTGGGTGTATGTACACTGTGTAAACCAGGTGCGGTTATACCGAGGCTGAACAAAACTTAGAAAACAAAGAAGTAGACCCTTTATATACGAGGCACTATAAATGCACGAGTGCAGGTCTGTGCAGAGAACACCTTTTGAAATTTATTTAAGAAAATGGCAATAGTGACTGTCTCTGGAGAGACAGAAGTAGGAGTCAAGGGGAGGGAAGAAAGGGAGACTTTTCAACTTATACTATTTTATGCTAGGTCTTTTTAAACCATGTGTATTTATGAGAGAGAGAAAGGAAGGAAGGAACAGAGGGAGGGCAGATGAAGGCAGGAACGGGGCAGAAGAAATAAAAGTGGCTCAGACCAGAGGACAATTAAAAAACAAATACAAGATCCCTAAAATGATGCTCTAGGCTTGGATATGGGGTAGAGGTCTGCACTTGCATGAGGTCAGGGAGAAGTACACATACACACACACACACACACACACTCACTCACACACACACACCTTTAATGATTAGGTCTACTATCTTCAAAAAGCCATATTCTCATTAGAATTTTCAGGGGGCAAGATGATGTCCTTTCTGTTGTAAACCTAAGCTACCCAGGCAGGATTTCTCTGCTCTGTGTCTGCATCCCAATCCATCTCTTTAGGAAACCTCAGTCCCTTTGGTCACTTTGACTACCACAGACCTCTCTTGGGCCCTCTTCCCCTAGGAGAGTCATTTCCCATGTCAGGTGCCCTGCTTGGTAGTCTCCAACTATGCCTCTCTCTCTTTCTGTAATGAATTGCATGCAGCTGATAAGGGAGTGAAAGCATTTTAGAGCTGGAGGGGACATTTTAGATTGGAGGGAAACAGTGGGCTCCAATCTCCCTAGGTCACGTAGCGACACAGCAAGGGAACTTGCTTAGCCACATAGCTAGTTAAGTGGCAGAGGTGGGGCTAGGCTTTAGGGCTCCTAACCTGTACCCAGTGCTCTCTCCACAGTACCACAGGCTGACATCCATATCACACACCTACTGCTACATCGGAGTGATGGGCAGAACAGGGAACCTTGGTGGAAATGCTGTGGAGAACATGTTTGAAATTCAGACAACAGCAGAATTGAGTTATTGACAAGACTCTCTTGAGAAGATCATGAACTTGAATGAGTTGGTTAATTCTGTTAAAGGAACAGTCTCTGGATGCCTCACTTACCAGTGGTTTGGTCTTTGACACTCTCTGGACTGTGTCTGATTCATCATTGCATTCATCCCAACCAGCCCAATGCCTGACGCATGGTAGGCATATCACAGATTTGTGTTGAATTAATGCCCTGACTTACCGTTTATATAGAAGAGAGACATCTAGTCCCTCACTCTAGTTTTACAACCAAACTGAATTCATTTGGAAGAAGAATCTAGATGAAAATAAGTGTGTCAAAGAAAGAGGGAAGGTAGAAATAGAAGCTGTGTGAACCCATCTCCTGGTGTGTGTGCAATGAAAAGGAGAGGATGGGAATTAGAATTGACTCTATGCTCTTTGGCTCTCAGCGACAGTGGGATCACAGCCTCCCTGGGCTGGGTGGCATGGCACTGCTGGAGAAAGAATGCAGCTTTAGGAGAGGTGGGTGGACAGACAGCAGGGCTATGTGTTCTGAGGCAGCTTGTGGTAGAAAAGAACACCAGCTGGGACATGAAACAGTCCAGGAACCAAGAACGTGTGCTGAAAGGCATGAAAATTGGCAAGCATGGAGTGGGCACATGTTGGAGATGCACAGGGACACAGATGCACCGAGCTGCAAGACAGTGTGTGTGGGGTTGGCCATCTCCCTCACTCCTGACTCCCCCTCCCCTTCACATACTCCCCAAAGGAGCTGAAGCAAACCAACCCTTCTACCAATAGTCTAAAGAGACGATTACGGTGTCTGTGGACCGAATTCATAACCTGAGTTCGTTGGCCATCAAGACTCTTGGGTCCATCATCATTCTCTTGACTCAGTGAGAATTTTGGAGAAAGCCATTGTCCCCTCCCCAAGAGAAATATAAACAAGGAGTACAGCAGACTCTGTGTGGGAGGAAAGCTTTTCTCTCTAGTCACATACCTTCTCCAGGGACTCTTAGAATTAGAGCCTGAAGAAAGCTTTGAGTTCACCTGGTCTAACCATCACTTTACAAATGATGACATTAAGGTACAAAGGAAGGATCACGACTTACTCAGGGTCATAAAACCAGTAAGAAGTGGAAAGAGTGGTCAAAACCGGGTCTTCTTGTTTGAAATTGCATGAGCTTTCCAGTCCAGCAATGACCTCACTAAAGCCTCTGCTGGGCATCTTGGGATTCAAGGTCAATCTAAACTATCGCTAACACCGATGCTGCACAACAAAGGGTGATCACCAGGGGCCTTAGCAGAATAAAAAACTGGGCTCTGGCTTCTTTTGGGCTCTTTTACTTGGTTTATTCAAGCTCTATCTCATTTCTTGGTGTCTGGTTTCCTCTCGCTCTCCTCCTGCCTCATGCTGTCCCTGGTGTCTGAATGCCTAGGGACTGTGTTCACCAGGTCAGCCTTCCTTCCCTTGAAGAGTTCAGTTACCAAAATACCATTTCTTCCCCTGCAACTTGGGTCTTGGGTCAGAGCTTTTATTTCTCCCTAGCAGAGCAGCTCTCAGCTACGTGGTTGGGTGGATTCTGTGGCTGGAGTAATTCACTGGTTGGTGTGAATGATTTGCACTTAATTCTGCCAGAATTAAGCCTGTTAACTCAGCTGACTCACTCACTGGTACACCGTCTACTTTGCTGATGTCCCCTTTCTAATCAGCCCCACTCTTATATCAGACGAGCCAAGAGGGAGGAAGCAGCAATTTGGCAAAAGTGATCAACTCCTGATGTAGTTGATGTTAAGGCAGGAATAGATGGACAGGCAGTGCTAGATTCCTTTAGTACTTTCTGAGTCTCTGGCGTTCGCTGATTATGTCCCTCTGCTTCATATTGATATACAACTAACGTCCTCACTGAGCAGGGTTCTGGGTGCTGCATAAACATTGCCACGTTCAATTCTCCTAGCCGGGGGTACAGGCATTATCCCCCATCTTGTAGATAAGGACAGAGGCTTAGAAGGATCAAGCATGCTGCTAATAAGAGAAGTCAGGATTTTAACTGAAGTCTCTTTGCTTTGAAGTCTTCCACACTTCCTATGGCCCCATTCTGCGTCCCCAAATCTAGTGCTTTTTGGTCTTTGCTTCTTCCATAACTCCCATGATAAATTCTACTTTTTTATCACTAGCTGAGGATGAATGACGTAACCTTTCTTATTCTAAAAAAAGACAAAAACAAAAATGGAACAAGGGAGGGACCATCTGATTTCCGTGTGCGGTGCAACGTTGATGTTTAACATGAAGTTATGGAATCGTCATCGTCTTGCATGACCTCTCTGTAGTACTGGGAGGGAGGATTTGTGGGTTAATTTGAGAAATTGTTCTGTAAATGTTCAGCATTGTTCTTGTCTGTGGTGAAGAGAATAACTGAGGGGAATACCTCACCAAGCTGGCCCCGGAAAGCCAAGTTGCTAGGTCAGCCTGACGTGGATGGCTGGGGCCGAGGGAATTCAGCCAAGAGAATAGCTCTGCCTCGCTCTCCATGGACAAGGCCCCAGGACAGCTCAGAAACTCAAGGGGAGAAACCAGAGTGCAGCTTGTGGCACTGCGCGAACACAGACTGGGCATCCAGCGACCTGGATTCTCCCAGACCAGTAGATCTGTCCCCTCCCAGGCCTGTTAGACTGTATGGTCTTTCCATCTTTCACATGTCTATGTTTCTGTAAGTCTGGTCTCTCTTTCACATCACAGATTTTTAAAATATTTGTCAGCATTCACCTCTCCCCGTAGTGTTCTCCTCCATAGGTTAAACACTCTTACGTGATACTCTTTCTAGACCCAAATGCTGCGCTCTCAAGAACCAGAATTGATCATTGTGCTTCAGATAGGGTTTGGCTTGGTGGGGAGAGCACAGAGCACAGAGCACAGTAGGACTTCCTTTGACCTGGCTGCTGTTCTTCAATAATACCGTCTTCCGTGAAGTGTCCTCCATCCCCTAGGTGGCCTGCTGGATAATAGTCAAATTATTCTATTTACACCAATTATAACACAAGATGATTAGTGGAGCAGAGCACATAGTTCCCATGTTGAAACTTTTATTAAGGGGCTGAGTTAGCTGGGAATGATTACAGTTCTCCTTGGGGGTTATTGGTGAATTTGACAGATTCTCTAATTTCTTCAAAAGCTTCCTTACCAAAAAATCCTTTCTTTCTTTACTGACAAGGACCTAGTCTCATTCTAGCTTTGGTTCCTACTTTCGGAAAGATCAAAAGAAAGCCTAAGACATTTGAAGAGAAAGTGTAAAAAGCAGTAAAAAGTGAGGCCAAGTTTAAATAATATGGAAACCCAGGGAATATCTAGTTATGACATTTAAAATATCTAATAGGTTCCACTTGGTAAGTCATCTTATTGCAGCTTGTCTCATATCAGTTCTATATCCACCATTTGACAGATACCGGAGAACCCTGCCCCACATAGATAAAGATAAACTTGTTTTCCAGTAGAGGCAGAATTCTTAATTATAGGGTTGAATGCCCTGAACATTCTAGAGCTGACCTGGCCAACTAGACTACAACTCTAGGAAGAAAAGTCATCAGCCTGGGAAAATGTGTGTCATGTCAGAACAGAACTCAGAGCTTCCTTTTAATAGTCCAGCTCTTACTTCCAGCTTACGTGTCAGCTGGTGACAGAAGGAGTGTCTCTGTCTTCTCAGCCTTTGGTCTTGAGCCCTGTGTTTCTGCCTTTTACTCCGGTTACTCTAAAGTGTGCCATTCTTACCCCTCTGCTTATGGACTATATTTGGACCCACTTAAGCCCTGCAAAGCCAGCCTGCCTCATCACTCCCCACTTAGTTCAGCACGGGGGTATTGTGGCAAAAATCAGGTTTCCACCTGTCCACTCGAAAGGGAAGGCTGCACTCTCCTCGGGCTTTGTATATAGCTCCGGGGATTCCTGGCAAGAGGTGAGGGAACATCTCTTCATGTGGGTCTCTGGGTCTCCCTTGGACACAACTGTGGAGTCAGAAGAGCTAGACTTTGGCCGTCTGTCTCTGTGTCCATTGGAGCTCTCACCCAGGCTGCCCCAGGCCTTCTTCTTGGGAGCTGGACATTCCTGAACTCTTCACCTCTTCCCACGCCAGTAATCAAAACGAATGCATGTTAAGGCTTTCAGGGATATTCACATTTTAGCATTCTCTGACTTAGTGTTGGCAAACCTTTTCCTTAAAGGGCCATATAGTAAATGTTTTAGTTTTGCAGGCCATACAGTCTCTGCTGCAACTACTCAACTCTGCCATCGTCACACAAATGCAGCCATAGACAATATGTAAATGAATGAGCATGGCTGTGTTCCAACAAAACTTTATTTATGGGCATTGAAATTTGAATTTCATGCAAATTTTGTGGGTCATAAAATATTATTCATCCTTTGATTTTTAAAAAACTAAAAATGTAAAAACCATGCTTGGCTCCAGGGACATACAAAAACAGATAGCAGGCTGAATTTGGCCTGTAGTTTGCCAATTCCTGATTTAACTAAAAGCGATGGACACCTGGCTATAGCCTCTAGGCACCACCATGTATTGTTAGCTCCTGCTTTTCTGGAACTTCTCTCCTTCTTGAGCTAATTTAGATCAGGTCAGGGAGGCCCTACCACTGATACGAGCTGGAGTTACTATTGTTGCTGTGGGCCTGGTTGTGTCTTAGGTTCCCCAGTTCCTTAGAGAAATTGTAGAATTTGTGGAGTTATTTTTTTTTTTTTTTCCTGTCCAGAGCTGGCTTGGTGCATGTATTAGTTTCCTATTGTTGCCATAATAAATTACCACAAATTTAGCAGTTTAAAACAACACAGATTTACTATATCACAGTTCTGTATGTCATAAGTTCAGGTTGGCTCAGCAGCTGTCTCTGCTCTAGGTTTCACAGGCTGAAATCAAGTTGTTGGCCTGACTGGGCTCTTGTAGGAAGGCTCTGGAAAGGATCTCTTTCCAAGCTCGTGCAGGTTGTTGGCAGAATCCAGTTCACTGTGGTTATAGGACTGGGGTCCCATTTTCTTGCTGGTGCTCACCTCGGGGCTGCTCGTAGCTCCTAGAGACCTTTCTCTGATCCTTCCCTGTGGGTACCTACATCTCGGAGCCAGCAAGGGCACATCGAATCCTTCCCATGCTTGGAATTGTTCTGCCTTTCTCTTCTGTCACGTCTCTGTGCCTCCAGCCAGAGAAAGTTTTCTGCTTTTAAGGGCTCATGTGATTAGACTGAGCCAGCCTAGATCATCCAGGATAATCGCCTTATCTTAAGGCCCATAACCTTAATTACATCTGCAAAGTCCCTTTTGCCCTGCAATGTAACATATCACAGCTTCCAGGGATTAGGACGTGGCTGTCTTTGAGGAGCCACTGTTGTGCCTACCACGTTGCAGTTTTGGAAACCTAAGCCACTGGACAGAGACGCCATGTTTGCCAAACTGCTACTTCTTCTTCTTTTTTGTGTGTGTGTGAGGAAGATTGGCTCTGAGCTAACATCTGTTGCCAATCCTCCTCTTTCTGCTGAGGAAGATTGACTTTGAGCCAACATCTGTGCCCATATTCCTCTATTTTGTATATGTGATGCTGCCACGCATGGCTTGATGAGAGGTGCATTCATCTGCACCTGGGATTCGAACCTGCGAATCCCGGGCCGCCAAAGCAGAGTGCGTGAACTTAATCACTATGCCACCGGGCCAGCCCCCTGCTACTTCTCCTTATGAAGCCATTTATGATCTTCTCTGTTGGAAGAATCCATTCCCTCTTCTGAACTCCTATAACCAATTGTCCTAGGCTTGACTCTAGTCAGCTGTGGTGGCTTTTGCTCTCTGCCATTTTCCTTCTTCAAGTTACAACGTCCTCTTTATTTTGGGGGACTCCTCCCACACTCTGTCCATCCAGAGTGGCTGCCATCCCTTGACCAGAGGGATGGGCATATGACCTAGCTGAGCTGGTCAGAGCTCCCCATTCCTCAGCATTATTGGACATATGACCCAAGTGAACCAGTTAGAATCTTCCCTGGAACTGATTTATGGATGTTTGGAGAAAGAAACTTTGTTTTAGCTGTGTTTGTTGATTCCAAGGATATGAATCTAAAGCTTTTAGCAGCCATCTTCTCTACCATATGGAGAGAGCTGTCTGCAAAATCAAACCAAGGAAAGGGAAGATGAGAAACATCTATTTTGCTTCACATTATTTTTCCTGTGCCTGGCACAGTGTGTGGCCCACAGTAGCTGCTCGTGGATATTTACTGAATGAATGGAATCCTGGTAGTTTTGAGTCCCAGGTAGAAGTCTCTGACACCTTAGTCCTTGCAGCTCCTTCTTCTATTCCATGAGCTAGCCAACATCTTTTCCAGCTAGATGACTCAGTAAATTCCTTTACGCTCTTTAGGCCTTGTTGAGTTGGGTTTCAATCAATCACTTGCAATGGAATGAATTCTGGTTAATATGGTAATGCATAGCATAACTACCCTACATTCTGTTTATAATGCCTCTCCACTAGCCTGTAAGCTCTTTAAGAGCAGGGATTGGGTTCCTCACATCTGTGTATCTCCCACAGTGCTGGGCACTGAATGTGTCTGAATGATGGGGCATTGAAGCACGGTGGTGAGAGAGCCTGTTGTGGAGGAGAAAGAGAGACCACCTGAGCACAAGAAAGAGATGGAAAAGCAAAATGAGTGCAAAAGAGCCATCAAAGGAACACATGTGCTCACACATGGAAGTCTGAGCAACAGAAAACTCAGGAGAAAGAGATGGCAAATGTGGCTCTTACTCCACTGCCCCTCTCATGTCTATGTCTGTCTGTCTAATCAACAGTAATGGATACTTGGCTATAATTTCTAGGCACTCTTTGGTTTTTAGCTCCAAAACATTCACATTTCTGGAACTTCTCTACTTCCTGAGTTAATTCAGACCAGATTAGGGAGGCTCCACCAGTGACAGGAACTGGGGTTCCTCTTGTTGCTGTAGGCCTGTTATGTACATACGCTCCCTCTCTCCCGTGCCTACCGCCTTCATGGTTTTTCTCAGTCCCTGATTTCCCAAGAGATTCATCCTCACCCAGACCAACACTTCTTGCCTACCATTTTCCAGGGACAGGAAGGCTTGTGAAATTATTTCTGTGGTTGAGGTGGTGAAGGTGAGAGGTAGGAGAGGGAACTTTCTGGTTTGATACATTTGAGCAGATAGGGCTTCTTCACTCATGCTCCGACATTGGCTCTAGTGCCAACAGTTAACAGCTGGGCTCCAGGGTCAAGAACTACCTCTGCCCTTAATCTCTGCGAGACCTTGGCATCAGCATCATTATTTGCATAATGGGTAAAATAATATTACTGATATCATGCACTTGCTTATGAGGATTAAATAATATAAAACACTGTTAGATAATGTAAAACACTATTAAATAATATAAAACATGTAAAGCACTTATAACACGCCTAGGACCCAGTGAGTGCTCAATAAAAATAACATTATTTTTATTGTTTTATATTTTATTATTCTTTTCCAAAATTAGTGAAGCTGTCAAGTGGGTGCAGCTCCCAAAATGTTTTGCTGTTAACCAGCTTTAAGGATATATTTCATAACAAGATGAAGAATAAATCTAAAATTTCTGTTAACTGTAACAGACAATTCTGATCTATGGAGGGGTTATTTGCACAGAGGCTGTGACTGTAAAGGGACAAGGTGAGTGTGTAAATGTGGCTCATACAGAGCTCTGACAAGTCACATTGGATTCTGAAAGATAGACTTAAAATTTACAAAAGAAGGATTATCAGTTCATGGGTTTTGAGGAAAATTATTGCTATCTTAGTTTCTGAGTGCCAAGAAAGAGGATCAAAAGTAATTTTCAATAGGAATAGGAATTTCCGTAGTCCATTTGGGGAAAAGATTTTATCTTCTCTTGTATGTAACAGACATTTTAAGATGAATTATTAGCTTTTACACCTCAATCTGATGTCACATATTCCAACTTTATTGCTCCAATTTAATATTCTATCTTAAGCATGTTTCCAATGAGAAATCACAGAAGAATTATTGCTGGGGAGGAGATTTCAACATTTCCAAAGGGTGAGCATGAAGGAGTTATAAAAAATGGGTTTCTGGAGTTTTTCTGAAGAGCTTGTGGAATTTTTAGAGTTTCATTCTTTTCTCTAGAGTAGGATAGAGGCAGTTTTGGAAAGTTAGATCACTGGACACAACTCTTTGATCACATTAGTTGAAAGGGATCCCCACGTCCTTTGATTTCCCTCAAACACTATGTCAGTATGACACACCCTACGACTTCCCCCTATTTTCTATTTATATCCATGCTTTATTTTTCTTTCTAGACTCTAAACTCTTTAAGAGAAGGAAGCATATCTTATACATATACAAATGCCATCTTTCCCAATAACTAACCGGGGGTCCTGTATATAACAACACTAGATAAACAGGTGGGTTTGTGGAAGTTAAGCATAGTGGAAAGAGTGATTCCAGAATTCTATATAAGACCACAGTCATAGTCCATGGTCTAGATTTCATGTCATCCACTTCCTAGGTGAGTGGCCTTGGGCCTCAGTCTTCTGATCATCCTGAAACTGTGGGTGATAACGCTGACCTTGTAGGGAAGATTCAGATTCTGTACATGGTGGAGCTTGTTATCTGGCATGGAATAAGCCCAAGTTACAAAAGATTTTAAAATAATGGCCAGTTACATTAGCATGGATTTTTAAAAATAGCTTACTAAGTATTTTTATTTTCTCTCCACTGTCCATCAATTGGGGCAGTCATTTTATATTCTTAAGAGAGGTTGAGTTTTCAATTTGTCCTACTTTCAAAGAAAATTTATGTATTCTTTGCATCATGGAATGTTAGAGTTGGAGAGGGTATTTAAGATTGCCTTAAGCCCTCCTCCTGATGCAGAAACTGAGTCTGGCTTCACGGAAGAGGACCATTGGGCCTGGACCTTAAACAGAGAATAGAATTGGCTAAGTGGAGACCTGGGAGATGGAGATGGTATAGATTCTAGCAGGACCATGGAGGCGATGGTGGGGGAGGTGGTGTAGCGATGAGATAAAGGGAAGTAGAAACTTACTAGATGTGTTTTAGAAATAATGAGAAGACAAGTCTGCCTTGTGAGCAGGGGTGGGAAGGTGAAGGGAACCTGCATTTCATAAGCCAGGCACCATGCCAGGTGCTTTACTTAATGTTCATAATAATTCCATTATGTTCGTGATCCTTGCTCTATCTTACAGATAAGGAAGCTATTCATAAAAGTTAACTTACCATTGCTCACGTAGCCAGTGTGTTTTCCCATCTATTCTTCTGTGAAGGCTTACAAAGGGGAATAATTCGGTGGCATTAGACAGGAAGCGAGGTTGGGGCTATTTTCTAAAGTCTTTGATGTCAGGCTAAGGAGGATAGGCTCATCTCAGAGACAATGGGGAGACATTCAAAGTTTTCAGTTTGGGACTTGGGGAAATGAGGTTTATGACACAATAAAAGAGGTGAGTTAGGAAGCTTTAACCTGACAGCTGTAAATTCCTCAGTTCCATCTTTGAAATGCAAGCTTTCCACTTTAGTTCCTGTCAATCCTAATTCGTTTATTAGGTTGTACCCTTTCTCCAGGGGAAATGGGGAAAGAGAGAGTGTCTAAGATTCCACTGATCCACACTTGCTTTTATTCAAGGTTTGTAATGAGGAGCAGGAAGTTTTCCCACTTGCTGCTGGCAGAATCCAGAGCAGAGAAGGGCATGCTAATGCTTTCTTAGCAACATTGAACAATTGTGCCCAAGATAGCTTTATAAGCATTCATTCTGAATTTTTCATATCTTCCCCATTCTAGTTTTATCCCCTCAAGTCATGTACTAACTTCATGGCTGGAAACTTTTTTAGCTCACCATCAATTTCCTTGCTGTTGAGTAATAGAGGTGATTCATTGACATTATTGCCCATAATGTTTAATGTGAAATGGAATTATATGACAGGACTCAACGGCTGTCTATTACCTTGAAAATTAACACCTCACCTTCACCCTGGTGTTTATATTTAATAAGTGCTTTACCCCATCATCTGTCTCTGTGCAGTGCTGTTATCCACCCCATTGTGCAATTAGAGCAGCTGACTGCCTCATTAGCCACCAATCCATCTTGGCATGGTCTACCTTTCCTTTTCATAGCGTGGGCCTGTTGAGTTCCAGATCTTCTGGCACTGTCCCCTGAACTGCCAGGGTGACCCTGGGAAACATTTTAAGTAGATAAAAGTTGTTGACAGTGTGCTTCTCTTTCTAGTGACTTCATGCTGACCCTGGGCTGCCCAGGGAAGCCAAACATGAAGCCCCCAGAGGCTTGGGCATTGCCAAATTCTTGGGACTTTCTTGGCTACTTTCTGCTCTATTAAAACCTAACCCTCCCTTTTTTTTCCTATTGCTGCAGGGTGTTATTCTCAGCTGGGTGACCATAAGAGGCAATAAATTCATTCAAAAAATTTTAATCTCCACTAATGTGTAGGTGAGCCAATGTATTAAACTTCCAAGGTAACACAAGGCAGGCACCATCTCTCAGTCTCTTCTTCTTGTAGAGAATTTCGAGCTGCAACGAAATTAAGAGACCATTCTAGTCCAAGCACAAGCAGTTCTGATTCAGTAAATCTGGAGTACACATATCTTGAAAAAGCTTCAGTTGATTCTAACGTCACAATGCTCCTCTCATGACATAATGATTGTGAGATTCTAAAACTGTACTGTTGAATACAATAGCCACTCATCACACGTGGCAATTGAAATTTAAATTAATTAAAAATTGAAAACACAGTCCCTCAGTCATACTAGCCACATTTCAAGCACTCATAGCCACATGTGCTTAGTGGCTACCATTTTCAACAGCGCAGATATAGAACATTACCATCCTTGCAGAAAGTTCTATCTAGGACAGTGCTGCTATAAAGCATAAATTCGGTATTGGCTATTATTTGTTCTAAGTGAAGAAACAGTGCCTTAGGAAGCAGAGCGAGATGAGAAGTCAGAAAGAGGTCATAGAACCTACCTTCCCTGAGGTGGAAAGTACTGGTCAGTGGGCATTTCTCTGGTGTCCAGAATGTCAGTTCACTCTGGTTAGATTGTAACTCCCAGCCCGGCTGTGTTTTCATCAGGTTTTTAGCAATTGGCATAAATACCACCTTACAGTGACATACTAATTCTGATAAAACTTACATTCTACTACTCACATTTCTAGTTTATAAAGTGGCTTCATGTCAATTCACTTACATGATGATCACAATAATTGTAGGAAAGGTAATATTATTCCCATTTAAGAGTGTGAGAACATGAATATTCATTAATAGTGGAATAGTTCCATAAATAATTAAGCAGCCATAGAAAGAACGTATGAAAGGTATACCTGTTGATTTGAAGGGATTTCCCCAAGGTAACACTGATTGAGAAAAGCAGATATGGGAAAGCGCACATAGTACTATGTTGGTTCTTTGGATGTTTGTTCCTTGATCCATTCCTCACTCTTCCCTGATCCCCCCTGTACTGCAGGGTGACAGACTCCTGAAGGTTGAGTCTTCCAGGCTCCCATATCAGTTGGCTTCCAGCTGAGTTTAGCCAATGGGAGTCATGGTGGATTATCATGGTGGATAAGCAACAGAAGAGCCAGGACATCCACCTTGGCAGCATCTTTGGCAGCAATGTCTCTCCTCTGTGGCTCTGGCCCCAGTGGGCAGCTTCGCCATGGTGCCAGCTTCCACCAGGTGACCATAGCTGCTGGGATGGGAAAACATCACCTCCTTCCTTTGCACCTATAGCCTAGGGCTGATAGCAGTTCACTGTTATTGCAAACCTCTGGGCTGCCTCACCATTCCGTGTTTGGCTTCTTAGTTCTCCTGTCACCAGTGTAACCAGTATCCTGCATTAAATTCATTCCCTCTGTTTGAATTATTAGAGTGGTTTCTGTTTTCCTTTTGGGTCCTGACTGAAACAAATATGATCTTTCTGTGTAAAAAATGACAATCTATACGAAATGAGACTCTGTGTAGTATATGTGCATGTGTATGATTATGTGAGCATGGAGAAAACCATGAGAGGATAAGTACTAGGTTGTTAACGTGGAATATGGGGATGGCGGTGAGTGCCTATGGGGTGGAGGGGGTGGAAGAGAAGAAGAATGAAGCTAAACTAAAAAGGAGGAAAAAAGATTGCATTAAAAATGCATAATATGGGGCCGGCCTGGTGGCGTAGTGGCTAAGTTTGCACACTCTGCTTCGACGACCCACGGTTTGCAAGTTTGGATTCTGGGCACAGACGGATGCACCACTTATCAAGCCATGCTGTGGAGGCATCCTATAGACAAAATAGAGGAAGATGGGTATAGACGTTAGCTCAGGGCCAATCTTCCTCAGCAAAAAGAGAAGGATTGGCAAGGGATGTTAGCTCATAGCCAAGCTTCCACACACACACACACACACACACACACACACACACACACACAAATGCATGATATAATAATACATATCCATTTACACAAAATCATGTGTGCTTATGTTTAAATGAGAGAGATGATAAAACTAGTTGGAGCGGTTTACTAACCTGCCAATAGGTCAGTAAGAGGTGGAGAAATAACCTGAACCCAGATCTTTTGACTCCAAATTTGGGTACAGAATAGTGGTCAAGAACCTGGATCCTGAAGCCAGACCACCAGTGTCTATGATCACGGCTTCATCACTTACTGCCTGCTTATTCTTGGTCTGGTGTCCTCGTTGTTAAAACAAAGATAATGATAGTGACTACTTCTTAGAGTTGTTGAAAGGATTAAATGAGTTAATACTTTTAAAACATCCAATTCTGTGCTTGGCACATAGTAGGTCCAGTATAAGTGTCAAAGAGGTGTTTTTCCTTTATATCACTTAGCTGTGTTAAATGCCTCAAGAAAATGTGGATATTGCTTCTACTGTTTTATTGCACTTTGAGTAGCAGGCAGTTGTAAGATCTGATCAAAGGACTCAACATAACCCAATATAAACAAAATAGTGTGCCTTTGCCAAGGAACTAAAAATAATGAAAGACATTGGAATAGGAATTTCACTTTGGGGAATCTTTCTTAGTGAAATAAAGCTGAATATGCAAACAGCTTTATGTACAAATGTGCTTATTGCTTCATTTTCATAAGAGCAAAAGATTGGGAGCCACTTAAATGTCTTACCATGAGGGATTAGTTAAGATAACTGTTAAACAGCTTTTTGAGGGAACATCATAAACTTGTACAATTGCTTAGGAGAGTAGGTAATAATATATTAAGTACTCATGCTATAATATTATGTAGAGATATAGAATTTTAAATTATACAAATTATGATAATATTAAAATAAAATTATTGCATGAAAAAAGGCTAGAATGACTTACACTTTCATAATGAAAGGAAAAGATCATGCATAATTTCATATCAAGCAATCAGAGGCTGCTATGAGGTGAAGACATCCCAGTTACTGGCTCTTTGATATTGGCAGTTGTGTGGTCTCCATGCTTCCCCTGATGGATGTGTCAGTCTTCACTTTGGGGTGAAAATAGAGGTTGGATGTTGTGCACTGGGCTGTGTGTCTTTTTCATGAGCTGATGTTTTATTGGATTGTGTGTGTGCGGGGGATATCTATCTATTTAAGGGAAGGCTGTTCCTAGATTTGTGGAGTGACCAGAGGAAGAAGGGAGAGAGTGGAAAGAAAATCCTTCACTATCTTGCATCCTTTTTTATTTCTCTCCACAATAAAGGTTTACCTCTGGATCAGGCCTGGAGTGCCAATCAAATCAAGTCATAACTCCTTCCTGGTGTCAGCAATCCAGATGACCCTGATGAAGCCCCAGGTCAGAGCATCCTGGAAAGACTTAGTGGTTCCCTGTCTCCAAGCACTTACCATATTTTCTTTGTGCTTGTGTAACATCTTCACTGTAACTTTTGAGGGCAAGTCAAGGGCAGTGTGCTTTTTTTTTTTAAAGAATCTTTATTGAGATATAATTTATATACCATATGATATACTCCTCTAACATGTACATTTCAGTGGTATTTAGTATATTCAGTGAGTTGTGCAACCACTACCACTAGTTAATTTCAGAACATTTTCATCACTCCATGAAGAAACCCTGTACCCATTAGCAGTCACTCTCCATTACCCCTTTCTCAGCCCATGATAACCACTAATTGGCTTTCTGTCTCTAGGGATTTTCCTATTCTGGACGTTTCAAATAAATAGAAATATACAATCCATGGCTTTTTGCATCTGGCCTATCCATGTTGTAGCATTTATCAGTACTTCATTCCTTTTTATGGCTGAATAATATTTCACTGTAGACCAGAATATCCTTATCTCTGTATTGTTAGAAGTCAGCATAGTGCCTGACACATAGGACAATAGGCAATCCATGATCTTCTTCTTTAATATTCCTCTTTTCAGGCAACCTAGTCAATTACTTTTTTTCCTTAAATATAGTATTCAAATTTTCTTCTCTATTCTTATTGCAGGTATCCCAAATTTAAATTAACCAGATCACTAACTTCCAGTCTCCTCCCATTTCGGTTTATTCTCTGCTCACTGACAAGATTTAAATTCTTAAGTAATGACTTCACACCATCACTCTCTTGTACAAAAACATCTAGTGGCTTTCCATTGTCTACAACTCATTTAGTCGTTCATTCAACAAGCACGTTGAATGCCTATTACATTCTAGGAACTGGGTTAGGCACTAGGACACAGCTAGAACAGCATAAATGTTGTTCCTGCTCTCATGAAGCTTATAGTCATTAGACAAGAATCACATGAATGAATAAATAATTGTAAATTATGGAACTTATATGAAGACAAAATTAAGATCATATTTAACTTGAGGAAGGAGGAAAGTCTTCTTTGGCAAGGGGGCATTTAGAACTGGTCCTGAAGGATGAGTAGACACTAGCCAGGGGAAGGGTGGAGGGATATAGGATTAGGGTATGAAAACCAAGTAGCAGGAAGAGGAATGTGCACGGTAATTTCCAGGAAAGGAAAAAACGCCATTGTGGCTGAGGCATTGTGAGCAGGGATGTGGATGACGTGTTTTGGCTGATGAATTAGGCAGAGGCCAGATCATATAACATCTTGTGGGTCTTGTTAAATGTTTTTGATTTTATCTCAAGCAAAATAGAAAGCCATTAAAGTGTTTTAAGTGGGGAAATGTTAAGATGTAATGTTTGTTAACAAAAAATCATTCTGGAGACTACGTGGAGAAGGGAGGCCAGATAAGAGAGTTTTTAGTAATCCAGGGGAGAGCTGATGGCAGTCAGACTAGGTGGGGGCAGTACAGATGGATGGGCTTGAGGTTTTTATTGGAAGTGGAACCTACGGGATTTGGTCATTGGTTGGATATAAGCACTGAGGGAAAGGAAGGGCCAAGGATGACTCCCAGTTTTCTGGCATGAACCGCTGCATGGATGGAAGGGCCATTTACTGAGATGAGAACAGCTGGAGGAGGAGCTTATTGAGGGTCTGGGGCTGGGAGGACCGAGAGTTCAGTTTCGGACAATATTAAGCTGGGCAATCAGATGCTCATGAGATGTAGCACCTCATAGCAGAGAGCAGATAGGCAGTTGGATATTCCTCTCCAAAGCCCAGAAGAGAGGCCTTGGCTGGAGACGTGTATTTGAGAGTCTTTGGCACATATGGGACTGTGGGGCGTTTGAGATTGCCAAGGCAGAGAATGACGAGTGAGGAGTGAAGAGGGCCCAGGTCCCAGCACTGATTAACTCCAATAACCTTCAGATAGAGGAGGAGAGCCAGCAAAGCAGGGTGGGAAGGAATAGCCAGAAAGGCAGAAGGGAAGCCACAAAGACACAGTTTTCCAAAGAGAAGAAGACAGCTGCTGAGAGGGCTAGTGAGATTTTGGCAGTAGTGTGATTTTTGAAGTGCCTGATAGTAGCAGGTTCCACAGTGGGTGGGAGGCAGGTGCTAGATTGATAAAGGGAAAATGAAGAATAGGAGATGGGATATGTGGACAATTCTTTTGAATAGCTGGGCCATCCAGGGAAGTAGAGGAGTAGAGCAATCTCTGGGTCCAGGAAAGTTTTTCAGTTTTAATTTTGGCATCTTTGTTTTTATTTTAAGATTGGAGAAAATAGAGTCTCTTTGGTGCTGCTACAAAGCAGGCTTGAAGATACTTGAAGGCGTGAAAGCCAAAACTGATGTAATTGGTTCCCAACAAGGTGGGAAGGAGAGGGATGCAGATTACATGGGGCTGGGCTGGGGTTTTTGAGGCTGGAGGGATTGTAGCAGGAGGAAGCAAGGAGACGATGTGGGGAGACACAGACCAGCGAGGGGACTTAGCTGTGAGCAGGGGCAAGCATTTCCTTCTAGTGGACTTCTGGTTTCCTTATGGAGTGAAAGATGAGAGTCTCTGAACCAGAAGAGCTGGGTAAATCAGTCAGAATTCTGAGAGGTGTGAAGAAGAAATAAAATAACCATTGTCAGGAATGGGAGAGCAAACTCACTACAGACAGTAAGGAAAAAACATCCAAACTTCTTTGCTCGTTGTTCACTTGTACAAATACTCTCTGTTATATGCCATGTTGAATAAGACATGTTTCTTGTCCTCAAGTTGCTCGCTGGGGACACGGCCACAAATACTGCACATATTTTAGATGTGGTTAATGCTGAGACAGAAGAATGCAGAGTAGACTGTGGAAGAAAGAAGATGCATCTAAAGAAAAGGCAGTCTGGGCATTGGAGATGGTCATGGAAGATTTCCTAGAGGAGAAAACATCTGAATGAGCTGAGAGCAGAACAGTAAGAGTTAGCCAGGCAAGCTCCTGGAAAGAAGAGAGAGCAGGGTGGGCTAGAGAAACTCTGCAGAGTTTCTCAAACCTCAGACTAGCAGGGACTGGTCTATGTTCCTTTGGTCCCTATTTAACTTTTCAAAGCCAAAGTTGCCTCCCCAAAGTAGGCATTTACAACCCAAGATAAGAGAGAGCAAAAAGTTCCCGGATGCTGGAAAAGCACCAGCTTCCGATTCAGTGGAACCATTTGTTTTGTCCTATGGAGGCAGCATTTTCCCTCTGGGGGCTATTCCTAGTAAAGCAGCATAGATCAGAGCTATAGGAGAGTAAAGAGAGATGCAGCTCCCAAGTTCACCTTTTGCTTTCCAACCTGATCTTTCTACTATGAGAGAAAGACCACCATCTATTGATTGCTGGTCATATTCCATATCACCTCATCTTTTAGGATATGCACCTTATCCTTGCAAGGAATTGTCTCCAAGATGGTGGTCTAACTGTATCTTCCTCAGGCTAATCTACTGTTCTGTAAAGTCAGTTGTTTCTGGAAATGCAATATATAAGACCAGAAAATCTTTAAGTATACCATAAATTAGTTCTGTGATCAGAAGCAATGTTGTGGGATATATTGATGGTGAATAGGCATTCAGTAAATTTAAAGATGGTGGTGTTGGCAGAAGCATAGTGAGCAGCAAAGCATATACAAGTCCAAAACAAGCGTCTATGCCAGTGAGAATTTCCTTTCTTGATAGCAAAGGTTCAATGTACCCAAACTGCCACAAGGTGGCAGTCTTGGCCACCTGGAACACGGTTACCATGTTGGGGGCACAGAGTTGGGTGCTGCTGCTGGCAAATTGGGCACTCGGCAATTGAACTACTAAAGAGAATTTCTGTTAGTGTTTCTGTAACTGCTAAAAAACCTTTTGATAAACATAAAAATCTCATTATTACCCTGTACTGATTTTTGGATGTATTCACCCTAGCAGAGCATACCTCTGATTGAGAATCAGTTCATTTTTTATTATTCTCTATTGTCAATAGCTAGAATATTTTGTGAAACTTTGCAGTTTCAAAACAAATTCCTTTTTTTAAATAGAAAATAGTATATTTGTAAAAATTTTTTTGCAATTGACAGAAGTCTTTCCCCACTGTCTCCCCTCACCAAGATTTTTCAATGGCGCAGAGGAGAGTATCTGTCCTCCTACTGTGTTTAGTTTTGTTGGTTTTAACTACTGCTTAAGACATTATCTATGGAGTTTTAAAAGAACTGGTGACCATGTGTTCTGATTTTCAGTTGTTCTTTGGGTTATAACAGGTAATTTAGGAGTTGTAGTAAAGATATTCCGATGGTTTGTAGAGACAATGAGATATAGTATTTAAATTGAAGACTGTCCTGGAAAATCCAATATATATGACCACTGTGAGTATGAACTTCGTTGTGTGACTTCAGACAAGTCATTTTTGCTCGCCAGGCCTCAGGTGCCCATGATTTAAAGAAATTGGTCTATGACAGTGGTTTCCACTTCTAATAGATGGAACATCTTTAAGTGGTAAATATTTTGAATGTCTCCTTGATACGGTTGAGCGAGCTTCAGTGTTATCTTTGTTGTCCTGAGATAACATTTGTATATAACATAAGCCACCAATACGTGTAATCTTAAAAAAAATCTATATAACATCCTAAGTGTGATATAGTAAAGAAAAAAAAAAGGAAGTAGTTAATCATAAAATGATGTTTTTTCAATATGTAAATGTCTGGTCCTTGGCTATATCAAAAGAGAAATAAAGTAATCAGATATTTGCACCTATTTGGAGAATGACTGTGAACACTGCAGCTACAAATGCAGATAGATTAGTTATGTGGAAAGGTGACTCAAATGCTGTGAGAAGTGTTGCTGTTGATAACGTTATTTTGCAAAAAGGTTGAGTATCTTGTGGTAAAGTCTTGAACTAACGTCAAAGCACAATCTTCTTTTGATTTACATGGTAGTTGCATTCCTGACAACCTGCAAAATTACTTTGTGCTTTTGTGTATATTAGCATTACGGTCTAGGTTCAGATAATTATAAACAAGTTTTTAACTCCACGACATGAGTCTCAATATTTTATCCAATCTGACAATCTGTCTTTTCATTAGAGTGTTTAGACCATTTACATTGAATGTTGTTATTGATACGGTTGGGCTTAATTCTACCATTTTGCTATTTGTTATGTGTTTTTCCCATTTCTTATTTGTTCTTTCTTTCCTCTTTGTCTTTATTTAGATTGAGCGTAATTTACAGTTCTACTTTGCCTCCTGTGTTGTCTTGTTGGCTATACCTCTCTTTTGTTTTTCAGGGATAGCTTTAGGGTTTATGGCATTCATCGTTAATGTATGACAGTCTGCTTTCAAGTAATATTACACTACTTCACATGTGGCATAACAACCTTATCATAGCATATTTTCATTTCCCCTCCTGATCATTGTGCTATTATTGTTAAACCTTATATACACATATAAATTATGGGTATATTATATATATTTATTTTGTTCATTTAGCTTCTTAGATATCAGTTTATTTTCTTCATCAAATTTTGAAAAATTTCAGCTATAATTTCCTCAAATATTTTCTTTTCCTGTAAGGATTTCAATTATATGTATATTAGGGCGCTCACTGATACTCTGGTCATTTCTTTTCAATCTTTTCTCCCCTCTATGCTTCATTTTGGACAGTTTCTAGTGCTATATCTTCAAGGTCACTGATCTTCTCTTCTTTATTGTCTAAAATACTATTAATTTCATCCAGTGTATTTTTCATCAGTCGTTATATTTTTAATCTTTATTATTTCAAGTTGAGTCTTCTTTTTTTAAAATATATCTTCCATGTCCCTACATAGCCTGCCCAATCTTTCTTCTACATTCTTGAGCATATAGAATGTAGTTACATGTTTTAATATTTTGTTTACTAATTCTATAATTCTGTGTCATTTATGAATCAGTTTCCATTGATAGATATTCCATATTATGGCCCATATTTGCCTGTTTCTTTGCATGCTTGGCAATTTTTTATTTGAGGGTGTATATTCAGAGTTTCACCTTATGGGGCACTGGAAGATTTTGTATTCTTGTAAATATTATTGAACTTTGCTCTAGGATGCAGTTCAGTTACTTGGAAACAGTTTGTTCCTTTTGGGGCTTGCTTTTAACTTTTGTTAGGCAGGACTAGAAAAGCCTTCAGTCTAGGGCTAATTTTAGCCCACTACTGAAACAATACTGTTCTGTGTGCTATGTACTCTACTTAAATGACCCGTGAATTACGAAGGTTTCCACTCTGGCTGGTGGGAATACATACTATTTCTGGCCTTGTTTGTGCTTCAAGAATTGTTCCCTCTGCTTCTTTGGATGGTTCTTTCCCCAGCATTAGGTAATTTCCTCATGTACATACACCAAGATAGTGTCAACTGAAGACTCTATAGGGACCCTCTGCTGATCTCTTGAGCTCTCTGTCTGGGCAGCTCTGTCTTATCAGGTACTTTGCCCTGTGAATTCTCCTCAGCTTGGTCTCTTAGCTCTATCTCTTCAACTCAAGGAGATCACTGGACTCTGTCAGGGTTCTTCCTCTACACACAGCAGTCTGGAAACTCTCCAGGCAACAGTTTGGGTTAATCATAGAGCTCATGTTTGTTTCCCCTCTCTCAGAGATCACAGTCCTTTGTTGCCTGGTGCCCAATATGTGAGAACTGTTGTCTCATATAGTTCATCCTTTTTTTTTTAATTGTTTCCAATGGCAGGGTAAATCTAGTTCCTTTCACTTCATCTTGGCAGGACGCAGAAGTCTCTTATGCTGTCTTACTGGTTTATGTATCAACATAATACCATTCTCACTGGAAAATTTTGACAATTCCTTGTCTTTTTCTATTGTCCATGTAAATTGTATAAAATATCTATAACATAAAATATCTATTCCTTGAAAATATGGTAAACACCTGTAAAACCATCTATGCTTGGCTCTTTTTATTTGTGTTGTTTCATTTTGCTTTTGTTTTCTGATTGTTGTATTGGAGGCAAGGAGGAATAACTTTATTCCTCATTCTATTTTTTAATTATTATTGTCTTTTTCAAATAGTCTATTCCTTTTGTACAGATTTGCACATTTTACATTTGTCTAGTAATTCAGCCTTCACATCTAGGTTTTCAAAAAGATGGGCATGTAGTTATCCATTTATGCTTTTATGATCTTGATTACTTCTGTATCTGTAGTTGTATCCTAATTTTTGCTATAATTTGTTCATTTGTATCTTTCATTTGTCCTTCCAGAAGATTGTCTTGTTAGACTTTTCACAGGAAAAAAATCCCTTTTTAAATCAGTGTCATTATTTTTTGGTTTTCTTTCAGTGTCTTTTCTCTCTCTGTTTTTATTATTTCCATTCTTATCTTGGATTTAGTTCATTACTCTTTATTAAACATTGCTTTAATTGTTATTCATTTCTAAGTATTTCGTAACTACTTGACCATATCCTTTTTATCTAATGGCCTATCTAAAAATAATTATTTTAGTTTCCATATATATGGAATAATCTAACTATCTTTTTATTAATTGTCTCTATTTTTTTTTTGAAAAATATCTGAGAATATAGTCTATCTTATGATGATCATTTGGAATTAATTGATATTTCCTTTCTCATTTAATACATGGTTTTTAAAAAATATTTCATAGGTGCTCTAGAAGGATCATACATTGTGTTTTTGTGAGGCGATTGTACAAATATCTATGTTTGTTTTTTGTCTGCCTTATCTATCACTTTTGGACATGAATGTGTTAAAATCTTCAAATATAATGTATTACAGACTTAGCTACTTTCTTCTGTAATTCTATCCATTCTTGCATGATATGTTGTAAAATTATATTATTGATTAATATCTGTTTATGATCATCATACCTTCTTATGATATTTTATCTTTTACCATTTGAAAATTTACTTTGAGTTATTTTAGAATTTTTGCTTCAGATAGTGCCACTCAAGAGTTTGGTTTTTTTGTTTGTTTCATATTTCTCTTGTGTATCTTTTAAAAAATCTTTTCATTTTTAACTTCTCTGTGGCTCCTCCCCCCTTTTCGTCTTCTATAGACAACGCTGCATCCTTTTTAAAGATCAAAACTAATAATGTCTTTATTTTATTTATTGAGTTTAATTTACTCTATTTACTATAGTTACTAATGTATTAGGGCTTATTTATGACATTTGTGAGCGTGAGTGTGTGTTTTCTATTTTCTATGCTTATTTTCCTTTTTTTCTGTTTCTATGCTTATTTACTTTTCTATTTTGCTGTCATCTATTTGCAAGAATAAGAATTTTTGTTAGTTTTTTCTTTTTTCTCCTGGTGAGAAACATACACGCTATTTTTATATTTTCTCCTAGTTATTTCTACTCACTAAGAGCCGTTCATACACTCATTTTCCCCTACCAATGTCTTAGGCTTATCAGTAACAAGGTCTTCACCTCAGACAGACTAAGAACTTTACCAAACTTTCAGCTCTTTTGGTCTCTTCTCCTGCTTCAGATCTCTTGTAAGTATTATCTGGAATTTTATTTCTGGGTAGCTATCAATATGTAATTTTATAATTATTTATTTAGATACCTCCTTTCTGTTAGCATATTTATTTATATATCCCATTGCTTCCCTTTGGGTTAATTTTTATTCTTACTGGAATACTTTTAAGTCCTGGTATGACTGAAAATATCTTTATTTCATCCTCTGCAGGTAAATGAAAATATAAATGTTATTCTTTATTTTGCACTAAAAGTATTCTGTTGGGAAGATGTATATTTATCTGATTCTTATTCTGCTTTTTCTCTTTGTAAACTTTTAAATTTTTCTATTTTTAATGTTCCTAAATTCTGATATACCTGGGTGTGGGTTTGTTTGTTTATCTATTTATATTTATTAAAAAATATTATCTATCTCTGGTAGGCGTTCTATGATCCCTTTCAATCTGTACTATAATTACTTTTAATTACTAGGGAATTTCTTGGTTATTGTGTCTTCAAATATTGCCCCTCCTGTAGCCTCTTTTTCCCATCCTTTTGTGATTTTTATTAAGTTGCTATTGGCATTTCTACTTCTGATCTCATCTCTCTTAATGTTGTTTGCATACTTTGTATCTCTTTATTCCCTCTGAGTTTTTTTTTTTTGTCTCCCAGCTTGCAAATGTACTCTTTGGCTTTTTCCAGTCTTTTCTTATGTGCATTGAGTTGTTTATTTTGACAAATAAATTTTCATGGCCACTGTATTAGTTTCCTATTACTGCCATAGCAAATTACCACACTCTTAGTGACACAAATTTATTATCTCGTAGTTGTGTAGGTCAGAAGTCTGAGTCAGGTCTCACCGGGTTAGAATCAGGGTGTGGGCAGGGCTGCGTTCCTCACTGGAGGCTCTGGGGGAGAATCTGCCCTCAGCCTCAGGCTCTTGGCAGAATTCCATTTCTGAGGTCCCTTTGCCTTGCTGGTTGTCGGCTGGGTAAAGGTCTCAGGTTCTAGCCGCTGCTCACGTGCTTTGGCTCATGACTCCCTTTGTTGTTAAAGCAACATTGGTTGAGTTCCTGTCATGCCTCGTCTCTCTCACTGACTTCGGCTGATTTTAAGGACGCGTGTGATTAGATTGGACCCACCTGGATAATCCAGGCTACTCTCCTCATCTCAAGAGCTGTAGCCTTATTTATATCTGCAAAGCCCCTTTGCCATGTACCATAACATATTCGCAGGTTCTGGGGATTGGAATGTAGTTATCTCTGGGGGCCGTTATTCATCCTGGTACAATTGTCTATTCTTGCTTTGTGTTTTCAATATCCATGCTTATCTCTCTGGGAATATTACGATGCTGGGTTTTAATTTGCTTCTTAATCTGTTTAGTTCTGATTACTCTATGTAGGGCATCTTGTTTGTTGTCTTTCTTATTTAGTGCTCAGGCCCATGATATTTCACTGGGAACTCGTCCACAGGACCTCGAGACTCTTGGCTGCCTCTGCCTCATGTGAAGTGCGTGTGTGCTAGTAAAAGCTGTGACCCAAGCTTGTATTTTTCTCCCTAAGGCTGGGGGTTGGGCAGGCTGTCCCTTGCATTTGAAGGCCTCTCCTGATCTCCTGTGTGAGACTGGTTTGAGGTTTTGAGCCACTCTGCCTCTGGCTGGCGCTGCTGGTCTCCTGCTCGCCACCCACAACCCTCCTTGAGGCAGTGCTTTTGAAGGGTGTGAGGCTTGAGGCAGACAGGTTGTTTTGCCGAGATCCTGGGTCGTAGGCTCCCCAAGACACCATTCTATCCCTGACTGTGGAGGAGGGGCTCAGCTTAGCTCTTTCTGGCCAGAGGTGTCTGTTGGAGCTCCCTGCCCAGGTAGTGCAGAATGATGTTAGGAGAGAAGAGTGTTCACCCAGAAATCTCCACCCACCCTTCTGAGTCTGTGGCCCTCTGGTGTCCCTGGTCCTCTCTCACTCCAGGGTGTCTCTTCCTCCTCCTCCAGGTTCCACTGGCTTCAGACACTAAGTTTTTTCACAGCTTTCTCCCAGCTTTTTGAATGTAGCTGGGTATGCCCTCTGCCTCCCCATGTCTTTTCTGTTATCTTCCCAGGCTGTATATGATGAGTGATCAATGTCAACCTTACTCCCTTCGGATCACCTGAGCAGTGTCTAACTCTATCAGTCACTGTATCAGACAGCAGTAGGGACTGTCTATATCCACCTAATGCATTCAAAACCTCCAAAGCTTCCTTCCTGAAAGTGAGAGAGTCTATGACCTGTCTACATAGTAACATACATCTCACTGTCAGCTTGCGCAGCCGCAAGGAATGGAAACCCCACAATTTGGCTTAAACAAAACTGGAATTTGTTAGTTCCCATAATGGAAATGTCCAGGAATGGTTCTGTTTTCATGAACAGATAGATTCAGGGGCTGACATGATGTCACTAAGAATGAATTTTACTCTCTCCACCTCTTGGCTCTGCTCTGTTGGTTTTAATGCTTAAATCTGCGTGTTAGACCCTGGTAGCTCGGGCCGAAAATTGAGCATGCCCGCTTCTGACAGTTGTGGCAAAAGTGTCGTTACATCTCATTGGCTTGATGGGGTCATGTGGCCAGGAAAATGTGGTGCTCTGATTGGCTAAACCTGAGTCGTATGCTTCATCCTGGATCCAGTGTGGTGCTGCTCTTAATGCCTCAACCTGAAAGGACACCAGTTATTTCTGCCTGTAGCTATTGGCCAGAATGAGTTACGTGGCCCTGACCTAAGTATAAAGAAGACTGGAAATTGTAAGGGAGCCCATGGAAGCTATGGCGACCACTAACTGTTTCTATTACCGCCACGTACGTATCAATCATCTGGGAAGTCTATAATAAATATACATATCAAGTAAAATATTGTCTGAAACTTTCTTCAATATACTATAAAAAAAAGTGTGGAGGACTGAAAGATGGTAGAAGATTGACAAATCAGAAAAATGTTAATTGTCGAAGGTGGGTGATGGTTCATGGGAATTCATGATATTATTCTACTTTTGTGTATCTTTGGAAATTTCTATTATGAAAAGTTAAAAAAAAATAAAAGAAGAAATACCAGTCCAGGGAACCCTTATTCTGTACACCTGGGGTAAGGCTTGGACATGAATATTTTGCAAAATTTATTCTGATGGTCAAGAACAAAGGAGATTTAATCATGTCACTCATTAAGGTTCCTATTCATACCATGAATCATGTAGTATAATTTATGCATATATATATATTTTTACAGCTATTGTACTTTTCAGTTCATGAATAATCAACTTTCATTATTTGTGTTCTGATTCTAGGTTGAGCATACCTTAACTTTGAGTCTTTTTAGAACTGGTGGTCCTGATAGTGTCACAAAATAAATGTTCCTTTCTTATGAAGAAATTAAGAAGAAAAAATAAAACTCTGTTGAGATCAGAATATTCAGTCCCCTTCTTCTCTGTGTTTTGGAAATTAGATGGTGTGGTTGATTTAAAAGGGCCACAGATCCTTTGAAGTTTCTCCCATTGAGAGTGGGAGAAATTTTCCTACCCTTGGGTTTGGACTGGCCTTGTGGCTGCTTTGACCAATAGAATGCAGCAGAAGGGACACTGTGGGAGTCCTAAGCCTGGTCATAGGCTTCTGTTTTCACCCCCTAGTAACCACTTGCCCTGTGAAGAAGCCCAGGCTAGCTTTCTGGAGGTGCATGACCCAGCTGACAGCCACACCAACCACCGGACATGTGAGTGAGGCCACATTAGACCAAACAGCTATGATTGAGCCTCCAGATACCTGCAAGTGTGGAGTGACCCTGGGTGAAACCAACAGAAGAACCACGCTGCTGAGCCCCACTCAAATTGTTGACCCATAGAATCATGAACAAATAGGGGCTAGCCCCATGGCGTAGTGGTTGAGTGTGCGTGCTCTGCTGCTGGCAGCCCGGGTTCGGATCCCAGGCACGCACTGAGGCACCGCTTGGCAAGACATACTGTGGCGGCATCCCATATAAAGTGGAGGAAGATGGGCACAGATGTTAGCCCAGGGCCAGTGCTCTCAGCAAAAAGAGGAGGATTGGCATGGATGTTAACTTAGGGCTGATCTTCCTTCCAAAAAAAAAAAAAAAAGAAAAGAATCATGAACAAATAAAACAGCTGCTATTTTTAAGCCACTAAGTTATGGAATGGATTTTTATGCAGCAATAAACAATAGATCAGATGGTGTTGTACCCACAGGCCCTCAACTCAATGGTTAAGATTTAAAAACGTGTTTTCTCTTTTTCTGAAGGTTTTTTTTTTCAATTCTTGAAAATCTCTAGGCTGCACATCCTGGAGACGATAAGAACTGAGTCTCGGAGAAGTCTCAGAGTTAAAAAAAAAATCAAACTGTAATTCTTTCCAAGGAGAACTGGTGTCCTTTATTCATTCAGCTTTAGTTTTATCTACTTTTATGACATCTGAATTGCACTAGGATGTGATTTAATTTTGGGCTCAGAACAGAGTTTACATTGGCATTGGGGGAGTTTTCCTGAGAGATAAACTTTCAAGGAAACATATATTATAATTCAAGGAAAAGTGTGTTCCAAACTGGTGTGTTTTCAAAAACAGCAGAGTTCAGGCACTGCAGCATTAACTTATTCCCCAGATGCTGCTGATGGTATTTATCTCTTCTGGGATTAACCCAACAGCCCCATGAGGCAGGGATAATATTAGGTGTTCGCTACAGAGGTGATGAAATGGGATCGAATGAGAAAATGTTTGACTTGTGCTAGTTTCTTACCATCACAGTTGAGAAAGTTATAATGTTCTGCAAAATCACACTAAGGACCTAGATTTTAATGAAACAAACCTTCTCTTCTCTTGTATCAATCCTCAGTGGGTCAGAAACAGAGAACCACTGATTCCCAATCATTCCGTTTTGAGTCTCTTTGCATTAAGAGAAGTTTGAATGAGAAACTTGCATTCCAGATGAAGCTGTGCATGTCCTGAACCTGATTAAAGCTGTCATGAATTCCTGAACTACACCAGTGAGCCTGAGAATCCTTGGGAATGATTTGCTAAACTGCTGTTTTTAAAGTTAAGGTGCCTTTGCTGCAGATTGAATCTTGCCTATGAGAATCAGTCTAAAAAAGAATCTTGAGTTAAAAGTTACGGCTTTGGAGAGTGCTCTTATCTTTAAAATGCTGAATATATCTAGCAGAGTTTACAATCCATAATTTTTGACCCTAGATAATCATTTTCAAAATATATTCTAACCAAGAAGAACTATTTTCCCCATCTCAAAAAGGCTATATTAAACTTATTTTTAAATGAGGTAGTTCACATCTTTCCTACTAAAAAAATCAGGAATAAAAAGAAAGATATTTACCATGGGAGAAGACTGGGCACTGTACGAGAGGTTGAATGGCAAAGACAGGCAACTTCTGCAATACTGAAAGCCTGCTGACAGAGCGCCTGAAGCAGCAGGAGGCCTTCCATGAGAAATCCAACAGGAGAATTTGAGGAGCTGCTTTTCTGTGCAGGGCCCTGAACCCAGGGCTGCTGTCAACTCCCCAAAATAACGAAGCACAGCACTGCCCTCAGGAGCTTCCCATCTACGTATGCATGGAAGGCATACTGCATCTGAAAAGTTAAGAGCAATGGAAGAAGCAAGTAAAAACACAGGACAGGTGTGAGGCATCACAATAGTGTATGCTGAATGTGAAATGAGTGTATGCTGCACGCTGCAAGAACTCAGACGGAGCAGAGATTGTTGGAGTCTGGGCCTGGGGGAAGATCATACATGTTTTGCAGTTGGATTAGTTTTTGGATCCTAAAGAATGGACAGGATTTAGAAAAGCTGAAAGGATTGGGGGAGGTAATTCAGTTTGGAAGTACGATAGAGAAATTGGTATAGGGGATGACAAAGGAAAGAGGCGAGAAAGGATTTGGCATGAAGCACATTTTGGAGACAGTGGTAGAAGAGTTTAATTAGAATAGAGCGAAGGTGTATGTTGACAGATTGTTGGACAATGAACTGTATTTGAGCCTACTACGGAGGCTCTTAGTGGTCAAGGCGTTTGACCTACATTCTCTTGGTAATTGGGATCTTACATAAATCTATGGGTGTCTTCAAACATTTGTTAAGATGCCCAAAAGAATAAGGTTTGTGTGGGGTCTTGAGGAATGGACAGATACTTTCCTAAGGGTTAAAGCTGAAATAAGATGGCACCGCTCTTTCCACCTTCGGACTGAAAAAGTGATTAGAAGCCCAGCTGATCTATTTAATTTGGATCAGGTGGAGAATCTCTCTACACCAAAATATGAACTTGGTTCTATAATCTAATGTCAAGTTGCTCTTACACAAAACTGGGCATAAAGAAATTAAACACTAATCTTCACCATGTTCCCCCACCAAACACACTTGTGTGCGTGCAAACATATATACATGTGTACTCAAAGGTGATTCAAAATATTTAACATTAAGAAAGTAATATAATACACACTATGTTATACATAATACATGTATGACATATATGTATTATAACATTGCTTACTGAGTGATTTAAAAGGTGCAAATTGTTCAACTCATTCTAATAATTTTCAAATAATTTGTTGATAATCAGAAATCATCATTGAAATCTTTTGTTTGAAGTGACTGTCATACAAAAAACAACGCCCTGTTCTGAACCTTGATTTGATGAGGGAAACTGCCTCAAACTGCTCCAAAACTACTTCATTGAATTGTGAGCCGTTAGGTCCTTGGTGCAGCCAGAGGCAACTGGATGCCTAACCAGCGCACTATGACTCGGTACACACCTGGGTGCCAGGGCTGTCCATGGGACCTGGACCTGGAGATTCTGTGTCTAGGCCTCAGTGACAATGCTGCCTCTTCTCTCCCCTACCGCCTGCCAAAGGTGACCCTCAGAGCAGGAGGCAGAGATGCGTACACCCCTGCCTCCTCATGTGTGCCAGCCAATATGAGCCTCATTATCACTAGGATTGTGTTTAATGATGTTGCACAAAAAGTGACAGTAACAGGGCTTCCATTTTCTGAACAATGAGAGCTCCCACTTCGCTCTAATTTCAATAGGAAGGATCTCTGCCTGTAACGGTGAGTTTACAAGAGCTCTACCAATTATAATAAGAGAGGACTCAGACACAGACGTCCCTCTATTTTCTTAAGTCAAATGTTGGCAAAAATGTGCACAAAGATGAATATACACAATTGTAGTAGTAGAGAGGGTGTCTGTGTTCCAGGAGAGGAGAACGCAGACTGGATGAGCTTCAGCCTCTTGGTTTTAAAGACAGTCACCATTTTTTCAGTTAGGAGACTGTGTTCAAAACTCAGTTGCCTATAAGTGTGTATAGAAAATAGAATATGGTTTTCTGTATAGAATTTTGAACTAATCTACCATCTTTATAAAATTTCAAGTGAAATAACCCTTTTTGGATATTGTTTTATATAAATATTTGGACTAGGTGGACTCTTCTTACTACAAATGTTGAGATCAGGTGCCCAAGCAGGTAAAACCAGGTAGGCAGCTTCCATTTCAGCATTCTGTAACCATGAAGTCTATTACTATCTGGGCACACTAAATAGTGTTAATTTCTGAGTTAGGTAACCAAGGATTATGGTAGAGAGTTTCAAGCCTTAAAGTGCATAGTGATCACTGAAGAAGGTTGTTAAAAGCGCAGATCTTGGGTCCCACCCCCAGAGACTGTAATTCAGCTGGGAATGGCTCTGGAATCTTCATTTTCAGCAAATGCCTAAGGCATTCTGATGCCCATGTGACTCTGTGTACTAGACCTTAAGAAACACTGAACCAGCGCTTTATGTTTCAGGAGATCATAACTGCAGATCTTTTGAATGAAGGAGGGAGCGATTAAGCGTGTAGGGTAGAGGGAAGGTAAAGATGGTATTCTTGATATGTAAATCAAGAAATGAAAACATCAGTGAGTAGCTTCTCTCTTCCCAAGAACTACCCAAACATGCCACAGTTTTCTAGAAGCTGTACACATCAGGAAGCTACTGCGGTTAATTTCTCATAAATTTACAATCAGATTAAGACAGAGGTCATTAGGACAAAGATAGTAGTAGACAGAGAGAGGGGAGAATTGGGGTGTCATCCTGCCATTCTCTTTACTTCCAGAACTATTATCATTTGTGAATGAAATGAACACACTGCCAATTCTGATGCTACGTCATTAACTAAGTAGCTAAATTTAATAAAATCCCAGACTAATCCAGACAATTGGTGGCCAACTTGAAACTTTCTCATCATGTTCTTACATTATATTTACTTTCATAACATGCTGATGGATTCAAAGTCAATTCTCTTGCTAGAGAATACTATGCATGAGTCAGAAGAAATGAGCTAGATTTACATGCAGCAACATGGTTAGATCTCAAAAACAAAAGACTGAATGAGAAAAGTAAGGAACAGAATGAGATTGATAGCGAAATACCATTTATGTATATCACATGCACACATGAAACAATGCTCCCTATTTTTCAAAGCTGAATACACATCTAAATAAAAGTATGAAAAATGGATAGAAATATATGCATTAAATAGACTAAAGCGAGTGCCTATGTTGGAGGAAGGGCAATTGAGATTGCAGATGGAGGATAAAGGGGAAAAACAACAAACCAAACCAAACAAGGACCTTGCCATAGGTCAATGATGATTGTGGGTCTTGAGTTGAGGAGTATGATGGACTCAATTCTGGGCCTCTGAGGGACAAAAAGAAAAATTTTTAAGACTTGGACTCTGCCCTATGGAATTGTAATTTAGTTGGAGTTATATGCATGAAGTAAATAAGAAATGATATGATCAAGGGTTAGATAGGAGGTACCAATGAGTACTATGATAGCTCAGAGAATAGAAAAAAAAGAAAGAAAAAATTACGGAAAATTTTAAGGAAAAAGGAAAGGAAAAAGCAAATGATCCTTGGTGTCTGCTAGTGCTCCTTAGATGCATTCCCTTGTGTGGCCATCTTTAGAAGTCCCTTATTTTTACCATTTTTTCAGTGGTCTGCAGGAATTAACACCAGTCTAGATCCTCTAGTCTTATCCCAGTTCCCAAGGACTATGTTGTTTACTTTGTTCTTTTCCATATGCATAGGAGATAATGATTGAACTTGCTTACATGAGGAAAATGTTATTTTAAACTAATTTCATTTATTTCTTTTTATTCCTTTTTTCACACTTATTTTTACAGTGCTCAGGTTCTGTGAGGTCAGGCAATATTTGCAAAAATTTTCCAATCCAAAATGTGCTCTTCTACCTCACACTGGTTGAGGTAATGCTAACTGCTATAGTAGAAATACCCGCAATGTCAGAGCGTTAAAACACTGTATTACAGGACAGTGATAGCTCTCCTGGGCTGCTGACTCTCCTCCATGCAGTGATTCAGGAACCCAGTTTCCTTCAATCTTGAATCTTTGCTGTATTATACACATGACTCTCAATTCACTCAGGGGGACTTTTCCATTCCAGCCAGATGGAAGAGGAAAAGAAGATGGAAGACCACATTTGGAAAGTTATGATGGGCCAGGACTGGAAGAAGGAGTATATCACTCTCTATTTCCATCTCATTGGCTTGAGCTCAGTCATAGGGCTGATGGAAAGGCTGGGAAAGGTAATATATCTGTATGCTCAGGTACATGGGAGATGGGTCTGTCGAATAACTACTATTTATTTATTTTATTTATTAGCATCAATCTCTCATTCATAGGAGGTATAGCCACGGGAAGTGAAAAAGGTAATAAGAAATATACTTTTGATTTTACCTCGTATATTTGATATATTTAACCAGAAGTTGGATAAAGAACCTGGGTGTGCCTTTTTAAAGTCTTCCTTGCCAGCATGTATTGATCATAAAACAAAGAAAGCTATGTAAGCAGAACAATTATATGAATTGGAAGGGTTAGCAAGCCTTCACCTGAAAAATATTCTGGTATGTGGCCAACAGAGGCAGTAATCAGCTTTGCACCTCTCCTCCTTCATCTGCCTTCTGACTTTTCTGAGCCAATAAATATCTAGATGTCTGAATCTTGTCCAGTCTTGGCTAAATTTTCTAGATTTTACCCCTGACCTGCCCACACCTTTGAGACTTGTCTGGCCTTTTATGCCTTCGCTGATTTCCTTGGACTCTGCTTCTTGATGGCCTGAATTTCTCTGCCTAATTGTTTCAGTCCTGGCTGTGCCTGTATAAACTTTCCTTCTAACTTGTTTAAGTCAATGATCATCTGTCTCCTAAGTAGCTGAATTCTGGATTGTGGTTTCTCCTGGTTAATACTGTTTTGTTGCTATCTTCATCTCAGTGTGACTATGGTATGCTAATAGTTGGGCTTTTTATGTGAAATCCCCACAAAAGAGCTTAATATTTTATCCCATATATATTTGCGCTTGATATGAAGAGTGCTGAGTCATCCAGATATTTCAAATAAAGTTTAAATTTGAATCACGAAAGGAAGTTCTCATGGGGACATCTGCTCAGTGTCTGTCACATATTTAGGAATTTGCCTATCATAATTGGTAACTGTTCAAGATTCTCTAGAGGGACCAGAGTGGAGTTTTCAACTCAGGCCTAAGAAAGTCAATGTGACTGAATACAACCTTTGTTCCTCAGGATAACCTGGGGTCTAAAATGTGTGCAGTCAGGTAATTAAATCATGATGCAAATATTGATAATATATCTTTTACTCACACATTTACATGAACTGATCAATAATATATAGTGCAATAATTTCTTTGCCTTTGATTTATAAAGGCCAGGCATTGGCAAAGTACAGCCTGCAGGTCAATTTTGGCCAACTGCCTGTTTTGGTACATAAAGTTTTATTGGAATACAGCAACGCTCATTCCTTCACATATTGTCTCTGCCTGCTTTCATGCTGCAGTGGCAGAGCTGAGTAGTTGTAACAGAGACTGTATGGCACTCATAGCCTATAATACTTACTATCTGTTGGAAGGAAACTAGCATTGGAGGTTGCATTAATCAGTGCTTAGGAATCAGCCAATTTCTTCCATGTGTGGGATGAATGGGGTTATTCATGAAAGGGCATCTGGGCAGGAAATGGGGGAGTTGTGGCTCACTGAGCCAGGCTAGTCCCTGAGAGTGGAAGGGAAATCTGTCATCAGAACAAATGAGCATCAGCTAGGTGAGGGAGAAGGCCAAAGGTGCATGTAGAAGGTGAATGAGAAGGAAATGAAGAGTTGCAACCTGTTACCAATTAGTACGGTTCTGGGGCAAAGCCACAGACAGAGCTGGGCTGCGGGTCGTAAGTGTCCTGTATTACATGCCTCACTGAGCCTGCCATGGAAAAGACCCATCTCTGTGACCCTTGGCTTAGAAGAGATTAATTTTGTTATTGTCTTGTTATCTTCAGCACCATCACCAATGCTCCCCACTATTTCTCAGCACTGGAAGAAAAGAGCCAGTATTGAGGTTCTATAATGTCTAACAAAAAATAAAATTCTGAGATGCCCTTAGCTTCTATCTCAGGACACCCAAGTTCTACTGAGATCGGAAGTCTGGACATTTCTGTTGATTGTGGGAGTGTTTATACATTGGAGACATGGCAGCATGTCTGTGGGGAACTTGGATGAGATTCTTCCCTCGGCTTACCATGTAAGCCTTTTCTTTGAACTTGGGAGGGCTGCCTGGACGACCCAAAGGTGATCCCACTGTGCTGCAGCCACATGTTCTTGAACAAAGCATCTCTTGGAAGCCAGGCTGTGTTCTTGAGGAACAACCTGTTCTTTGGATGACCTGCAGGCACCCGAGATAGGAGCACCTGAGACAAATAGTATAGCGAGTGGTCAGGCAATGGGCTTGCTTGCCCTATAAGTTTACACCCCTGTGTGTTTAAAATCTTTCCCATAAGGGTTGTACTTCCAGATCCTCATGTCTGTGCATATTTATAAATTGAGACTGATTCCATTCCTAGGATCCTAGGTCCATGTTTCTAGTGGTCTTTGGAAGGTGAAGACAATCTATATCTATCATTAGTGAACTTGTGGCTACCTATAATGACAAGCACAATGGCATTTTCCCTGTAGTAAATATAAGTACATTTGTAAAATAATATTGATATTACTATGCCAGCCTTGGTGATCTAGTGTTTAAGATTTGGTGGTCTCACCACCATGGCCTGTGTTCGTTTCCCAGTCAGGGAACCGCACCCCCTGACTGTCGGTTGTCATACCATGTGGCTGTGTGTTGCTGTGATGCTGAAAGCTATGTCACTGGTATTTCAAATACCAGCAGGGTCTCCCATGGTGGACAGTTTCAGTGGGGCTTCCAGACTAAGACAGACGAGGAAGAAGACCTGGCCACTCACTTCCTGAAAAAATTGGCCATGAAAACCCTATGAACTATGAACAGCAGCGGAGCGTTGTCTTATATAGCACCGGAAGGTGAGAGGATGGCATAAAAAAAAGATGAGGCAGGGTTCCACTCTGCTGTATACTGGGTCGCTAGGAGTTAGAATTGACTTGATAGCACTAACAACAAATCATTAATTGAGCCTGACACTTTCTATGCACCTGCCACTCTGTTAAGCACTTTAAAAGTTTAATGTTAACACTCACAATCACACTATGAGGTAAGTACTTATATTATTCCCATTTTATAGATGAGGAAAGTGAGGCTGAGGTTAAGTAATTTCCCAAAGACATGTAGCTAGCAAGAGGCCAAGTCTGCAAACCTATCCAGAACCCAAGCTCTTAGTCCGTATATGTTATAACTGCCCCGGTTCACACAGCTAAAACGTGAAGGAATAGAGGCTCAAACCCTAGCCTGACTCAGTGGCCTCACTCTTTTTCACTGCACTGTGTTTATATTTTTGTCTGTGTTTAAACATCTTTTCACCAGATGTGCTGCATTGAGTGCTAGCTCTTTTTCTTCTTGGGGACAAGTGGAAGTCAGGAGAACTCATAGCCTTTTGCTTAGTAGCTATGGATTCTACAGTTTAGACTAGTTATATGCATTTATGGGAGAATGAGACTTTGTGTTGTATTTAGATATAGAAATAGTCAGAGGCACTTTTAAAAATTCACATTTGTTGTGACTGGCCTGGTGGTGTAGTGGTTAAATTTGCATGCTCCACTTTGGCAGTCCAGGGTTCCCAGGTTTGGAACTCAAGTGCAGACCTACACACCACATATCAAGCCATGCTGTGGCAGGCATCCCACATATAAAAAGTAGAAGAAGATGGGCATGGATGTTAGCCCAGGGCCAGTCTTCCTCAGCAAAAGGAGGCGGATTGGCAACAGATGTTAGCTCAGGGCAAATCTTCTTCACCAAAAAAAAAAAAAGAAAAAAAATTCACACGTTGTAAACAACTATGGCAGAGAGATTACAATTTGTCTGTTTCAAACACTACCAAGTTGCACTCACCTTTTTTAGACTTTATGTATCAAACTCAACTCTAAGTGGAAAAAGAAAAATGTAACCAATGGAATGAGATCATTGTCAATAACACAGTATCTGGAACAAAGGAATTTGAGATCCAGTGACCTGCTTCATAATTTTCCTTTAATATATGCAAAGTGAATCCATTCTCTGATTTAATAGTTTCTACTCTCAAAGAGGTGACTTATATGATTCTATTTCCACAGCATTTGCCAGAGGTTTATTTAAACCATGTCTTAGTTTGAATCTAAAATTCCACAAAATAAATGACCAAGTAGCCCCTGGGCAAAATGATGAAGTGGGATTCTCCAGATTCTGAATTTGGGCTCCTGACCCTCCACCCCTGTTTCTATCTGAACCATTCTGTAAGCTTGTTGGAGGGATGCTGAGGCCTTTGAGATAATGGTGCATGTGGTAGCGATTAGTTCAACAAATGTTTTTGGCTGCCTTCTAGATACACGGTCGATTGCACTTCCTGGCTTCCTTGGAATTCAGTGGGCCCATGTGACCAGTTCTGGCCAATGAATTATATCTGGAATCGTGTGTGTCATTTCTTGTCAGAGCATTGAATTGACAGTGTACCACCCTCCAGAGCTCCCTTTCCTTCTGCCACGGACCAGCAGTGAGCCTTATGCAGCTATGCTGTTAGCCTGATTCTAGAATGAGGGTGTCATGGAAAAATGCCAACATGAAGGATGTGTAACATGAGCAAGAAATCAACTTTCCTGTTTGTTTTAAACGGCTGAGATATGGGGCTTGTTTGTTACCAGACCAGAAGCTAGCTTATCGTGAGGCCTATGTTATTTGTTAGAATATTGTACGGACTAGCCAAGCCCAAGAATCACCAAGATAGTCCTGAAGAACAGTAAGGTGGGGGGATGGGGAGACTATCCTTTCATACTAAGCCTTATTATAAAGCCATAGCAATCAAAACAGTACAGTATTTTTAATAGGGTAAATAAAATGGCCAATGAAAGAAAAATGAGAGTTCAGAAGCAGCCTCAGGCATATTGGGAAATTCTATATTTGACAGGTAGTGCTGCAAATCATTAAGGAAAAATAGAATAGCCAAGAAATGGTGCTGGGAAAGTTAGTATTCCATATGGGGAAAAAAATGAATTTAACTCTCTATCTTTTACATAAAAAGCAATTCCCAAATGGATGAATGACTTAGATGTGAAAGGTAAAATTTTAAAACTTCATTGGAAGATTTGAGTAGGGAAAGAATTCTCAAAAGAGATAAAAACATTAAGTTAGATTACATTAAAATTAGGAAATCAAAAGCCTCCATAAAAAAAAAATATGAAAAGAGAAGCCACACACAGCAATGCATATAATTTGCAAAGGATTACGTATCATAATGAAAAAGATAACTGAATAACAATTCAGTTCATAGACAAAAGATTATAGACATTTCACAGAAGAGGAAACACAAATGGCAAATAGAAGAAAAGACATTCACATCATTATCAGGAAAATGCAAATAAAGTACACACAAGCACTCAAAAATTAAGAAGTCTGCTAGTACCAAGTGTAGGTGAGGATGCGGATCTATGGGAATTCTCATGTACTCCTTATAGGAGTGTGAGTTGGTACAATTACTTTGGAAAGCAATTTTTCATTCTCTCGTAAAGCTGATCATTTCATTACTCTACAACCGAGCAATTTCACTTGTAAGTGTCGTGAAGAAATACTCTAAATATGGATACTAAGACACGTGCAATGGTCCAGCCATTATGGAAAACAGTATGGAAGTTCCCCACAAAATTAAATGTTAACAACCATATGATCCAACAATCCCACTTATGGGTATATATCCAAAGGAAATGAAATCGATATCACAAAGAGATATCTGCATTCCCATGTTCATTGCAGCATTATTCACAATATAGAATCACCCTAAGTGTCCATTGATGAATGAATGGATTAAGAAATGTGATTTTATATATATATATATATATATATATATATATATATATATAATAAGTAGATATTCTGCCTTAAAAAAGAAGAAAATCTTGTCATTTGTTACGATGTGGATGAACCTGGAGGACATTATGCTAAGGGAAATAAGCCAGGAACAGAAAGACAAATACTGCATGATCTCACTCATATGTAGAATCTAAAAAAGTCAAACTCATAGAAGCAGAGAATAAAATGGTGGTTGCCAAGGGCTGGGGGAAGGGAAAAATGAACAGATATTGGCCAAAGGGTACAAACTTTCAGTTATGTAGGACGAATAAATTCTGGAGATCTAATGTACAGCATGGTGATTGTAGTTAATTACTGTATTTTATACTTGAAATTTGCTAAGAGAGTAAATCTTAAATTCTTAAATTAAGCAAATCTTAAAAAGTTCTCACCAGACACACACACACACACACACACACACACATACACAATGATACCTTTTTGAGATGATGGATATGTTAATTAACTTTATTGTGGTAATCATCTCACAATGTATACATACATCAAAACATCATGGTGTGTACCATAAATACACACAGTTTTTGTCAATTACACCTCAATAAACATAGGAAAAAAAGACACATTCAAGAATGTTCATACCAATATTATTTGTAAGAGCAAAAATCCTGAAGTAATCAAAATGCCCATTGACAGGAATATGATTAATTGTGGAATATCTTTTAAATGGAAAATTATACATCTGTTAAAAATAAATGTATTATTCATGTATCATATATATGATTCATGTATCATTATGGATGACTATTTGAATGCTGAATGAGACAAAGTCAGTCACAGATTAATACACACAGAATCATACCATTTTTAAAATGCTTAAAAACAAAACTAACTAAGTATATTGAGAAGAAAGCTGGGGAATGAACGAGCTAGGGAAAGAGCAGATATAGATACAATGCTTTTGATAATATTCCAACTCTTAAGTGTGTGATATGTCCATACATATTCATTTTATTATTATATTCTCTCCTTTATGTATGTGTCACATATCTAACGGATCTTATATATTTTTCTCCCAAAGATCTTATACAGGAAGAAATCTTCAAATAAGTGTCCAATGAAGTTTGAACAAAAGATATATCTTCATTGGAAATCTGTTTCCAGCAACATGAAAATTCTTTATTCTCTAAGTACCTTTTAACAGCATTCAAAATTAGAGTTGCCTTTCCCAACATTTTTCATATCTGATTTCTCTGTTTATGAATGCTTCTGAAATTCTCAAATAGTGAATAACAGAAGAAGGATTCTTTCCTTGGGAGCATATTCTTTTCCTTCTTTTTTTCCTCCTCCTCTGGTCTCCCTTTCTTTCGATTTTCTTTAATCTTAGCTAAATTATCGATAATTCATGGCTTTATAGTTATTGATTTTTCTTTCTTTGACATGCATCATTTCTAAGACATCTGCCTCTAAAATACTTCTTTTTTGTCAACATGAAACACTTTTTAAATCAGTGCTTGCTTTTCTAACATTTTAATCTTTTTCAGATAATTCTTCCATGCCTCTGTGTCAGTGCCTGGAATTTCCCTGGAACTCTGGTAATAATCACACTAGCTAACATTTATATAGCATGTACTATGTGCCAGGTTCTAGTGTAAGAGTTACCTTGTCCAAGCCTCACAGGAGCCGCCTGATACTATCCCCATATTGCAGAAGAGAAAGCTGAGGCAGAGAGAGGTTAAAAATCACAAGTAGTAAAGCTGGAATTCAAACCAAGAGTCTAGCTACGGATTCTATTCTTCTAACTCCTGTATCAATATGATGCCCTTTTGGTTTTATACCATTAAAACTATCCATTGCTTACTATAAAAAATTTTCCACTGGGCGTCTTCCAACACACCTGTATAATGCTCCTCTGGATGAGATGCATGCCTTTACCAAGACTGTTGCCTAATTTGCAGGTATTAGACTGGCTCTATCTGATCCTGGAACATCCGAGTATAACTAGTCTAGCAGCTAGTTTTGGGTACAAATACAGTCCTGTTTCTTTTAAAAAACTAATTAAACTTAATTTTTCATTGCATGTGTAATAAACTTACATGATTCAAAATTCCAAAAATATAAAAAAGATTATACAGTCTGAAATACCTCCCTCCTGCATTTTTCACCCAGCCACCCAGATTCTCTCCCTCATGCAATCAACCTTATTAGTTTCTTGGACTCTGTAGAAAGAATATTTTATCTACAAGAAAGTATGCATATTAAAAAATCCCTTTGAATATTAAACATTCATTTTGCACTTAACTTCATATCAAGCACTGTGCTAAACCTTTTCATTTAATCCTTCCAACAGCTCAACAAGGTAGATTTTACTACATCCCCATCTTACAGATGAAGAAACTGAGGCACAGAATCACACAAATGTCTAAAACACGGCTGGTATTTGGACCCAGAGAGTCTGACTCAAGAGCTCTTAAACATTACAGTATGTTGCCTCTCCATGTTGAATCTTTTTATGTGAAAAATGAGATCAGCAGATTCTTTAAAGCTTATATAGGCTACATAGGAGAAAAATTATCTCCATTTCTCCAGAGAGAATAAAATATGTACTTGTGTAGTTCTTTTTTCAAACATCTTCAGTGAGATATAATTTGTGTACCATAAAATTTACCCATCCATAAAATTACCCGTTTAAAATGCACAATTTAATGACTTATAGTATATTCACAGAGTTGTGCAACCATCACCACAATCTAAGTTTAGGACATTTTTATCATATCAAAAAAGAAATGCTATGCCCATTAGCAGTCACTCTCTATCCCCTCTGCTCCCTCAGCCCTAGGCAACCACTTATATACTTTCTATCCCTATAGATTTACCTATTCTGAACTTTCACATAAATGGAATCATACAATATGTAGCCTTTTCTACTGAGTTCTTTCACTTGGTATGTTTTCAAATTAATTATTCAACTCCTGACATGCCCTGTTAGCAGGCAGTTAATGTTTCCACCTTATGGACTTTTCCCTGTGTCCAATTTCCCAATCAGTTCCAATTCTGTTGCAACAACTGGAGAAAGAGGTCACCCTGCTGGTGCATTTGTGGTTGCTATATGATATCTCATTTGAAGGCTGGTCTTGCATGTTCCAATGGACCTTTCTGGACCATGGAATGATGCTTTTGCTCACCCAGAGTGCCACATGCTTGATCTCTAGGGCTTTTTTTTGTTGTTGATTGCATTTGCATGCTCACCCACTGCTTTTTCAAACCAAGAATCATGGTGTCAGATGGTCAAGTCTAGAAGTGCTTCTAGCTCCAGCCTGGACTAGAACTCTTAGATTCTTCTGTTGGAACTGGGACACCAGCACAGTCTTGTTGGCAAGTTTACTTTTAAGGTCCTTGGGGGCCTTCTCTGGCCAGTAGAACTTGGATCAGACAACCCCGGTATACGCTAATAGTCTTTCTTAACTTTGAATTTCAGGGAGCCAAATGTTGGGGTCTTTGTTCTTTCCCTCCCAAAAGCCTTGAGAAAAATCGACTGAACTTGGTATACCCTCTCCTGGCACCAGTTCTACACTTCAAAAGCCTGACTTTGTTAGAACGTAAAAAAATCTGTTATACAGATACTTCTGTATACAGAAGTATACAATCTGTATACTTCTAGAGCAATGAGTGCCTGTTAGATAAGGGAGACCCCTTAAAAATCTTCCTTAACTAAGGAGGACCCTTTTCAAGGTAACTTGTTCTATCCAAGTAGGCAAAGAAGTGGAGCATGACTTTGGCACCCCATTACACAGTGTAGGGTTTTCCATCTGATAAATCATTCCTTTTCTTTTTTTTTAAAGACCATCTATTACGTTGACTCAGTGCTCTTCATAGTCTTCAGATACGTTTCCTTGAACTTCAGACTCGTGTTTGTGCATTGAGTGTGATAGTCTGGACTTGGAAGTTTGCTCATTCACATTCATTAAACTCTCAGGTTTCCTTTTCAAAGATGGATTGTCTTGCCTTTTGGGAGGGGGTGTAGATTTGACATTCTGTCTATTCCATTAAATTTTCTTTTCTCTTTAACACAGTGAAGAGCAAGAAATTTAAAAGTTTAAAGAAAATTTGCAAAGACAAAGTGTAGAGCAGTTTGAAAGAGATTCACTTACTCTAAGTGCCCCTGCAGACGATGATGCCAACTGTGGTGAGCAGATCAGTCTGCCAGTTGGAATGCTGAAGCATTGCTTGCTGAAATTAGAGGTCATCAATATGGGGTTTGGTCTTTAGTCTAAAACTAGGGAGCATCACAAGTTCAGCAGGTTTAAATTCAGGGTCACCTGTACTAGAATTATGCGATGTATATTTGGAATCGGAGAAGGTTTACTGTATTAATTTTGTTGAGTTTTTTCCTTTTAGTTCTCTGCAGGGTGCATCTACTTTTATTATAATAAATCTCAAGCAGTCTATGAGAGCAAAGAGAAGCCAGGTGCGTGGAATTGCAGGAAATTACTTACATTTTCTTTAGGAGGAAAGTAGATGTTCCATATGTTTGATTTATGATTGCTTATCATGAAAGATTTCTCACTATATTAGCCCCAAACTAGCCTCCATTTACTGGTTAAGATTCAGAAAGACCCAAATAGTAAAGGTGGCAGAGCATTCACTTGGAAGCATTTAAACGGTTGGACCTCATCTGCCAGGGCTTCTCACAGTGGGGGAGAGCACAGAGCAGACAGGGAGCAGAGGGAGCCTTGTTTTCCCTGTGCCTGGGCTCCTTCTTCAGGCCAAGTCCTATGCTAGGCACTTGCCACATGTGGAAAAAGAAAATTAAAAGCCATATTTTTATATTCATAATTTTTCCAGGTCACAATTGTGGCTTAAACTGTTGCTACAAATCTCAACAGAGTTAAAGAAAATAGGAGTAAAAAAGAAGACTTAACCAAAGTGACTATGGGAGTAGAAAGACTTGGGTCGGTCCATGGCTTTTGTTTTTTATCCTTTGTTTTAAAGATAAGAGAGGAGGTTGAAGAATATTTATAAATCAATTACCATAAAATAGCAAACAAGGCAGAACTTTAGCCGAGTGTGACAAATGTTCTTTTGAAATTATATCTATACATATTCTGAATTATTAAATTAAATTTCTCACTACCTTATTTGCTGAAAGGATAAACTCTCCAGCGATGGTCTGCCATTTAAGTACAAATATTTATTGCCATCTCCTGTGGAATGTAACCCATAACCATATGGTTGCAATTATTGCAAAAGTTTATATATTTAGTAGGAAATCTTATTTATTCATTATATATTCAAGAAGAAAATGTAATTTATTTAGAAAATGTTATAGAAATTGAATTAATTCACCTCAATTTGAATGTACACACTGTGATGACTAACTCATTGTTTATGACGTTAACTTTATTCTGTTACCTTTGTGTGTGTGTATATATATATACATATATATATATACATATATGTATATATATATATATGGCAAGAATTCCCTTGTTAGTAGAAAGCATGAATGCCCCATGTTTTGGCTTTTCTTTCTACTGCTCCTTGAGCAAAACAAATTAGTGATTCAAACAGATTCATTTCTAATCACATTGTGAAGTTTGTTTTATTGTCCTGTGTGTTATTATTTTTAGTCCTTACAAAACCCCTGAGAGAGAAATGGTGTTATCACCAGGGAAATATCGCCTGAGGACACTGAGGCTTAGAGTGGTTAAGTCCTCGTCCGGGGAAACATGGGAGGTGTCAGAGCCAGGAACAAAACCCAGATTTGTCTGTCATCGTGACCCAGCTCTTTTCATGTACCGTGCTGCCTCCTGAGAGTTCTCACCGTTAAATCCTATTAAAAGACCTACAGGAAAAGTTTCTGTACTCATAAATCCGTTTCCAAGGCTATGAGCTTAAAGTGTCCTTCATAAATCGCAAAACCAGCAGCTTCGATTTAAGGCTAGTAGGTGGTGGGGATGCGGTTGCTGTTACTTCTGCTACTTCTAGGAGATCAGCAGGATTTGGGTTCTGTTTATATTGACAATTTTGGCTCATTGCTGTGTTGGTAGTTCCGTTGGGGCAGCCATGAATGTGGATGAGCATCGGTGGACAGCTTGGAAAATCTAATTTCCAGTAAGAATTCAGATTGTCTCTTATAAATCCTGCTTCCTTAGCACCACTCCTTTCCATCTCTTCATCACCAATTCCATGGCCCCTGCTTTTTTTTTTTTTTTTTTTTTTTTTTTGTGAGGAGATCAGCCCTGTGCTAACATCCGCCAATCCTCCTCTTTTTTTGCTGAGGAAGACGGCCCTGGGCTAACATCTGTGCCCATCTTCCTCCACTTTATGTGGGACGCCGCCACAGCATGGCTTGCCAAGCAGTGCGTCGGTGCGCGCCCGGGATCCGAACCAGCGAACCCCGGGCCGCCGCAGCGGACCATGGCCCCTGCTTTTGTTCATTTACTCTTGCCTGAATAATTGTCAGTTTCCTCATTGGTTTTTCTACTCCCAGCCTTTCTTGTACATCTACGCTAAGACTACATTTTCTCAAAATCAGACCTCATCCTATTATCTCCCTGCTTAAAATGCTTCCATGACTCACTTGCATGCTTTCAGGATAAAGTGTCAGCTCCTTAGTGTCTTGCACAAAGTTCTCCATGACCTCCAATCTCAGATCTCAACCCATTTGCCATGCACACTCTTTTCTCCAGACATACCTAAAATTCTTGCAGACTTCTGGACACATTGTGTTATTTAACATCTTCATGCCTCTCTTCATGTTTCATCTTCTTCTTGGAACACCTCTGGACTCTCGACTCCAAGGTCTATCACTGTCACAACACAACTCTATGGGTATCTCTTTTCATCTGCCCAGCATCCATCCACATGACAATAATGGAATTCTGGTGATGCTCCCAGTCATAGCATCTGTTTTATGGATCACAGGGGTGGGTATGTGACCTCAGGTACAGGCAATCATAGGACGTTCTTAAACATAATGATTGGTCCAGGAGTGGGCATGTGGACCAAATCAGGCCAATCAAAGTCTTCCCTGAGATTTTTCATATACAAACTAGAGTGTTATCTCTTGGATTCCACTGCCACTGCTTTTGTTATGATATTATTAACAATGATAAAATATTTAAGATTGTACAAATTAACTGTATAAATGTGGCCCCAGAACCATTTTTGCCCATGTTTCCTGACATATGGAGGAGGATGAAGAATAAAGTTTATGTTTCGAATGAAACAGAAATGAGAGGTAGAGAGGCCTGGGGGTGTTGAATCTCTGAGATCTCTCCTCTATTATCCAGTAGACCTGGGGAAAGTTAATGAACTTCCTTAAGCTCTGTATTTTGTAAATCTATAAAAATGAGGAAAATAAAAGTAATACTACTTACCTTCCTAATAATGTTCTTGTGAAGATGATGTGAAATAATGCATATAAAGTGCTTAACACAGTGCCTAGCATAGAGTAAATGCTCAACAAATGTTAGTAGGGGCTGCTGTCACAGCTAAAGGCAGGAAAGAGGGTCCTCTTCTTTCTCATCCGTAGTGACGGTGGAGCTCTCTGCTGGTATTTAGGCCTATTTATCACTGACTGTGTGCTAATTGTGAGACCATTTCCCTTTCCTTAGTATTCTCTTAGCACATCTATCAGGCTAATTACCATCTTTTAATGGCGCACCTTACTCATCTTTACTTCACTTGCTGGAGACATTTAAATAACTTAAATCTTAATAAAAATACTTTGAAAACATTTTCATTTAATTGCAATAATATTAAAATATTTAAGGAACTAAAATGCTTGAGGAGATAGGACTGATGAAGATGTTTTTTCCATTACTGGAACTCTAATACATTGTAACACAAAATAATTTTGATTGTTTTAAGCATCAAATTACCAAGTGGGTATGTTATAGTAAGGATGTATGTAACAAGGGCATTCTGTATGCAGTTCTGCCTGCTCAGCACTATTGCTCCAAGAAGTTGCAATATTTTTCTCTTATTAACAGACTGACCTCATATTTTTATGGGAAAATTGATAAACTTTCCTTCGTGGTATCCTCTTAAGATGCATATGAATTGTATTTTAAATGGGTAGCCAGTAACCTCATTTCATTTCTCTCTTCTGTGTTTGACCCAGCTCTTTAAAGAAATGCAGCATCAGCATCTCTCTCATCTTTTCCTTTAGCTTGCCTGATGTGGGAGATCAAGATTTGGCCACCCTGAAACATATCTCTTTACCTTGATTGTTTTCTCTGAGGGACATTTGACCTCCCCCACTAACTGCCTGAAGAATTTGACATGGTGGCTCCTTCCTGGAACAGATCTTCTATCATGATGGCTGTAATGATAATGTAAAATAGATGTTACAATGGGAGGGGCACCAAGCCCCTTTTATCAAGAAAAACTCTGTCTCTCCCTGACCACATTATCTATAGATGACCCTGAAAAGAATTGTCTTCTTGCCCTCTGAAGTCCCAGACCACTACCCACCCCCAACACTTTCCTTGCCTTTAGCTACAATACTTAAGCAAGCAGCTTAGACAGAGGGACGAGTTGCTCATTTCTGAGTTTCTCCCATGTATACATGTTATTAAACTTGGTATTATTTTCTCCTGCTAACCTGTCTTGTTGATTATTTGGCCAGCCATAAGAACCTTAAGGGAAAGGGCAGAGGGGAATTCTCCCTCTCTCCCCACACTGAGATCTAAGCAAGATTCCCCAAAAATCCATTGGTGAGGCTGGCGATGGGAAGACACTAATGATCTCTGCTATTTCTCTTTAATTTTGACCTGTTTTGCCTGCCTGGTAGAACTCAGTCATTGGAAAGAGCAGACTGGATGATGGCAAGATAATAGAAGAACCCTGGACGATATGAGGGGACCCACATCCTAGTCTTGGTTCTGCCATTTGCTGTGTGACTGGAAATAAGTCCCTTCTCCTTTTTGGGCATAATTTTCCTCATCTATAAAATGAGAAACTTTTACTAGTGGATATTGATGATCCATAATACAGGTATGATCTATGGCCTAAACATGACTTTAATATTTCAGAATTAATATGAATTTGAATTGCTCACTCTTTTCCCCTGTTTAACTTTAAAAATATGGGGCATTGTTTTATTCGGGCCTTGCTAATTGGAAGGAATAGAAATCCATCAGACTAGTCCATATGTAAAGGGAGGTTACTGAAGGACTACAGGGACTGTCTTGAAGCCTTTCCAGATAGGAAATGAAGTTCTGTCAGGCCACAGGGGAACTCAGGAAAGTCGGGAAATGAGTTGACCCATTCTAGTCTTAGAGGACCTCAGAGCTTCTCAATGCTGCTTCATTTGGGCATTTGCTCCATTCCCCTGCTGCCTTCTGCAGACTGATTTCTTCTATTTAATTTTGGATTTTCTGCTCCCTCATAATTCTGAGTTGTCTTGACATAAGGCCAATGCCAATCAAACTCTATGACTTTTAACTAAAAGTCCTATACCTCCCGTGATGAAATTTCCGCAGATGCTTAGAGACCTCTTTCTTCCACAGCTTTAAGAAGAGAGGGCTCAGTTTGGGTCAGGCATCCACCAGTCAGTGGTGGCCAGGGGTCATGAGGTGCTCAGAGACACACCGGTCAGGGAATGTGGACAGAGTAGTTTCTCTAAAAGGGAATAGGGGCAGTTAGAAAAGGATGGGCACAACTGCTAGAGGCCTAAGGATAATTTAATCTAGAGGCTCTGGGTCAAAATCCATTGGTGAGATTGGGGATGGGCAGACACTAATGAGCCTCTTGGTCAATCAAGCACTCAGCAATACTCACTGAACTCTCTCACAGAAGGATGACATCCATGTACTCAGTAATCTATGTGGAATTCCTAGTGTGGGGCCTACCACTGAGTGTGTGCTCCATAATTGATGTCTCCCTCCTCTCAAGGAATTTTAATCATGTTGTGGAGACAAAATAACCATTTATGCAGTGAAATACAGGAAAAATGAGATGGATCATTGGATTTCAAAGAAGGGAGAACTCATTAGGAGCTGGGGTTGGGGTCGGGAGAATCTTCTCAGGTTTCTGTTGAGCCTTGAGTGGTGGATAGAATTCAGATAGAATATGGAGGGGAAGGAATGAGGAATGTGTTCAGATTTCAGGGACATAAAAAGGCACAGACGCCAGGTGCTAAGACTTGTGAAGCAGGCAGTAGACCATTTCTGGTAGGGGTAGAGGGTTTGCCTAGTGAGTAACAAAAGCCCTAACCCTTCAGGATTAAAGAACCTCCCAGGGACTCCTCAGCAGTTGGGTAAAAGGTATAGCAACTCCTTGCTTAGGCAGACTCTAAGATATTGACTGAGCATGGCTTGCCTCAGAAATATTGTCGATAACCCAGTTTGCCATGAACTCCTATAGATAAGGCTCTTTATGAACCAATGCTTAGATGATTTAAAGGTTAAAAAGGACCTGTAGTCCTACTTCTCAGAAGGAAAAAGGTTTGAAGGCAAGTAGAGGCCTTGGTAACAGGTGAGAGCTGGCCAGTGGGCATATTTATGAACTAGAAAGTGGACTTTAAAGGGCAGAGTTGGTTCCAGCTTGAGACTATTCTGTTGGGATCAGATAGGCAATGTTGCCAAAAAGCTTTTAAGAATGAAAAAGGGCATTATAAAGGCAACGGTGTGTTCTGTATAATGCCAAATGCAAACATTTCTTCTCTAAGTTTCCCCATCACCTAAAACTCTAGTGTGTCTTGAGTTTACAAGCTGCTTATATTTCTTAGTGAATATAGGATTCACCACCTTGAGGATGATGGAGATGTAGTATCATATACAGTACCACTGTTGTGTCATGCCATTGTGGAATACGTGTAGCCCTCTGTATCAGTTATCCATTTCTTTGTAACAATTTGCCCTAAAACTTCACAGCTTAAAACAAGGAACATTTATTATCTCCCAGTTACTGAGAATGAGGAATCCAGGAATGGTTTAGCTGAATGGCTCTGGCTCAGGATCTCTAATGAGGTTGCAGTTAAGCTATTGGCCAGGGCTGCACTTATCTGAAGGTTTGACTGGGGCTGAAGGTCCACTTCCAAGCCCACTCACATGGTTTTTGGCAGGTCTCAGTTCCTTGCTGGCTGTCCTGGAGACTTCAGTTCCTCGCGACATGAGCCTCTCATAGGTTGCTTGAGTATCCTCATGATATGACAGATGGCTTCCTCCAGATTGAGTGGTGAGAGAGAGAATCCCCAAGACTGAAGCCACAGCCTTTTTATCACTCCATCTTGGTAGTGACATACCCTTATTTCTGCCGATTGTTATTGGTCATACAGCCCAATCCTGGTACAATATGAGAGGCAGGGACCATTGGGGACCATCTTGGAGGCTGGCTATCACACCCTGAACCTTTAGGCAAGAAAGCTAACTTCTCTGAGCCTCATCTTCCTCTTTATTAAGTGAGAATAAAAATGCTGGCTAGATGTGCTGACTTCATGGGGTTTTACCAAGGGTCCAGTTAGGTGATAGATGAGAAAGCCCTTTGTAAACTGTAAAATAGATTGGATGAAGAAGTTAATGTCTCTGATCTGGAGCTGAGGACTGGAAATCAAAGGCAGTGGAGAATTCCAGTCCAACAAAGGGAGAAACATGGGCTATTTTAGGCCACAACTCCCTTCCCCTCTCCACAGACACTCTAAGCTCCCTCCAGGGCTTGGCAGATTGAGATCATGTAGAAGTTGGGGTTAGTGTGTTTAATTTTTTTTTTCTTTGCATAATAAACTTTATGTTTCTAAGAAAAATAACTGAAGAAACAAGCCTCACTGCAAGGTTTGAAAAGCTTGCTGACATCAACTTGTTCTCACCATACAATTTGTTAATGACTCAATTGTTCATGAATTAAAAACATAAAAATTCAATTTTGTGGAAATAATTCATAGCTTGGAAAAATATATTTTGGGTTGCATTGAATGCAAGGACATTGAATAGTATGACCTGATAAAAAACGCCCCATGTCCTGAGCTCGCATACCCTTATTCAGGTCAGCATCAGGGCCTATCCGCAGGCAAAATGTTCTTGCCTCAAACTAGCTGGTATCATCTCTCATTTGCACATGTCGGGGCCAGCTCTTGACATGATCAGAGCTGAGTTTAGGAAGACCAGTTTGACAGAAATGTGCAAGATTGTTTCGAAAATAGAGGGAGCAGAGTAATCGTCAACTGGATAATTTCACTGAAATAACCATTCTGGTCAAGCAACTAAAATAGCTGGGAGAAATCTAAAAATCATTTTCTTTGAAGTGTCAGAGAACTAAAAAGACAGTTAGGAACTATCAACTAAGATCTTGGTCAAGATGAGAAACTGGAAAGATGAGATCATCATTCAAGATCACTTTGTTCTTGAGGGCATTTGCTGAACTTGAAGAGACATGTTTTGTTAAGTTGATTTTCCTTTTGGCTCTCAAGCCCATTTCAAGGGTCTGTTCCGTATCTCAGGGGGCACAAAGCCTGAAAACTACATATCCTAGACTTCCTTGCCAGCTGACTTCCAGTTAGGTCTGGCAATACAAACACTAGTAGAAAACTGAAAGTAGAAGAAAGGAATGAGAGTATAAAAATTAACTCAGACTGACAAAGTAAAAATCTGCCTTGGCATTCATCAGGCTGACATAACAGCCATAGATAAAGCCAACTACAATGTTAATGGAAAACAATATTTCTCCAAGGACATGCGGCAGCTGTAGAGTGTCATGATGACTTTTTTCTTTGACTACTGCTTACCAGTGAAAAATATTTTTCTCTAAAATCATTTGTTGTTTGAACTTATATCGGTAAGAATGAAACATCTCACTGTTGCCTGAAGGTTCTTAGCCACTTTGATATAGAGAGGCAACCTCGGTTTTCAATCCATTTGCAGTTTCAGATAAGTGGTTTCTAGACACAACATTCCACGTCTATCTTAACTTTTTAGTTTCTAAGGAAACAGGACCTTGAATCCACTTTTAAGTCCAGGCCTGATGTTGATCCCTTTCCTCACAGACCTGCTTTGCTTTGAGCTTATCAAATCATTTCAATTTCACCTAAACTCCACCCTTCCCCCAATCCTGTAACTCTGTCATTGCTATTGTTCGGTGAGATGTTCCGTGGTTCCTCTGGTGTTTCCCTTGTTGAAACAAGCCAACAAATCTGACTTTGTAGAACTATAGGTTTGCCCCTGGTGGTCTCTTTCTCATGGGCTAGTAGAGGAAGAAGCCATTTTCACACTTCTGAAGTGACCGTGGGCCCCGACAGCTTTGGTGTTGGCTTCTGCAGCATCGATGGGGTTAACTCCTGAGCTTCTGATTGAAGCAGTGGGTCAGTTTCAACAGCAGTGGCAGCAGCAGTGGCAATCGTGTGGGTTAGCGGGCTCCAAACCAGGGCATGAAGCAGCTTCCTCATCTGTGGGCGACTTGCCGTTTTTCTTTTGTTTCTTTAGTTCTTCCAATGTTTTTACAACCAATTCTCTAGTTATAAACAACTAAATTTCTCTCTCCTAGAATTATGTAGAGTGGTTTCTTTTTTCTTATTGGTCACTAGCTGATACAATATCTGAGCTTTTGAGCTGTACTTTGGCAGCCTTCTGGGATTAGAGAGAAAAGCAATAGGAATCTAGAATCCGTCAAGGATTTCACCCTGGGAAGTAGGGCTAATCAGAAATAAGATAGCCCCCACATGCACCACAGCTTGACTTCCAGTCCTCTGGGTAGACCCAAAACCTCAAGTCTTAAAACTGGATTAAGATGGTCCTGGACTCCTTAAGTCCCCAAGGCTTCTTATATTAATCAGTTTTGGAAAATTCTCAGTCTTATCTTCTCAAATATTGCTTTTGCTTTTCTTTGAGGAATAGCAATTAATTGTTACATATTCTCACTGCATATTCTACGTCTCTTACCTACCCCTCTGCATTTTCCCTCCTTTTGTCTGTCCATGTTAATCTTGATAGATTCTTTTAACCTAATTTTCAGTTCAATAAATCCTTTACTTTTCAATTCTAGAATTTCTGGGGTTTATTTTTCAAATCTATTGTCACTTTTTTTAGTTTCCATTTCCTTGCTGAACTTTTAAAAATTTTGCTTTACCTACATTTTTAATTTGTATGCCTTTAATATTTGCTCAAAATATATGAATCAAAAATTGATAGAACTACAAAGAGAGATAAATAAATTTCAGTCATAATGAGATAGGATAAAATATCTTTCTCAGTAATTGATAGAAGCAGACAAAACTTACTAATAATGTAGATGATTTGAACAGCACAACTAACAAAACCACTTAATGCCCATATATAGAATACTGCACCCAACAACAGTAGAATGTATATTATTTTTTAAGCTCACGTGGAATATTTACAGAAAGTGACCACAGACCTATTGATGTATAGATTTATTAGAGAAGATTCATATCAAAGATGTCAGTTCTTCCAAATGGATCTACAGATTGAATGCAATCCTAATCAAAATACCAGCCAGATATTTTCTGGAACTTGACAAGCTTATTCTAAAATTTGTACTACAATTAAAAGATTGAGAATGTTCAAGACACTCTTGAAGAAAAAATCTTGGGAAAACTTGGCCTACTCACTATCGAGACTTATAAATTTATAGGAAATAAGGTAGTGTGATATTGGCAAAAGGATTGAAAAATAGGCCAATGGAACAGAAGGTGACCCAGATACTTATTGACATATGTATGGACACTTGATTTGTGACAAAGGTGATCATAGACTACTAGGAAAAGAACACTTTTTCAATAAATAATGCTAGGGTAATTGGACGTTCATATAGAGGAAAGTGAAATAGGACCCTTTTCTCACACTATATATAAAAAACAATTCCAGGTAGATAGAGACCTAAGTGTGAATGGCAAAGCATAAAACCTTTAGAAGGTAATATAGGTGAATATCTTCAAGACCTTGGGGTATGGAAAATCAAGACTCAAAAAACTCTAAAACAAAATAAAGGATTGATATATTTGACTACATTAAAGTTAAGATCTTTTGCTCACCAGAAGACAAATATGAGAGACAAAAGGCAAACCACAGAGTGGGAGAATATTTTCATAACATATATAACAAATAAAAGGTTTGTATCTAGGATATATTTCAAAACTACTTCAGATTAATAATAAAAATACAAGTTATCCAATAGAAAAATAGGAAAAACTTAACAATAGTTTATTGTCTAGCTTCTACCACAAAAATGTAATTTCAGTAAGGAAAGGCATTTTTGTCTGTTTTGTCTGATATACCCTAGTGCCTAGGACAATGCCTGGCACATAATTATTGCTCAGTAAATATTTATTGAATAATCTCATTTAACTCTCATAAGAAACCTCTAAGTGAAGGATTACTATTATTCCTAGATTACAATGAGAAAATAGAGGCTCAGGGAGCTCATAAATGGCTAGCCCAGCTCACTAGGTAGTAGATCATAAAGTCCATACCTTCAGATGTCAAAGCCCACTTTATTCCCATTGTCTTACCTGTACCACTTTACAATGCTGCTAATGGCCAGTCATGGGTAGCCAGGTAAAAGTATTTCAAAGGGAAATAATGTAGGCCCCAGTGACTTATACTTTTCACGGGGGCTACACCAAGACAATGTAAATGGCTCAAAAACCTGGGGATGGACATAATCTTCTTCATGGAAGTTGTTACATCTTGTTCATCTAATTCAACAGTCTCCAGATGAGGTGGTTCCCACCAGGGGTAGGGCTGGGTAGTCGCCATTCCACAGGGTAAAGGAAGAGGCTTTTTTCTCTGGCTTGGCCAATTTACTCATTTCTGATAAGACAAGCAAAATGAAAACCACAGCTTTCTTCAACTAACATTCAAAAGGCTCCGCTAAGAACTATCTCCCCTTGTCATTACTCAGCACTGCCAGTGTTCATTATCAGAGGCTTCTGGGCTAGATGTATAGTAAATGCAAAGCGGATTATTGGAATTATGAAAACTTTTATTCATTTATTCATTCTTAGATTTAAACAATGTGATAAAGGATAAAAGCTCATGAAAATACCAACCATATATCTTGAGTTCCACGTATGCCAGTTTGTGCTTTACAAAGTCCGCTACGACAGCCAAGTGCAGCATGCTGACTTATAAACCCCCAGTATCTGGCACAGAGAATGGATACGCGCCAGTGCTCCTAAACAGAAGATAGAGAAAGACTCCTATGAGCAGCCAATTTAATGAAATGATCTTTGAAAGAAGCCAGTAGCACTTTTTTATTTTTGCAGGGAGTTTTTTTTCAGTGTCTAAAGGAAATTAGTCCCAGAAATTTTGAGAGTCATGCAAGAAAGATGCTCCCTTTGCTTTTGCAGGAGTTCAAAGATGTTACTGCCATTCTGAGCGTCAATCAGATTTGTTGCTTGATTAAAGGATAGGGCTATCTTGTGTCTTTGTTTATGTATTTTCCATATATTGCCACTCTTTCTCTCACTTTCCAAAATATTTTCCGTTCTGCAGGGCCCATCTTCCTTGCTCTATGGTTTAATATTTCCTGCTGCCTTTGGTCATCTGGTTGGGAGAATAAGAAATTATGGCTGGGTATTGCTGGAACAGAAGCATTGACCCACCTAGGGAGTTAGCTGCCAAACAATGTGACCAGCAGTCCAAAATATAATGGCTCAAAGCCTGATCTCCCTGGCATTGCTATCTGTAGGTATTGATCTGCTTGGTGGGGTCATGCCCAACAGTCTCTGAACTATGGTGATCCTCCTAGATAGGTGGCTCCCAATGTCTTGGTTTCAAGGTCTCCAACTTGAATGTACAGGGGGAAACTCTGCAAGGGAGTTGACAAGAACTGGTAGATTTGCCAAGTTACCAGGTATAGTGGGATGAATGTTGGCCCAAAGACATGTGTATGTTCTAATCCACGGACTCTATGAAAGTGACCTTATTTGGAAAAAGGCTCTTTGCAGATGTAATTAAGTTGATGATCTTGAGATGATATCATCCAAGATTATCCAGGTAGGCCCTAAATGCAATGACAAGTGTCCTTACAAGAGACACACAGAGGAAAGGACACAGAGAGGAGGAGGCCATGTGAAGATGGAAGTAGAGATTGGAGTGATGCAGCCACAGGCCCAGGGATGCCTATAGCTACCAGAAGCTGGAAGAGACAAAGAACAGAATCTCTCCTAGAGACTCTGGAGGGAGTGCGGCTGCTGACATCTTGATTTCAGACTTCTGACCTCCAGAACTGTGAAAGAACGAATTTATGTTGTTTTAGCCACCTAGTTTGTGGTAATTTGTTATAGCTGCCCTAGGAAACAGATACACCAGGCCATGGGACTCAGACTCAAGCCAGGTTACAGGCTCACTAGGGACCAGGTAAAACCAGTAACCAGGACTGAAAGAAGCTCAGTTATACAGATGAGACCTTCAAAAGGGAACCTGGTATAAAAGAGAGGCTGGATCAATGAATGTCTGGTTGGGCAGGAGCTCAGCTAGGCCATAAGACTAATTCCAAACATCCCACTGATGGGAATATGGTTTATGTTAGAACAACAAGCTCAGTTATTGTCGAAGAAAGCAAGTGGTATTTCCCAAACTATGGGTCAATACTCATTAGATGGTTGTGAAATCAACTAAGTGAGAGACAATGGTTTTTTTTTTTGTTTTTTTTTAAGGAATGGAATGAAGAACATCAGATTGCATCACACAGGATCAGGGTAAGGATTTGTATCAGTGGGATACTGTCAGGAAACAGATGACACTCAAATTGAATAATTTGAGGAGAGCTTAATAAAAAGACTATTTGCAAAGGCAGAAGCAGCAAGGGATGGTGCAGTATCTGGGTTTATTAACAGCCAGAAGACTTTATCATTCCTAGACTTGAAGAGGTATAGAGAAAGAGAGCTTCCAGAATACTGTAAGGAGAGGGCTACCTGACAGGAGCTGTGATCTTCAGGAGAGGAAAGCAGACATCCCACAGCAAGCTGGCAGGTGGGAACTGGTGTAAAAAATGCCCAATTCCAATTCCCTCCTGCCACCCACATCTCCTGCTGGTGCCTCCATTGGCCAAACTCACCTTTGGCTGGAGTGCAAGAGAGCCTATTGATATGGTCCATATGCATCAGCTGGAGAAGGGTGGAGAGGGATCTAGAAGAGCAAAGGGAACAAATCCAGAACAGCACTGTTTCCTGATGCTTTTGGATGTGAGTCCTGAGTTGTAATAGACAATATTTTTCCTACTGTGTGTTGTGGTCAAAGAGTTCAGAAAAACTGGGATGGTGGATGGAATTGTACTAGAGCCTCAAGTGGAAGGTTTTCAGAAACTGTGGCCAGGCCTGCAGTTGGATGGGCAGGACTGACTCCATGGAGAGTCTTCCCTGTAACTTCACACAATAGCGATCCCTCCTTATACAGACTGTCTGTGGCACCTACTGCTCGTTGTGACCCTTGATTATATTTTATTTAGCTCATATTTTATGCTATCATTTAAAATTCTTTGTTTCAGATACATAAATAAGATCTCTCCATGATATTCTAAACTACTTGAGGGAAGGAGCATGGTCATGGGCTTCTTATGTCACCGCTAGAGTACTTAGGGGATAACGATGTTGGCCTCCCCATAGATGTTTAATTACATATGAACTGGAGGAGGCCAAATGGCCTCCTGGTCTTTCAATCAAACCTGGTGCTCCAGACCTTGGTTCACTCTGGGGAAACTATAATGAGTGGAACTGAAAATCTCATGTTTCCTAGGAAAGTCTCCTTTTAATGGGCACTAAGGCTGTAAGCTAAAGCCAAAACTCATTTAGAGTTATTAGACTTGTTGCAATCTTCACGAGATCCATCTTGAATGTTTCCCCTAGGCTTTGGCATTCTCATCTGAACTCCAAACCCAGAAACCATCTAGACTCTTCCAATTGTATTTCTGAGCATCTCAGTGCTCTACAGAGCTGAAGCATGTAAAAGAAAGCTCTGAACCTGAAAAATGGATATTCTACACCCCAGTCCTGGGTTTTGCCAGTAACTATTTGGGGAATCTTGAGCAGGTGATGTGGCCTCTGAAATTCAACCATCTCATCATCAAAGCGACAAGAAGTTACTAGGATGCTAAAGAGAAGTGGCAAATGCGGTGGTTGAGATTTAGAAAGGAACGTGCCAAGGGTATGGACGCCAGGCTTTTCCTACCTTTTAAATTCCTTAAAAGAAGCCAAGTTTACTTCCAGTCTCCTTCAGATTCTTCTCTAGTCCTTCATAACACACACACACACACACACACACACACACACACACACCCAGGAGGATCTCACTGACCACGGGTGGGGTGTACATCAGTTGTCTTCACTGGAAGCATGGGTGAATGTGAATCAGACTTGGCTTGAGGAAAGCTGCTCCCTGGTCGTTACTAGTCATTCCATACATGCAGATTGGGTTCTGAAGAAGCAACATGGATTCTAGTCATACCTCACAGGGAGGAAGTAGAATGGGGCTCAGGATATATGTTTTACATCCCTTCCCTTTGAGGAAAATAGGTATTAAAGGGTTTTGAAAAACACACTGTTGGTTCACAAAATTTTAAAAAACTGTGTGTTTGTCAAAGCCCTTTAACATCTATTATCCTCAAGAGCAAGTACATGGGAAAGATATTACTGCCTGCTGTGGGTTGAATTGTGTCCCCATAAAAAGACATGTTGAAGTCCTAACCCCCGGTGCCTGTGACTGTGACCCTATTTGGAAATAGGGTCTTTGCAGATGTAAGCAAGTTAAGATGAAGTCATATTTGATTAGGGTGGTCCCTAAATTAATATGACTGGAGTCCTTATGAGAAGAGGAGAAGAGACAGGCACAGAGGGAGATGATGGGAAGAGACACAGGGAGAATGCCATGTAACAACGGAGGCAGAGAGTGGAAGGAAGCATCTGTAGGTCAAGGAATGCCAAGGATGGTCAGTGGTCACCAGAATCTAGGAGAGAGGCATGGTACAGATTCTCCCTCAGAACCCTCAGAAGGAATTAACTCTGCTGACACCTCAATTTTCAACTTCTATCCTCCAGTACTATGAGAGAATAAATTTCTGTTGCCTTAAACCACCCAGTTTGTAGGACTTTGTTAGTGCAGCCTTAGCAAACTAATATACTATCTCACTTTATAGCTAAGGCATGTAAGATGGTTTTAGCTGCTACCAGCTTGTATATAACTTTTATGATCTCTACTCTTAATGTTTCAAAAGTTACAGTTTTTAACATTTTATTATATAGCATAATATATCTGGCACATGTTATATATTTAACATTTTATTATTGTAACTGGTTTTCTCTTCTGAAAAATGATGGGGCTGAACTCGATGCTTTCAAAGATTCTTTGAGTATATTCTCTGATGTAATACCCTGCTTAACAAAACTTCTGGGAATGGAGCTTGTTAAAAATGAAGTCAGATGGCCAGAGAGTTGAAGAGTGACCCATTTAAAACTTTGCCTCCTACTAACTGAAGATCACTGAACATAAAACTCTTGGTGATGCTGAGATTGGTGAGAAGTCCGTGACTGAGGGAGAGGGTCTGACAGTGGGGAGTGTCTGGTCCCGGACAGGAAGGACAGGGAGCAAGGTGCAGGGAGACGAAACCATGACAGGCAGATGGGGGCGTAAAGAAGCCCTTCTTCAGAGATGCCACCTACTCCTCCCCCAAAGGGTCCAACACCTTTTTAAAGAGCAGGTGACAAGTTGCCTTAGGGACTCTCAGAGCCAGACTCCAGGTATGAGCTTGGCCCAAATCCTTCGTCCTCCCTCTGAAAAGCTGCCCTCAGTCCCATGGGGTCTGCTTCCCATCACACTGCCACAGCTTGTTGGCTCTTGTTTTCTTTCACTCATTTTTTCTTTTTCAGAAGCTCCTCACAGGAACGGTTTGGCAGGCAGCTCAGCGCCCTGCTGTGATGGCGAGTCTAACAAGCTTGTCGCGCTGATTGATTCAACAGGACGGGCGACGGGCGACAAGAGCATGAAAATTCCTTGCTCTGATTGTCCTAAGGGTCTGGCTCACTAATGAATGGGGTCTGATTATGGCCTAGCCTCTCAAGTGCCTCCTGTTGCGCCAATCTGGGGCATTCTTCTGCTTCGAGTACATCTTGGAAAGCAGTACAGGGTTCTCAGCAGAGTCTGGTGCAACGGGGCCAGGAAGATTTTTTAGCCCAGTGTTGCTCTCAAACCTTCTCTGCACAGTTTATGGGCAGAAGGTGAGTCCACCTAAACCAGGTGCTGCCACCAAAGTCACCTGCTGGTAAGAAATGGGGAAGAGTAAGCTTCTTAAATCCCCAAAATTTAGGCCTGTGTATTCCAAACTGGGACAAAACTAGGAATCTCTGAGAGTTCTTTAAGAAGCCTTAGGGGTGTGACTTCTCATTCCAGCAAGGTTATCTCTTCCTGGCTTAGTTTAGAAGGTTAGGTTACAGTAGGCCAGTTATCAGAACCTGGCTGTAAGATGAGAACTGTCTTAGTAGCTGCTGTGGATTGAATTGTGTCCCCCAAAATATATCTTGAAGATTAACCCCTGGTATCTGGGAATGTGACCTTATTTGGAAATGGAGTCTTTGCAGATGTAATCAAGTTAAGGTCCCAATTAATTAGGGTGGACCTTAAATCCAATATGACTGATGTCTTTATAAGAAAGAAAAATTTGGACACTCAGGGAAGAAGGCCTTGTGAAGACGGAGGCAGAGATGCAGTCACATGCCCACTAGCTCAGGAATGCCAAGGATTGCCGGCAACCGCCAGAAGCTGGGAGAGGGATGGAACAAATTCTCCCTTATAGCCCTCAGACGGGAACCAATTCACTTTGATTTCAGACTTCTAGCCTCCAAAACTGTAAGAGAATAAATTTCCTTTGTTTTAAGCCACATGGTTTGTGGTAATTTGTTATGAATTAGGAAACAGACATAGTAACCAAGCTAATCTAATGTGGAACCGCTGAAGTGCTAGTCTGGTCCTTATATACCCTCTTCATACAGGTGGGATTGGTTTCAAAGATTGGTAAAGGACTGAGCCAAAAGATGTGATAATCTTCAAATGTTAGGGCAGTGGTTCTCATAACACCTGTGGCTGAGGTATTATGAAGGTAGATGCAGTGTGTGTGTTGGTACATATCATAACTACCAAGACACTATTACCAAATATATGTGTGTGCCATATTTAAAATGAGGGGATGCATTTGTGAATGGGCTGGGGCAACTTGATGCACTCTTTCTATATCCCCCTTCACTGTCCTTTGAGGCATGGAGTTCTAGCCCCCCATTCTCCTACCCCAACTCCTTCACCTTGCCCCAACACATGGGTTAATAAACACTATATAAGAGGAATGTAGGGGCAAAGAGATAATGAGGTCATTGCCTAGTTCATCTGATACCCCATTTTAGTGAGGGAAATGCTAGATGATGTAACAAACAAACCCTAAAATGTTAGTTTCTTACATAATGAAAGTTCTTTTCTCCTAATGTAATGTTCAATGTAGGTGTTCCTGGACAGCAGGCTGATCTGCTCCACAAAGTGATTCAGGGACCCAGGCTCCTTCCATCTTGTGGCTTACATCCTCTATGGCCTTGGAGTTCTCTACACTAGACGGATGAGGAAAGGGAGTTTCTGAAAATCCCATGTACTTCTCAAAAGCCGTGGTTTGTAAGGGAAAAATATCACTTCCTTCGTATTCTGTTGGAAAGACCGCCACATGACCCCATCTGGAAGTAAGTGGGGTTGTGCTAGGAAATGTAGTACCTGGCTGTGTGTCTACCTTCCAGCAATACTCCTCCTACAGATGGGCACAGATTTTTGGTGGTCAGCTATCCATCTCTGTCATAGTCCCTCACATGATTCTCAGAAATTTCCTTTTGCTCTTTGTTTGAATTTTTATACGATTAACAGAATTGGCATCTAGCTATAGTGAACAAGAGGCAAAAGTTTTTGAATAAGACCTGTGTTTGAATCCTGGCTCCAAAATTTAATAATTGTGTAAATCTTGGGCAATTTACCTAAATTCTCTGAGCTTCAATTTTCAAATTTGTAAACTAGGGATAATAATTCTTTACAAGTTTAATGATTGGAGATGACATATATAAAAGACTTGGCATATAATAAGTGCTTATTAAATAGTAGCTTTTATTTTAATTTCAATAAAGTCGTTACCAGTGGATTTTTATCAATTAACATGTTATTGTAAAACTCAAAATTTCCTTAAGTTTGAGATAGATTTTCTGTAACCTAAATTAGTTTCCACTTATTCATAGAAGGTTAGGGTTAGAAAGCACTTGGAGATCATCATATTTCATTTCTGGAGACGTTGAATGACTTGTTCAAGGTCACAGAGGTAATTAGTGGCAGGGATAAGACTAAACCTTAAGTCTTTTCACTTGTGGGTCATTGTGCTATCCAAGTTTTCCTATTAGATTTAGTGGAAATTGAGCACACCAGAACTGTAGCTTCTAAGCTGGAACTTTGGTTAAGTATGATTTCTAGGCTAGCTGTCATTTTCCTGAATTCTCTGTCATTCTTAATATCACGGTGCAAGAATTATTTTCAAATAATGAATTTTGTTGTTTCCAGAGAGGTTACCTCTACCTGGTTGTTAAAATGTAACTTTCAGTATGTTTTCTCCTGAAAAAAGTAGCGCTTTAAAAGACATGGAAAATAGATTGTCTAAATGCTATATTTTGTACGAATATTTTTCTTCTTAGTCCTCCCTTTCCAGACCATTGGGTCTCCTCTCTTTCAATGGTTTTCTGACTATTAAAAACATATTACCTCTGGGGGCTAGCCCAGTGGCATAGCGGTTAAGTTCACACGCTCCGCTTTGGGGTCTGGGGGTTGCAGGCATGGACCTACACACTGTTTATCAAGCTATGCTGTGGTGGCGTCCCACATATAAAATAGAGGAAGGTGGGCACAGATGTTAGCTCACGGCCAGTCTTCCTCAGCAAAAAGAGGGGGATTGGCAACAGAGGTTAGCTCAGGGCTAATCTTCCTGACCAAAAACAAGCAAACAAAAACATATCATATCTGCATGTTTGTGTTTGTGTTTTCTCACCCAGTAAACACATTATAATATTCTGTAGTGAAAATCCCAAATGACTCAGCGACGTTGAATTTCCGACAAATATTACTAATAAAGATATAGACCTCGAGCTCTGACTGTAAGGTCATGTGTTGAATATTAATGGCCTGGATCCAGCACTGTCCTCTCTTTTTCTCTAAGAGATGGTCTTTGCCAGCCTGGTAGAGAGGGCTTAATAATCAGGATACATGATTTTATGGCCATGTGCGCCTTGAGGAGGTCTTCTGCAGTGCCTCTACAACCAAGACAGCCAGGAGAGGGTCCTTTCCCACCTCATCAGACTTCACTGGATAAAATACTCTAGGCTGTGGGAAGATACAAAGGACTTTTAGCATTAGAGGCCTAGAGGGTAGGAATGTCAGAGACTAGACTTGTCTCCAGAAGGGTTAAATAATCTATACTCCACTTTCAAAGCGTGGGTCAGGCTTAGGCCTTTGACTGGAGGATACTCCATGAATGTTCCCTCTCCTATCTCCCTTTCTTCCCTGTTTTCATGCCTCCTCTCCTTTGAAATTCATCAATCTGGGTCTCTCCACCCTCAGCTTTATGAAAGGACTTCTCCCTTCCATCCCATCCTCAGAAGCAAAGGTAGGATCCTTGGTTCCTCCATTTCTTGTAAATTAGAATGCTTCCTTCTTTGGCTGGATATTAGTGGAGTGCTCCTTGGCTTAGCTGCAATAGATTGGGAAGGGTGAGTTCTGGTCCCAATAACTACAGCCCATTTACTCATTGTTCACCTAGGAAGCCAGCACATTTGACCAAAGTGAGAATTCTAAAAGATATCACAGTCTGATATCACACAAAGAATGGAAAGTTGTAGAGTTAACCTGGATTTAATCTCACATGTTTTGAAATATTAAACCCTTGCATTATTGTGTTACAGAGAATTTGACCTCTTCTTAGGCCCAACTGGCCTTACAGGCGTTTCTCCTCTCCACTTACTAAATGTCCGGCACATTCATATTGCTGTCCAGAAAATGAGGAACTAGTTCCAATTATTCTATTCTATTTCTATTCTATTCTATTCTATTCTATTCTATTCTATTCTATTCTATTCTATTCTATTCTATTCTATTCTATTCATTTACCTATGTCCTCAAATTTGGAGATCAGTGTCCGGGCTGTTTCCACTTCATTCACCTACAAAAGAATACAAAGAAGTATAAGACATGGACTAATAACTTGAGTTTATAATTAGGTTGGGAAGGTGTGTTAGTTATGACTCTTACTGTTGCAAGTGACAGAAAGTCAACTGAGATTAACTAAAAATAAAAAAATGATTAATTCATGTAAATGTTAACGTCAAGGGGAGTACATTTAGCCCAGGCATAGCTGGATCCAGGGATATCAAGCAATATTCTCTCTCTCTTCTCATATCTCAGCTCTGCTTGTCTTGCTTTGGCTTTCTTCATGTGTTAACGTCATGGCTGCTGGCGGTCTCAGGGCTACACTGTCATTACAGCTTCTGAACCCTCTTGGACAATGACTTCAGAAATGGTCCCAGCTTAGAGTAGTCTTAATTCCAGAACCACTCATTGGGGAAGGGGTAATTTTCCTGATTAGCCAAATCTGGGTCCTATGTCCAACATTGGGCAGTGGGGGATGGGAGTTAGTCCTGCCCCAACCATAAGTATTAAGCAGAATTACCTTAGAATGGGAGAGAGGATGTTTCTCATAGCAAGGAATGCTGTACAGATACAAAATCTCCACATGCTCACCATAGGAAATATGATATTCTAATGGGAAACAATTAATATTCAATACCAGATAGTGTGTAATTAAATACTGAAGTGCTCAACTCAGAAAGGCAGTGTGAAAGGAGCTCCTAAAATGGGGCACATCACAGGGAGATGAGGGTAATCAGAGAATGTTTCCTACAGAGGTGCTCTTGATCTAGATTTCAGAGAATGCTTTCAGGCAGACAGTGGTTAATAAAAGAAATAAAGACACAAGCAGGAAAACAGAGGGGGTAAGCCTGAGAGAGAGAAATCATCTCAAGGCACCAGCATGGCTCATCCCAAACAAAGGATGGTCTACACACCGCTCTCTACATTTGTAGTTTATTTTTCAGGAAATTTAGCTATGATGTTTTACTTCTCAGCACTCCTTTCGCTTCCCCAGGACTGAATCAAAGCACTGTTGGCATCTGGGGAATCTGAGCCCTGTTAAATGGAGGAGGTTTTGGTGACTGGGGATGAAAGGAGTAGAGAGACTTCAGGACTAGCCTTCTCCATCAGCAAAGCTGGGCACCCCAGGAGGAATGGAGGTCTCTTTCTCCTCAAATCCCTCCTTACCTGCTGACAGATGCCTGACATTGCATCAAGAAGATAATGCTTATGAAATGGCTCGTGTGCCCATTCCTGGAGAGAGGGACTTTGTGACAAATTCTTTCATGTTATGATGTTTATGAATGAGATCAGATCTTTGGAAGGTCAGATTGATAAGGTGAGTAAAAGCCTGGAATGAAATAAATAGCAGAAATGAAAGGTCGGTGTCTAAGGAAGGGGAAGAATTAGTTCAGAAGGAGGAGGAAGCCTTAGTCAGAGACAAACTTTTTACGTTACAGACTGTGAGCTGGTGCTGATGGCTTGGGGAGGAGTGTTGGGTGCCTGACAAATCCATGTCTTTCTGTGTCATGGTAGAAACTCCTCTTATAACTCTTATTCTGGAAAGCAATGTCAATATTTATTTCTAGGCACATCACATTTTATATGCTGTAAGTGTGTGTGTTGTGTGTTATGTTATCTCAAGAACTGTGTGGCCTTTTGCTCTTAGAGTCATGTTACGCTCAGGGAGGAGTGTCACAGTCTAACGGGTGTGTTCTCACTCTTGTCCACAGCACATGGCCCAGCAAGCGAATGGAATAAGCAGATGGAGCCACAGAGTGGGAGGGAGGGCAGCTGTGAATCTCTGGCCTGCTTTGAGCTGGATCGTGAGAAAGACTTTGGTCCTGGGGGTCTTTGCAGCTTACTCTGGGCTGCAGTCCCATGTTTATTTTGGGAGCAATGGAGACTCAGAACCCAGCAGGACACTTGCATGACAATTTGTTTTTAAGGGGGTTATAAATATGTAACTCCTTTAGCAAGAAATCAAAGCTCTTCGGGTATGTTTCATAATCAGTTACCAGCACCTTCCCTGTCTCTGAAATAAGCTAGATTACATTTTAATACAATTTGCATTAATGATTTCATTTTCATTTAATTATCAACATTTTCTTTGTTGGCATGTAAGACATGCTCCCAACAGTCGTCTGTTTCAGAGTCATGCTAAGAGGCCTGTCACAGGTACCCCGGAGTGAGTGCTTCCCATTGAGGCTAACTTGGAGCTAATATCCCCTTTCTCACTTCTTGAGACAGTCACTCCTACTTCTCCTTCTTGTTATGAGCCTTCCTTTCTAGTATTGCAAAAGGAAACCCTGTAAAGCAGAAGTAAAAATAAAAGGGAGAAGGATGAAAGTAGGTATATTTTGAATAACTTTCTGTGGTGAAAGTGTGGACTTGAGAATTAGATATGGGTGGTGGCTTCAATTTCAAGATCAGTCGCTTATTGCTAATCCCTTGGGCAAATTATTTACCTTTTCTGAGCTCTGTTATTTGTAAAATGAGGATAATACTTTCTTCCTCATGGAGCTGTCAAAAAACTGAACAGACACTGTATATAAAGCATCAAGCAGGTAGTAGTCACTTAATAAGTGTCAGTTCCCTCCCTTACTTAAAGCAAAGGCAGGAATCTTCCAGCTTGTGAAAGAGACAACATTTATTTTATTTTTGGGAATAGTGTGTCAGTCAGGACAGGTTAGATTATGCTGCAGTAACAAACAATCCCCAAATCTCAGTGACTTGCTAAAATAAAGGCTTACTTATTGTTCATGTTACCAGTTTATTGTGGGTCAATTTGCCTCTTTCTTCCTCTTCACTGTGGGATCCAGGAGGATGGAACAGCCTCTATCTGGCACATACTAATCATGGTGACAGAGGGGAAAAACTAACGAACCACAAGCTGGCGCTTTTTCCCAAAGAGACACATATCACTTTGCCCACATTTCATTGGGCAAATCATGTCACCTGGCTAAGCATGATATCAATGGGGTAGAGAAGGAGAATTTTTTGTCTCTTTGTGGCTAGTGGGGCTGACTTGTTGAAAACATAAGCTACGAGTGAGGTTATGAACCAGGATGGTGAATGAGAATCACTTATAGAGCTTTTAAAACATACACATTACAAAGTCCTAATGAATCAAAATCTTGTGGTAGGTACAGGAATACACATTTTTGCTACTTTCCACAAGTAATACTGGTGTGCACGCTCTGGTTAACAACCACTGTGCCAAGAGGTTAAGGTTAATATAAAAATCAAGAAAATTAGTAAGCTGATTAGCTTTGAAGGGAAATGTTAAATAGAGATAACTCTGCCTTCTTCTCTAAGTCTTACAAGTCTCTCTTTATTCTTTTTCCTATTATTCCTTTATTGAATTGTTCCACCGTCTCTTTATTTATAATTTAGGAAACAGGTGAGTTGACTACTTTATATTTCTCTAAGGAAAATGAAGAACTAGGTTACATTTTTATTTATTTGTGGCCCTCCGTTGGTTTTTCAATAGGTCAGTGGCTCACAATGGAAAAGAGCATCATCACCTTTCACTTAAATCTTTTTGGGATGCACGAGGATGGATATGGAGGCAGTGTCTGGCCTTGATTAGCCATTTGCTTTGGGTGCTACCTACTCTCTGCTATATAAAAAGTCTTCAGTTAGCCTTTCATTGCTTTGTGAGTCAATCAAGAATATTGGGTTTACCTTCCCAGCATACTTGTTTTTTCCTGTGGTGCAAAACAAGGCTACGAAAGAAAACCACTGGGTATGGGAGTGTGAGAGAAGATGGCACAGGAAAGCAAAAGAGCAAAGGAGCATGTCTAGATTAGGCACCCTCACTCCAGATTGCCTTTTGGGTGATGACACTCTTCAATCTTCATTAATGGCCTCCTCCAGTCCTAGATGTTCCTTTGACCAAAGAGAGGGGCCTGAGTCAGCACCTCCCCACATACTACTGGGAAAAAGACCCAGAACATATGCCATCCGTTGACGGAGGTTTAGTGAAGATGTCTTACTGAGGGGAGGGGGTTGGCAACATCTACTTTCTTGGATCCAAGGAACACATAGAAGTTCAAGACTACAAAAAATTCTTATTGGGATTCTTTGAGTCAATGTGACTTCCTCCCAGGCTAATGCTTACACTGGGGTTTGGGTTATTCTTCTCATTTCAGAAAATGAGAAGCTGAATTACAGAAACTTTGAGCAAGTATTCAAATACCCTGAGAAATCAGAGGCACACCAGTTTCAGGACCATGGTCTAGCATTACTTTGTTCTTGCATCATTCACAATTATCTCTCTTTGTGTGTTCAAATGCTTGGAGAGTGCCTGATAGGGTTGACCCCGTGTGTTGGCAGAGCTCTCTGCATTGGAGTTTCAGAGCAGCAGAGAGGCCACTCAACTCCTCATGCATACTGCTAGGTGAATGGTTGACAGTTGGAATTCCACTGGCTGAAATATTTTTTGGCTTAAGGTTTCAGTTTTGTTAAAATGGAAATGCCTCTAGGAGGTGTCAAATCTCATTTTATGTGGTGTGTGTGTGCTTTTTGTGAAAATAAAGTGTAGTGCTGTGCAAATTATAATAATGCTCTACAAATGCTTACTGATTTTTTCCTGGGAGTGTGACATAGATGGTTAGCTCCTCTTGAGTAATATAGGATCACCACTGGGAAGTAGCGGCCCAGGGTCTACCTTTTACCATACTCTCTTGCGTCTAAGCACGTCCATGTGACTGAGTTCTAGCCAGTAAAATGTGATGGGAAATTGTCTAGCAGAGTACTATGCACCAGCTTCCAATGCCAGGGGAGGACTCCAACTACATGGAGGCTAGCAAAGATCATCACAATGCCAGCCACCAGGAATAGGAGTCTAAAGACTTTTGCTCACTGCATCTTGGTATTGGAGTCATCAAGGAAAACACAACGCAGTCAAGCACTGGATGGAACTCTTTACTCATGTAGAAAAGAGGCAAATCAAGATCAGTTCCAATAGGGGGCATCATTCTCCTGGCCAGTGATTCTCTGCTGGCAGCTGATGCTGAGCAATTGGCCTACATACACTCCTGCAGTGGAAGGAATCCACTGACCCTGAGAGATCAAATGAGGGGCTGGAGGACTTTTTAAAGGTGCGTGAGAAAGTGGGGGTTGAGTGTAGCCACTTTTTCCATAGGGTCTCAGCAGATCTCAATAAGTCATGGTTCTATCCAACAAATATTTATTGATGCCCTGTGAACAGAGCTAAAAGAGGTATAATAGAAATTAGGCATGTAAACTGGCAATTTCCACATGTTGAGTGCCAGAACCATGGGATCCCAATGAAGTGACATCATTTTCAGACTTGAGAAGTGACCTAAGTTCTGAAAAATGAATAGGATGTAGGCAGATTAAGGAAGGGATGGATAGCGTGGGTGCACGCCCTGAACTAAGGAAAGGGAAGTTTCTTTCAAGCCACCTGCTTGAAAGGGAGAGAAGCCACCTGGGGAGAGAGGCATGTTGTGGGAGAAAGGCTCCCCGGACTGAGGTCAGTCAACACCAGAGACTGGACCCATCCCTCTCTCATGATGCTATCTACAGGTTGACACTGTAGTCAAGTCCTTGCACAGTGATCCTCAGACTTTGTTGCCTATACAGCTATGCCTCTGTGGAGACTGAGCTGAGGGCCCTGAGATGGGAACTCTGATCCAGATCCTGTGGAGTGTAGGGCTGAGTGAACAGCCCTCATTCAGCCCACGTGGGACCCTAATTCTTTACAGGAAGCCTAATTTATTAGGGGCGGTGACCATACCCACAGACTCAGGTGAGGGGTAATGATTAGAAGACACTAGGGACCTGAGCCTCAGAATTGGAGAACATGCTTCTATTTGCTCTAGGTCTTTTCCTACCTTACAGTCAGCCAGATTTGCCACCCCTGCTGAGATACCTGCTTATTAGGATCACATTTACAGCTTTAGTTCTGCTATTACTAGTGTCCAGTTCAGACCGCCGACTGCCTGCCTACACATTCCAAGTCCAGGTTAGACTCCAGGCTTCTTTTCTGTCTCCTGGACTGGATTTTACCAGAGACAGAAGAAGCCCATCTCTTTCCCCTGGTCTCACCTCCTTGTATCTCAGTCTACCCGCTGGTGGGCCCATGTGAATCACCAATGTGCTTCTTAGCCTGATCTACCATCAAACAGAGCTAGGAAGTAACTGCCCCAAAGACCCTAACGTTAGCAAAGGTGAAATTTTTCTTTGTTTATTGCAGTGTTTCTCATGCAATCCCTTTTTCTCATCCACATGTGCATGATCATTGGATAGTTCATTTTCTCAAAAGGATAAATGACAGAAAACTAAAAGAAGCATCTTACAGTGTGTTTTTAGCAGGAACAAAAGCCTTAATGCAAAGGTTTCAGAGTGGAATTTCTGGCTTTTGCCAGAAAGGAGGATTTTGGGGGTATAGTGTCAGGAATTTCCCATTGCTTTAGAAATCATACCTTGTAGTTTGAATGCCAGAAGAAGGTCTAGCATATAGTGAGTGATTGTGCCTTGAAATTCAGCAGAGAAATGGAATGGGTATCTGGAGGGGGAAGGACCTGGAGAGATTTGCTGTTTTGTTTATTTGCTTTTTATTTTTTTAAATGGACTAAACTAGAGTATATATATGTATGCCAATGGGAGTGATCCAGGAGAGAGGGAATAAATAATAATGAAGAAGAAAGGGGACAATTGCAGGGACAAAGGCCTTGAGTAGCAAGGGGCAATGGCAACATGAGTGCAAGTGTAGGAGTTGGCCTTTGATAGGAGGGGGGACAATTCTTTCCTTGTGTCAGGGAAGAAGGAAGAGAATTAGGGTGGATATTCAGGTAGCTTGGTAGATCACACGGTGGGAAGATGCAGGTGCTTCTGTCTGGTTGCTTTCAGTCTCTCAATGCCTTTTGGGTGATATCAAGTGTTAAGTGTGTGGTTGACGACTCTGGAGCATGCATTGGGGATTTGAAGATAGAAAAAAGATGTAAAAAGCCTCCAGGGAATGTAACAGAGACCTTTAGTAGGATTGCTGGGCAATGTCCAGTGCTTACTTGGGATTTGTGTTGTTAGGTTAAGGTGATTTCACATGATAATATGTGTGTGTGTGTGTGTTTTCCCGAGAAACGTTCAGCTGTTGGAAAGAAGGTTCAGAGTATGTAGATATTTCAGTTTGACAAGGGTTGTGGTTTTTCTAGGTGTGTGCAAAGTAGGGAGAGGGCAATGGAGCTAAAGACACTTTCACTGGAATGATTCTAGTTTTGGACCGCAGACTTTAGTCTGGGTAAAGAGGGAAGAGAGACAATGGAGAGTGAAATAATGGTGGGTTCAATGGATTAGAGGTTTCATTAGTTTGAAGAATTGTTAAAGTGGGGAGTTTGTGGTAGGCTGAATAATGGCCCCCAAATAAATCCTCTTCCTGGATATATATATATATCTGGAACCTGTGAATATTACCTTATATGGCGAAAGTGACTTTGGAATGTGATTGAGTTCAGAATCTTGAGATAGGGAGATTATCCTGGATTGTCCAGTTGGGCTCTAAATGTAATAATACATTTCCTTAAAAAAGGTGGCAGGCAAAGACTGGCCTACAGAAACAGAAGAGAAGAAAGTGATGAGATGACAAACTGGAAGGTTTGAAGATGCTACTGTGCAGGCTTTGAAGATGAAGGAAGGGGCCATCAGGCAAGCCATGCAAGAAATATATTTTCTAGAATTTGGAAAAGGCAAGGAAATTGATTCTCCTCTAGAGCCTCCAGAGGGAGTGTGTCCCTGTTGACACCTTGGTTTTGGTCCACTAAAACTGATTTTGGACATCTGATCTCCAGAACTGTAAGAGAATAAATATATGTTGTTTTAAGCCACTAACTTTGTGGGAACTTGTTACAGTGGCAGTAGGAAACTAATACTTGATTGAAAAAGTGCCTAGAATAATTAGAGGAGATGTTCTCAGAGGTAGCATTCTGATAGTCAAGATTAGAACTGTCCGGAACTTTCTGCAACAATGGAAATGTTTCCTGTGCTGTCCAATATGGTAGCTGTTAGCCTCATGTGGCCACTGAGCAATTGAAATGTGGCTAGTAAAACTGAGGAACTGAATTTTAAATTTTGTTTAGTTTTTATTTTTTTAATTTAAATAGCCACATGTGGCTAGTGGCTACTGTGTGGGACAGAGGGGATCTGGGATATGACCACGGGAGTTTGTAACTGAGGTATAGTGGACTAAAAGTCATTGTTAGTGATGAGGTCAAGAAACTGAGAGGCCAAGTGTTATAAGGATAATCCATATGAAAGTGAAGTCAACAAAATAATGATGGAGAGATAGGCAGGGAGGCTAGTTGCCAATGTCACAGGCCAATGAGGTGCCTAAACGGGAGATGTGTAGAAGACCGAAGAAGAAAGGGAAGCTGATTCTACAGCTGATGGCACATGCAACAAAGGAGTTGAGGCATTTGAAAGGAGGTGCATGACTTGAAAGTAGCAATGCAGAGAGAGGAGGTCATCTATCCAATGCCCTAGCCTGTGCGACATGAGATATAGGAGGAAAAACAGCAACAGCTTGAGAGAGAGGCAGGGAAAGAAGGTTTAGATCAGGGCAATAATGAAAAGAAAATTAACATGCAAGAATGGTTGTCCATAGAGTGTTGATCTAGTTCCCTATTTTTTTGTCAAGGGAGTAATTTGAATTTGGGGGCTTCCATATTGGGTGATTCTCATATTAGGAGGTCCTTCCTCCACACAAAACTTGGTAGGACATTTGGAAAGTTGGGCAGCTGGTGGGCCCCTAAGAAACACAGGCCTACTCCATCTAAGTAATTGTGCTTCTGGTTTTTGTTAAAGAATTTTGATATTTTATAAAGAACATTTGAACGTACACAATAATGTTTTATGTTAAAAATTGGAAATATATGTATTTAACCTACTTCTGTACTTCTGTTGGGTGGTTGGGAACCCAGCTATACAATGACAACAAGGGGTATGTGTGTGTGTGTGTATGTGTAGTACGTGGTGGATGGCTACGTGGTGGATTGGAGTTGCTCTGTAGAGGCCTGGGTTTGAATCTAGGCTCCAATATTTAGTAGCAGTAAAACTTGGTACAAAAAACTAACTTCTGTGAGCTTTGTTTTTCTCGTCTATAAAATAATGTTGATAATCCTAGGTTCCTTAAAAGGTTGTTGTGAAGATTAAGTGAAATAATCAATATAAAGCACACAACATAGAGCCTGGCACATAATGAATATATTATTATTGTTATTTTATTATTATTTTGAAAGGAATTCTGCATTGCAAATATTGTGCCAAATAAACCTTGACATGTAGCTTTTAAGTTAGCAAGTATCTGTTTGCATTTAGGAAAAACACCCCTGACTCTCTGTAGTCAAAGATAACAGGGGGTATTGATTAGAGGGTGTGCCCAGAGCTCTGAGGAGCGTTAGCAACACTGTGCATAGAGGAACACTGAGGCATGAAGTCGTAAAATGTTTTATGGGAAAACCTATGAAAACTTCAAGCCTTCTATAATACTGACTAAGAATAATTTAAATCATTCATATTTTACTAGAAAATGTCAGTGGCTATGAGTTAATTTCAAATTGATTTTATTTGTGTAAAATTGGCATTTTAGAAAGTGAATTTATTGCTCACAGTTACCTCTTCCGATGTGAAATTATTGCGATATTAGTAGTAAATGCACTCTGATTGAATCTATATCATTAATCAAATATTCCCAGATTGAACTCCTAATAATGTCTTATAAGATTAAACAAAAAGACCCAGGGGATGCTGGCTGCTTTCCAAGGCCTCAACCCGGAGGAGGAAATGGTGACTCTAGAGGACATTTGGTATTTTTTTTTTTGACTGCCTAGAGTCTGAAACCCCCTCCTACGTTTCAGGAATCCCCCACCTCATGAGTCATGATAGAAAGCAGAATCCTCCTTCTACTAGAGAAGGTGGCGAGCTGAAAAGGCCAGATACTTCCCCAGTCTCCCTTGCAGCTAGAGTGGGCATGTGACCGAGGCTCAGTCAATCAGATACCCCCACCCCAGACTTTGCATGGTTGCTGATGAAGCACAGAAGGACGCAGTGGAGGATCCATTCTCACAGCAGAGGCAATGGCTGAAGCAACTCCAGGTCTAAGGCCAGTGGCAGGGGCAGTGCAAGATGGCATCCAGTGTTCTTCTGTTGTAGCAGAGGTGTCATTGTAAGTCGGTCATAAGTAGGATGACAATACATCTTAGTTTGCCTGGGACAGTCCTGGTTTATGCCTGTCCTCTTGTGTACTTATTGACAGCATCCCCCTTCACTTTCAAAATTGTTCCAGTTTGGAAAGCAAATAATTTAGCCATCTCAGCCATGATCAAAATCCCTTATATCTTCAACCTCCTCTCAGATTGTTCCCTTCACCTTCATGCTTTGAAATCAGGCTCTTTCCTGAGAACACTTCTTTGTTTTCATCTCTTCCCAGTGGTGGCCATCTTACCTCCTACACTTCTTCTTTGAGGCCTGGAAGGAGAGTATATGTCTTCCTTGTCATCCGTGATTCTTAGTACTACTTCCAAATCATTCCTTTTTTCTCCATGACCCTCTGGACCCAAAGAAAATCACGTCCTCTGACTCTATGTCTACATTGCGGTCACCTGCAGACCCCTCACTCCTTGATGATTTTAGTCCTTGATACTGTCTCAATCTCCAACCCTCCTCCTGTCAATGTTTTGAGTGATTTCAATACTCAAGTATATTATCCTTTTTCTGCCGGCCTCTTGGTTCCTCCAAAGATCTTGTCTTCCACCATCCTAGCCACCCGTTCCTGCAATCATGTCCCAAACTTTGTTTTACTAATAACTGTTTTCCATTTTCAAGCATTCCACCCTCCAATTAATGCCCATTACCTTTCCAGTTCACTCTTCCTACTACCCTACTCCAACTATTTTTTGACTCCAACAAGACTTCCAACGTAAAAACCCTATCACTTTCTCACCATCTATCACCCTTCTTATGTCTCATTTATTGTCTTTATGGTCTTGAATCCCATGGTTCATTGTTATCATCATTCCCTGTGTACACTATTAACTCCCTTTAACCTTCTCCCTCTGATATAATTGTCTGGCAAAACCTTAACCCTGACTCTATCCAATGGCAACCTTGAGATCAAGTGAGGGATACTACGCAATCATGCTGTGACAGAGACAGCTAATTTTCTACTCTTGTAACCTCTTCTTCCTTTTTTCCTTAGTAGTAGCCCACCTGAATTTTAGCTGGATTCATGGCTGTGTGGGAAAAACTTGTGCCCAGTGAGATGTAAGCAGAAGTGTTTTATGCAAGTTTAGGGAAATGTTCTTAAAGGAAGGGTATGTGTGTGTGTGAACTTCTTTAACTTTTTCCCTTCCAGTTGGCTGGAACACGGATGTGAAAGCTGGAGCCTGAACAGTTGCCTTGGGCAATGTAGTACCATGTTAAGGATGTAGAGTTTAGGTCCAAATGATCACACTGTGATGTAGGCCTAGACCCTCTATCTCTGAACTCCATGTAAGAGAGAAATGGACTTCTATCTTTGTGTGGTAGGAGGAATAATGACTCCCAAAGATGTCCATTCCCTAATTCCCCAAATCTATGAATATGTTCCCTTACACTGGCAAAAGGGACTTTGCAGGTGTGATTAAATTAAAGGCCTTGAGATGGTGAGATAATCCTGGAGTATCCAGGTAAACTCAATCTCATCACATGAGTCCTTAAAATCTGAGAACCTTTCCCAGCTGTAATCAGTCAGTGAGAAAGGTGTGCTGATGGAAGCAGGGTCAGAGAGATGCAATGTTGTTGGCTTTGAAGATGGAGGGAGAGAGCACGAGATGAGGGATGTAGATGGTCTTCAGAAGCTGGAAAAGGAAAGGAAATGGATTCTCCCTTAGAGCCTCCGGAAAGGAGAGCAGGTCCATCAACATCTGGATTTTAGCTCTTAAAACCTGTTTTGGACTTTTGACCTACCTGATTCCAAGATAATAAATTTGTGTTGTAAGCTACTAAGTTTGTGGTAATTTGTAATGTCAGTGATAGAACACTTACACACTTGGTTAATACGCTGTTATTTTGTGTTTTTGTGTTACTCACCACTACATTTAATCTCAAATAATATACAGACTGAAAAGTTTTAATTGAGTACAAGACCATCATCCTCAAGTGGATTCTTGAAATTACCTAGATATCCTACTACATTTACCTAATTAATTCATACTTCCACTCTTCCAAATGTCACTTTCTCACTTTTTCTCCATTCTTCCAACCTCTAACGTCTCCTCCCCATAACTTACTCTCAGCCAATCACCTTGCTTCTTATTTAACTTAGAAAATAGAAGCAACCAAAAGGGAACCCCTTCATGCTCCCACCACCAAATATACTAACCTATACACGTTTTACCCATTTAGTTAGCAATCTTTCCTTTATAATGGACCATGTGCTTAGTCCAGACCCTTCACACGTGCACTGGATTCCATCCCCTCACTCCTACTCAAAAATGTTGCTCTTTCAGTTGTACCCTCTTGCTCCAGCATAATCAACATTTTCCCTCTATTGAATCACTCTTCCTGTTTTTTGCTAGACTTTCTGCTTTGATGTGGAAAGGAAGAAATGATAGAGGTTGTGTGTGTGCAGGGGAAGGCTATCTATGAATCTTAGTATTTATTTTCTAAGACCTTAACTGTAAAATCAATTCAAATCAACAGATATTTATTTATAATCTATGAAATGCATATTTATTAGGTAAGGAGTTATGAGGTTATAAAGTAATGTAAGTGCTTATCACAAGTCCTAGATTATCCAGAGAAGTTCTGATATAAAACACTTTTACTAGCTGTCTCCATAACTACATCCATCCTTGTCAGCCTAAGTAACAAATTTTGTTCAAAAATAGTTAACTCACATAAGCACGGCCTCTGTCTTTGAATTCATTTGGGGATATCATGCATGAAATGCTCAAGGATAAAAGATGCAACATGAGGAAGCAGCCTCAAGTGAATGGATGGGATTTGAGGGTAGAAGAGTCTAATTTCCCTGGAGTGGCGGAGCTTCTCCTGTCCAGTCCTGAGGGTGACCAGTGCTAAGCAGTGGGTGGTTTGGTTGATGTGCTGTGGTTTGGCTAAAATTGTCCTGCAGCGTAGGCAGCCATCCAGCTCTGTTAGAAGCCTCCATTGGTCCTCCAAGGTGACTGCACCATTTTATGGTCCCACCAGCAATGTATGAGTGTTCCACTTTTTCTACATCCTTGCCAGCGCTCGTATTTCAGTCTTTATAATTTTTAGCCATTCTGGTGGCTATGTAGTGGTATCATACTGTGGTTTTAATTCGCATTTCCCCAATGAGCAATTATATTGAGCACCGTTTTATAGGTTTATTGGCTGTTTGTGTATCTTCTTTTGTGAAGTGCTTGTTAAAATCTTTTGCCTATATCTATTGGGTTGTTTATTTCCTTAATATTGATTTGTAGGAGTTCTTTATATATTCTGAATACAAATCCTTTGTCACATGTAAGCCAGGAATACTTCTGACTGCAAATTACAGAACTTGACTAATAGTGACATGAGCAGTAATAACATCAATTATCTGATAAAACAAAAAGTCCAGAGCCAGGCAGTTCTTGGCTTACTAAGCAAATCTGCCATCCTTAGCAGTTTTGTTTTTCATGCTTGTGCTTCTAACCTCATGGTTGCAAGTTGGCTGCCATTGCTTCAGGTGCTATGCCGGCATTCAAAGGCATGAAGAAGTGGGGGACACCAGAGAGGCAATATGAAGAGGTCCTTGTATGATTGTTCCTTCTTTCAATGGAGATGAAAACTGTTTCTCAGAAGTGCTCCCAAACTTCCTTTTATTTCTGACTGGCCAGAATTAGGTGTCTTCTACACACATCAGCAGCAGGAAGGCTGGAAAATAAGTATGAGGCAATGGTTTACTGTACTATATCTATGACTGGAGTAGACAATCATGATTCGTGCCCCAGGCTGGGCACATTGCATGAACACAGGTGCTATTAGTTAGAAGAGAGGAATGGCTGCCAGGTAGACACCTAGCATGTCAATATTGAAAGCCAAAAAACTGTATGTCATGCTCCAATGCAATGAGGGATCCTTTGGAAAATTCTGAAAGGTCTTGGTAAGCTTACAACATAGAGGTATCAGAAAAAAAAGTTAGAAAACCAAGTCCCTTGACTTAAATGCACAAAACAACAACAACACAAACTTCCATTAAATATCTGATCTCAGAGAAGCCCTACTGGCTTGAAGAGCTGAATCAAGTTATTAATTCTGATCGCATTTTATTGCTGCAACAGGAAGGAAGGATTCATAACTACATTGTCCAAGGCAACAAGCCCAGATGAGTTCCTATAGTATGCTGAAGGCAAGTGGGGGTTAAAGGTCTGTGCCTTTGCCTGGGTTTCCTCTGGAAGTAGATTTTCAGTAGTATATTTGGGAAGTAATCCCAGGAAACAGGAGTGAGGGACTGGGGAGAGTGAAATGAAGGGAAGAAGGCATTGCAAAAGCACATTAAGAGTTGATGATTTCTGTGGGTGGCTGGCCCTTGATTGTGCTGGGAGCCTCTGAGGAGCTGTCTGGAATACCTGGCAGAATTGTTCTCCAAGTGTGGCCCTCAAACCAGCTGCACTGGGATCACCTCGACTGTGTTATACATGCGAACTCATGGGTCCCACCTTGACTTCCTGAATCAGAATGTCTGGAAGGGAGAGGGCCAGGATACTGCATGTTAACAAACTCCTTAGGCGATTCTTATGCACGTTCACATTTGAGAACCAGAGGTCTCCTCCACCTAGGAAGCATTTATCAATTGGCTCGCATCTCCCAGCAGTTAGCCCATGTGGGGTGAACTCCCTTCTACTTTCAGGCTGCTCATGCATTAGTGCGTCCCTCACCACCTACCAGAGAAGCCCATGATAGAAAGCAAGAGCTTTTCAGTGCAGCTGAGGCAAGGCCCATCAACGAACATTCTTAGGATGCTGGTTTCCAGCAACAACTGGAGTATAAGAAGGGCCAAAAGAATGTGGCACAAGAGATGTCTGATCCAGGAGAGAGCAAGAATAGGCCAGTTTAGATCATAACAGCACCTTCAATGTCTGAACTTCATGGAAGCTAAGAAATCACTTTCTAAAGCATTAAGCTCTTTATAAAGGGCCTTAAGCTCCTAGAAGGAAATACACTGTGTAATTGCATGGGACTTTAGCGCGCAAAAAACATTAACAAGACACGTGAGAAACAGTAGCTATTTGTGCTGTAGTATATTGTTGAGGCAGGTGGAGTGTTTCCCTCTGTTGAAAGTGGCCTCAGTGATGTCTCCTTAAGGAGATCAAGTCAGAGAGAATGGATTTTTCACTTTATTGGAGAAGAGCTTCTCAACTGAAGATATTCATCAGCCCTCCCTCGGTTTCTTTGGGAATTTAAACCTGTGCAGTTTTCCATTTCTGTTTTCTTTCATATCACCCCAGGAAAACCTCTACTTCTTTGCCGGCCATTGCTTCCCTTCCAGTTTTCTCTTTTGACCCTAAAAACGTCACTGGTGGTCATGATATGATTTGGATTATTTGAAAAAAAAAAATAGGCTGTTGAGGCTGGAATTAACATGGGTTGGTGGGACAGGGATGATCATCTCAGCTGTGGGGTGAATCCTCTGATTCGTCCTGCAAATCCTTCTAAGTGGTGTTTGATTCAACACAAGAAATTTCAGATTTTTATTTAGAAATACCGTTAGGCTGGAGAGGCAATAATATAAGCTGCAAAGATTGAGAGACAGAAGATGTTTGAAGGCTTTTTCTGCTCTGGGTGGAGGGCACTTGAAAACTCAGTTTAAAAAGTTATAGCCACTGCAATTTGGATTTTAAGACTGTATGTGCATAGAGATTTTCCTGGGGAAAGATGGTCAACCTTGGTCTTATTTTCCCCTCTTTAGGTCTTCCATTCCAGTGCACTAATGAACACTAATTGTATCTGGTAATGACACGGTGCATTTCCATTGCTGGGGACTGAAAGCGTCCATTACAGAGGTCACGGCATGGACTGACTTTGTGTCTGAGAAAGAGCGATAGTGCCTTTCTAGCTTCCTTTGAAGGAAAAGTTGGCAGGATTCTAGGAAGAAGCAATTCTCCATAGGAGGAAAACTCTTAGATTCATCTTCCTAAAATGTACTTTTTATCTTATTTCTACTCAATTTTATGCATCTCTAATAGAATACCCCAGATGCCAGCCTAGGCCTCTTCCCCCAGGATCTAAACAAAATTAATACCAAACTTTGCACATTGTGGGGCCCACAAGGATGTCCATGGCTTGTGAGCTGACACACAGGATGGAATTGTCAAATCAGACTCACACCAAACAGAGATCTTATCTAGTATCCAATTTTGCTAATTCATTTCCAGGATACAGGCAATTAACAGGCAAGAGAGCCCTGGGACATCAAGGGTGGCTCCACAGGTCCTTCCTTTCCTGGTTGGAGAAGCCCCTCTGGCCCAGAATAGATGAGGTCTCTAAGAGAGATTGATAGGGAGCCTCCTACAGAAATATCTCCAATTTACACCCAGAAACTGGTACAGGCCAAGTGCCATTCCCCCGGGGCCAGGCCCCGTAGACCTGGATTCCACTCACTATTGGTGATCCTTAGCCAGGAGACCTGCTAAGGGCATTTCAGAGACGGAGTCTTTCTCCCAGCTCTGTTCTTCCTGAGTTTCAACTTCCCTTTGGGATGCTCGTCCATCCATCACTGTTTCCCTTCTCTTACTGGCCTCTAGAAAGTAAGCAGCATCTCTTTAGAGTTGTAGTCAGAACAGAGATGAATTTCATTGTTTCTGTTCCTTTTATCACAACTGAGACAAGTCAGTTTTCAAAATGGACCATTCATTTACAAATGAAACAGAGACATACAGGGAAAATATTAGAAACAAGAAAACACATTTGCAAAATCCAGGTTTCTGAAATGACCTTTTCTAGCTCATTCTCAGGCTCACGGGCTCTTTCACCTCCCCAGTCCTGTCCTAGGAAACAGAGTTCACCATGGTCTAGCCTCCAAGGCTGGCTTCCTCCCCAGCACCAGCTTGCCTCCATGTTCACAACTCCATTGAATGGTCCATGGGTCAAATAGTGCAGGTCCTGCTGACTGGACCCCTCAAACCTCACAGTCAAGGTGGCAGAGAGTCTCCCACCCTGCTGTTTGTTGGGGGCTACGTGGCCCTCTAGGAAGTTGTCTTTCTAAGGACCAGTCCCCTTTCCCTATTTATAGGCAAATCTATTGAGATTGATGTAATGAATGACCCCAACATTCCAATGCCATGCTTCCTATACACAGAGAATCCCTTGGACCCTAAAAAAGAACAAACGATTTTATGTAAAATAAAAATAAAAATGTTACCCAAATAGCTACAGCAGAAGAGACTTTATCTGGGAATCTAAACATTACAATCTCTGAGCATTGAAATTATTCTAAAAGAATTTAAAAATGATTTTCTCTATTTTAAATCATATCGTTGTCATAATTCGAGATTCATTTTACAGCCTAGTTCCTCCAGGCTGCGATTGATCAGTCTATGATTCCACAGTCATTCAATCTGACAGATGTTTTGGCAGGCAAATATTCTTTTTGATAATAATGGTGAAAATATAAATTATCCTTCTTCTTTAATTCTACAAGGTAAGTAAATTACAAAACTGGACTGGATCTCAGCTCTGTTTGGCTCCAAATTTGGTTTCAAGTTAGTTAAATCCAAAAGTGCTACCAAAGGAGATCACTGGTATTAGTAGCAATAATTAATAAATATCCAAGATAGTTTTGGAAGGCTTAATGCATTGTCTTAACAGTCACTTACTCCTCTGTGTGAATTAATATATTTTATCCTTTCTTTATAGTGGGTTTGAAGGAAGAGGGAGAGGACAGCGACACACAAAGGACGGAGCAGCATTAAATCTGACTGCTATCTTCTTACCGGTGTCTCACAGGTTATCATGGCGCCTTTAATCTGCATTCATATCACATGGGTCCCCCCAAATATTATTGATGTAGCTTTAATACTTTTGTCTCTCTCTTAGTGGGTTCAGAAAGCAGCTTTTTTCCTTGCTAACTCATGACAGAGTGTGATGAAGAAGTGAATTCAGTTTCCTCTCCACGATCTCAGCCTGGAAATAAGATTTCTAGCAATGCATTGCTTCTACTTAGATTCCAGCAGATCAGAATATTTTGCAGGTCTTGTGGATTTCGATAGAACATGATTTTGATGCTGAGAATGTCCTGCGAATATTTGAGGCTGAGTCTGCTCTGGGAGAGCCACAGCCTGGCCTCCCGTGGAGATGTGCAGGGAGAGATACCAACAGTGAGAGGCTCAGACACACCAGAACACAGGCCCCAAGCTGCCCAGCCCATGAAGCTGTCGGAAGTCCTAAATTCCACTGATGAAACCTCATCACTATTTGTACTCAGTTCTCTATGGGAAAGAAAGTATGACCTCAGCTTTCTGGGAATGAGAAAAGAAGCCTGTCTTGGAGCGCACTGATGAGGTAATGGTTTTCCACAGAGAACCTAAATGATGTCAGTGGTGCTGGGCTTGTTCAGAATTTGCGGCCAGGTTCCTGTCCCATTCATTTCCTGATCAAACACAACCAGGACTTATTCCATCAGGGAAGTCAGAAGTGCCATAGATTACAGACTGCATGGGTGGAACTGGGGCGTGTGAGAAGAACAGTGCTAAGCTTGGTATTGGCTGATGGCTATGATGAATGCTTAGAGCCTTGGAGAGATGGAGGTGCTAACGAGAAGGGAAACTGGCACTTTTCTGGGCCTGGACCGGGAAGTTTCTTTCCTCTGGTGCAGGAGAGGAAACCACCACAGCCTCAGTTAATACTTGAATTCTACGATAACCTGTACGTAAGCAAAAAAATTACTTGCGCACCATTTTTTGTTTAACTTCTTGGCAAGCGCAACATTCTATTTTTAAACATCATTTGTACCAATTTTGTGAGTCTCCAAAATTTTTTGTTTTCAAATTCAGGGATTCTCTTAAAAATATTCACTAACAGAAATAATCTAAACTTAATTTTTTTAGGATCATGGGTTAAACTGTGTTTTTCAGGCAAATTTTGAAACTTTGAAAGCTTAGTTCCGAAGACGAAGTGAGCACACCAGGGATCAAGAAAAAAAATAATAAGAAGGAGTCAAAAGGAACGGCAAGATGATAAATACAAGATCGCTAATGATGGGTCCTGTTTCTGGGGTGTGTTTTTACTTTCAAGGACTCTCAGGAGGCAGTGTTTACGGAGAAAAAAATTTCTGGGCTATAAGCCTGTTGGTTGTGTCATGCCTTCATAACTAGTTGTGTCACCTTTTTATCTGAGTCTTAACTTTGTGAATGATGGAGCAAGACTATATGACCACGTACTAGATTCCTTCTCACATACTAGAAATCTGGACAATTCCTATTACTTTGGATTTAAAATGACAACATATATTTTGAAAAAGTTTTATATTTAACTTAATTTAAATATAAGAAAATACTTAGTTGTATTTAATCCATCAATTTAATTTCAGTTGAACAAAACCTCTTAACTAGGGTATGTCTTTTCGATTTCTCATGACTCTTGACTTAAATAATACCTCATCAGGTATAACATTTTGCTGTGTGAGTGAAGGTGGAACTATGGAGTCATTAGCTGCTAATGGCTTCCTTCAAGCAAGTTGGACAGTCCAGGGACCATTCTCTCATTCAAACCACAGTATATCCTACTAGCTCTTATGTTAGGCATCAACTCCTAGAATTCACCTCCTGTGACACTGTGGGTCAGAACAGCCAGACACCTGCCATTCTTTCCCATTCTTTGAGTTAACCTGTGATGACACGGGAATGGAACCAGAGCATATCTTTCCAGAGGAGATGCAGCATATTGGATGATAAATCAGCAGATTAGCTTTGTGACATATGATCCTCCCAGAGGAGAAAACATTGCCGAATACTCTTCCATGTTACCATTTACCAAAGACGAAAAGCTAGGTAGGCTTCCTTTATGAATGTAGTTCTCAGGATCACTTAGAGGAGAGAGACCTTGGCTGGAAGTTAGACCGAGTCCCCAATCTTGTTGATGGATCAACTTAAAAACTCCCTGAGCCCGAGGTGGTGGTTTGTGTCTTTTTTCCCCCACCAAGTAAATGAGGATGTTGTGCTACTTCAACATTTTCCTAACTAGATCAACATTTTCCAAAGAGTGTTACACTTGAGGAGTTGTTAGTTGTTACAAGAAAAAAGGGTTCCATGGTTAAATGTTTGGGAAACATGAAACAATGCTAACAGTTTTCTCCACTACAGAACTTCTAGTCTCCACTATGCAGGTGTGTATTTGACTCACTAAGAAGGGAGTAAAAATGAAGCTTTCTCCAAATTTATTTCAAAATGGTGCTTTTTTTTTTTGGAGGAGCATATCTTCTTACATTAGTGTTCACCAAGATTCTCTCAGCTTTATGAATCCCATCGTGAAAGTGGATTTTAGAGGATGGGTTGGAATGTCCATCAAACTCTATATCCTTCAGGGCCCAGTGAAGATCTACATTCTCTGGGAAGCTGCTCTGTATTTCACTGTTTTCCAACAGGAACCTTCTATTCTACTCCATTCAGTGGAGAAAATATTGTCTTTGACCAACTGAAAAGGGAATTATCAAAGAGAGTGCTTCCGAATAATTTGATGCAAGTTTCCTTGACTTTTATTGACACTTCCATATAATGATTTTTTCCCTCCATTTTCTGAAATGCAGCCTTATGTAGAAGTCAATACATGAAAATCCAAACACGTGAAGCATAAAAACGAAAGAAGAGCTATTCATATAACAGGAGAATTCTTCACTTTCAAAATAATCTCTCCCAGAGTCTGTTTTAAAGAAAAAGAAAGTTGGAGACATTGAAGGAAATTCATTGGTTTCATAATTTTTGCTAAGTTTTGCAGCGTTTATTAGCCTTTTAGTAACCTTAACTTTTAAAAGTATTTTCTCAGATGCCTATGTTTATCCTCACATTAAGACTGAGGCCTTGATTGCCTTCCCTCACTCCATTGAGCATCAGTGGGTTGATGTAGCATGTCTAGCCTTAGAAATGGCACATCTCCTCTCACACTGACACTGGCCCGCTCCCCAGACTCCCTGCTGGTCAAGGAGGACTTTCCCACCAGCAGGGAACACCTGTTAATGCAGACAGGCTCCAGCTAGAACCTCATTATTCATTTTCCCAGTGTTGCTTGCAGCTTGGAGACTTTATTTATTTGCAGATTATCATCCTCTTTGAAAACAAATCTTTGGATATCAATTTTTCCTCGTGAATCCAAAACAGACGTTCTATTTTGCCAGCTGTCCAAGTTGCTAAGACTTTTTACCCTCGGTTGGGAAAACGGTTTCTACTCCAGACAGCTACAATGAATCAAGATGTACACAAACTTGATTTTAAAGGTGTTTCCTGCTTTGTTAACCCAATCATTATGAAGACAAAAGGAACAGTCGGATCATTGATATGTTAGCGAAAAGCATTAGCTTTCTTGTAAGCGTGATTTGCCTCTTCAAGCATAATTAGGCCACTTAAACACTTATCTTCCTTAGTCAATGGGATGGGAAGTCTTTATCTTTATCATGAGTGATGTGGTTCAAAGAGAACCTCAGCTCTAAGTGAAGATGCCCTTTCAGTACAAGGTAGTTCCTATTGGGTTGCTAGACATTTTAATCTCTAGACTTTACCAAACAGCTTGATTTATGTACCTCTAGAAGACTATCACCTCTGAAATTTTCTTCACTCCCTCATTAGGTAGAATTTGATATCTTTGATGATTCTTTTTTTTGGACGATGGATGGGTAAGCAATACCTTTTTATAAATTCATAAATTCAGGGGAGGAGTAATTAATGAAAGCACCAAATCCTGAGAATGACTGTTCTATTTCAGATCATCTTATGCTAGCTGTTTGAGAAAAGAGAATGTGGTATGTAGTAAGGGGTGCAGAGGAGAAGAAGACATCCTTGCATCCCACCCACCCACCCACACTCTGTCTGTAAGTCAGGCTTGAGGGGAGACTCAGATGACGAAAGATGGTGTGCTTGGCTAATATCTCCTAAGATAGTAAAGCATAATTACGTGTCTTGGGGAGCAGGGATTCTGATCCTGGTCATGGCTCTGCTGCTCTAACCAGCTCTGTGATCACGGGGATCAGTCAACATCTAAGTTTACTCATAGTAAAGTGGGGATCTACCCTTGTGTTGCTTGGATACTCAGAATGCTGGAGGGGGGCGGGGAGTGTTTCTGCTGAGATAATGGGTTTGAAAATTATAGATTATGATGATTAATGTGGGCAAGGGACATGATTTTTTCTTAGCTTCTTTCATATTCTGCTTGACTCATATGGAAAGAGCATAGATATTACAATTGGACCCACCTGAGTTTGAATTCTGGTTTTTGTTAATTACTCAGTTTCCGAATCTATAAAACGGAGAATAGTGATATCTATTTCACAGGGTTGTCATGAAGACTTGGCAAATTCTACTGCTTCTAATTGCATTATCTGGAGTTGTGACAAACAGTCTTTTCCCAATATCGTTCTTCCCCCTTCTGTGTTGCCGTGACAAATGTAGCATCATCAACTCTCTCATAGGTCATTTATAGAACTTGCTAGGTTGTTGCTTTATAAGAAAACATTGAATTATGACATCTTCACATTTCCTGCTACTCTGTCTCTTTGATCTGTGACATATAAAATTACCTCATCATATAATCATTTTGTAGACATTTTAAGCAATAATTAACGAGTCAAATTTAAGTTAAAATTTAATTGCAGGTTAAAACCATAATGAGACATCAACTGAATGTAATAAAAGAAAACAAGAAACAACCTCCTTCCCCCTACCCCACACAATGAAAACCAAACAATCAAACAAACAAAAACCAAAACCAAATCTGACAACACCAAGTTTTGACAAGGATGTAGAGCAACTGGAATTCCTATACACTGCTGGTGGGAATGAAAACTGGCACAACCATTTTGGAAAACTGTTAGGCAGTACCTAGGAAAGCTACACATATGCCTACCTTATGACCTGTAAATAAATGCATATGTGCACCAAAAATGTACAAGGATGTTCTGAGCAGCTTTATTTATAATAACCAGAAATGGGTAACAATCAATATCCATTTATAACAGACTCCATCAATTGTGGTGCATTCATAAAATGGTATACTGTACAGCAGTGAGGGGCAGCGGGAAGCTTCCCTGGTGCTGGTGATGTTTTATATCTTGATCTCAGGGGTAGTTATAGGAGGGTATTTATTTTATAAAAAATTATCAAGCTGTACACTTAAGATATCTGCATATTTTTGTACTTCAGTAAAAAGTTTACTGAATAAATAAATATCTATATCATTTTCAAAAAAATTCAGTGCCAGATGACTGGAAAGTTTCTTTAGGCCATCATTAAAAGACACATCACAGGGCCGGCCCAGTGGTACAGTGGTTAAGTTCCTGCACTCCAATTCAGCGACCCGGGGTACGCAAGTTCAGATCCCGGGCACGGACCGATGCACTGCTCATCAAGCGATGCTGTGGCAGGAGTCCCACACTTAAAGTGGAGGAAGATGGGCACGGATGTTAGCTCAGGGCTAATCTTCCTCACCAAAAAAAAAAAAAAAAATACATCACAATTTCAGAAGTCCTAAAATGTAGAAAAATAAAAATGCACTTATAATTCAGTGCTCATGTATTCAGGGATGTATATATTGTTTTTTGAGGTATAATTTGCCAACACAAAGGCACAGATATTAAGTGTACAATTCAATGAGTTTTGATACATGTATACATTCATGTAATTATAACCCCAACAATATTTCCGTCACCACTATACGTTTCCTTGTGATTCTTTTCAGTCAATAGCCTACCTCCTATCCCCAGAGGAAACCAACTGTTCTTCATTATATCACATTAGGTTAGTTGTGCTTGTTCTTGAATATCCTATAAATAGAATAATGCAGTATATATATTCTTGCGTCTGTGTCTGGCTTCTTCACTTAGCATTATGTTTTTGACATTTATCCAAATTGTTGACTGCACCAGTGGTTAATTTTTTATTTTATTAATATACAATAATTTATTTTTCCATTTCCATTTCCATTTCCAACAGGAACCTTATTGGATATTTAGGTTGTTTCCAATTTGGAGTTATTTATGAATAAAACTGCTATCAACATACTTGCACAAGTTTTTCTTGAAATATGTGTCCTGTCTAAGAAATCTTTGCTTATTTCCAGATCATAAAGATAGTTTCTTATGTTTTCTTTTGGGAGGTTTATTGTTTTTTCTTTTATATGTGTGTCTATGATCTACGTTAAATTGATTTTTATGTATAGTGTGAGGTAGGGATCAAGGTTCACTTTTTTCCCTATGGTTATCTAGTTATTCCAGCCCCATTTCTTAAAAAACCCTTTTCTTTCTCCATTTGATTACTTTGCATCATCTGTTGAAAATCAACCAGCCATATATGTGTGGATCTATTTCAGGACTTTCTGTTCAGCCCCATTGATCTCCTTACTTACTGTCATGTCAATAACATATTGTTTTAATTACTGTAGCTGTGGAATAGTTATTGAAATCATGCAGTATTTATTTCTTTATTTTTGTCTTAAGGTAATACCAATGCATTTATGGACCTCTTCACAAAGGAATAAACTGCATCTGCTGTCCTAGATGGTAAATTGATTCTATGTTAGATGAGAAATAATCACTCAGATTTTGGAAAACTTTCAGATAATGTACCTTAAAATACAGAAGTGTCTATGCTACTCAATAAATTTATCAACAGTAGTAAGTGAATTTCTTATAGCTCTGTTGACACTTCTGCTCTCATCATGAAGATGGTTCTGAGTAGCAACTCTGACCAAATTAAATAGTGGCTTTGTGGGTACATTAACAGATGAATGTGCTTTTATTTACATTTTGGTCACCAATGTCAATTTTAGCACACTTAGTTTCCCCAAACAGCCCTCTTTCTCTCTTTTGTTTTTTGCTACTTTTTAATGCTTCACTTGCTCCTCCTCCTCCCCCTTCATCTGCTTCTCCTTCTTCTTCCTCCTCCTCCCCCTCCTCCTCCTCTTCCTCCTCCTCTTTCTCCTTCTTCTCCTTCTCTTCCTCCCCATCCTCCTCCCTTTTCCTCTTCCTCTTCCTCCACTGCTGTTTCTCCTTCTCCTCCTCCTCCTCGTCCTCCTCCTTCTCCTTCTTCTTCTGCTACAGTCTTAGCCCAGGGCAAATAATAAAGATTGACCTTAAAGTAACCAGGTGGTCTCATTTTCCTTTTGTCAGTAATTGTTTGAGGTGTAGGGATGTGGCACAATTTTTGCCAATGAGAGGTGATGGTGGATGAGCTTTGGAGTCCCAGTGAAAGATTTTCTAGCTGATATAAAGAAACAGGATTTGGGGCAAGGCAAGAGTTTTTCTCCTGCTGCTGTTGCTACTGGATGTTGCGATGTCAGTCTGTGATAACTGGAAGTGTTGCAGCCACCTTATGACGTGATAAATTAAGCAGAGTGGAGAGAAGGAAGAAATATGAGTCCTCAAAGAAATGAAGGAACTAAAAATAATGTCCTAATCTATCCCCAGTCATTCAGTTATGGGATTTAATAAATTTTGTTCATTGTTCAAACCACTTGAGTTAGGTTTTCTTTCATTTGCTTCCTAAAGCATGCTCTCTGTTAAAACCATATTGCATATTAGCAGCTCTTTGACGTGCTAAGAACTCCTACTGAGAAAATTAAATAAACAAGGCTTTGGATTAAGAACCAAAGTATGAGCAAAGGCATAATTTATTGCTGAACTTTAGTTATCAGAATGTATGATTCTAAAAGGAGGGGAACAACTTACCTTTATAAAGTATGGAAAAAAATGATATTGAACTTGATATTGCTCTATCTTAGGGTACAGCTACTCATGACTCAGGCAACTTTAGATGAATTGAGTAGAATATTGGGAGCAGGAGAAGCCAAACCCAACTGAAGATTTTGAGAGAAAGTCCATAATCATAAATTTTCACTTCCTGAAGAACCATTGGGCTTTAGAGACTTGAGCAAGGCCTGAGCTTACAGGGGAGATCAAATGGCTTAGCTAAGAAGGCTGAGAGCAAGGCAGGACCAGAGAGGAGAGCTCCAGAGTTTCTGTATAGGAGGGGCTTAAGGGCTGCAGGCAGATTGGGATTTGGGGCTGCCATTGCAAAGAACTCTTCCTATCAGTTGTCCATATCAAAGAATGGGATGGGACAGTGGCCATGGCGGTGGTTACCTCCTTTGGGGCAGTGACTAAGTCCAGCCTAGTTTTCCTGCCCTCTTGGGTTGAGAAAATCCACAGTCCTTAAAAGCAGGCCAACTTCAAAATCTATAGCTGCTTTATTTTGAAATTAAGTCATTATTTCAAGTCAAAAGTGCATAAAGAGTTTCTTAAGAGTTTCCAAGGCAGAGAATTTCAATTCTGGTTGGTTTGAAATCACAAGTAGTCTTTCAGTTTTCAATTTCATCAGAGGTGATGCTCCATGATTTGAACTTTTGGTGCTGAAAATTGAACTGAAAATGAGACTCTTATGTCTCCTTATTGGCATGATTATTATTACTAGGTTATCCTGTCCATGTTGGAGGAGGACAAGAGACTCATTCCTTGCCCTTGAGGTATCCAACCACAATCCCAGGAAATACTTTTTTCAAAATAGCCTGTGCACGATGTCCCTATCAGGGAGTCTTCTACAAGCTTGAGTCATGGTCTTTTCCATTTCAAGCAAAGAGTCCTTTTTTGCTGAATTTCTACATTTTTAAAATTATTCCAATGGGAAGGGTCAGCACGCCTGTCATGAGGGAATGACTGTGTGGAGTTCGCAGACTGAATAGCCTGGGTTCCTTCTAACCATTGTACACAGGCAGGGTCAGGAGTTTATTGGGAGACCTGTCTTTCTTGCTAATGTTAACATGATACTTATCTTGGTTAATACATTTATATATTTGCAGGGGTCTCTGGAAAAATAATGTGAAAAATTATTTGTTCACAATTCATGTTTCTGCTACCATAGGAAGAATTGAGGGTTTTATTTCTTGTATCTTTAGCTCATTTAAAAACTATAGACTAAAGAAAAAGACCCACATTAAATATTTTGCATTTTATATTTGTCAGTGGAAATTACTGTCTTTATGTTGTCAGGTTTACTCTGTGTGTGTGTGTGTGTGTGTGTGTGTGTGTGTGTGTGTAGGGAGTGTAGCCCTCGGGTTAAAGCTTTTCTACCATCTTTGAGCATATTTTTTAACTTGAAAAAAAATACTATTGACTTTACAAAAAATTCAGGGCTGCGTCTAACTGATCACAGAAAATTGTACACAAGAGTTCAGCCCTCAAGTATATGTGGGTCATGCTGAAGTAGATGCTCAGAGCATGTTCATGTCATATTGATGAGTCATTAGTGGAATAACAAGTTAACTTTTGCCATATATTGATAACATTGAAGGATAAGAAACTTTTTTGCCCTCATTGTAAATTTGGGGCACTTCTGCTCTGCCTCTAATGTATGTGAGAGGAAATGGGAACTATTGTTCACTATTATGTGACAGAGGTAAAAATATTGAAGCATGGGTGCTATGGCTTTTTCCCTTCTTCACTCTCAGAGAAATAACTGTGTCTGCATGACTCTTTGCACTCATCAGGATTAATAGAGGGGGAAGCACAAGTGGAGAAATCAAGAGATTGGACTGGTGACTACAGAGAGTGGACATGAGGAAAGATGAGAGGGGAGGGATCAGGAGAGAGTGAAGTTCTTAAAGAGGGTTTGTGGGAAAGAGAAGAGAGATTCTGGGGAAGCAGCGGCCACAGTGAATGGGACTCTGAGGAAATAAAGAGGAAAACATAATCTTTAGTATGTTTTTCTTAGTGTCAATTTATTTCCATTTTCTGAAATCCTCAGAAAAGATCCAATCAAATTTATCTTTTGTCACTGAGAACAGCAGAAGATGGCCCAGCTTTATATATGTATGATTATTTATTTCACTTTATACAAAATGTTTGTCACTTGTCTTTAAGCTTCCAAATTGGTTATTAAAAAGTTTCTTGGGGCCAACCCAGTGGCACAGCGGTTAGGTGCGCACGCTCCGCATCGGCAGCCCGAAGGTTCGCAGGTTCTGATCCTGGGCGCGCACCAATGCACGGCTTGTCAAGCCGTGCTGTGGCGGCATCTCATATAAAGTAGGGGAAGATGGGCACAGATGTCAGCCCAGGGCCAATCTTCCTCAGCAAAAAGGAGGAGGATTGGCATCAGATGTTAGCTCAGGGCTGATCTTCCTCACACACACACACACACACACACACGCACACAAAAACAGTTTCTTGAAATTATTCCTTGGTCTTGTTCAGCTATTAGGCAGAAAGTCCTGTAGCTTAGTGAGGGGCTAAGAGTGGGCATGTGGCCCAGATCTGATTAATTAGACATAAGAGAGCTCTGCTGGAGGCTTCTGGAAAAGATGTTTCCCTGATATAGGGAAAGAGATGTTCACAAGGGGAAGGTTTCTTTCTGTTCCAGCCACACTTTCCTCTACTTTTTTACGGTTTTTTGATGGCTCATGACCATGGAAGTGACGTCCTAGGGGAGAAAGGAGAGCCTAGGGATGGCAGAATGAAAGGATGGAAAGATTTGGGTCCTTTATGACACTGTTGAATTATTGACTTAGTTCTGTATTTCCTATCTTTGGGGTACTTGTTCAAGTCTTCTAAGCCACTATTTCTAACTGATACACTTCTCTATATTCCTGGCTTTTGTTAACAAACGATAAATATCCTATGGTTAAGCCTCTGATATTTAACTCTTCTCACATGCAGCCGAAGGCATTACTAATTGGCACACCACACATTTAAAACTTATGCCACTTGTAACTACGTCTTCATAAGGTGCAACCAAACAAACCAGAAATAAATGGGAAGTTAGAGCATGTAGAAAGTTGCAATTGTCATCCATCACATCTGATTTCAAAAGTCTGTATTTATCAGAACCACTGGGCCTCATTGATTGACTTTCCATAAGCAAATGTCATAACTGAACTCACATTATAAATGTTCATTAATAAAATTTTGCAATTTGTCTGTCTTGTATATTGGTATTCCAATTAAGATTTCATTTGAAAAAGGCTAAAATAAATAGCAAAAGCCAAAGGGAAGCAGAGCGGTTAAATGTTTATGTTTGTGTATATGTGCACGGATTAATCACTGCATTCATCTGATTGTTTAATTTCATTAAACCCGTTCTATGTGGGATCCACTGTTCTGGGAGCTAGAGATACAAAGCTAAATTTGACACAGATTCTGACATCGACAAAACTCCAATTTGGTCAATGGTGCCACGATTCGACCACATACTCAGGATGAAAACCATGCGATCACCCTTGATTCGCATCTTTCTCACACATTCCATGCGTACTGCATCAGCCAAGCACTTTCCCTCAAACTTTCAACACTTTCTGGCTCCAACCCCTTCTCATTCTCCTCATTACTCCCACTCTAGCTCAAGCCATCATCATCTTCCCCTTGTCCTTCTCTGTGGGTTCTTCTCTATAGGGCGGCAATAGTGATCTTTAAAAACATAGAGGCGATTATGATGTTCCTTTCTTTTCAGCTCTTCCATAGTTTTGCATCACTATCAAAAAAAAAAAAAAAATCCAAAGTCCTTGCCCCAGCATATAAGACTTTATGATCGAGCACGAGTTACCTCTCAATGTCACTTCTACGCTGCTACTCCTCATTCAGGCCCATCCGGGTATTCTGAACTTCCTGCTGTTGTCGCACACACCGAGTATGTTCCCTTCTCAGTAACCTTGCTCTGGTGTCTCACCTCATTTGGGTCTCTCCTCAAAGTCACCAAGGGAGGCCTTCCCCCCACTCCTTGGTATTCGTCTCTATCTTCTTACACAGAATTGTGTTTATTCGTCTATAGTCTGTCTTCCTCATTTGAACATCAGCTCCATGAGGGCAAGGACTTTGCTGTTTTAATGAATCAAAATGAATGAATGAATGAATGAACTGTGGGTGATTGCTCAGTTCTTTCCCATCCTGATTCTGCCCTAACTGGTGATGTCTTCAATTTCGTCCACTCTCTGTGCCTCTGTGTTTGCATTTGTGAATTGAGGGGAGGTTTCAGGCCTGGGGGTGGGGAGATGTTCAAGGGCAGGCCTGTTGGCTCCCCTCCTATCACACTGCTTGGGTGGATTGCTACTTTGTTTATGCATCAGGCTAGCCTGTTGCCAGGCAGGATGGAAAGCTGGACTGCACGAAGGTGCTGACTAATGCAGGCGTCTCCCCCCTCAGCCCTAGGAAGAAAAGCCAACTTAGGCAGCCTGGTGCGAACAAACGCGTGAAGTCAGAAACACTGTCTTCTGGGTTTGCATCTTTTCTGCACACTTTCTCCCTGCTTCGACCAGGAACTGAATGGGAACATGATGCCCTGTTTTCTCATTCCAAGAGGGTGAATTAGAAAATTTAACTCATCCACAAGAATTCAGCTTATAGTTATTCCTCTTCCAGGTGTCTTTGAGTGGAGTTGCGAGAAAAGCAGTCTCCTTGGACTCTAGAACCATGCTTACCTGTGTCCAACTCTCGTCCAACTCTGGCTCTTTCCTCTCTGTGTGAGCTTGGGCAGTTGTCTTCACCTTTCTCTCATCTGCAACATGGAAACACTAAGACCCACCTCATACTGTTGACATGACAGTTAAACAATGTATAGAAGGTACTAGCACAGTGACATTACAGTAGAAAAAGACTGTAGTGCGTGGGCAATGGATAACTCACTGATATTTTGGCCCACTTTGCCTTTCTAACATCCTTTAAATTCACTCCATATGCCATTTCTTTCAAATAAATGGCCAGTCTTGCTTATAAGCATTGAACTAGGAACTATTGGAAATGAGACTGAGATGAATGGAAAACATTAATACATTCTTAAGCCTGGACCACTTTCAGCAGAGCCTGCCGCCTGTGCACTGTTCGCAGCACCCATGATCTCAGGCTGGAGAAGCTGTTGACCCCAAGGCCAGGTTTCTTCCTGCCACGACCCATTGTGATTTCCCTACAGGGTAGGGTGACCTGCTCCAGGTTGGGGTGAGCCTTCAGGAGTAGGGTCTGGTCTGGACTGTCTGCTCCTCAGCTGTAACCCCAGCCTGACTCTGAGGAAGGTGGTTTCCCTCTTCCTCCTCACTGCTGACTCCCCCCCACCCCCCGGAGGATGATGGTGTGGGTGGGGAGTTTAGTTCACACATGGATGATGACGTGTGTCAGGCCTGTGAGAAACTGTGCAGAATGAGCACACTGCCAGTCCCTCTTGCAGCTCAGCTCTTTCCTACCTTTCACGTTTCAAGCTCCTTTGTGGGCCGTGGGGGTAGGGTGGGAAGGGGGTCTGCTCAGGGCCAGGTGGAGTTTTGCCAACACCTCTTGGAGTTTTTTAGCAATGGAAAACCTGTGTTGAAGGGCCAGGAATCTGCAGCTTCCTGTCTGTGGGTGGACAAAGGGGTTTTGTTTACCTGGGAGAACTAGTCTTAGAGCCCCTGGCAACAAAGGTTTTGCGGGTGGGGTTACTCACAGATGTCCAGTTCAGGTTAAGGGCTGGGAAGGCCCTGGATCTACCACAGCAAGGGAGCCTGGCCTCTGGGCTAGGATGAGGGTTTGGGATTTTAACTAAAGGAAGAAAGGAGAGAAGCCAAAAGGAGAGCCTTCTGTGTCCTGCTAAGTCCAGCTCATTTCTACCTCAGGGCCTTTGCATGAGTTCTCTCTGGAATGCTGTCCCTCCTAAATCTGCATGGCTTCCTCCTCACTCCATTCAGTGTTTGTCCAAAGGGCACATTATCTGTGAGGGCTTCCTGGAGCCGCTCTCTCCCAATATCAAATGTACGCCCTACCCCCTGTCTCCCATAGTGTCTCCAAGTGTTTTACTTGGTATATTCAACACACCTATGAGGTTCTAAGTCAATACTCAACAAACAAAAGAATGAACTTTATACCAGGATTGCTGAATGTATCTACTTGGTAATCAATTTCCAGAATATAAGTTAGCTGTCTGGATTCAGGATAAACTGTAATAACTGAGCAATTCATTGGCCGAAGCTTTCATTTGGCCAAAGGGAATCATCCTCAGATGAGGCCTGACATGCCTGGGCTCCTGTTGTCCTGAAGTGAGGCTGATGTTCTTCAGATGATGCAGGATTCCCTCTCCAGGCGCATCTGCGGAGTTAAACACAGGCTGCTTTTGTAAAGTCATTATTAATCTAATGTAAAAGAAGTCACAGTTATAATTTTCCTTTTACTTGGAGCCTCCTTCTCTGAACGAAATGATGAAGGCCATTATTAGTGGGACAAAATTCACTTTTTAAAGTACAGACATAGGGCAAGCTTAGGTAGAGTGAAAACATTTTGCTTTAACCATCCATGTCTATTTTTAATCAAAGAATTTAAAAAAGTAATGCTGTTGAGATGTTAATTGCTGTGTCTTACTGCCTTATCAGGCTCGGGCAATTTCTAACTAATTGAGTTGATCACCGCGAGATTGTTCCACTTTGGTGGAGAGGAAAAGCAGGCAAACTGCCCACATTGAGCTCTCTCAGGGGTCTCATTTGTTAAGCTGTGATTGACTCAACCACAGGGCCAAGCACATAGCAGTCTCCTTCATTCACTCACAAAATATTTATTGATCACCTGCCACGTGCCAAGCATTTTTCTAGGGGTTGGGGATTCACCAGGGACAAAAGTAACAGGCATGTCTGCCCTCACGGAGCATCCAGTCTATGGGGGAGACAGAGAATATCAAAATAAATGAAGTATACAGTGTGTTAGAAGGTGACACCTGTTATGGAAGAAAAGCAGAGAAGGGGAATACAGGATGCAATTTAAAATGGGGTCGTCAGGGTAGCTCTAGGTGACATTTGAGCAAAGATTAAAGAAGGTTGGGGCTAGCTGGTGGAGGTGCATGTTAAGCAGAGGGAATGGCTGGTGGGAGGTTCCAGGCATATTTGAAGAAGAACAAGGAAACTAATGACTCTGGACCACAGTGAGCAAGAGAACAGGACAGGGATGAGCCAGAGGGAAAAGGGGGTTCTGATCACCTAGGGTCTGTGCCCATTGCAAGGACCCTTGTGCTTTGTTCTGAGTGAAACATGAAGTCAATCCAGGGTTTCACAGAGGAGTGCCATGATATGCTCACAGTGTAAAAGGATTCCTGAGTTGAATTGACAGCCTGTGTTATTTTGGTCAAAATATACAAATCCTAAAAAATGGCTTGCACGCTAAGGGACAGCGGGTAGTCTGATGCAAATCCCTACATGTACTCCTAACACCCCCACCCTCTAAGGTTTTACTCTTGGCCAAACCAAAGGTCTTACTAAAGGCCAAACCCAGGGGCAAAGGGTATGAACCTTCAAACTATTTTGGCTCCACAAGGTCAAGATTTTTCACTGCCCCTCCTTCCTTTTGCATTCCTGATTGAAGGGTAGAACTGGGAAGTAGGACAGGGGAGCTCATCTTGGGATATTCATGCTAATGCCCTGCTGGCATATTCCTGGTCACATCAGACCTCATCCTAGAGAATCGTGTACAAAGATTGCCTGAGTCATTCTTCTCTTCTAAACTTTTAGTGTTGGTGCAATTATTCATTTCATGGCTTGTGATCAGTGATTTCTGTAAAACCTGAGGCACTTTGTTTAATGAGATTTTCGAGCTGTTTTAAAGTTTGAGAAACAGCCTGGGAGATGTGGTTTGGATGCAAAATGTTGATGCTGGAATCGCTGGAGTTTTGATTTGTCATGAAGACAATAGGGTAATAAATCCTGGGCCAGATGTAGCACGCTAGGCAAGCGGGATGGGGCAGGATGACCTATCTTGCATGTGCTCAGAGAGGCGGAGGAAGGTATCCAAAGGCTTTGGGAGATGGGAATGCTAGAGCAGATTTATCATATGAGACCAGCTCACCCACCTCCAAACTGTGTTCCCCCAGACAGTCCAAAAGCCACTCCCTCAACCAAGGCTGGGGGAGATGTATTTGTGGGGGAGCCTCAGCATCCTTGAAGAGCTCTCTGATGGCTCTCCTCTCTGGGCCAGGAGTGACACTGAGACTGCTGCCATCAGACTGGACTCCCTGACTACAGTGGGGATGATGGAGCCCGGGATCAAGAAATGGTATTTAATTGTCAAGACAAGGTAGGTGTGGCTACTGCAAGGTTAGCAGAGCTGAAGCAGTCATCTGTGTGACCCACAGAGACCGTTGCACTGGCTAGTTGATCATGATATTCCTTGAGCGGAAAGAGATGGGCGGGCTACTAAAAGCTTACTTGATTTGCATGAATGGAGAAGATCTAGATCAAGCGAATAGAATCACCACAATAGAAGGTCATGACCCCTCAAAGAATTCTCAGACTTGAGCCAGTTCATAGACTCAGAGCCCCCTGAGTGACAGGGAGGACAAGTCAAGTTAATCCTGCTGCACAGTCAATAGTTTACACTGTAAATCTTCCTCCTAACGTTTCCTAAAGGGACCTGTGGCTGTTTATTAGCGTGATTGTGCATGGGGGAAAGGGATGTAACCAGACTTTTGGAGACCAGTCGACACTGGGGACCCAAAGTGTCCTTAGAGTCCACCAATCAGGTGATCAATGGAGTTTGGTTCTGGTCCATCTCACAACGGGACCAGGGGGTCCACCAGCCCACTCTGTGGTTATTTCTCCAGTTCCAAAAATCATAGTTGGAAAAAATATGGCAGCACCCCCATATTGGTTAGCATTGGTTAGATTCCAGAAGCATCTCTTCTTTCAGGTTCCCAAATGCTAACTTTGCCTGGTGCTCAGAGCACTTCTCATACACAAACGGCTACTCACAGACGGCTATCTCTTGGCGCTGTGTCTGCAGGGGGTGACCACTCTGGCCATCTGGCCAGTTGCTCATGAGGCCTAGTATGCTACATAGCCAAGCACGATGTAGCACTGTAGCAGGCCGCGAAGGACAGGGAAGAGAAAACTGGTCCCATTTCCACCATTACCTACCTGTGTGTCGCTGGGCAAGTCACTTTGTCTTTCTGAGCCTTGGTTTTCTCATCTTTAAGAGGAAAGGTCAGGCTAGAAGCCAGTGATTCTCAACCTTGGCTACATTTTGGACTCACTCAGGAACTTACACATTTCTAAAACCGAGGCCCTACACTAGAGGTTTTGGTTTAATTGGTCTGAGGTGGGGACCTAGCACTGACATTTTTAACATCTCCTCTGGCAATTCTAATGTCCACTCAGGATGAGCCCCCTGGATGAGCCCAACCCTGAGGTCCCTTCCAGCTCTGACAGGCTGTCTCAACCATGTTCTTCACCGAGAGGAAGAGTCTGACACATTTGCAGTCAAAGCCCTATAAGGCCTTTGGAGGAGAAAAACCTAAAAACCTCTGTTTCCAAAATTAAGATCCGCAGTATTTCTCCTTTGAGGGAGAAATTTGACTGGCCAGACCAGAGAGAGGCTGGGTTGGGTAACAGCCCAAATATTTATTCCAGCCATTTATTTCAATGACCTTTTGGGGGGCTGCTCGAAAATTTGTCCACCATGTCTGCCTGTGTCCTAGACATAGGGCAAAATCTGTCCTTGTGTTTAATATGCACCTTGACATACCATTGTTACCAGCATATAGAAGCAGAAACAGGCCCACACCTTTGCTTGCTGACGGATGCTTTCACTTCTGTGTCTTATTCCTACCCTCATGTCGGGCTACCCTTTGAAAAAGGGTTGCTCCCATTCTGTGAATAGTGGGATTGGTTCTAGTTTCTGAGCCTGACTCAACCACAAACTAGCTGTGTGACCTCAAAGAGGTGTGTTTTTCTCTCTGGGCCTCCATTTCCTCATCTTTTCAATGTGTAGTTCCAAAGCATCTTATGGATGAGATGCCCTATGCTGATGCAATTTTATGAAACCTGGCTTATCCATCCAGAATATTCAGCTGAGCAGTCTTGCTGAAGCAAAATGAACTCCAAGCTGTTGCAACCACTTGTGCTCCTTGATAGCCGAGGTGTATTTGTGGAGGGCAGCCTTCCAACTTGGTCAGCCTCAGAGTGGTTGGCCTTTTCCACCTGGCCCAGTCAACAATAAACCCAGCTTTGCAGCACTCAGGGCCAGAGCTGCTAGGTGGCGCTGTTTCCCCAGATTTCCAGGGAGTCTCCATTCAGCAGATGGCTGTTGGAGAATTAACAATTAGTGTCCTCTGTATCAGCCACAGCCCACAGAAAATATGTTATACTCCACAAACCACAGAGAACTGAGATTGTTCAAAGACTTTGCTGCCAGCCTGGTCTTCTGCTGGCCAAAAACGTAATCGTACACAGCCTGTCCCATCCACAAATTGGTCCCACAAGTAAGGAACATTAATAACAAGGGTAAATAAGAAATATTATAATAAATGATTCGTATGCTTCATATAATAAATGATTCGTATCCTCAGCCTTATTACATTTTATTCTGGAAGTTTTTCTGCATCTAACCATTAGAAAACAATCACCACTGGGCTGGAGGCTGATTATAAGGTAAAACCAACTCTGCTGCGAGTTCACTTTCACATAGCTTAAAAACAGAAACACATGGGCTTCTCTGAATCCATACAGACGCTTATAGGGTATCACAAGCAGGGGCTCAAGGGCTGTGATGGCAGGCAGAAAAGATTTCTCGTGTTTTCCTGACCTTTACTTTCCTGTAATCAGGCCATTTGAGTCAAGGATTTAAGCTCTGCAGACATCATTCTCTTCATCAAAAGGCAAAGATGTTCTTTGTCACACAAGGAGTTCAGGAAGTCAGGAAAAGGAGAGGGCAAAGAAGTTGTTTGGTCCCTTCTTAGCTCTGTTTCTTGCATTTTTTCCTCTTTATGTTTGTAAGCTTCGTCACCATTATTTCCATCGATGCCTAGCTGGGGTTCTGAAAGGCAAACTTCTCATTGATAGCAGAACTTTGGGGGAGCAGGGTGACATAAAATTCTGCTTCCCTGCCTGTCCCCTAGGAGCTTTTCTCTTGTAGATATGACCATATTGAGGGGCAGCGAGTGGTGCAATGGCCGGTGGACTAGAAGAACCACAGGGCAGTTCTCTCTTGCAGGAGTGGCCCCGCTCTGAAATATAAAACCTGCACCTTCCGCAGCCTCCTCCCTCCCCTACTGTCTGGCTCCTGACTTCTCCCTTGCCCAGGAACTGCAATCTGTCATAATTAAATCATTAACTGCTTCACCCGCCCTCCGCCACGCTGTTTGCAGCTCACTTTTGCAGGCTGGGGAGACAGAAAGAATGAAACCCATGCATTTTCTTCATGCCTCCCTTCGAGTTTAATTCTGCCTTTCATGAATTCATGGTGCGCATTGTTTAGATTTAGAAAAATGTTCCCCGTGCTAACTCCTCTGGTGTGCATCAAAAAAAAATCATTTTCAATCAACAGCATCAACAACTCAGACTCCAGTCTGACGGAGGGGTGAGTGGGGGCTATACCGCTGAGAAGCAGAGCATCTCCCCTCCTGGCAGGGAAAAGCGAAGCCCCTTGACCCGAGGTGCCAATTACTATTTTAACTGTCCTCCCCCACAGGCCCAGAGGCAGCTGGAAAGGAAACCGCACACTGGGAGTCCCCACAGCGTCTTGCTGGCTCCCTCAGGCTTCCAGGCATTTGCCCATCTGGTGAGGCCTCCAGAGGAGGGGGCCTAATTAGGCGTCATCTGGCCACCTGAGAAGGCTCCATGGGCCTCCTCTGGCTTCCCCCTCCTCCAGGCAGGACTCCCCTCTCCCAGCTGCGGTCTCTGGAGCTTGTTTGGTTGAACAGCTGCCCTGGCTCATTATTGGATAGCAGAGTCCCCAGGTGGCTGCCTCAGACTGGAGGGGGTGGGCAAACAGAGGGCTGAGGAACATAAAGGACAGAGAGGGGAACAATATGAGGGGTGGTCAGAGAAGGGTCCAAGGGAGAAGAAACAGAGAGCAGAGTTGGATGAGCATCACCGTTCAAATCTCCTGAGCTGGAAGACCAGGAGGAGTTTCCCGACCTGCAGAGGAGAGTTGATCCTATAGGTGGGCCCATCCATGAGATGGCCCCCTGTCCCCCTACTCCACATCTCCCACCTCCCACCACACCATGATATTTGATATTCCTGCCCATTGCTCCTCTTTTAGCACCATCCTCCAGCGATTAACCAACAGTGTTTCATTAGGAGAACATGGCCTTAGAGCCCTAATTTCCGGGAGAAGCTTTAGGAAGAGGATGTTGTTTAACTGAAAACTATTCTTTGCTCTCGTTGGACTTTTAGGCTTGCAGGTGTGCATGTATTTTAAGGTGTTTTGCACCCTCGTGCCCCTAACCACAGCAGGCGTCTGGAGAGTTGTGCAGCTGCTGCTATGTAAGCCAGGCTCTGCCCACCACTTCTCGGGCATCTTCCCTGTGTCTTCTGGGCAATCACCTCCTGACATGAGACAAATGGGAAGAATATTGGGACAAATTAAGGGAAAGCAGAATGGAAAGTAAAATCATCCACAAGGGGTCATATTGACAAAAGATGCAACCTACAGGTCGCTAATGTCCTGCTGTCAGTTTGAACCCTTACTTGCCAGAAAGCTGGGCTGAGTCACTGAAACAATTCCGTGGTTTTCTCTCTCATGATGTAGCATCGTTTGAAACACTAAGATTGGCGTGAGTGGGGCAAGTATCTCTGGACTAGGTCAAAATGAACTCTAGTTTAATCTCTGGTCCTGTTATATCTGGAGTATGTGGTTGTCGGGGGAAGAGGGAGAATCTCCCTCTGCCCTTTCCCTTAAGGTTCTTCTGGCTGGCCAAATAATCAACAAGACAGGTTAGCAGGAGAAAATAATACCAAGTTTAATAACATGTATACATGGGAGAAAGCAGGGACACTGCGTTTCTCAACACAATAGCAGAAATTCTCGTCTTAAATATCATTTTCAGCCAATAACAAAGGAGGATTTTGGGGGTGGGGGAGTCAGTTACAGGAGATTACCACTAAAGCACAGTAAACAAGAGTAAGGTTTATTATGCAGATTTAAGACCTCACCTTCCACATTGATAAGTTTCTAGAAATGAGGTCATCCCCCCTCTTCCCAAGACAGAGAGGGAGATACCTTTACAAATGGAGATTTCCCTTATAAATGTAAATGTCTGTCTGGCAACTCCTTGCAGGGCCATCCAAAGAATGTGGCCAGAGACAGAATTTCTGATAAGATGGGCTTGTTGGTGCCTTTCCTATTGTAACATCTATTTTACATTATATTACAGCCATCAGATGGAAGATCTGTTCCAGGAAGGAGCCACCATGTCAAATTCTTTAGGCAGTTAGTGGGGGAGGTCAAATGTCCTTCAGAGAAAACAATCAAGGTAAAGAGATATATTTCAGGGTGGCCAAATTTTGATCTCCCACAGTCCCGCCTTTGAAACTAAAAGTTTCACAGTCCTTTTGAAACTTAAAGAAGTTTCATAGTCCAGAAGCTGAGTTGGTAGATTGTTTCATCTCACTGAACACATTTCTTAGTCCTGATAATAGATCAGTTCAATTAAGTTCCTTTTGGAAGGTGGTGATGCAGGTGGGCTCTCAAGGTTACGCCTATATTGTGGAAGCAAGCAATCAAGTATTTAACAGAAGCATTTCTATAAAAGAAAAACAAGGTTAATGGTTGGAGCAAGTTGTAAAGCAGTTTCTGAGTTTAGAGGACAGCCAGTGAAGAAGAATTTTAGATGTCAGCGTCAAAGCATCTTTTGCAGTTTAAAATGTCTCAGATGGTGTCGTCAGGTCATCTCAAGTTTATATCAAGTCCATCAGCTTCAGTTTGTAAGGCTTCAGGAAAAAGGGCAGGTTCAGTTGTCAGTGATTTCAAATGAAAATGATGGAAAAAAATCAAAAACGTTAGTTTGGATATCTGTAGCCAGATATTTCAGGAGACTAGAAGAAATCAGGATCCAGTCTAGTCAACAGATATAAAACAAAAACCTCAAAAGACAACAAAACTAGGATCTAATATCCACAAATGTATACTATAGTTTTTACTGAAATATAATTTTTCTCTCTAATATCACCCTCATTTTTATTAAGATAGCCAAATTAAAACTAACTAGTTTGCAAAATAAGTCTAGATCCAATAGAGTTGGCCCAATTATTTACATAAGTACAGCAAGAATAGCAATTAATCATATAAGCTCTTTTAAATCTGCTTTGCTGAAACTTTTTATAAGGAATCTCAGATTGAACTTTAAAGGTCTCTCGAGGCCAGGAAAGCCAAGCCAAGGATTTTATCGTCAGACATTGCCTGCAATACCTACAGATTTGGGTGAATTCCTCTCTTCCGAGGTTCCCCAAAATATTTCAAGGTTCCTTGTACCTGCCAGATAAGTGACATTCTTTACTTATCCTGGTAAGTGCTGCTTGGAACATAAGGTACCAGGCCAATATTTCCACGTGGCTTTATTCCATAAAGTCCAATCTTCATTCCTCAAAAGCTGTATGGTTATATCGCATATATGATGTTCCAGTCACAGCCTTGGTAATATAACCAGTGTTTCCAATTGTGTCCTGTTATAAGGAGAACAGATTCTTATTGAACTTATGCAAATAACTATATTGCCATGAAAACAACAATATTCACTCACTAAGAGTTTCTAAATCCTGGAGGGATCAGATAGAGAGAAAAAGATAAATATTTTAATTTTACTTATAAAAAATATCATTTACTAAATTGCTGTAAGTCATAGCTATCTCGGGAGAAAAGAGAAAAAGTTTTCCTTAAATCTGAAAAAACAAAACATTAAAAATTCAGCAATACTTCAAATGAAAAATCATAAAAATTATAAGCATCCTTATCAGTTTATTCAGTCCTGTGTAATCCATTCTTGATCCCACTCTTTTTGTTAGTGGCTTCATGAAGTCATCAGTTTCTGTAATTTCTAACCAGTTCAGTTTTATGATCAGAAAGTTTGTCAGAAACTTGTATTCTAGAGTAAGTGTTAAAGTCCTTTTCATGAACTTCTCTGAAGATGAAACATATTTTGCAAAAGCATTAGTGCAAAGAAATGTCTGTAAACAACAAGACCTCAAAATGGCAATTGACAAGGAAATTTGGTTAATTTTGTGACATACAACACTTTAAAATAATAATAACCAGAATTATGACTGATAACCAGGACAGATCAGAATTTCAGTAATGTTATACAATTTTAAAACACCTATGTCAATAACATTTGCCCACATAATAGCACCTAAGCAGGCTTATCATCACTGGTCTGACAATGCTTTCCATGTAATTGAACATATTGAATAAGCCTAATAAGTTTAGTATCTTTCCCCTTATAGGAAGAGAGCAAATTTCTTTGAGAAGTTCCAGGGCCCTTTGAAAATTCTCAAAGAAATAAAAGTTAAAAAAAAGACTTTAAGATATGAATTTTGGGGGAGCTTGTCAAAAATATAAACAGTCAAAGCAAACAGAGCATTAACAGTCCAAAAGCCTTAATAGAGAGACCTCAGTCTTTTGAACGTAGGAAATTATTTTAACAGTTTTTTTTTTTCTGTCTTTTAGGTAGACTTACTCAAAGGGAAAGAAAAATCTTTTATAACCTCTTTATCAAGTTTAAGCAAATTATCCTTTTATGAGAAATTTCAATTTTGCACCAGCTTACTTCTGCTGTTAAAACTCATTTACTTAATTAAATTCATTTCAATCTTAGCCAACTTGACCATGCAAAAACTCCTTTTCCAGAATTCCTCTTCCACAAACCTTCTATAACTTTCTTTTTACATTCAGAATTTGTCCCATGTCTTTCTTTTCCCTTCTAGTACTTGAGGACAAATTTATCTTTCTTAACCAAACAAAATATTTCCATTCTTTGTACCTTTATACATCTTACTTTCCTTGTACACAGACATATTTTTCTTAATTTTCAATCACATATACTAATTAGAAATTTTAACCTTTAGAAACCTTAATTTGTGAGTAAAAACTAAGTAAACCATTATAAACTTTCTTTTACATTAGTATCTTGTGGCTTGGAAAATTTATAAACACTTCATAACTTCTAGAAACATGTTACTTTATAGTATAATCTTTTAATAAAACACATGTTTATCAATAGACCCAAAACACCTTTCAGTTTTTCTGTAATGAAAAGCCAAAAGTAGACAAACGTACATTTAGCAATCAATGTCTAATATCTTATCTTATTTGGAAATAATGATACTCAGAGAATTTTTTTATCATAAATTTTAGCAAAACTCTAAAATTTTAAGTCACCAAAAAGAGTTTGGAAGCAGTAACTACCATAACACATAATTATTGTTTAAAGTTCATCCAACATTTATCTTTTTCACAACTATTTAGTTACTTATTCCCAATAACTATTTAGATTGCCTATAAGACTTCATAAGACATTAGATAAAATTAGCCATCATTTAAATTACTATTTTTGTTAACCAGTTCTGTAATAGAAATAACATCAGTTTTTTCCTACAAAATTTCATGTAAATTTCGTCACCTCTTATACCTTTAAACATAATTATCATTAAGATTTTTATCAATAGGTCTTGGTCTTCTAACTTTGGACAAGAGAAGCATTCCCAGTCAGACATTTTAAAACACTCAGGCAAAGTTGATGTAACCTCTTTGTATAAAATTAGCTCAAACATTCCAACCTTTATAATCTTATCAACACTTACACTTTTACATGTTCTCAATTTAATTGTAACCTGAGTCAAGGTCTTAAGACTAGTCAAATTTTTCCCTTCCTTTTTCTGGCCTTAATTCTTAGGTACCAATTAAGCAATTATGTGAGAGCTCTCAAAACATTTTTTTTCCCCAATTTAGAAGTTTTTCCAATTCAAAGGATCCGTCGTCTGGCCATTGACGAGTAGGATCTTCATTTGTATATTTATTCCAATAGTGACTCGAACCAATAAGCCTTTTTAAGGAAAGACCCGGAGGTAACTTTCCACGCTTAGAATAAATCTACCATGGACGCAAGAGGCGTCCCTGGTGAGGGCGCAGATGATGTAGCCCCCATGATCCACAGAATTTACTCCCAAAGATATTCAGAAACAGTAAAGACCTTCGTTGCACAGGCGGTAAGGATAAAAGGGTGTCTCCGGTCTCCCACAATAGTGTGGGACGCCTCCAGTCACAGACCCGCTAATCTGTGACACCGGGCGGGCGATACTGGAATGGGATTTTTCCAGCACTAACAAGCAACGAAGGTAAAGACGACAAAAGCCCTTATGGACTGGGCCCTTTTATGACAAACTCCCCTGAGAACTTGGCACAGCCGGACAAAGAGACAGTTCGGAACCCCAGTCTACTCGACTGGCCACCAAGGTGCACCCCGGTAAATGCACCTTCCGTATGGTGGAGACCAAGGAGAAGATTCTCACTGGTCACAAAGCCAAGTTCTCAGGACACAGAACAAGACAGAGACTACTCTGGGAGGAAAAGGGATCAAGATCAAAACCAAGAGTACTCTACCAAATTTAAACCAAGAGTCACTAAAAGCCCAAGAAACTAGTTTCCCAAATATTTTCTCCTGCCAATCTAAATTTAGAAAGAGAAAAAAATTCTCACCATTTCCTTCCGCCGGGCTCCGCAGATAGAGATTCCGGGAGGCTGACGTGGTAAGAAGTCTTACCTTTTGCCGGCTTTCGTCAGGCGTTCCCGTATCTCATCATCTGCAGTAGTCCAGGGAGAAGGCAGGTCTTCCAACCAGAGAAGGCAACTTACCAGCCAGTGCTTCTCCTGGCTGGCTCGCCAAAACTGTCGGGGGAAGAGGGAGAATCTCCCTCTGCCCTTTCCCTTAAGGTTCTTCTGGCTGGCCAAATAATCAACAAGACAGGTTAGCAGGAGAAAATAATACCAAGTTTAATAACATGTATACATGGGAGAAAGCAGGGACACTGCGTTTCTCAACACAATAGCAGAAATTCTCGTCTTAAATATCATTTTCAGCCAATAACAAAGGAGGATTTTGGGGGTGGGGGAGTCAGTTACAGGAGATTACCACTAAAGCACAGTAAACAAGAGTAAGGTTTATTATGCAGATTTAAGACCTCACCTTCCACATTGATAAGTTTCTAGAAATGAGGTCATCCCCCCTCTTCCCAAGACAGAGAGGGAGATACCTTTACAAATGGAGATTTCCCTTATAAATGTAAATGTCTGTCTGGCAACTCCTTGCAGGGCCATCCAAAGAATGTGGCCAGAGACAGAATTTCTGATAAGATGGGCTTGTTGGTGCCTTTCCTATTGTAACATCTATTTTACATTATATTACAGCCATCAGATGGAAGATCTGTTCCAGGAAGGAGCCACCATGTCAAATTCTTTAGGCAGTTAGTGGGGGAGGTCAAATGTCCTTCAGAGAAAACAATCAAGGTAAAGAGATATATTTCAGGGTGGCCAAATTTTGATCTCCCACATGGTCATTGGTAAATCGTTGCATTTTCTCTCTCCTTCAACGCTCCCAGTGGGAAATGTGAGAGAATGCTTCTTTTAGTGTGCTGGAAGTTACCATTTTCTGAGCACATTAGAGGTTAGAATTTTATGTTTCTATATTTGGTTTAACTGGGCTCAAGAGAGAATGGCTTACTCCCCACCCCAAAACTGCCACAGTGTGACTGAAGGCAGTTTTGCTCCAGGAAAGGAAAACTGGTGGATGGAGAACAGCTATTTTGAGACTCATCACGTGTGCCCCAAACATCAGGAAGGTGGGCTGTACAGATGTGCATGAGCTGTTGACAGCTGCAGCAAGAATTGGAAGGGTGGTGGGATTTTCAGGGTGGCAGGAAGATAATCTCATTAAGATTTTGAAGTCTTGTCTGGTTCCCTCATAACTGTCTGAACATCCCTTGTGAATCCACTGATGTGGGAAGCCTCGGCCTGCAATAGAAGGATTCAGAGATTTGGGTCCATCAAACAAGATTCACAAGGATGAGCAACTCTCTTCAGAACACTAGAATCCTTTGATTCCATTAGTTGTAGGCTGTGGTCATTTTTGGCCCCTTCACAGGGCCTCTGGGCACAAGTCCCAGGTACACAGAGTGGATCCAGTAGAAACACAGCGGAGAGCAAATGAGGAGAATCTTCCTACTAATGGGTGTCAGCTTTCAGCTGGGTGTAGAATGGTTGGAAGTTGAATTTCTTCAGTCTTGGAGTAAGAGTCATTATTTTAAATTACTCTGGTGGGGGAGGGGGGCAAGATAAATCCTAGACGATAATTGTTACTCTTTTCTGCAGGTCACTAAGCATCCTAACTTTGTCCTCGAGCTCCACTAGAAAATGACCAAATCTTTAATTTAAGCCTACAGATTCTGCAGGGGCATTTTCAGGCCTTGAGAGTTGATTTGGCCCAGTATGCCACTCTGGTGGGCACCTCTCTGGTGCCACTGAGGGGTGGAAACCAAATCCTCTGCTTGACTAATCCCCAACAAAAGTCGCCCGATGCATTTCACCGTGGGCTATTCAATTGCTTAGAGGACCGTTCTTTATTTTGAAACCTGCTTCCTTGAAACTTCTGCTCACTAATCCTAGTTCTGCCCTCTGGACTACACAGGATAAATATAATCCCCTTTTCAGATGAAAGCTCTTAAGATAGTTGAAGCTGGTTATCACATTCCCTAAGTCTTTCTTTACACAAGACACACTTTCCAAGTATGACATGGTATCAAACTTTTCATCATCTTACTGTGGCCGTCATCTGGGTTTTCAGCATTTTCATGAGTCAGGATCCAGAAAGGAAGCTAGAGACACTCTCAACATTTCCAGCAGACGGAAATTAATATAGGAGCTTTTTATCTAGCTGCAGAAGGACAGAGGGAGCAAGAAGGCAAATGTGAGATAACTTAGACATTAGTAACTACAGGAAGCAGCTACCATCCCTAGAGTTGGATAGTGAATGAGAGGAAATGTCCCAGAGCCCAGAATCACAGAGGAGGGCCACCTGGGGGACCACCAAGGCTGTATTGGCACTCTTGTTGAGCTTGCGCTCAACTAAACTCGGTATTTACATGAAGGATGTGTGGCCAAAGCTGTATTTTTGAAAATAAGCATTTGACTGAAGGTTAGGTCTCTGGTGGATCTATTGCTTTCTTTCTTTCCCAGCCTACTGCTCCTTTCTTCTGGAAACAGTGATCTTCTTTTTCCCTTGGGAAAATTGCCCTCTTCCATCCATGTGTCTGTGTCGTCAGTCACATGACCCCAACAGCTGTGATGACAGGGCAGGGCACACGAGACAAGCTTTGAAATGTGAGCAGAGATGCTGAGGGGCAGATGGCCGATGGAACTGAAGCTGTTGATGGCACTTCTCTACAGAAGCAGTGTTTGGGTTCTCTGCTGATGTCCCTGGAGCTACTCTGACTGTGGGTCTCCCCAGGACCTGATTATCTTTTCTGTTATTGCATGCACTACCCAGTATCCTTCCTATAAAGTCCTTTCTTGCATAGGTCAGGCAGAGTCTATTTCTTTGCTTACAACCAAAGAACCTGGAATGATATGCAGTCTTCACCTGTATTCCCTATAGGCAAGAAGACACCGTCTGGCTTGGTGGAGATCTATCACATTTTGACTCTAAAGCCAGTACACCAGCTATCTCTTTCTGTCTTCACAAATATTAAAAGCACAATGAATTACTACCAACCTAGAAAGTAAACTTCTTGTGGTGTGCTGAAGAGATCTGTCTTTTTTGCTATGGAGTTCCAAAATCTGTGATGCAGATGAATGTACAGAAATCAGGTCTGGAAAACAATTTTGAAGTGACTATTTTGATTTGGTCATATCAAAATGGGTGCATCGAAATATAAAACATATTTTTTCATTTCCTAGCACTGTAAACAACCAACATCTCAAAGCTTCACCCCTTCCCTGGGTTTGACCTTACTACACTTCTAAAATTGACTCAGAAATAGGATGAAGATCAGGAAGTGAGTATTTGTAATTATATTAATTGGCACTTTAGAAAAATTCCTTAAAATTAAATTGTTTTACAGGGTTGTCAAAATATTTTCAAAGCAATTGCATCAAAATGTCATGTATCTGATTTCTATATATCCATATGAGTCATAAAAATGTATCAAATATATGATTTTCACGAGAAGAGCATACCCCCCTTCACCACACACTACTTTCCAGGTGAACAGATTCAAGTTTATCAACAGTGTGTATATCCAGTCATTCAACTAGTTAAGAAAACTCTTCTTTACTTAACCATCATTCAGTCCTTGTTTATCTATATTGTCCATAGGGATAGTTGGACAATGCTTCTTGAAGTCTCGACCCAGGAAGATGTTGACCTCCCTTGATAACTTCTCAACACAGAAACAAGGTTAGTTTGGTAATGCTTGTTTTATAAGAATCATGTTGGCACAAGTAATGATGTTTAGTAATTATATTAAAATATATTGACTTTTTAAAAAATTGTCCGGGTCTTAGTCTCCAGTAGGGAAGCCATAAAAGGAGGAGTCCTGGAAAGACCACTGAATGGCTGCTCTTCTCAGCACTCAAAGCCCTGAAATGCTTGTCCTCTGAAGGGGCCTGACTAGGTCTCTGGCCACGTGGTCACTCACCCCTCAGATGTATTCATCTTTTGCTATGTTGCCCCAGATAATATGGGGTGGAACATTCTATGCATTTCATACTTATTGCCTTAAACCCTCAAAGATAAATGAGTTTCTGGAAAATATTAAGAAAAACATTCATCTTTGAACAGCTCTCTCTGAATTGGTTAGATTCTTGAGTGCAGAATTTGGAGGCAGAATGAATAAAGTGTTTCATGTTTGAAAGTATGATAGTTTTGCTCATCAAACTGAAGTTTGGAAAGACTTGATCAAAAATAAGAAATGCCAAGAACAATTTCTCATTCCAAATTTGGCTCTCGTTGGTAAATAAGACTTTGAGATTACTTATATGGTACCACGGTGCAAAGTAGAAACCCTCGAGAAGGAGCCTATGAACTGGTTATTTTCCAGATGTAATCTGGTGGGCCAGCTCTATGGGGTGATGCATTTAAAAGGGCAGTTGATTCCCATGTCAATATAGGCAACACAAAACCAGATGGAGTTCTCCACCACAGTATGGAGCACCCGGCAGAGTTCATGTTCTTTGGTGAAATGAGAGTGCAGATAATCAAGCAACTGGGAGACATCAGTCTCATGAACATCTCAGACTTGTGGTGGCTGTTTGGGAAGAAGTCAACTACCAAGTGTCACAGCAAAATGTGCTTCTGATTCCTATGTCATTTTCACTGTTGAAATAGTTTTCTATTGAAACATGAAGTATTTCATTAACTGCTCTAAGATGTGTCTGCTAAGGGGCTTAGATTCTCCTAAGAGATGTTCACTTTTCTTTGAAGGAGGTGGAAAGTTAATTAGCTCTGTCTCTTGCTTTTTTTTTTTTTTTGCTGTGGAAGATTGGCCCTGAGCTAACATCTGTTGCCAATCTTCCTCTTTTTGCTTGAGGAAGATTTTCCCTGAGCTAACATCTGTACCAATCTTCCTCTATTTTGTATGTGGGGCACCGCCACAGCATGGCTTGATGAGCAGTGTGTGGGTCCATGCCCAGGATCCGAACCCATGAGCCCCAGCTTGCCGAAGCAGAGTGTGGGAACTTAACCACTATGCCACCGGGCTGGCCCCTGTCTCTTGCATTTTTGAAAGCCACCTCTGTATTTTGTCACTACCATTTCTGTTCTGTTCATTTCCCCCATGGCATTTCATTATGTGATTTACATTAGAAATAGTGGCCACTACTTCATGATCTTGTTTTTTCATTTGTTTCAGAATTATCTCTTCTGTATTTTGACAACTTTTTGCCTTATAACATTTTATTATATTCAAATAATGATACATTTCCATACCTGTAACAATATTTTGACATTACTTATGTACAATGCCTATCTTATCATCATATCTGTTTTTTCTGAGATTTTTTAACAATTTTTTTGCCCAGTAAGTTTATTTTGTGATACCAAATGTGATTTATAAAAATAGTAGAGGATCTGGCCTGGTGGCGTAGTGGTTAAGTTTGCGTGTTCTGCTTCGGCGACCCGAGGTTTGCCGGTTCGGGTCCTGGGTGCGGACCTACTCACTGCTCATGGAGCCATCCTGAGGCAGCGTCCCATATAGAATAGCTACATCTCTACAACTATGATACACAACTATGTACTGGGGCTTTGGGGAGAAAAAAGAAAAAGAGGAAGATTGGCAACAGATGTTAGCTCAGGCCAATCTTTCTCAAAAAATATATATATTAGATCAAATATATTTCTTTAGTTTGGAAAAGTACACTACTGTCTGTGTCATCTGTATTAATTATGGTTTTTACATTAATTATTAGTCACTCTAACTTGGAAAATAATGTAATTAGGTCTCAGTATTTAAAAATTTCAGAAGACTTGTTGGTTTATATACTGAACTGTGTTCATTTATGGTTAATTTTACTAATCTTTACGTCATTTTTAGATCATGGCGTAACAAAGATAGCTAGGACATCTACTTGTTTTAAAGAGGTCTTTATAGTTATGGAAATGCTTGCTCTAATAAAAGTCTACATATCCTTAAAAAAAAGTATTGCCTGGTGTTAATACTTTTCACCTTGCTGTAACCCATCCATTCCTTGTTTTTGAAAATTGGAGCACGTTCCTGTTCTCTGAAATCTCCCCAAATCCTCCAGCGCTCACTGTAGCCGCTCTGCAACCTACACCTTCCTCTGTGGAGTGGAATGTCGTTCACCTGGACCTGCGGACTTGAACTCATTTGAGCAGCCAGGCTTTTTCTTATTGTCTCCTTCCCTGTCTCAGGTTTCAATTTCCTACTAGCCGTATTTGTTCTAGCATTCCCAGTAGGAAGATCAGTTTCCTTGATAGAGAAAGCAATATACAAGTTGAATTGTCCTGTTTTTCCATTAGCTTTCACCATTTCTTTCACCAACCTTTCTGTTAACATGACACCGTTTGCCCCCGAGCAGTGGGCCCTTGCGTTTCTCATTCTTCTTTCTGCTCTGAACTCAGCTCTTACACTAACTTTTTAAGCCTTGGGACAATCTGGGCTCTGTTTTTCCTAGTATCATTATGACTGGCATGCATTCCTTGGTCATATGTGCTTCCTTTCATATTTCAGGCATTTCTTTTAAAATCTGAGACTATTAGAGAGCTCTCTGCATAGTTTTTTTTGTTTGCTTGCCTTTTTGAAAGACACTTCCCTTTTTCTTCTTGAATCAATGTCATTTTTTGTTATAGACTGATTGTTTGTGTCCTCCTAAAATTCATGTGCTGAAATCTAATCTTCCATGTGATGGTTTTTGGAGATGGAGCCTTTTGAGAGGTGATTCAGTCATGTGGGTGAAGCCCTCAGGAATGGGATTAGTGCCCCTATAAGAAGAGGACAGAGAGCTAGTTCATGAAGAGCTATTTCCACTAGTGAGGACACAAGAAGTCGGCAATCTGCAACCTGGAAGAGGGTCTACACCAGAACCTGACCATGCTGGCACCCTGATCTCTTCCAGCCTCCAGGTCTGTAAGAGATAAATGTCTGTTGTTTACAAGCCCTTCAGTCCATGGTACTTTGTTATAGCAGCACAGACAGGCTAAGACATTTGTGATTGTTCAGGTAGAATTCTTTTCTGTGAAACTTCTCTCCTCTTTTAGCCATTTTAACTTCATAGTGTTGCCAAGGAGTCTTACCTACTTTTTCTCTGAACTTTTAGAAACCATTTTCCCCTAAAGCCTAGAATTTATGTCTAATTATAGCCAATGCTTCCTTCCTTCTTTGGCTGTTCAAAGTTCTACGTTGATGACAGTCACTTTATCCGAGTTTTTACTTGACTATACTAGGCTAGTTGTGCCTAGCAGTTAGTAAGAAGACTGCAAGTTGTAACTGAAAGAGTAGGGGCCTCTGAATTTAGCAGATCTGGGTTCAAATCTCCACAAACCTGCTGATGATCTTGAACAGTCTACTTAACCTGTCTGACCTCACAGGGTTAAAAAATTGGGTCAGTTATACAACTTTGCAGGGATGCTTTTAAATTCATAAAAAATGTAAATTGCCATTAGCTCAATAAATAGAAGCCATTGTTATCACTGTATGAATAATGTTTTTGATATTTTGGGAAACTTTCTTGCTCCAGGATACGTGCTAACATATGTGTGTGAGTTGGTAGTGTAGTGTGAGTAAGTTAAAGCTACAATGGGTAACATTAGGGTCAAAGGATAGACATATGGATGGCAAATCTCTTACTGGTTGAGCACGTGAGTTCTGAAGCTAAACCGTATGACTCAAAGTCCTGCTGTGCCACATATTAGCTTTGTTCCAGCAAACAGCTGGAACATTCTGTGTTCCCATTTCTTTATCTATAAAACAACCCTAATTCATAAAGTTGTTATGAAGATTTAAAGGAGTAAAAACACGTAATTGCCTAGAACATCACCCGGCACGTAGTTAGCTCTCATTATTACCGTGCTGAGGATGGTATTATATGAACACAGAGCTGAGAATGCCAGAAGCAGCAGCATTTCCGTGTAAACCAGAATATCTGAAACAAAACTGAGAAACCCTTAGAGATAAGCAAGGTTGTAGAAAATGAACAAAAGAAAGTCACTGAGAAATGTTGACAAGAAAGCTTAGGTTGACGGGTCGTTCCGTTGGGAAACGTATGAGCTCTGTGGGAGGGAACGATTTCAGTCATGATGCTCTAAGAGATAGGAAATAAGGGCAGCTGAATGTTTGCCATCAATTTGGGGTGTACCTTGCTGACTCATTAGAGCCCTCATCTGAGGGGGCTATACTAGCACCCCCTGACCTCTTAGGGAACTGGAGGTGTGTACCATTCTCCAGAATGGGCTGTCAATGAGCCTATGGGTAGGCAGTTATGCATCTTTATAAATCCTTCTCTTCCGCTCTGTTTTTTAGCAGTCAGTCAATCCAGCTTCTAACATGTGGGCCCTCAAGGCTAAACTGTGGGGTTAAAGTCAGGGAAAGTCACAAAGAGGAGGAGCCCTTAAAACAAGGTCAGTACCCTTCAGTCTATTCCCTAGACTCTCAGGGAACAAACCACTGCTCAGAGTTGGAATAAACATGTTTTCAGATGCGAGCAACTCTCTTCAGGGAATGGGGTTGTTTGCCAGACGCAAAGAGACGGATAAACAGATATCCCCCTCCCTCAACCTCATGGTTACTTGGGTGGTTTACTCAAAAACTGATAACCTAATGCCCTTCACTTTCAAAACATAATCATTTATGTACCCCAGTGAATACAAGTCCTTTGTCATATACCATCTTTCTCATTTTTCTCTTTCAATATGGTGGACTGAGCCAGATTCCCAAAATCTCCCACCATGCCAGTTCATCAGTATACCTATGGTTAGAGGGAGCATGCTGGCACTGGACTATCAGGGCCTAAATCTCATCTCTACGCTTTCCTACCTGTTACATCTTGGCCAAGTTTATGTCCTTGTAAACCTAGGGATGGTAATGATAATACCTAACACAAAATGCTCTATAAGGATTAAGAGAGAGCCAGGCACATAGGAAGCACTCAACACTGTTAGCTTCATCCTTTGAGGGCTGTCAAGGAATTGGTGATTTTAAACTGAGAGACTTTGCTTTGTTCAGGAATTCCTCTCTGTGCCTTCCATAAGTATTCTTGTTTATCAAAAGGAATATTTGAGGTGGATTTTTGGAAGATTCTAGTCTATTTAAACCCAGGATGTATATAAGTTTGAGTTAATTCAAAATTGTGCTGACTCTTCAGAGCTGATTCAAAACACCATTTCCTCTAGAAAGCCTCTCCAGCTACTCTAAAGTGTATGGTGAGGCCCATTGCACACGTGGCCCAAACTTCATATGTTGGCAATTGATTCACATCACATTTTGTATTTCTCTCCACTGTTTCATCTGAATAAATCTTTTATTCTGAAGTGTATTGCCAGATTATTGAAGACAATACATGCTCAGTCTTTTTTTTGTGTGTGTATAATGAACGAATTTATTTCTCTTGTGTAATCCAAGTTTGGCATATAAAAGGCAGGCTGTGGGGTGTAACTTTTAAAAATACGCAAGTGTTGAGTCGGGTTGCCTGTGTTTAAGGCCTGGTCCCTCCCCTTATTTTGCTCTATGACCCTATGCAAGCTCCCTAAACTCTGAGTCTTGATTTCTTTGTCTACAATATGAGAATAATTGAGAGGAATGAAACAGTATAAACCACATCCTAAAGTGCCTGGACTAAAATAGGTACTGGACAAATGTTGGTTCATGATCAGTATCCATGGATCCCCCTCCTCTCGATCAGTCAGACAACCTTGAGCTCCACCCACCCCCTCAGGTCCTTAATCAGTTGGCAGCCAACCTGGTGATCAGTTTCTGATATCTGTTTTGTATCAGCCTTGGGTTTTGGTTGGACTCCTAAGATTTTGTTTTTTATGGCCATTCTCAACTCGCAGGTGTTCTTAAGCTGTATAATGCAAAGTACTACCTGAGTGCTTATTAAAAATGCAAATTCCAGGACTCCAGCCTGAATGATCCTGATTCTTTAATTCCAAGGAGGGGCTCAGAAATCTGCATTTCAGCAAGTAGCAAGTGATTGCACCAGGTAATTCTTATGTAAGTGCTGCAGGAACCACACTTTGAGTGAGGATATTAGGTCCTATAAATAAACTCCTCATCTGTTCTATACAAAAATGCCTCTAATCAGGAGTTCTTAACTTGGGTGCATGCACAGGCTTCAGGGCCCCTGTGAGCTCCCTGAAGTTGAAGGCAAATCATGTGTATATATATTTCCTGGAGGAGAAATTTGACCTATACTTTCATTTTACATATGTCCAGGAACCCTCTTTCCCACTGCCCCCTCCTGCCCAAAACAAAATGAAACAAAACAAAAACGTTAAGAGCTATTTCTCCATGCTCCAGGCCATTTTCCACCCCAGCCCTCGGAGTCTGTCTTTCTCCAATAACCAACTGGACAGAGCTGTGTCAACAACTAGCCTATCCCTTCACAGATTGATCTCACCCCAAAATCTCATTGGTTTTTATTGCCAAGAGGTGGTTCTTCCTTGCTGGGCACAGCTGAATGACGTGATCAGGAGCAGGACATGCAGATGTGGCTTATCTGGCTTATCTCCAGCAGTTCTCCAACAGGTTTACATCCCTGCTAAGCACAGGTCTTAGAGAGACCCTGTCATGGCCCCTGTGTAGGCTACTGGTTGCCCAAAGATGGCAGTCTATCAGGCCTTCTCTGGGTTGAAAGTTGTCTGCCAAAGTCCATTGTCGGAAGTTCTGTTTTTCAAAAGGAACTCATAAAGCATCTCCACAGGGGTCCAAATCATCTAACCTGGGGAGGCTCTGAGCCCCTCTGTTGGCCTGATAATTCTCTCTCTAGGGTATCTGGCCACATTGCAGCTCCCTTGGGTTCTGAGCTTAACCCAAGGTAAGATTTCCCTTTCTCCTTATCAGGGAACACAGCCCAAACAAATCTGCTCCCTGGGGGATGATGGAGAGCTTCCTGGCTGCCTGTACTCACAGATCCCTTAATTCCACTTTCTCTGCCTTAAGCTTGTGGAGCAGGACCCACCTGGCCCCGTAATCATTTAAGTACTTTGTCTCCTAAGCTTTTGTCTTGGTAGAGAAATATTAAAATCACCCCTCCACCACCACCACCAGCAATGCCTGATTCTCCATTTATGAGAGTTGTGTTTCCCCTCTAACGGCCTTCTATATTGTTCCAGGCTTTGGGACATCTATAAATTGCTCAAGGCTATCTGCTGATGATGCCTGCATGCATATGTTCTTCCTCTGGGCAAAGCCTCTCTGCCCCAGTCTTTAGACCTGGTTACCTCTGGGTTTCATGTCGCATGGTACTGGGTGGTGAACAGGGGTTAGGGGGATACTGGTGTGGCCAAGCAGCTCTACCTGTTGGCCTTTGTGATCTCTGAGCACACACAAGTCACCGCCTCTTTGGTCCCTTTTTGTCATTCGCTCCCACGACGGAAGTTTTCCTGGAGAGCTCTAGCATTGATTCCTGTACTGCTGGTGTCTACTTTGCTGGTAAAAAAGGCACACTGGGTCTGGAGATGGTGAAGTGCCTTTTGTATTCAGTTCCATACCTCCAACCTCTCTGTTTTCCTGCTGAGTAGCTTATTCTGTATGAAAAGCTTAGCAGCACTGGGCTCTGGAAGAGAGAAGACAAATATGGCAATATAAAATGCTAACAACAGCAGATGGCAGGAAGAGTTTCCTTGAAATTCAGATGAGCAGTTGCTTCTTCTGGTGGGTTTTTTATTATTAAATTTATTTCCACCATTTGGCTAGATATGTCTATCCTTGTGCTTACTTATCTTGTACTGAGATCATCTTGCTTTTAATATCTGTAACAAGGTGTTGTTCATTATATCAATTATAAATGTATCCATATGGTCCCGTGTGTAATTGTCAACTCAGTGACATGAATGTAGCCTTTGTATTTGGAGGGAGTGAATGCTCACCTTATTCTAAAGAATATGGTAAGTTTTTGAGGTTTTAGGCTCCTACCAATCATTTTCTTTAGGATAAGGTGAGCCTTTTGGGGGGCCAAAAATTGTTGGCCCATTAATTTACTTCAAATACGTTAAGTCCTGAATCTGATCCCTATTTTACCACTACTGAAACACAGCATCCTTATATTAAGCCATCTCTGCGCCTTCTGTGAATTTGTGATTTTTCATTTCCAACTTCCAGTAAGAGGAATCAAAGTTCATCAAGTTCTTTGGAAATTGAATTTAAATGATACTTATACCCTATACCCCTCCCCAACCAAAGTCGAATTCTTCACTATCACTGTTATCAGGAGCAGCATCTCCATTATCACCATCACCTTCCTGCTCTATAGTTATTTACCATCAATATTGATTAAGTTCATATGTGGCAGAAATGGCATCATATTATATATTTTTGACTATTTCTAAATCAAGAATCCTAGAATCCTAGAATTCCAAGGATACAAAGGGACATCCGGAAGTCATCTAACTCAATCCTCTGCTTTGCAGAAAAGAATTGTTCAAACCATATGGAAAGAATTTATTTTCAAATGAAATATTCTTTGTGATGAGATAGCTAGTGAAAGGACAATGGACATCAACAGGAAGTTAAAATGAAATGCCTCCTCTTTTTTCACAGGCTCTCTAGTTAGTAGTAAAGCACCTTCAGTGCTAGGGGAAAGACCATCACAGGTAATTTTGTGAGCCCAGTGATAATCTTCCTATTGAAGAGAGATGTGCTGTGAACCTGATTATTTCTCAAAGAACTGTCATTTTCCCAAGAGCTGGAATTTTCAGCCTCTTGAAAAACACCAACCACTGTTATCATAACTCTAACTTGAGCAATCAATCAAGGGTTTGAGCCATTAAAATGGAATATATAATTTCAAAGGGGATAATTTTAGCAAAATTCAGCTTCAGTCAGCCCTTCTCCAACAAGAGGGTCACTGTTTGCTCTTCTTGGCACTGACAATTCCCTCCCTGCACTCACCCCGCCCTCCTTTCCAACCAGAGGAAACAAGGCGCCAGGCCATGGATTTATGTGATTCCCTGAAAAGAATACCCAGAAACTTCCAAAAAGAGGCAAGTACAGGTTACTTGGGAGAACTCCCAAGAGGGAGAACTGATTCCCTCTTCTTGCATTCCTATGCAAGGTACAATTTCCAGAGTAGAGACAGTACAAGTGGAAAAAGTGGTCTGGAACTTATCTCTGACCCTATCAGATATCATAAATGATACAACTTCTGCTCTGAAAACCCAACAAACCAGTTCAAATTTAAATTCATTAGCCAATGTTGTCATGGCTAATCACATAGCCCTTAATTTCTTCTTAGCTGGCCAAGGGGAAATTTATGTGATAGCAAACACTTTCTGTTGCAACTAAGTAACAGTCTAATTAGGGTAAAAATAAAAGCGCCATTTGGATCTCAAGAAGACACCATTTGGAATTTGGGACATGTTTTCATTGCCTGGGTTTGGTACTCTAGGTCCCTGTCTTCGGGGTCTATTATGAGAACTAATAACCATTATTGTTTCTGTTTCTGGTAATTGCCTGTGTTGCAGTTGCTGATGTATGCTCTCCGGAGTTATAAATGCTACCATGCAGCCACTGTCTTGTCAGATGTTAAGCAACTTTTCCTGCAACAAAGGGAAGAGCAGTGACAAACACTAGTTTTGCCACAGACTACATTCTGTAGTCTGTTTAATCTCCTAATTAGAAAAAGCTCAGCAACGGTGAAAATCTGAATAACCTAGATGAATAGCCTGCTGCCCAACTGTATATGTCTTGGCCAAAAGGGGGCACTGAGAAAAAAGAAAGCAACCCTGACAGCCAAGAACTAACCTGGCCCTGTCAGGGAGGCTGTGGTGTTGCTAGGCATTTCCTGTCACTTATAGCTGGGCTGTAGTGTTCCCCTGTTGACATAAACAATTCAAAGAATGCCAACATCAGGCAAGGCTGCTGAGATAAGACACAAACAAGATCATTCCATAATCACGTCTAAACACAGACAAAAACATAAATGTTGTCTCTACCACGAAAACCACCAAACATCACCCCATCCTGGATAATATAAGCCTGTCTTGACCTAACCAATCACAACTTTAGCCTTGCTCCATTTGTATAGCCTTCTAGGTAAGAATTATGAAGATACCCCCACATGGAATTACCCCCTACTTCCTAATGGCATCCAAAGTAGAGCAAAGTCCAGTTTCCTTGGATAATTCCCAAATCACCTACCAGAAGCCCAAATTCTGTGATTTGTCCCTTCTAACACCTTCTTACTGAGGTACCTTGTGATTCTCCATTGTGCGTGTTCTTCCTTATTGCAACAAGTCAGTACACTCAGCTTTGTTCAATTGCAGGTGTGTTCCTGGTGGTCTTTGGCTGAACGGCATCAACATCCTCTTGCACTATTTCACCCTCATCTCATCCATCCTACTAAATGTACAGAGATCATGAAGACATACTTGACATCTTCTTCTCAACCTGTACTCCATCAATCACAAATCCTGATGACTTTACCTTGTAGAAAGCTCTCATAACTATTTCCTTCTCTACATCTTCAAAGCAACCTCTGTGGTCCAAGCTGCAAGCATCTCTCATCTTGTCCACTGCAACAGTCTCTGAACTGGTCTTCCTGTGTGTATATGTGTGTATCTATATATATTTATATATATATATATATAAAGAAAGAGAGAGAGATCTGGTATCTCTTCCTCTTCTTATATAGACACCAGTCCTTTTGGATTAGGACCACCCTTATGACATCATTTAACCTTAATTACCTCTCTAAAGACTGTCTCTGAATACAGTCACATTGGGGGTGAGGGCTTTAACATATGCATTTTGGGGGGACACAATTCAGTCCATAACCGTAACTCTTGGATTCCTCGCCTGTAACAGGAATAATTATGCATGCCTGTTCCCTGAGAGATGTTGTGAAGGCAAAATTGGACAGTGTATGTGAAAGCTCCTTGAGACATACAAAGTGCTAACCTATGGGAGGTGGTAGGAGTCCACTCTTTGATCAAGAAGGGTGTGGTTAAGCCTTTCAGTGTAGAAAAAGTTTATAGATAAAAAAGCCTATAGTTGGATGGGGGTGGGGACTGTTATAGTTCAGCATCAGAAACATAATAGGTAGAGTTGAGGTGTTTGATAAAGGGCTGGGCTTCTTGGAAATCGTGAGTCCTCACTCCCGGATGGCTTCTGTAGGACTTTCTATGGAGTAGGAGGCTGGGCCAGGAGTCTTCCAAATTCTCTTCCAACTTGAAGCTTTACGCCTTGTACTGTGTTACATGTTGCTTTTACCTCGTTAGGAATGGACCCTGCGCTAATCTTCTCTGACCATGTATATTAGAGGTCAGCAAACTTCTGAAAAGGGCCAGGGAGTGAATAAATATTTTAGGCTCCAGGCTATGTGGTCTCTTTTGCAACTACTCACCTCTAGCCTTGTAGCAGGAAAGCAGCCTTAGACACCATGTAAATAAATGAGTGTGGCTGTGTTCCAATAAAACTTCATTTATGAATACTGAAATTCAAATTTCATATGATTTTTATGTGTCATGAAACATTATTCTTCTTTTGATTTTTCCCCCCGATCTATTTAAAAATATAAAAACCATTCTTCTCTGGTGAACCTTCAAAAATAGGCAGTAGGTTAGATTTGGCTAGCAGGCCATAGTTTGCTGATCTCTGGTGTATGTCATTAACTCAGAATCTGAAATGCCATTAACTTCCTGGCTATCTTTAGACCACCAAACTGCACTGATTTCCAGGCCTGTTTGGAAAAATCTACTCTTCTCTAATTTGACTCGTTGGCTAGACAGAACATTTACTTTATTGTTTCCATAAGTTTCATTTTACTGCTGGCTATGAAAAAATTATGCATTTGCCAGGTTATAGCAGCTGATGCTAAGGCTCTTAAGTCAAACCTAGCCTTTCCCATACTCCCTCTGCTTTTGGCCAGTCTTAATCCTGCCATACTCTCTAAGCCCCGTAGCTGCTGCCAATGCCAATCCCCCAACCCGTAAACCAGCTTCTTCCAATAAGTATTTCCAATCTCTAGATTTTAAAAATACCCCAATGTCGTATTTAGATTCAATTACAAAGCACAGACATGCATGTAGAGGAAGAGAAGGGTAAAACATGACTGATGTTCCATCGGCAGCTCTTAGGCCACTTGGCAAGAATGCTCCAGTCTATTTAAGAACTGTGGATAAATGACACTGTCACATTTTCCCCAAATATCCTCAAATTAGAGTGCACAAAGACTTCTTCAAATGCCCAACCAGATATAATTCTTGCATGGTTGTTTTTAGTGCTGGCAAATTATTTGGTGATCAAGAGGCGTATGGAACCTTAAGCTTTGAATTTCATCTTGGCTACTGAATGGTTAGCTCTGCACTCAAGCCTTCCTCTCCTTAATGGATATGAGACTGGTTTAGGGGATGTCGTTCATACCTAGAAGTGACCACCTATGGTTCATGATGTGTGCTTCATCATGGGAAAAAGTGTGCTTCTGGCTGGCCAAGGAAAGATGGATTATTCTGACTATCAAGCTTAAGCTTTGCAATTTTAGTCTTGGGGCTATTCTGAGAAAAACAATCAAGCTCATTTATTGATCAATATTTTTTGATCATTTTCCATGTGCAGTATCCTGCAAAACTCCCAGTCAGATGACTACATGCCCACATCCTGATTTTAAAGGTGCCAATTTGTGTTATGAATGTGTGTGTGTGCCCATCTCAGGTATTACAGTTATTACAACCTCCTGGAGAGTTTCTCAGGCAACTCTTTTCCAGTCACACCTCCATGATTCATTCATTCCATCAAGTATTATTTGTGTCTTACACATTGTATTTATTCTTTCAGCAGTGTTTTGGTCATCCACCAAATAAAAGGGAAGTAGTAGATATTGAGGATAAAAAAGATGAACAGACATAGGCCCTTTAAAAAAAAATAGCATTCACATTTAGTTGTGAAGGAGTCAGGCATTTTTTAAAATATGTCAATTCAGCGTAAGAAATAGCCTAGCAGATGTGTGGACCATGTGCCTTAGGACTAGTGAGGAAAGAGATTGAAGTTTGGAGGCAAGGTAGGTTATGGAAAACTTCAAAGGTGGCCATAAGTATTGGGCTGAGAAGGATGAGTGGTCTACTAGGGAGAAAATGGGAAAGAATATTCTAGGCAGAGTGGATAGCACAAGCCTCTTACCATCCCCAGACATGATTTTTTTCTACACCCAAGCTCAATCATATCCTCACTTCACCCATAACTTGCTTGCCTCATTCTGCTGCCCCCCTTTCTTTGTAAGCCTTTTCTAGCTAGGCTGGCAGACAATGAACTTGAATGAGTGACCAGTCTTCCACTAGACAGGTGTTATAATATAGGGAGGGGCTTGAAAGCCAAGCCAACCATTTTCAACTTGTGGTCATAGGTAAGTTTCTGAGCAGAGAAGTAAGTTGATGTAAACAATATTGTAGAATAAGTTGCATGGCCGTGGCATATGACATGAATTGGAGAGAAGAGGCTGGGTGTTGGAATGTCACCTAGGAGGCTATGTTGGGGATGTACTTTCTGCCTCCCGCAGCACAGTGCAGGCCCCATATTGAGTGAGTGATGGGCCCAGAGATGGGCTGTCCGGACTCTGGTGGAGGGAGCATCATAGACTCCACTGCAGCTCTGATAGTGACTGAGAACAAGGCAGAGCCTTGGAGGAGAGGCTTGACTTGCAGCTCACCCAGCCCTCCTGGGAAGACCCTGGAATTATTTAGCAATCAGGGAAATTTGGCCAACATGGCAGATGGGCAGCCTTGTGCTAGGCCTGAGGTTGAAAATGAGGTAGGCTGCCATCATGCTGAGCAGGAATAGGAAAGCAGAGGCCCACAGGATGGGTGCGGAGCAAGCTGCCAAGGTGTGTGTCAAGCAGGACTAACAGAGTTCCAGAAGCCTGAGCCAAGAGGAGAGAGTGATAAGTAGATACAAGGTTCCCTGCAGAACCCTGGCAGGTAGAAGAGTGTTATCAGGAAATACCCTCTTCTCACCACAGAGGGGAATGTGTTATTTGCCAAGTCCAGATATTTCAAAAGCTGCTTCCCTTGAAGGTATGATAAAATTAAGATGTCAAGTGATAGCAACTGTGCTACACTGCTGTTGAGCAAATAAATAGATTGTAAAATTGTTTTTAGATCCCTGGGAGACAGTGTGGGGAAGACGAGATCAGCAGACCCGGCTGTAGCCCAGCTCATCCCCTCAGATTGCTGTGGTCTTGGGCCGGCCTTTGGACTGGCTAGACTTCAGTTTCCTAATGTATAAAAGAGAGAGAAGGAAGGCCTAACTCAATCATCTCTAACGTTTCTTTCATACAGCAATTCAAAACGTTATGACTGTGTTGTGTATTTTAAAGAAATTATCAAATTTAAAATGATAGGAAAATCTAAATCACTGTTAGTGGGAACAAAAATTAGCACAACTCATTTGGAAAGCAATTTGGCAATCTATGTCAAGAGCTTTGAAAATGTTCATACCCATTGACTCAATAATTTTTCTCCTAGAAAACTACTCTAAAAAGTGTTCTGAAATTCAGAAAGAAAAAAAAAGATGTTCACTGTACTATTATTTTAAATAGTGAAAAATTATCTAGCAATGGGGGGAATGCTTAATTGATAGTCCATCCAATGGATTAGTTTTTAGTCATTAAAAAATGACTATGGAGCATATAAAATGACAATTTTAAGTCATTTAAATAGTAAATAGGGAAATTATTGAAATTATTGAAGTAAGTAGGGAAATGTTTATGTTATAATACTAAGTTAGAAAAAATAGGATGCCAAGTTATATAAAGACTATAATCTCAATTATGTAAAAAGGCATAAACATACTGGAAGTAAATATTCATTTTAAATGTTTTGGAATTATTGATTTAATTTCTTTTCTCTTTCTTCTCTTCTAATATTATATAATAAGCTTGCATTACTTTCATTGTAATAGAAATGGAAATAACTCAAGTTAATGATTATTAGTTGGTAGTATATATTAAGAAGCTGTCAGAATAAATGGAAATAACCACAGTTATGGAACTTGGATTGTTCTATATTATGGTGATGTCCCAAGGAGCCCGGTGGTAGATGGGTTGGTGGAAAGGTCCCTGAACTCACAGTCAAAGCTCTAATTCAAGTTGTGGTTCTTATATTTCCTAGTTCTATGGCCTTGAGTAAGTTGGTTCTGTCTCTGCATCTCAGGAGTGTTATTTGTAAAAGAGAAATCCTGCAAACTCTTATTGAATACCTACCATGTGCCAGGTACTTGTGAAATACAGTAGTGACACAGAGTTCAAGAAAATATGATTCATGCTAACAAAAGATTCATAAATTAATGGGCATCTTCACTGAGTCTTTAAGCTTGAGCAATGAGTGGGAGTTGGTTAAATGACATTATCAGTAGAGGGAACAGCAAACCCACTATCTGGGACCTACTAAAGTGTTTCATGCTGGGAAGTGGCCTGGCAACATGGCATAAGAGAAAGATCACAGTGTAGGTGTCACAGGTCTGCATTCAAATCCTGACTTTGTCTCTAACTAGCTGTGTGGCTTTGGGCAAGTTGCTCAACCTCTCTGTGCCTCAATTTTTTCCCCTTAAAATGGAGATGATATTATCTACATCTCACAAGCGCTGTGATGTTTGGAGACAACTTTTGCAAACTATGTGACAAAGCAGTGTCACTCCAAAAAAGATACATCGAATGTATGTGCAACACGTGATGACAGATGCTGAGAATAAATAGCAAACCAGACAGACACCTTCCCTTGCTCTTCTATCTAGAATAAATGCCATTATTAATATGAATAATACATAATTATTGGAAAGGAGTTCTCAACATTTTCCGTGTGCCACATAGTCCCATCAGTTTTCACTACTGCAGTGATTGTCAACCCATGGGCACATCAGAACATGATATCAGATATCGTGATAGAGATCTCTGATATGCTGATGGAAATGTCCCTCTCACATACCCTGCTATGCCCCTTCCTCCTTCCTGCCCCACTGAGTCTCACTGAGGGGAGAGCAGATGTCATGTCCATGAGCCACTGTGGGGAGGATGGGATATGCAGAGGCCTCTGGGAAATGGGATGCTCCCAAACCCCTACTAGCCAGGGACAGCTTCACCCAGCCCAGAATGGGGGTGATGGAGGAAGGGAAAGAGCCAAACTGCTGACTCCTTCCAGAAGGCTCCTTAGAGATGGGGAGTAATTATGGCAAATGTTTCAGCAACCAGAGGGGGAAGAGAGGGGAAGGAGGGTGGTGGAAGGTAGAGCCTGGTTAATTATGGAGCAGATGCCCAGCAGCACCCTGGGGTGAATGCATTAAGGACGGGGAGCTGTCATCTCACTCACTCCCTCGCCTTTGTTCACAGGCTCCTGAGGCCCCCAGCTGGGGCTGGTTTAGCATGGGTTTTGCCTCAGTTGGAGAGATCTGCAAGTTCAAAGCCTCCTCCTCATTTCCAGGTGGGATCTCCCTCCTGCCTCCTCTTCCCTCTTCCCCCATTCCGCCTCCCCATCTTGACACTCCGTGCACCCCACCAGGCCTCCTCTGCCTGAAGACAACTTTCATTGTTTTGCCCTACCACACGGGTTCAGGAAAGCAGCTCCAGACCTTCAGGCAAATGGGAAGAGGGGGTTTCCAGGCCTCCTCTGGCTCCCAGCTCACTTCCCCTCCTCTCGACCTGACCTGCCATGGCCAGGCTCCAAGTCCACTCAGTAGGTCCTCTTGCAGACTGTGCCTCTGAGGGTAGTCTTTAAGGCCCTGCTTTGACCTGCTGCTCTGGCCAGAAGCCCAGAGAAATGCAAATCAGGCGGTACAGACACAAAGAGCAGAGGCCCTAGTGGAAGCCCCCAACACTGCCATTTGCTACCCTGCTCCGGTGCGGTTTGCATCCCAGCCACAGTGGTCTGGTCCTGTGGAGAAAGGTGCCAGGACCCAAGTGGGGATAAAAAACAAGACCGGGCTTGGGTTGTCCTGGGTTCTCCTCCTCTCTCCTTCATTACCTTTCCCACACCCTTCCCTGCTGCATTCTCCCAGGCTGCCAAATGGGGATAAAACCTGCAAATCACAAGAGGCCAAGAACTCATAGTTCGCCCTCTCTCCTGCCCCCAGCACTTGCAAACACTGACTCACTTCCCCAGGGGCCCGGCTCAATCCACCTCTGCTCTGACAAGTACTCTAACTCCCCAGGCACCGCTCATCTCTCTTCCTGCTGAATGGGTATCTAAATTAGTGCTTGCTTTTCTGCTAATCTGGGAAGATCCTTTCTCTCTCTGGCTAGAGTGTCAGTGTCTGGAGAAACTCTGCCCACTTCAGAGCCGCTTTGATTTAATCTGGTGAAAAACGTAGCAGAAGTGCTAATCTTTTCCTACAGCCTGTCTCGTTTTGCCCATGCTCACCTTATGGGTAATATTTATGGTCAGCAAAGTAAAATGCCCCTCATTCTTAGGCATGTGTGTAATCTCTAGCACAAACATCAAAAAAGTGAATGGAGAGAGAAGCAGCTCCTGCTTTTATTTTAGCTATAGTGCCCAATTCAGTGATAATTTTTCCTACATAAATGAGATGATTGACTACTTTGAGTAATTTGAACCAGACAACACAAATGAACTCACTGGAAATGAAGTACTTAATGCATCATTGGCTTTTTCATTGTTATGCTGTCATTATTCTCATAATTTCAAGATGTGGGTTGTCAATTAGACTCAGAAGTGAACTTTGAGGTCTCCTCGTCCAATGTCCTACTCACAAGACAGTTCTTCAGCTTAGCCAAAGCTGAGGTAAAAATGCTAAATCAGTTTCCAAGGCAGAAACACACACGGAATGTGAAATCCGTGTGAGGCGTTTGCCGTGCTGTGGAGAAAGCCCAGGGTCTGAAATAATGGGAGCTGTCGGGCCCTGCACTCTGAGATCTGTAATCTTCCATGAGACCGTTTAAAGCAGAAGCTGCAAATTGGCTCCTCAGGGGCTGTCTCCCACCTGCTGAGGTGTTTGGTTTGGCCTGTATAGAATTTATTAATATTTTATATGAGTCAACATTTAAAAATCAGGAGAGTTCACCTAAAACAAATCAGAACTTTTTACTTTTCTTTAAAAAGTGGAAGATTTGAAAACAATGGCCCTGCAGTTATACTTGGAAGCAGTTAGCTGGAGGAGTTTCCTTTAGACTTAGATCTGGGGTGAGCTCTCAGTTGACCACAGTCCTCACCACTCCCTATTACCTCCCTGTCCCCAAGGCCAGGTGCCGGTTGCCACTTATCCTTATGCTTATTTTTAAATCTTTTCTTCCCCCTTCCTTCCTCCCTTCCTCCCTCCCTTCCTTCCTTCCTTCTTTTTTACTTTCCTCCCTTTTTCTCTTCTTCCTCTCTTCTTCCTCCTCTTTCTTCTCTCTTTCCCTTCCTCCCTCTTTTCCTTCCTTTTATTGTTTCTTTTCTCTTTCTTTTGTTTCTTTTAGTAAAAATGTGACAACAAAAGGTAGATTAACATAACTTATCCTTCAAAATGCTACCCTATACATCTTGTACTTTCTCTCTGTAACACTTGTATTTATATTACTCATTTCATGCTTCTCTTGCATGAGTCTCTTGCACAGTCTCTGGACTGTGAATTCTAAGTGGTCAGGAACTACCTGTCCCGTTCATAACAGTACCTAGCCCTGTGCCCAACAGAGTGCACATTCAATATGTATATTAGACATATTAAATTTCTCTTACTCTTCTCTTACTTACAAGTAGAGTAGCAAGGTACCTTTTCAGCCAGAATTGACTACAATTTTATCTAACAAGATAAGTGGGCTCTAAAAATTCAGTGATGTAAAATGTGGGTCACATCATTGGAAGGTAGTGAAAACAGTATTTTTCACTTGGTCTGTACTGTCATAAAGAGGTGAACGGGGAAACGCTATATGGTCACAGATCAGTCACATCCTCACTGCCTCTCGTCACCAGAAGATAAGATGCCATTCTGCCCCTGTGTAAGAATGGGTGCTGGCACAGTACAGGAGCCAAATATCATTTGAGATGTCCAAATACCCGTTATCACAATGACGCTTTCTCAGGACCCATAATCTCTGGAGGCATTGAGACACCCTGAGCAGAGAGCTTGAGTGGGGAAGAGAGTGGTCAGCCTTCTCTTAGGTTTTTGTCAAAACTCTGGTATACATCAGGGGTCCCACTCCTTTGTTTGGGGTTCGGTGGATATAACTCCTGGGAAGCTTCTCTTAGAATCTACTACCATCTACTATTCCTTGCCTGACATGAACATCTGGCTCTCGTCCTTGCTCCCTCTCTCTTCCCTTTGGCCTTTGCTGAACTCCTGGACAGGGAACCTGGCTGCAGCACTTGAGGATCACGCCCTACCCATCCCCAGGTCCTGGCTCTATCCTAGGAGGTGCCTGGCTCAGGCTGCTTGCTTATATGTAGACATTTAGCATCTGCTCAACACCCAGCCCTGTCTCCTATATCTGATCACAGGTAACAATTCAAAGTTGGACCCTCCAGTATAGAAAACCAAAGGGAAAGTGGCAAGCTATTTTGGCTCTCTGCTTTACTAATTTTTTTAATTAGTCTTTTTCTTTTACCTCTCCTTTATGACCTTCTTGAACATAGCATCTGGGTGGCATTTGAGCAAGTCAGTGCTGAGGCCAAAGGTAGCTGAGCTCTTAGGGAGGCTGGAGGAGGACTTGCAGGAGGCCATGGTGATGATTGACAGGGCAAACGCGTAAACTTAAGGTACAGTCCATTGCTTTAGTGATTCTGATGATTCTGCGTAATTTTTTTGCACCAGACGCAGTGATTGTGCATCCAGAGACAGCAAGTGGGCCAATTTTGATAATCCAAGCTACATAGCAGGTTTCACTGGTTTCTGCAAGCAGTCAGTAGAAATTTCACCATGCTAGGTTGCTGGCAGGTTTTTCCTAGGATTCTAAAGTCACTTGGGGGTCATCTCTAATCCCTTCTGATATAGCATATACCTTCCACTCTCCTCCAGTGCTCTCCCTCTCCCCCAGATCCTGCCTTGTCAAGAACTGCCTTTTTCAATGATGGCTTTATCAAACCTCACATTAATGCATTTAGTACCTTATTCTTGTCGAAACCTTTCACAAAACCACTGCCTCAGCTACCTTGACTCTGTTCCCACTGAGCACATCCCTTCATTAATGCCCCATTTCGCTTATGAGTTCGCCCCTGCCCTGCTTTCTTCATCTGTTTAATTTGTTTGCTGTGCACTTTGAACCCTTCCCTTGAAGACATGACATAACACCATCTATTTCTATTTAAACTGTTATTCAGGCCATGTCTGCAATGTGCATTATTCATGTATTATTCATGGGCATTATTGGAGATCAGTGTGCAAATCAGCTTTATTGGGAACCCCAGAGACTGCAGCAGAGTCTCGTGTACTTATAAATTGCATAGTATCATTTCCTGAAAAGCAGGCTTGCTCTGCCTTCTGGGGGAAAATGACAGTTTCATGGAACTGCTGAGAACAATCATGCCTCTGAAAGAGATCATACAGCCATTTCATTTGCCATTTGGTGCACGTACTTCGGCCAGGCTGAGGAACTTATCAACTGGGTTTGATTCCTGTGGTTTTGAAATCTTCTTCAGACCCAGACTTTGGCCAGGACCCTGCAGAAGTCATGGGAGAGTTGTGAGTATCAAAAAAATCTTCAATCCTTTTTGCTTAGCAGAGGATGGAAAGGCCATTGTAGAGAACTTCTCCAGTTGAAGGACGCCCATGAATAAGTAGAGGGGACAGACACGATTGTGAAGGGAAGACGAGCGTAACTTGGGTGTCCTGCTTCTCATTCTAAGTCTGTCCCCTCTGTTCAAAGTTCCCTTCATGCCCTTGTGTTACTCTGAGGATCTCTGGTCTTGAAGAAAGTGATCCATTCACTGGGTTGTAGAAGTTGGCCATACAGCCCCTCCTAGGACCACTTGCTGTTAGAAAGACTAATGGGGAACCTAAATTGGGTTATTTCTGTTGATGGAGAACAAGGATTGTGGCTTTTGGGTGTGGACACATTTGAGGGGAAAGAGAGCTTTCCTAGAGTCTCTCTGAATCATATTGCACATATTGCACATATGATTTAGATCCCTTTTAAACCTTTGAGAAGGAAACTCCTTCTAAGCCCTTGGATAGGGCAGGCTCTTTGCCAAAAGTGAACCAGACCCTGTGGTTCCATTTTCTCCTGTACCAATATTCTATATGCTTCAATAGTCCCCAGGGATAAATTAGAATTTTGGAAAGTGCTTACTCTTTGAGGCTTCAGTAGGGGTATGTACTAGACAAACTTCTTTGCTTATGAGCAGGTTGGATTCCAAAGACTGTTGAAGTTGATTTTTCTAAGAGTCCAAAATGGTGTAATGAAAGAAGCTGCTTTGCCATTGGTTGGTGATAAGCAGAGTTCACACTCCTCTGCCATGAGTTTGGGCAGAGAACCCACGTTCTATCTATAGAAGTTCTTATGTGCAAAGTTTTAAATGAAGGGCCTTTGTAGAGGGAAAAAAAATAATGGCTCATTTAAAGGTTTAAAGGGAAAATATATTCCTATATGCATTTAACTCTTCATAGTAACATCTCACATTGTCAGAGTGCAATAAACCTGAAACTTTTGGTTCATCAATTCATTAATTTAATCAAGAATTTGTGAATGTTTACTCTGTGCCAGCACTGTGCTAGGTGCAAGGGATAAAATAAATGGAGGACAGAGTCCTTATTGTATGTATGTGTACCCACACGCACAAATGTGCACACATACGTATTGCAGGGCCTTAGTCCAACAGTTATGATTCAGTGGCATGAGGGCTAGGACGGAAGGAAGGTGAGAGTGTTATGGGAGTGAGGAGAATGAAAGCACCCACCTCAACACTGGGATATGGCTGGGGAGATAAGCCGAAGGAACTGATTCTTGAGTTGGGTCGTGAAGGACGCGGAAGATCTTTGTAGGGAGAGGAAACAGGTGGTTGTGGCAGAAGAAACATTTGAATAAAGGCACAGAAGCAAGAGGGAATGAGGCTACTTAGGGGATCGGGAAACAGTTCTGCAGCTGGGATGTCTGAAGCATATAGGGATTCTGGCAGGAGAAAATGTGGGAGAAGAAAATTGGATCATGGCAGGAGGTACCAGGCATGCTTTGTTGAGGAGTTGGGACCTTCTCCTTAAAAGTGACGGGAAATTGTTGCAGATTTTAAACAGGACTGTATGCTTTTGTAAGACCACTCTGAGAATAGTGGAGGTGGATCAGAGGACAAGAGAGAGAATCAGGGGGCCAATAAAGATCCTGTGACAGTGGTCCAGGTGGGAAATGCTCAGCAAAGATAGTGGCAAAGGGGGATGAAAAAGAGGGGATGGACCAGAGAGTCACTGAGGAGGGAAGGCTGCAGAACTGGCAGATGATTGACATCTTGGAGGAGATAGAGGATGGTTCTCAGGCTTCACATCTTGGTGACTAGATGGCTGGTGACTGGATGACTAGTGAACCATTCCCTGAGATGAGGAACTTGAGAAGCGTCCTCCTTTAGGAGAAAGTGACTCACGTTGGAAGAATATGTATCACCTCAGGGAGCTATTAAAAAAACAAAATTAGTGAGGGGCAGGCCCGGTGGCATAGTGGTTGGGTTTGATGCACTCTGCTTTGGTGGCCCGGGTTCACGGGTTCCGATCCCAGGCACGGACCTACACCACTCATCAAGTCATGCTGTGGCAGTGACCCACATGCAAAAAATAGAGGAAGATTGGCACAGATATTAGCTCAGAGCCACTCTTCTTCAAGCAAAAAGAGGAAGATTGGCAGTGGATGTTATCTCAAGGCCAATCTTCCTCACCAAAACAGAATTAGCTTGTATTAAGAAAAGGGAATTTTTAAAGATATAAACAAACAGCCCACAATGGTGAGTGCAAATTCTAGGCTCAAGTAAATAGTGCTCTTCAGTCATCATCTCTCTTCACAGGGGACAAAGACCATTGATATTTAGGACGATGAACTTGAGACCTTGTGAATCATTATCAAGACTAAAAGATTCAATTATTTCCATTAAAGCAGGAAAGTGAACTCGAGCATTTGAATTTGAATTTATTCCAACTCTGCATGCTGCCCACTTTGGAAACAATTTGAGATAGTTTACAGATTTGGACTGTTCAAGATAAGATGTTTTTGAGGAAAGCATAAGGCGTAGGAGCTTTTCAGGCACTGGAGATCAACAGACACCCCCATTTGATGATAAAATATCACAAAACAAAAGTTTCAGGTTCTTTCTACTGAGGCAAAAAAAAATTGAACTAATTCTTTTTGATAATATACAGAGTGTGGTTTCATCAGTTGTAAAAAATATTTCTTCAGTAAAATTTAAACATGATCCATTAATCATTATTTCTAGGAAGGTAACACCAGTCTTGGAGTCATCCAAGATTTAAATAGGGACTGTTTGTCTTCATCCCCAAGCCCAGAGGGTCATCCTTTAAACAATCTTTGAGAGTCTCTTTTCCTTCTACTTCAAGCCAGACTTCCATCTCTGTGCACTTAGACCATTGTGGTGGCTTCCATGACCTTTCCCCACTTCACTGTCTTCTTTGACCCATCCTATGTGCACCCCTGCTTGCTCTTCTGTGCATGGATGGCCCTCTAACTTATATTTCCAGCTCTAATCTCCTCCTTGATTCATACATCTAGTGCTCTACTCAACATCGTCATAAGGGCTATCTAAGAGGCATCTTCACCCTATAGCGCATCCAAAACCAAACTACTGACTTTACACCCCAGACTTCCTCTTCCTGCAATCTTCCTATCTCAGGTAACGGCAATTCCATTCTTCTGGTTGCTTGTTTTGGCAAATTCTGTTGATTCTATCTTCAAAATATATCCAGATTCTGACTACCTGTCACTATCTCTACCTACCACTCTGGCACAGGTCGTTATCATTTATCACCTGAATTGTCAGAAAAGCCTCCTACCTGCCCCCTCGTTTCTACCCCTGACCCCTATAGAATATTCACAGAAGGAAAGCCAGAGTAAACCTATTAATTTGTAAGTGTGATTGAGTGCCTCCTCTGCTCAGAACCCTCCTGCAGTTCCCATCACACTCAGTATCAATCTGGAGTCCTTACAGTGGCCTGTGACCCCCTAATCTGGTCTCTGGACACTTTCTTCATTTCTTTTCCTACCAGCCTCCCTCTCACTGTGTTCTAGCCACACTGGCTTTCTTCTTTCCTCACCTTCCAAGCCCTATCTTGCCTCACATAGGAGTTCTCTGCCCTGTTCTCTAATCTTGGCTCACACCGTTCTCTCCTGGGTCCTTTCCACCTGCCCAAACTTTACTTTTACTTTAAAGCTCACCTCAAGCTCACTTCCTCCTCGAAGAGTCCCTTGACACTCTAATGATCTTCCTTTTTTCCAGACCATAATGTTATTTTTTGACCTTTGTGCTTATCTCCTCACTCATGAGAAACAGCCTGGTACTCTTATTTGAGTGATACAGCTGGTTTGATGCTAGCTAGCCAATAGGATGATAACTTTCTGGAGGCCAAGGACCATTTCTTTTGTTTCTGTCGCCTAAAGACCCTCAGTATGGCATACCTTAAATAAATCTCTTTTGGATTCAGTTTGTATTTGCCTCTATATCGAGCAAGGAAAGAAAGTGCAGGGGAACTGATGGATATGTCTCTTAAAATAGTTCTGATGGCTACTTAGCAATGAAGAGGAATGAACTACTGATGCACACAATAGCACAGATGGATCTCCAATGCATCATGTTAAGTGCAAGAAGCCACACTCTAAAGGATACACAGTATATGATTCCATTTATATGATTATTCTGGAAATGGCAAAACTACGGGGATGGAGACTAGACCAATGGTTGCCAAGAGTTAAGAGTAAGGAAGGTGTTGACTTCAACAGGGCAGCGTGAAGGAATTTTGGGGAGCGATGGATCTGTTCTGTATCAATTGTGGTGGTGGATTTATGACTCCATGCATTTGTCAACATTCATAGAATTGTACACCAGAAATAGTGAATCTTACTGTTTGTATGCTGAAAATAAGTTTAGAAAATACACAAAAAATGGAACACTGACTAACACATTTAACTGCTTAATAAATGTTTCTATTACTAAGAAAAAAAGCCTACTTTGTCAAAAATGAGGAATATATCAATGGCAAAAATTTGTTTACTTATGGATTATTATCTAGACAAAACATAAGACTGGCTGCAAAAAGATTTTTCAGGGGGCCGGTCTGGGGGCGTAGTGGTTAAGTTTGTGTACTATGCTTCAGCGGCCTGGGGTTGGCAGGTTTGGATCCCAGGCGCGGACTGACGCACTGCTTGTCAAGCCATGCTGTGGCGGCGTCCCATATAAAATGGAGGAAGATGGGCACAGGTGTTAGCCTAGTGCCCATCTTCCTCAGCAACAAAAGAGGAAGATTGGCAACAGATGTTAGCTAAGGGCTACTCTTCCTCACCAAAAAAAAAAAAAAAAACAAACAAGACTTTCCAGTTTGTGCGATACCCAATTGTACGTATGCTTTATAGGGATGATATATTTTATCTTTAAAATAATGATAGAAAAAATTGTGCAAACATTGCAACTGTGTGCTAATTACTTTAAATAATACAAAATACAGTAACTTGTATTTTAGTTTAAAAAAAGTTCTGGTGTGTGAAGAAATTCATTTTCATTCTTGTAATGAATGTGCAAAAAAAAAAAAACTTTGGAAACCACACACACATAAATAGCTATTATCTCATTTTCTAGAGATAACAACTGTAAAGGGACTTCATGGTGAGTCTACTTGTGTTCGACACTGTTGGCATCCATAAGTTCTTATAATAATCCCCTGAGGAAAACAATATTATCCCCATTTTATAGATAAAAGCTGTGAGACCCAGAGAGATTAAATGACTGAACAAACATTACTGGGCTGGTTAGCGTCTGGGCTGGGATCCCATCCGGGTCTGTCTGACTCAGATGATGCACTTTCCACAGACATCTGCTCCTTCTAGCCGTGCACATGAAAGGCAGCCAACAGCAGCTCACAACGAGGGGGCTCCAGCCCGAACAGCATGCAGCTCTTTTAAGTCTGGCCTCTGCTGAGGACCTCTGTCCAGCCACTGGACCTGTTACCCCAATACTCCTGCCCTGTTAGTGGCATCAGTTTGGTCAATATGGCGAGAAAAATCTGTCCCTTTCAGAGTCACTGAGGCGGGGGCAGGATCTAAGTCCTGTCTTTCTCAGCTGCAGTGCCAGCTCAAAAACAAACAGCCTCTCAGGGGGCCATTCTGTCAGGAAGATAAATGCTGCCTCATTGATTGCCTCACCAAGGAGCTTGTCCGAAACGGCAGCTGCTAGACTGAAACGCTTTGAAGATTGAACCCAGGAGTCCAGTTCCAGCCTTTCTTGCAGTCTTGCCTAGCAATTCAAACTCGTACAACAAATTTAAGTCCCTGTCATGGGCTAGGATAGAAAGTAAAATGAATGAATAACATAACTTTTCCAGGGAGATTCTTAGAGAGTTGCCAGTAGCAGGACTGATCACACTGGAAACCCTCCTCCACAGTGTTGACAGCCACCCACCCCAGGATTTACAGAGTTCATTTAAAACGAACTTCAAGGACATAGGGGAATACTGAAGGGCAATTAAGTCAGAAAAAGGGAGAGTGTAAAGTCTCCCTGCTTGCAGGAGGTGGTGAAAGGTGAAGGGTCATTTAGGATTTTATGTATGTATGTTGAATGTGTCAATACACAGATGTGTCAGTACCACAGTTGTTTTTACTGCGCCAGCTAATGGCATCAACCCTTCCCGCTCAACAATCCTCTCCAGGGTCACTGCGTTACATTGCCTGCTACTCATAGCAAGAGTCATCAGAGGGCGGGGTCTTGGGCAACTACCCCCAACTCCCCGTGTGCTAGGGCAGTGGCATAATGTCGTGGATGAGATGAGGAGTGGGGACAGGGGCAGATGGTCATGTCCAGTCCGCATTCCACGAGGTCTCTCACATTGGAGGAGCCTAGTGCAATGGCAGATCTTTCCACCAGGTGGCACTCATAGGTTAGCTTTACTTTTGTTTCTATTGACTGAAAATTTTGCCTTACTATCCCTGTTGAGGAACACATGACTTAGGCTTTCCAATTCATGTACTGGTGTCATGTATTGTCATGTTTTGGATTCTATTGTCTTCTGTACAATTACAATTTATTTTTTCCCTCTGGGACCTTGGCAAGAGATACTATAAGGGGAATAGCCATTACAACCTGAATGGGAAGGGTCATTTTCATCATACACTCACCTACACACACATCCACACACCACAACTGCTCTAGGGATAAATCCTGCCATGTTTTTTCTTTTCCTTTTTTCCTTATCTCCTGCCTCCCTGCCCTTCCTGTTCCTCTCCATGCTCAGAATGCTGTGACAGCTGGCACACTTCGGTTTACTAGAACCCATCTCAGGATCACCTTTTCATTATTCATGTTTGTTACATAGTGGTCAAGGCTTGGATCGGCAGCCTCAAAAAATGCTCACCCCTGAGTCTTAACGATCAAAGGCTAGAGGGAAAAAGACTATGGTAGCTTTGTTTTTGAGGGAGGACATCAGAACTGTGTGTGTCTGAGATGTTGTGATTGAATTTCATATGGCCGTTCTCTCTGGGGAAGCTGTCTGTAGCACTGAGCTGACCAAGGTTCTTGGAAGCCTCATAGTAATATTATTGGACATGATACAGTTATCAGAGTTTAAGACAAAAGATGTAAGATACCATCCCTGTCCTCAAAGAATCCAGTCTACTTGGGAAGATAAATTTAGTCACTTCAGTAGAGTTATTGGAGTAAGATGATCTCTTCTAAGAGGTTCATATCAACAAATTTGCTCAGAGAGTTGATAAGAAAGCCTGTCCCTGAGTCCTGGGAGGTTGGGGAAGCTTTCAGGAAAGGATAGGCCTAGGTGGGCCTTGACAAGATTAAGGCAATAGAGGGGGTAGGAGAGGGTCTATCCAGGGAAGTGGGAGGAATCTTGAAGAGAAGCATGGATGTAAACCTGCAAAATCACAGACAGCTCTAGCTCAATTACTTGGCACCTTCAATGATAAATGGTTTCTTTAAAAATTCTGTTCTATGAAAAGACCAAATCACAGTGAATTCCCAATCTGCTACCACATGGAATGATGATATCCCTGAAGCCCAGCAAAATGATTAATCTTTAAAGCAATATTTATTTCTATTCTTATTAAGTACTGAGAGTGACCTCATTCATTCAACATATATTTATGGAGTATTTTTATTTTTCTGGATGTTTTGTGGGAACCCAAGATATATCAGGCAGGATTGTTTTCTCTGGAGCCTTCATGCTAGGAGGGAAGATAAGAAATGTGAATATAATAACTACAATGTCAGAGAGAAAGATAAAGTCTCGAAGGTAAGTATAGAAAAATATTACAGAAGTTAAGAATAAGATAAAAATTATTTTCAGCTGGGGGTTCAGTGGTGGGATAATTTATTTAAGTATTTAATTTAAGTAATTAAGTAAATTTACATAATTTACTTATGTAAAGATAAGGGGAGGAGAAGAGTATTTTTCGTGGAGGAAATGGCACAAAATAAAGAGGTTGGAAAGAAAAGACTGAATGGATAATACAGGTATAAGAGCAGGGTGATGAGAAAGGATGTTGAAAGTTCAGGCTAGGACCACGTGACAAGCCTTGTATGGCAAGTTAAGGAATATGAGATCCACAGGAAGTTACTGTATACTTTTGAGTAGATGGGTAAATTCATCTTTAAAAAGACTTGTGTTTCAAAGGTTAGCACTGAGCGCCTACATATAAGATGGACTGGCCAGGGCAGAGACGGGCAATGGAGGGCTCTGGTTAAAAAGCTATCCTGTCAGCTTGGGAAGGAATATGACTTCATAAGTTGGCAATTATTCTTATCATTCTGGAAATTATCAACATTCCAAAAGCAAAATTAAAGAAACAAAACCCTGGAAATTATTTTTGGTGAAATTAGGAGACATGTATAATTCACAGATCCCAAAATGTGTGTTAAAGGTCACCAAAAGCAGCTGAGAACAGGGAAATGGTGCAAGGGGAAGTGAAGAGAAGAGGCATGGAGAAGGGTGAGCTGGCAGCTATTTCAGACAGCACTAGCATCTCCTGAAGGGAGGGGTACAGCCTGAAGGCAGAAATTATATCCTTTGTTTACAATAACGGATGTGGGAACTGGCTTAAACAGAGATGTTAGCAGAAGCTGACACGTAATGGATTTCGTAGAGAGAATCAGAGGCTGGGGGCTTCATAAAGAATTGTACCAATGCTCCACATTTGCAGAATGTGTCTTCTCTGTGACATCATAGATTGTGTTGTAAATCCCTGCCACCCTGCCCCTTTCCCATGAAAGACACTCTTCCCTCCAATAAAGGAACTCCTTGCAAAAAGCTGGTCCAGGGATTCTACGATGACTAAGAAAGGATGAGCAAGTACTAAATCAATACAAAGGTATTTTAAGAGTAAAAGAAGCAAAGGAGCATCAAAACTTACTAATAAATGAAGAACATTTATGAGAAAAATGTTTCCACAAAGTAAAAGACCAAATATTTCATTGCAAATTGGAAAAAAAAAAAAAAAAAAGAAAGAAACTCACACAAAGCAATCACTTCTACAAATAAAGAATTCAAGGAAAAGTATAAGAACTTAGGAAAAAGATGGCCAGATAATAAGAGAAAACAAAACATGAGGGGTCAGATCTCAGGGAATAAGTAGAAAACACTCAAACAGCCATCAAAGAAATGAAGACAAATTTGTAAGAAGCACAATGGAGAACACAGCCCATGGAAAACACCATAATGGACACAGGGGAAGAAATAAGAGAAGTCACAAAAATGAACGTAACTCTAAAAAATAAAGGTAGATTTAGATAGAACACTATAATTAGACAGGAATTGCAAAAGAGATTCATCATTTGCATAATTGGAGTCTCTGAAGACGAAAGTAGAAAATGGAAAGGAAAAAATATTTAGAACATGTAATTTAATGAAATTTTATTTAAATAAAAAAGACTTAAACACCTATGTCAGAAGTTCTCACCATGTGATAAGAAACATTGACCGAGGATGGTCAATATTGAGACCAAGATGTAAAGATTTTAAAACATTCTCTGGGCATCCAGGCAAAAAGATCAGAGCACACATAAAGAAATAAAAATTAGCCAGATCTCAAATTCTGCTACAGCAAAATTCCGTGTCAAAGTATCATGGTGCAGCACTTAAAAAACCTCAAAAGAAGAAATTATAAGTCGAGAACTTTCTATGCAGCCAAACTGTTCTTTAAGTATAAAGGCTGTGTATAAAAGTTATGAATACGCAAAAACTAAAGATATGTTATTATGGCCCCATTTTGAGGAAATTTCTAGAGGATAAACTTCGTTAGCCAAGAGATGACTAGGAAAATAACAAGGCAGAGAACATTGAATATATTTCACTCAAGCATTAACACTAGTATACACTTGGAGATTACAGCAATGAATCATCGTATACGTCTCATGTGTTCTGACTGTAGAAGTGCTACAACTAACAAAACTAGGGAGAGGTTGAAAAAAGGTGGGCAGGAAAATAGTTTTGCTCACTGTCTCACTAAATAATAGTCAATAGGTATTATTTAAAGCTTTTAGAAAATTGGCGTAATTAAGTGTACAAAGGCAAACATTAAGAAAAACAATATTAACTAAAAACAGCTGACCGGGGAAGAGGAATTGTGCTAATTTTATTGTTTCTCAAAATAAGGAATTAATATATATTGTCTAAAGAAACCAAGAACTAAGGGGGTTATATATAATTATAAGTAAAATTTTTATATACCGGAATAAACATACTCAAAAATCCAAGCAAAGAGAATATACCACATAGTTAAAAATAGATAAAAATGGCATAAGATGGCAGATCTAAGATAAATATATTTCTCATATTAATGTAAATGGGTTTAACTCACTTATCGAAAGAATTTCAGAGTGGATCAGAAAACAAACAAAACTGTATGATTTATAGGAAACACATCAAAACAAAGTAATTCAGTAAAGTCAAAAATAAGAGGTGAGCAAAGGTATACTAAAGAAATGTAAAAAACAAACAAAAAACAACTAGCCAAAAATAGCCCCCTAAGTTCCCCTAAAACAAAAACAAACCCAGAAAACCAAACAAACAAAAAAGGAAGTAAACAAGCAAGAGTCATGATCTTAATATTAGAAATGGTGGAATTCAGGCAAAAATAGAAGGTTAAATAAGATAAAGGTAGTTTTGTCCTATAGTGTGCAATTCATGAGTCTTTAACAATTATGCTTGAAGGGCCGGCCCTGTGGCTTAGCGGTTAAGTGCACGCGCTCCGCTACTGGCGGCCCGGGTTCGGATCCCTGGCGCGCACCGACACACCGCTTCTCCGGCCATGCTGAGGCCATGTCCCACATACAGCAACTAGAAGGATGTGCAACTACAACATACAACTATCTACTGGGGCTTTGGGGGGGAAATAAAAAAAAGAGGAGGAGGATTGGCAATAGATGTTAGCTCAGAGCCGGTCTTCCTCAGCAAAAAGAGGAGGATTAGCATGGATGTTAGCTCAGGGCTGATCTTACTCACACACAAACAAAAAAAACAAAACCTTACAATGAAAACTAAAAAAAAAAAAAAACCAATTATGTTTGTCTACACATCAAATAACATGGCACCCAAGTTTATAAAGCAGAAATTACAAGGGATAAAAAGAAAAGAAGAAACATAAGTAGTAAGGGATTTTAATTTACCTCTTTCAATCTTTGCTAGAACAAGTGATCAAAAACATTGAGAAAAACAAAATAATTCATAGGTAGATGAGATGGATATATTTCAAACTCTATTTTCTGAAATGGTTAATACACATTTTTTTTTTATGTGCCTAGGAAATATTCACAAAAATTGACCATATACTAAGTCCTAGAGAAAACCTCAGTACGTTCCAGGACATATAAATAATGCAGACTGTGAGATAATAGAAAATATATATTTGGTCTCTGTCCCTGGTTCCTGTCCCAGAACTTCTAAAACACTTGTAATTTCCTAAGTGATATGTGCACTGGGGACATCTTTTGTTTGGTCTTTGACCCTGGTTCCTGACACAGGGCTCCTGAAAGCCTTGTAATTTCCTGGGTGATAGGACTGTCTTTTATTCTAATGAGCGGACTCTTGGTGGGCTCCTCTTTGGGAGCTAGTCACTGAAAGACCATGTCTTGATGAGAAGCTTGGAATTTTCAGCCCCACTCCCCGTTTTCTTGAGGAGGGAGAAAGGTTGGAAATGAAGGTAATGATTGATCATGCCTGTGTGATGAAGCCTTCAGAAAAATCCCAGTGGTATGGGGTTCAGAGAACTTCCAGGTTGGTGAACACATCCATATACCAGGAGGGTGATGCACCCCAACTCCACTGGGCCAGAAGATCCTCTGCTCGGGGCCCTCCCAGACCTTGCCCTGTGTATCTCTTCATCTTGCTGTTCATCTGTATCCTTTATCATATCCTTTAACAAACTGGTATATGGAGGTAATTGTTTCCCTGAGTTCTGTGAGCCGCTCTGTCAAATTAATCGAACCCAAAGAGGGGGTCGTGGGAACCTCTGATTCACAGCTGATTAGTCAGAAGCACAGGTGACAACCTGGACATTCTATTGGCGCCTGAAGTGTAGGACTGAGCCCTTAACCTGTGGGATCTGACGTTATCTCCAGGTAGTTGTCAGAATTGAGTTAAATTGTAGGACATCCTGCTGGTATTGCAGAGAATTGCTTGGTGAGGGAAAACTCCCCCACATTTGGTGACCAGAAGTGTTAGAAATGTTGTGAGTGTGGTGGTAGTGTGAGTACTAAAGGGGACACACAAGAGGGAAAAACTGTTCTTTTTCTTAACTTACACACTCATTTTTCACAATGCGATTAGAATAAAATTTAAGAAAAAAGTCAGATAATAAAAAGTGTCTTCCAAATGGGAAATTTAAAAAAAAAGCTCTCCTACAACTTCTGAGTCAACGATGACCTATAATCAAAATTGCATAATTTCTTAATAATAATTAAAACACTGATTCAGACTATTTGACATATAAAATACGGCCAAATGAGTCACCAAAGGAAAACTCATAGTTTTAAATATTTATATGAATAAAATAAATTAGATATCAAATTCAAAAAGTTACTAAAACAGCAATAAACTGAAGAAAGGCATAAGGAATAAATTATTATAAATAAAATCAGAAATTAATGAATTGGAAAACTGAAAATCAACAGACTAGAGCTACATCCAAAAAAATGGAATAAAATTACACACACAAAAAATAGAATAAATAAAGTAGTAGGTAATTCAAACAAAGGGAACAATATCTGCTTTAGGAGGACAGAGAGATAACACAAATATATGATAATAGAATATGATAGAGGAAATTAGCTGCAGAATGATAGGAAAATTTTAAATCTGACTATTTGCCCAACTTTATGTCAATAATTTTAAAAATTTGGTTTACATCAATCATTTTCTAGGAAAATATAATTTACCAACACTTACCCCAGAAGAGAGAAAACGTATCATTATGCTAATTTGAATAGAAGAAGTAGATAAAGTAGATAAACTTACTAGATTATTTTTGTTTACATGGAGGAATTCTATGAAAGCATTAAAGAATAATATTTCAACTTTTCAAGAATAAAGAATAGGAGGAATAAGTGCACATATTTTTTAATAAAGTGAGGAAACTATTGAAATCAAGGCCTGATAAAGCTTGTAAGGAACGTTATTTATAATTTTCTATATAAATCCACATATGAAGATTAATGTAAATATCCTAAATAAATTATTAGTAAGGATTCAGCACCACATTAAAAGAGTCAAATATAAGAGCAAATGGATTTTATTTTAGTAGAGCAAAGTCCTTAGAGTTATAACATATATTAATAATTTATTGTAATAATTGACCCAAGAAGAAAAGTAGACACTGAAAAATATTATCAATGGCTATATCTTCAACATGACAAAATATATCTATCTTACCCGAAGAGAACATCATGTTTAATGAGGGAAACACAAGAGATATTTCCACTGAAGTCAGAAACTAGAAAAGGATGTCTACTATGACTATTATGTAACATTATATTGCAGGTACTAGTCAGTACAATTATATAAGATAGAGAAATTAGAAATCTAAAAGTGGTGGGAAATAAATGTGTAAAAATTTTGATTTGAAATGGTGAATAATCTAAGATAATTAATAGAAATCTGCAACAAACAATAAGAAAATTCACTAAGGTAGTGGAGTAAAAAAATAACGTACAGAAATCCATAGCTTTTATATAGACAAACAACTGCCAGTTAGAAAATATAATGGAAGAAATATCCTACTGACAGGAGCAATTAAAAAGGTAAAAGATCTATGAATAAAACTAATAAGAAATGTGCTGACCCATAGGAAGAAAATCTTATAACAGTCCTAGAAGACACAAAAGAGCAATTGACCAAATGGAAAGAGATGTGATAATGTATTGATTATATTGTGCTACCTGGTGTAAAAAATTGAGTCTAAAATGTATGGTAAGTTAAGAACATTAACGCTGATTTCTTGCTAAGTCTGAAGTAGGTATCTATTGTTGGAGGGCGGCCATCCACAAATGACTGACGGACCCAGGCCCCTTCCATCTTGTTGATTTCCTGTCTGCTGGAACTGCCTGGCCTTCTGACTCCAGCTTGCAGTAGGGGAAAGAGAGCATGGCAAAGACACATTCTTCATAAATACTTTGGCCTTAAAGTAACATGACAAATCTGCTCACCTTCTATTGGCTTCTGTCTGCTCACCTTCATGTGACCACATAAATATAGGGTGGATGGAAAATGTAGTCCCTAGCTAGGCAGCCACTTTCTTTTTTTTTAAATAGTATTTTATTTTATCTATTTTTATTTATTTATTTATTTATTTATTTATTTATTTATTTATTTATTTATTTTTCCCCCCAAAAACCCCAGTAGATAGTTGTATGTCATAGCTTAGGCAGCCACTTTCTAGTAGAACTTTGGAATTATTTTGGTGAACAGCTAACCATCTTTGACACACTCATATCCTTGTATAGGCAGACTCAACATTATAAAAATATCGGTTCCTCCATGTTAATTTTTAAATTTAATGTAATCAACATTACAAATGTTTTTTTGAAACAGACGAGTTGTTTTAAAGCTCATATGGGAAACTAAAAAATAAGTACAGCTGGAAAAACTCTGAAAAAAGAAGATAAATGAGGTGTAAGAAGTTTTACTGTGTATTAAAACATTATTATTGAGTTCCAATGATTAAAATAGCGGGATACTAGTTCATGAATTGATGAATGGACCAAAGGAAAATAATTGAAAACCCAGAAATAGCTTAAAATGAATGAGCAAATTTAGAATACAAGTGGGGAAAATGATAGAATACCAAGCTAAACTCCAAACAGATCAAAGATTTAAGGATAAGAAATAAAACCATAAAAATAAAAAATAAAATGTAGGAACATCTTAAATCTTAATTTGGGGAAGATTTTTCTAATTGTAATTTAGTACTTGTGAAGTACTAAAAAAACTTTGGCTGATTGGGCCCCATAAAAATTAAAGAAAAAAGTTCTGCATGGCATTTTTGGTCTTTTAATACACTGCCTTTCATTTCAGGCCAAAACAAATTTTTCAATTTAATTGAAGTAGTAACAATAGAACATTTATGACCAAGTTCATGAATGAGTAGGCAATGGCAGCTACATTACAACTGCAACCTGCTTGACAGTTCTACCATTGACTGTAAAATCAGAGATGTAAACAATTTTTGAGATACAAGTGCCAATATCAATGACATACAGTATGATATATATATTTGTATTATTGAAAGTAACCTGAACATCCTATATGCCAGTTTGAATCCAAGATGAATAACTATCTAATTACCGATCATTGACAACATACTTATGGTCTCGAAAGATTGCCATAATAATTTGTGTATCACTCATTGAAAGATTAATTAGATTAGTAATCATATCTAAAAAGAGTATATCAGTAATAATCTTAGCTCTAGATTAAAATTTTCAGAACATTTGTCATACTCATTTGCTAGAAACTAGGTGCTATCATTTGGTGTTTAGTAAAAAAGGATGAGTGGAGTTACATTTTATTGACTGTTTACACTCACATGTACATGTACACACACACACACCCCCTTATGTGCATGTACACGACATTCATTCTCAATATGTTCTAGGACTGAAAAGGACTCATAATGCCCACAGCAGGGAGGACTAAGTAAGAGCATATTCATGAATCAGGTTTCTGTTTTTAGTTCTATTGTGAAGGATAATTGTTTGTTACCATAAATACCAGCGTATGCCTTGGTTGCAGCTTTCAGCATGGAGGAATATTAACTGTCTCTATCCCTTTTGTAAAATGCAAGCTCTCCTGACTTACTTCTGAATAAATCTAACCCAGTACCACTTATTACTGATTAAGTAAGCACTGGCAACTTAAATGGACATGGAAGACTTTATTTCACCCACATAAACAGCAATTGTTGTCAACAGAAGTAACACAGTGGCCCAAACCATTGGTTCTGTCACCTAGAACTTCATCCAGTACGATTACAAAAGATAAACCCGTTTGAAAAGTTCAGGTCACCATTTCTCTTCAAGATGATTGATTGACCCCTAAATCAAATTCCAGGGTTTGTTTTTGTTTTTGTTTTTGTTTTTTTTTGGTGAGGAAGATTAGCCCTGAGCTAACATCTGTTGCCAATCCTCCTCTTTTTGCTGAGGAAGATTGGGCTAACACCCATGCCCATCTTCCTCTATTTTGTGTGGGATGCCTGCCACAGCATGAGTTGATGAACAGTAGGTAGGTCCACATGCGGGATCCGAACCTGTGAGCCCCACACTGCTGAAGCGGAGTGCAGGAACTTAACCACTGTGCCACCGCCAGCCCCCAAATTCCAGGGTTTTTTGTTTGTTTGTTTGTTTCTTTGTTTTTTAAATTTCCTTCAGGGTTACAAATTTGGTCCAAATAAGTCAATTGTTTTGGAATTTGTTTTGGAGTAAACAACCTGTCATGGGCAGAATACCAAGCAATTCTGTTGAAACTAAAAGAAAATTTTGCTTGGTCATTGAATAAATGTGTCAGTTATTCTTTTCTGCCATAGATTTTAGTTTAGCTTTTGTCCTTCAATCTGGCACACGTGAAATGCTGATTATAAATCTAAAGAACTAGGAATGTGGAGTTGATGGCTGTAAAAATACTCAATTTATAGTATCTAATACTGACAACATAGGTCTTCTAGAAGTGGCTTATAAATATTGATTTTAAAAGGGAAACCACCAGAAAGCATATAAAAATCTTCTAAACACAGAATCTTCTAGAATTTTTTTTTTTTTTTTTTTTAATTTGAGGACTCAAAGAAACCTAGTCTGAAGGTGACTGACATCCTCATTGCCTTTCTTTGGATGCTGGTGGTCTGGTCTGTTGACACGGCTGCTGCTAAGGAGTTAAACCTATTGGCATGTTTGTCATACTCCTGCCTAACGGTCCCTTAAGCAAGTCACAAATCTTCCTTGCTCTGGGTGACAGCTAATGAACTGTAAAAGTCTTGCACCAATATTTTTACTTCATCTGCAAGCTTGAAGAAGGCAAATTTGTTTTTCACCCTCAAAAAGAACCAACTGTATTTCCTAGGCAGAGAAGGACAATTTGTTTGCGTGGACCTATTTCAGTTTGGTGGATGTGTTTTGAGCTTGGGAATTTGATTCTGAAAACTACAAGCTTCTAATTATTCTTAGGATGTTTTATGTGCCTGGATGTATTTTATTAGCCTAACTATATTGCAAGCTCTTCTAACTAACTCTGTGAACTTGAGCCAGTCACTTAACCTCTCTGGACCTATTTCCTGTTCCATAAAATAAGAATTATAATACCTCACAAAATTCCTTAGAAGATCAAGTGAGATAATGATTATTATGTTCTTTAAAGATCACTTAAAATTTCCTGATTAAACATTATATTAATTCTCAAAAGCTTTAAATCATATTAATCATAATAAAATATATGTATATACACGTATGTATATATATTCATATATATATATATTTGGATAAATATATATTCCTATACCCTTTGAGAAGTTCCATGAGGTACAACTCTTTTTTAAAACTAAGCAAAATGAAGCATAATTTGACATCAGAAAGCAACTGTTTCGAAGCAAGAGTAAAAATACATTTTCAGAAGCATCTGTTGCATATTCTGGGATAATTGTCATATGCATTCCCCTAATCATATTATACTTTGCTTTAAGTTTTGACTGGAGCCACCTCACAAATTCTAATGTCTCTCTGAATTGTTGTTTCAGTTGAGCTCTGTTTAATATTTACCAAAATGGTACCACTAGAAATGCTGCTAACTTTTTACTCCAATTTACTCTTCTGTGATTTTAGAAAGAATTCTGGTCCTTTCAGTTGCTCCTCCATTTCTCCGCTGGCAAGATCAATAGTCTTTTTTTTTTTTTTTAATAATTTTATTTATTTATTTTTTTCCCCCAAAGCCCCAGTAGATAGTTGTATGTCATAGCTGCACATCCTTCTAGTTGCTGTATGTGGGACGTGGCCTCAGCATGGCCGGAGAAGCGGAACCCGGGATCTGAACCCGAGATCCGAACCCAGGCTGCCAGCAGCAGAGAGCGCGCACTCAACCACTAAGCCACGGGGCCAGCCCTCATCAATAGTCTTGAACCAAGTGTTCAAGTTGATTTTGATGCATTTTCTCAACTGCTGATCTTTTTCAGGGTCCTACTAATCTCATTCTGAAATTTATCCAAAAGAATTCCTGGGCCCCTTTATAGCAGATTTAGCTCCATTTTTTTTTTTTTTTTTGCTGGACAATTTGGTCAATATAGATTTTCTAGGTCTTGTTGCTAGTCCAAATGCCAAACCATGTGATCAAGGTCGACATCAACAGTAAGTCATTTCAGCTGAGGTAGAACATGGTCCACCACAAGAGAGAATTCTGTGCATCTCTTGTAGAATCCAAAAACACTTCTTGTCTTGCGGGATTGTCCATTCCAGTTTCTGGACCTGTGTCTTTACAATGTTGATACTAATAAGTTTTTTGTCATTGTCTGTCTCCTCTTCTGAAATTTCTTCATCCACTTTTTTTTTTTTTTGGTGAGGAAGATTGGGCATGAGCTAACATTTGTTGCCAGTCTTCCTCTTTTTGCTGAGGAAGATTGGCCCTGAGCTAACATCTATGCCCATCTTCCTCCAGCTTATACATGGGATGCCACCACAGCATGGCTTGATGAGTGGTGTGTAGGTCTGCGCCTGGGATCCGAACCTGCAAACCCCTGGCTGTCGTAGTGGAGTGCGCAAACTTAACCACTAGGCCACCGGCTGGGCCCCATCCACTTTTTTTTTTAATTCACCAAAGTCTGTACTTTCTTCAGATTTGCTTAGCTTTTTTGCCAATGTACTCTTTCTGATCCAGGATCCTATTCAGGATATCACATTATATTTAATTGATAAGTCTCCTTAGACTCTGATAGACTGTGGCAGCTTCTCTGACTTTCCTTGTTTTTGATGACCTTGACAATTTTGAGGAGTGTTGGTCAAGTCTTTTGTAGAATAGCCTTCAATTTGGATTTGTCTGATATTTTCCTCATGATTAGAATGGGGTATAGGTTTTGGGGAGGAAGACCACAGAAGAACAGACATTCTCATCACATGATATCAGGGTACACACTATCAATTTGACTTCTCATTGTTGGTGTTGACCTGGATCACCTGGATAAGGTAGTGTTTGTCAGGTTTTTCCAGTACAAAGTTACTCTTCCCCTCCCCTCTTCCTGTACTGTACTCTTTGGAAGGAAGTCATTTGTGCAGCCCACACTTAAGGAATAGAGAGTTATGAGGTGTAATGTGTACATAAATTATTTGGAATCCTTCAACACAGCAGATCTGCCCCTTCTCCCTTAATTATGTATTTATTCAATCATTTATTTATATCAGTATGGACCCATGCATATATATTTTATACTTTGGGCTATAATCCAATACTACTTTCTTTATTTTGGTGCTCAAATTATTCCAGCTTTGGCCATTGGGAGCTCTTGCAGCTGGCTCGTGTTCTATTGACATACCCCATCTTTGTGGGGTTGCTTTTTTCTTTAGCACTTCCTTACTTTCTGGCACTGTGATATGTTCCAGACTCATCTTCTGTATTTCCCTCAGCAGTCCTAGAATCAGCCATTTTTCCAATGAGGCCTGGTTTCTTTTATTGCAGAATGGTATTAGAAATCAAAATCTGGGGACTAGGTGTGCTGGTAGGGTGTTGTTTCTAATAGCCCGTCTCAGCTGACAGAGCAAAAAAATATATTTATATATAATAACCCATGTATATATACCTATTTATAAATATTTCTGTATTTAACAACTATATCGATATTAGGCTAAATGTGAGTTCATACTGATGTCTCCAACTCTAATCCATTACCACATGGATCATTCTAGACTTCTCTCCTTCTTGTCCATAATCTCCCATTCCAACAGTGAGAAATCTGGCACTCACCATCTGTCATTCATCTACTTAGTTGTTCAGTGCTAGTACACGTGTGTAGCAATATCAGAATTGTTAACTCACATTCCACTGGGGAAAACTTTATCCACTGGAATACAGTGCTTATATACAGTTTCTTTTGCCTTTAGTCTTACAGTCTCTGGCGCATTACCAAGTTGCTTCAGTCAGCATCTCCCCGCCCCCACCATCATTGAAGTTATTTCATATATTTGTAATACAGTTAGATTGTTTTTCCACATTCTGTATTTCATCCTGTGATCCCCTGGCTCCCTTAATGATTTTTAAATATCTGTCTTCATTCAATTTTATATTAAATACTGTACAACCTATCAAAATACTGCTAATTTTCTATACATTTGTATACTGAGATTGTTGGCCTTCTCGGGCACAAACCCACATACATGTTAATACTTCTTTACCTGAAATATCAAATACAAAGTATATACTCTTTGTAATAATCAGTGCTCTTAGTTGTAGACAAGAGAATCTACTCTGGCTAGTTAAAGATATAATATTAACAGTAGTAATAATAATGGCAGCAACAACAATAATATAATATATAGTAATGACTAACATTAATGTGTTTACTCTGTGTCAGACTTCATTCTAAATGCTTTACCCGTATTAATTCCTTTACACCTGACAACAGCCCTGTGACATAGCTACCTATTTGCTCCATTTTTCAGGTTAGGAAACTGATGCATAAGACGGTTAGGTAACTTGCCTGAGATCACACAATTAGTAAGTGGTAGAGCTGAGATTGGAGCCCAGGCTGCTTTCTCTAACTCCTGGAGTCATCAGAAGGGTTAGAGAAACAACCCTAGGCTGATTTCCAGAACAATTCTTGGAAATACCCTGCAGAACTGGCCTGGTGAAGGAGCTGTTGTTGCTGCTGATCCCAGGACTGCACTGCCCCAGCCATGATCAGAAAGTGGCCCCCACTTCCAATCGTAGAAACATGTGGCTTCTGCCGCCGCCCGAGGCTGCAAAAGAGAAGTCCCATACCTGCCCATTTCCTGACTTCCAAATCAAAGGCTCTTACAGGTGGGTCTGATTGCAGGAACTCAAATCACACGTCTGAACCTTAGTACGCCAGAAGGCAAGACTTGTATTTATTATATTAGGGCCATCATAATCTTTGTGCTGTTTGAAAGGGGTAATTATCTTTGTAATCAGCCAAGCATTAAGAATATAATAAAACATAGTGTGTGTCTTTTTATTAAGACTTTATTATCAAATGTGTCTTTTGCAAATATTTTCTCCCAGTCTGTGGCTTGTCTTCTCATTCTCTTGGAATTGCCTTTCATAGAGCAAACATTTTAATTTTAATGAAGTCTACTTATCAATTATTTTTTTCATGGATTGTCCTGTTGGTGTTGTATCTAAAAAGGCACCACCATACCCAAGGTCTTCTAGGTTTTATCCTATATTATCTTCCAGGAGTTTTGTAGTTTTGCATTTTACGTTTAGATCTATGATCTATATTGAGTTAACTTTTGTGAAAAGTGTAAGTTGTGTGTCTAGATTCATTTTTTGTCATGCGGATGTCCAGTTGTTCAAGGACAATATGTCAAACAGACTATCTTTGCTCTATTGTATTGTCTTTGTTCCTTTGTCAAAGATCCGTTGACTGTATATATGTGGGTCTATTTCTGGGATCTTTATTCCATTCCATTGATTTATTTGTCCCTTCTTTCGCCAATACCACACTGTCTTGATTACTCTAGCTTTATAGTAAGTCTTGAAGCCAGATAGTATCAGTCCTCCAAGTTTCTTCTTCTCCTTCATTATTGTGTTGGCTGTTCTGGGTCTTTTGCCTCTCCATATAAACTTTAGAATTAGTTTGTCTATATCCACAAAACAACTTGCTGCGATTTTGATTGAGATTGCATTGAATCTATACATCAAGTTGGGAAGAATTGACATCTTGACAATATTAAATCTTCCTTTCCATGAACATGGAATATCTCTCCATTTATTTAGTTCCTCTTTGATTTTGTTCACCAAAGTTTTATAGTTTTCCTCATATTGATCTTGTAGATATTTTGTTAGATTTATATCTAAATATTTCATTTTGGGAGGGTGCTAATGTAAATGGTATTGTGTTTTTAAAAACAAAATGTTTTTAATTATTCATAACAACCCTAGTTCTAGATGAGGAAACCAAGGCACACAGATGTAAGATAAATTTTCCAAGATCATATAGCTCCTGAATGGAGAAGCCAGGTTTTCAACTCACACAGTCTGTAAGAATTTGAGCACTCAGCAATCCTGCCTCTCTATAGCTATTTTTCTAGATGGTAAAGTAATGCAAAATAATGTTTGGAGAGGAGAATTGGCATTTATTCTGTTAGATTTATTCCTGGTAGATTAGCTGCTTCAGCTGAGTCCTGTCTCCCAAACTCATAAGCCCATAGACACCACCTCCTAGACTCAGCACCACCCCAGGCCTGGTACTACACTTTCTTAGCTTGAGAGCATGACCTGTAGACAGGCAGATCATGGAGGGGGCCTCTTACAGCTTCTTGACCACTGTGGCTTCTGCTTCTACAGTTCTGGCCACCTACTATGAAGCACTTTAAAACACTCCAAGTGCTTTAAAGTTGTAAAACTTATCATAACTAGCAATAATTTGGGGGAAACAGAGGGGGTATCTCATTACTTTTGGCTTTCTCTGTAGTATATGTGCATTTGCAAGCAGTAGTTCCTCAATCACTCCTTAATACACAAGTGAATTAAAAAAAATGAATTCATGAACTGGGGCTGCAGCCTTCTGCAGGCTGTAATTCTCCTGAGGCCTCTCCTGGCCAATCTTGAGTTAACTTCCCGGGAGACATAGATGAGGCTACTGCAGAATCAATAAATGGAGAAGGAAGTGAATAGTCTCATAAGATTTGCTGTCCCTTAGTCCCTGCACGAGGCTTAAAAGTCAGCTGGGAGTAAGATCTTACGCAATTATCCATATATGAATTATTCAGTTTTGTGAATAATTCCTTATTCACAAACCTAATTACCTGGCTTCTACCTTGTGGTCTTTTGCACTGCCTTCTTCCCATCAGCTGCTGTGTGCCTAGGGAATACTAACCAATCACCTTATTGATCTCAGTGAAGCGCAATCAGGAAGAAAGTTTGCTGACTGCAAAACCTACGCAGCATTAAGTAGCCAAATATAAATGAATTTTGGGTTACCCTGTTTTGGACTAGCCTGTGCCACTGCACACCCCAACTCCCCTCCCTTGCATGAATAACCTGCACGTTATCTAAGGCACCGTGCAGAGGGGTCCTCTTAAGCGGACTCTAACGCAAAGCACATTTTATAGGGCTGCCCTCTTCCATCTGACTCTACTCTCTCCTCCCTTTGCACTTCTCCACTCCCTTCCAGCTCCAGGGGACGATTCTTCGGAGTGTAGCAAAGGTGATATATTCTCCTTTGGACAAGGACAAGGCCAGATTAAAACTTTTATAGGCCATGTACATTAAAATATATTCCATGGTTGATTGTATTATTGTTCCCAAGTCTTTGCCTCTCCTTCCCAATAAAGGATATACATACGCCCATGGCCACATGACTTGTGGTCTTCCTGTGGGAGCAATTTGCTCCCTTCCCTTGCTTGGCCATGTGATGTGCTTTGGCCAATGGAATGTGGGCAGAGAGCCAAGTGCCTGTGTGAGCAGAAGTTCTAAGAGCCGCTATAGATTCCACCAGTTCTCTTGATCTTTTCCCTCTTCCATGAGTATGACATGTCCCCAAAAGGGGCTGCTTCTTCAGCCTGGGTCCCAGAAAGAGAAGACATGGGGACCAGGGCTGGACAGAACCATAGCAAGGGACCTATAGCTCACAACAATTAGTCTGAGCAAGAAATAAATGCTTTTTATTGTAAGGCACAGGAATTTGAGGGTTCTTATTGCAGTAAAACTAAACTGATACTCCCATATATAACTCAAAGTAAGAACTATGCTAAAGATTAGGGATAGCCAACAAATTGTGATTTCCCTCCCGCACAATGATTACTTTGATGGCTTATTGAGAATCATCTAATATCAATTTATTTCCAAAATTTGTCTCCTCATTTTGTTATAGTCTCCCTGTGTGGGGTACAAGCACGAGTTCAGTCTCCTTCTTGGGTTATCTTGAAGAAATTCTGGTTAAGTGGAGAAAAGGAACCCTTCTGGGGAAGTCAGGATACCCAATGTCTTACAAATATTAATCAGCTCTGTGTGATTTTTGGCAAGTAATAAAACCTGTTGCTCAGATGTTTCATCTTTGAAGGAAGTAGCTTAGACCAAATAACTTAAGACTGGATTCAGCTATAAAATGTACCAGGTTTGGGGGGACCAATAAATAATGTCCCATTTCCCTATCCATGTTTGGAACCTGTTGTAACAGAGCCACATTCTGGAATTATAGACAATGGAGATCAAAATAGTTAAGTCACCCTTCCTGCCTTCTGTTGGGGATAGTGAGTTAGTGTAGAGAGAGGCAGGAGTGCTCCTCTGTGGGGGCGGGGTCTCTTCACATGGGAACATGCATCACTGGGAAAAGAGGTTTCCCACAAGAGGATTCTGAGTCCATGATTCTAAAGCAGGTACAGAGCAGAGTGGAAAGGACACATGGTGAGACCTGTGCTTTCAACCCGGATCCATCACTCACTTCTGCAATCCCAGACAGGTCGACTCACCTCTGAGGCTTCGGTTTTCCCCTCTGAAAAATGTAGATAGTCATACCTGCACTACCTACCAGATAGAGTTGTTCTGTGAATCCAATGAGATAACATGTGTGGGAAAATTTTGAAAGTTATTAAGCACTAGTGTTATAATCATAAAGTAATGTAAGGTTGAAGTAGAAAGCACATGCTATTGAATCATGGAAATTAGGGAATGTATTGTATTTCTAGCCCAATTTTTGCTTTACTAACAAGAAACCGAAGCAGAGGGTTGAGGCAGTTTTCTGAATGTCACACAAAGGTTCTGGACCCCAGTCAGGGCACTTTTACCACACCATCATGTAAATGGTTCCTGAGTCATATCTATTCCTGGACACTGAGTCTACTACAGTGCCACTGAGCTGTGTAGTCATTATTCCTTGGCCAGGGACGTGCATTGTTGCTTTTGGTGCTTTCCTCCTTCGCAGTGATGTGGGTGGGGCTAACTCTGGCTGGAATGCTACCAAGCATAAGTCAGCAGCAGGACAGCCACGAGCCCCCCGAGGCTCTGCATTCACCCAGATCCCCAAATGCTCTTGGCGTTGCCATCAATTTAGTATTTTCCAAAGTGCATTCCTCAGATTGTCAGTTTCCCAAGATAGTCCACTCTTAAAAGGTGTCTGTGTTTAAATTAGTCTGGGAAACACCGATGTGCAATCCCCTTATGGAGAGGGACAATGACCAATAACATGACAAAGTCCTTAAAAGTCCCATAGCAAACATAGGTTGTTTATTATTTACTGTTATGGAACCCAGGATTCCAAATGTATTTAGCATTGTAACACTTTTTTTCAAGGAACACCTACCAACTTCCCGATTTCTTGTGGTGAATGATCTTCAAACCCTACCCCCTATATGTGGAGGTGTGAGGAGACTTCTCAACGCAGGCTATGCATTAGAACCACCTGGGAAGCTTTTAAAACTCCTGATACCCAGGTTGCCCCCAAACCAATTAAATCCACATCTCTGGGGGTGGGTCCCAGGCATCAGTACTTTATAAAGCTCCCCACTCAAGTGGTTCCAATGTAAGGCCAAGGCTGAGACCCATTGGGTTAGAGGAAATCACTTTGGCAATGACATTCATTGTCATAGCTTGCCATGGTCAGGTGAGTTAGCCTTTCACATAATAAGGCCAGGCTGATTATTTCATAAAAGTAGGAATAATGTAGAATTTTCATTGACTAAGTAGAAATGTCTACTGAAGGAAACTATTAGTTGCAGAAGCTTAAATGGTGTACAAGCACACGTTCCAACCACTTTACGTATATTATCTCATTTAATTCTCTGCACAACCTTATGGGGTATGCATTTTTAATCACCATTTTACAGATGAAGAAACTGAAGCACGGGGATGGGGTTTAATCTACTTAATGAAGAACCCGCCCACCTAATAAGTGGAAAAGCTGGGATTTGAATTGGGGTGGGCTCGCTCCCAAATCCCTAACTAATCCTATGCTCCTACTGGGTGGAGCAGTGATGAGCAGGGGTGGAGCAACCAGAGATGAGACTGGTTGCAGAAACCTTAAGAAAACATGAGTTGCAGCTCAGATGGGGAGCCCCAACTTATGCCCCCACCCAGCCACTTGTCTTCAGGTCCGTGAACTGGACAGAGCTCAGTCTCCATCCTCCCTGCCCTTTGAAGCCCAGCAAACAGAGACCAGAGCTCAGCCTTCTTCTCCTGGGGGATCAACAGAAAACTGGGCAGGAGAGCAAAGCCCCCAAATTTAATGCAAACACTGGAGCTGAAGTATCTGTAAGATACCTGGAATCAGGAGTTGTGGGAGGACATGAGTAATTAGAGGAGACTGGTAGAGGAGTGGGCAGCACATCTGATCAGTAAGGGGAACTGAAGAATAGAACAGAAGAATCAGGAGGGGAAGGGAAAGAACTGCAAGCCACGCAGGGGGACATGTCAGAAGAGCTTGGCACAGCCACTGAGCCTGTCTACAACGAAAGGTTCACCTCTGCCCCGAGGGAAGGGCAGGTGACACGGTACCTAGAAGAGTGAGGGCATGAGCGAGTTCCACAGTCTACTGGTGACTTTAAAGGACCAAGTATTGGGCTGTAAGGAGGAGCTCTCTGCGGACAGCTACCCATCAGAGAAACAGTCAAGTCAACCCCCATCTCCCCTCCACCCAGAGAGATAACTAGAGCGTCAGATCACCCGGAGGGCTTGTTATACCACACATCACTGCTCCCACCCCTGGAGTTTCTGAGTCAGTAGGTCTGGGGAGGGCCAGAGATTTTGCATTTCCAACAAGCTCCCATGATGGGGAGAGAACAGTTGAGCCTGAGATGTCCCTGCCGGGTGAGGTGGAGAGGAGGGGTCTGCCATTTGGAATATACTGTCGAAGAAGCCTCTCCAGTCCAGTCCTGCTCTCATGTCTCTTCTGAGCTTCACCTCATGGGTCTCCAAGTCACCCTGTGCTTTAGGAGTCTTACCAGTAAAAATGCCTCCTTTCCTTCACTGGAAATCTTTCCATTCCCTAAGAAGCCTATCAACAAGACTCTGCATCACAAGGACCTTGTCCCTCCTGACAGCCACCGAATGTCTGGCTGTGGCTGGCTCAGGAGAGCGGCAGTTTAGGAACCAGCACCTCTTTCCGGGGGGAATTTTAGCCTGAACATAGGGACTGTGACTAAACCCCAGTCCCTTCCACAGGCCCGCCCCTTGAAGATCAGAGGGATTATGCAAATGAGGCCCCAAGGCCTGCCTTGAGCATCTCAGAGTTCCCCCAGGCAAGTAGGTAAATGAGACTGAAATAGTGACCCTGGTTTACAAATATAAAGTCAAAGTCAGCTTCATTTATTCTGTGCTGTTTTTCTCTGCCTGCCTTCTTACCTCAGTCTCCCCGCCTGGAAAAGACACGTGCTTGGTTTTATGCACCAAGCAACTATAATGACGCCCACTTAGGCAGCTGCTAGTTAAGAATCATGTTACATTATTGTTCCCTACACTGTGCTATACACAAAAAACATATGTCAGTGGGCTTTGAGAGTAGGCAGGAGGCCTGAAGGGAATAGCCTCAAATGGCAGAGGCAGAATGGAAAATCTGCACCCTTGCTCATCCTAGAGTTCCTAATTTGTAGTTTATCATTCAGGATGCTCCACCTTTCAGATGCAATTTAAAGCAGACAACCGGAAATTAAAACAAAGGAATAAACAACTGAAGGATGTATCCTTTGCCTTCCCCAGTGTGGAAGCGATGACTTGTACCAGTGTCCCCTAAGCCTCCAGGATGATTGGGAGGGAAGCAGGCGGGTGATGCTGACTGATTCACATATTTACAGCCACACTGCTCCTGCACATGGAGAAGCGGGTGTTTGCTTCCATCAGTGTTCTTGGTCGTTTTTACATACAGGGACATAATACATACAAAGGGCCTACTTATTCCCCTGGCACTCTGTGAGGCACTGCGTATACATATCCCATTCAATCTTTACAGTATCCGTGAGGAAAGTATTATTAGTTCCATTTGCCAGCAGAAGAAGCAGAAGTTTAAAGGGCTGGGGAACTTGCTCAAGGTCACAGCTAGTGAGCTGCAGAACCTGGACTCGAGGTCCTATAGACTTCAGGCCATTTGCGACTGCCCCTATGCTAAGTTGCCTTAGGGTGTTTCCAGGTCCCATAATATGTTTTCATCTTCCCAGTTGCCTCCAGGTTCCTTGAGCTGCCCTTGCCTCTCCCAGAATTCCTCAAATCCCACTTCCCTGCCCACTGCCTCTTTTTCCTCTCTTGGGGATCTCCTTATGAATTGGAAATTTAGGGTGCTTGTGCCTGCCCCATAGGGGTGTCTCATTACTGGTGATGAGTAGTAGCATATAGAATGACCTGTGGAATAATGTCTTAGAAGGATCATGAGGGGAAAGAATGCAGAGCCCAGAATCACCTTGGGCCAAGAATCTTGTCCTCCCCCAGAAGAGGCGGGAAAATAAAAAGTTGGAACAAGTACAGAAAAATTGGTTGGCAAATGTGAAGAAAGAAGTTGGGGAGTTCAACGCCTCACTGCTTCTATTTTCTTTGGGAAATTAGAGGCATCATTTCATGTCATATCTCCTTTTAGGCCTCATTTATATTTGAATATCTGTCTTTAGCATGGAACAGTGTTTGAGCAAGACAGGCTTTTGAGGGCTCCTTGACACACTTCACAGCAGGGAGGCCCTGGTTGAGAGTTCTGAGTTCTACTGGTTAGTGGTCTAAGTAATATACCCTCCGAGGGGAGGAGGCCAGTCAGCTTCCCTAAGGGAATCTATAAAGAGATTTAGAGGAGTTTTAGTAAAAAGATCACACTAAACTACAACAAATACATCTCACACTACCAGGAAGAGAGACAGTATGTCCAGATAATTAATGACTTGTCTATTAAGAAACAACTTAAAAAATCAACCTTTTTGGATAAAGTATTTCTAAATGCTTTCTCTTGAAAAGAGCACAGTAAACATAAATAAACATTTTTTGGGTCCATTTATGGACCAAGATTCTCCTTATATCCATTAAAATCCAGCCGGGCTGTGATGCTGGGAGGATCTCAGGGGTACTAAAGTTTCAGGGCTGCTGAGTCTTCCACTATGGCCCAGGGACATGCAGTATTATTTGGCTCTGTGTCAGCCCTTTGTAGTTTTTCTATCTCCTCCCCATGGTCGTGCTCTGTGTAATGTAAGAATGTGTATGTATGTGTGCATAGATAGAGAAATCTATATAATGCATGTAGCCATGAATTTTAATGGCAAATTATTATTATATTAAGTATTGTGTTTCTCAAAATTGTACATGGGCTTCATGGTTTCCTTTTCTTACCTTTCTTTAAGTAAGTAAGCTTGTTTACAGACTGCTTGTTGACTGTGCAACTTTTTTTCTTTTGGTACCAACAAGTGGTACCAACCACCATTTTTCTTTGAATAATACCAGGGCTTCATGCCAGTGATTGATTTTGTAATCAGTCCTTCTGGTAGCACTTTAAATTAATGTTCTCACATATGGATTTAATTGGAATTTAATAAGACAATGCATAATAAGTAAAAACCATGTAATACTAAGAACATATTTACTGAAGATTAACTGCCACGGAGATACAAATTTATTATGTAGAAACCACAATAAATATTTTTAGAATGCTAAATCATGTGTAAACATTGTGTATTGCTTCAAGTAAATCCAGACCTTCAGCTTCTTGTGTTATTCTCTCTTCTAAGTAAATATAACTGTTTACTACAACTAACTTCATTTTCATCTTATAAAATTGGTTTGGCAAAAGTCAGAGTCAGAGAAAAAATATCCTTAATCTTAATGTAAAGCAAACTTTCTCATTCAGTAAGTCTAGGGTGGGACCTGAGAATTTTCACGTCTAACAAGTTCTTGGGTGATGCTACTGGTCTGGGTACCACACTGAGAAGCATTGATGTCAAGCATTGTCTTGTTTTAAGATTAAAAGAAGACTTTGGTTTCCTCTGCCCTAATAAAATGTCTGGTCTTAGCTAAAATCTACAGTAATAGGTTAACGATGGCCACATATTCTTTGTCACTGTCCCCATGGAGAGGTGGGTTATTTCTTCTTCCCTTTAATCTGGACTAGTTCTGTGATTGCTTAATAAATAGAATGCAGAGGAAGTGATGCTTTAACATGACTAGCAGCTTCTACTTCCTCCCTGTTGGGCCCGGCTGCTGTGCTGTGGGTTAGCCCAAGCAGAGAGCTCCACATGAATAAGAGTTGAAGCCACTGGCCAGCAGCCTTGGCTGAGTTCCCAGGCAACAATGAGCACCACTTGCCAACCGTGTGAGTGAGCCATTCTGGAAGGTGAGCTGCCTCAGTTTACACAACATGGAGCAGAGACAAGCCATCTCTGCTAAGGCCTGCCCAAATTACAAAACCTGGGTAAATAGATTGTTGTTTTAAACTGTTTTGGAATGGTTTATTTCACAGCAATAGATAACCAAAATTTACCTGCCTATAAGTTGATGGGGGCCCTTAGTTTTTCAAGATAAGTAGGTGTGGATTTTGACTTTCCCCTTCAGAGTATGTATTGTAACATCTAAAGAACAATGCCAACAGAATGAATCATGAATAGGCAAAGGTTCACTTTAGAATTTTATTTTTCCATTTTGCCAGAACGCATAGACATAGCGTGAGTTTATGTGGGGGCAAAATAAGTAACTGTCAAGGAAGACATCATTTCAAGGTGTTGGGAGAGTCTTTCTGTCCCTTAGCATATGGTCCCATGGGGTCATTGATGCCTGCAATTCCATAATTATGACTCACTTCTTTTGCCTTGAACAAATGAGGCTTTGCTGTTAAAACGCAAAGAACAATGGATGATTTAATACCTTAGTGCCTAGTGGACATCTACAGCTTAAAATCAGTGCTTAGTTGTTCTTCCCTGGGAGTGAGCATGTCCAGTTTCTTCCCAGTGGGCAGACATGACCCCTCGTTGCCACAGTCAGGAGCCTTATGTGTATTTGTGTAGGAATTTTGCTCTCTCAGTATAGAGGCAAAATCATTGTTATACCTGTAGCAGATTCCATTCCTAGAAGAAGCAATGAAGTTGGAAACAGGTTTGCTTATGGAGTAAAGGTCATACTTGGAAGATTTTCATTATTGATCAAGAGACTAATATCCAGCTTCTAAAATGTATGCCCATAAATGCTATACTTAGCAACTATCACTGATGTAAGTAACAGAATACAGTTTATTCAATGTCCATAATTTGTTCAAATAGAAAATAGGGTACCAGTTTCAATGTGATCTTAGACATCCAATTCAGGAAAATATCCACAGGGGATTGGTTCTAGGACCCCTGCGGAAACCAAAAACTGTGGATGCTCCAGTCGCTTATATAAAATGGCATAATATTTGCATATACGTAACCTACACACATCTTCTTGTGTACTTTAAATCATTTCTAGGTTACTTATAACAGCTAATACAATGTAAATGCTATGTAAATAGTTGTACTGTGTTGTTTAGGGAATAATGACAAGAAGAAAATTCTGTACATGTTCAGTATATTATATGTTGTTGTGCTTTGTAACACGTTCCTACTATATTTTCATTACAACCAGAAAGCAAAGCAGTGTTCTTATAATAAGGGATGTTCAGCTCAGTTCAACACTGATTGCCCAGAATACCTATTGTGTATAAGACACTCTGCTGTGCACTGCAGGGGATTGAACGATCTCAATGAAGTTAAGTTGGTGTAATAAAAACAGAATAAAAATGACTTCAATGCTAGGCAGGCTATTGGCAGCGTCAGAAAAGAAGTACAAAGTATAACAGATTTTCAAAGAAAAACCTGCTAAAATGTAGCTGGGGAGACAGAGAAGCCTTCTTAAACGCTTTGGTGTAAATGTAACAATAAACGCAAGACCCTTTTACACTAATATAGCAATCTATATCTTATAAAACAGTTTTACACGTACTATCTTATTTGACTCTTGCAATATGTAGGGCAGTGATTCTCAAAGTATGTTCTCCAGACTGGCAGCATCAGCATCTCCTAGACCTTATTAGAAATGCAAATGATCAGGTCCCACTTCAGACCTGCTGAATCAGAAACTCTGGGGGTGGGCCCCCAGAGCAATCTGTGTTTTCACAGGCCCTCCCCTCTGATTCTAATGCATGCTCAAGTTGGAGAAGCACTGATGTAGTATTCTTTTGATTTCACATATGATAAGATTAAGAATTATTGAAGCTGGATTTTGCCAAGTTTCTAGAATTGTACCAGGAAACCTAATTCCAAAATTATTTCGTGTTGAATGTGTAACATTCTTTTGAATTGCATCTTGAAGAATGGGTGGGATTTTCACAGGTGAAGATGGTTGAGTATTGGGGGTGTGGAGGAGACTGAGGTTATTTCTACTGGATGGAAAATTATCTTTGAGATTTTGAAAGATATATTTGAGGAAACTTTGACTTTTAGGTTCTTTTCCTCAAGAAATATGTCCTTGAATGTTTATTTTGTTTTATGTTTCTTATTACATAAATACAGAGTTTAAAAAATCAATGTAGTAATTCTTTCTGTTGCATTTGAATGAGAATTCATTTCCTCCAAATATTTGAGTCTCTGTAGATCTTAATTTATTTTTATTTTTTTGGCTGTGTTACTATGAGAATAAATCTTAAGAACCAGGGAGAAATTCTAATTCCATCTTTACTTCAAAGAAGGACACGTTTTTTTTTTTTTTACTGGTAAATTACTCATGATAAGAGATCAGAAGCTCTTGATAAGCTTCAACATCTGCAGGGATTTTATGCATTTGGTCTTAATTGATTTTATGCTTTAGTGGAAGTCAGACTGGGCCAGTGCCCAGCAGACTGAGGTGAGGATCTCTAATACCTGTTGGAGATATTCCCCTCACTGCACCTAGAACACTGAGGCTCTTCTGGGACACCCTGAGGATTGGCCCAACTTCTCAACTTGAGGTTTTGATAACTTGGACAAAGATTCTTCAAGGTAGAGCCTTAAAAAAAGGAAATTAACTCTTGGTTACTTTACCAGAGCACTGTTGATACAGGATAATGTGGCCTGATTTAAGTTTTCAACTTGACAATTGCATATTGATCTTGACTTTTATCAATGATTTTAATAAATTTTTAAACCTTGTGTTGGGGAAGAGGGAGAATCCCCCTCCACCCTTCCCCTTAAAGTTCTTATGGCTGGCCAAATAATTAAAAGACAGGTTAGCAGGAGAAAATAATACCACATTTAATAGCATGTATACGTGGGAGAAACCAGGGAAACTGAGTTTCTCAACACAATAGCGGCAATTCTCATCTTAAATACCATCTTCAGCTAAAGACAAAGGAGGATATTGGGGGGGGTGGTTTGGGATTTCAGAGGGGAAGAAGACAATTCACATGGAGGGGAAAACGTAAATGTTTGTCAGACAATTCTTTGCAGGGCCACCTATAGAGAATGTGGCCTGAGAGACAGAAATTATAGTAATCAAGAGTATGTACACTTAAGTTTTCTCTTTCTGTCCTGATAAGAGTTTCCACAGATAAAGTCATCCCCCCCTCTTCCCGATACAGATAGGGAGATATCTTTACCAATGGAGATTTCCCTTATAAATGTAAATGTTTGTCTGGCAACTCTTTGCAGGGCCACCTAGAGAATGTGGCTGGGGAGAGACAGAATTTTTTGTAAAAGGGGCTTGGTGCCTTTCCTATTGTAACATCTATTTTACAGTAGATTACAGCCATCATATGATAGTAGATCCTTCTTGGAACAGGCCTTCTATGTTAAATTATTTAGGCAGTTTGGGGGAGGTCAAATGTCTGTCAGAGAAAATCAAAGTAAAGAAACATATTTCAGTGTGGCCAATTTTGATCTCCCACACTTGCTTCATTTTATTCTCTTTTTTTACGTATAGTTAAATTAACTCCTTCTGGTGTACAGTTATATGACTTTGACAAATACACATAGCTATGTAACCACCTTCACAGTTGAGATATAGAACAATTCTATCACCTCAAATATTCCCTCACACTGTCCTTTTGTAGCCAAACCTTTGTGCCATCCCCAACCCCTGAGAGCCAGGATCTGTTTTTTGTTCCTGTAATCTTGGCTATTCCAGATGGTCTTATAAATGGAATCACATAGAATGTAGCCTTTTGAATATGGCTTATTTTATTCACATAATGCATTTGAAATTCATCCATGTTGCTATGTGATCAATAGTTTCTTTTTTGTTGCTGAGTGGTAGTCCATTGTATGGAGATACCACAGTTTGTTCATCTATTCATGAAATGTTGGGTGTTTGGTTGTTTCAGTTTTTGACAATTATGCAGTTTTTTGTGTACGGTTTTTGTGTGAACATAAGTTTTCATTACTCTTAGGTAAATACCTAGGAGTGGGATTACTGGGTCGTATGGTAAGTGTATACTTAACTGTATAAGAAACTGCCAATTTTCTTGGTACAAAGAGATGTACATTTTGCATTCCCATCAGCAATGTATGAGAGTTCCTAATGCTCCATGTCTTTGCTAGCATTTGGTATTGTCTTTAAAATTTTTTTAAAAATTTAGCTATTCTAATAAAGGTATAGTGGTATCTCATTGTGGTTTTGATTTGCATTTCTCTAATTACTAATGATGTTGAGCATCTTTTCATGCTCAACATTGTTATTTGCCATTTGTATATCTTCTACGGAGAAGTATCTGTTCAAATCCTTTGCCCAATTTTTATTGGGCATTTTGTTTTCTTATTATTGAGTTTTGAGAAGTCTTTATATATTCTGGATACATGTCCTTTTTTAGAGATGTGTTTTGCAAATAATTTTAGCAGATATTTGAAGACCTAACACTTTACTTTCTCCTTGCTCTGTGATATGATACAAACCTCACTGGCTAGTCCTGAGTTGTGGTACTGTTGTATCACCCAATCCATGTCCGCTTCATGAGATGATCTCGAAGAAGCCAATTCTCTCCCGAGGATCCTATAGGAAGGAATTGCATTCAGGTTGAAGCCAGGAATGCAAGGCTCCAGAAATGTTATGCAAAGTGGTCGTAGGAGGCTGGGGAAATAGAAAGGCTGGAACTATGAGGATAGAGCTATATACTCCTGAGCATACTAAGAAGTGGTTTGACACCATCCGTTTGTGGGCCATCTCTGTTATGTTATAAATATCATTGGTAAAATTAGTAGAATTTCTCATTTGGGGTTATACATAATGGTACAAGAACAACTATATTTGTATATATACCAGTGACTATGTTAACTTTCCAATACTGACATTGCATTGAAATTCTTTTGGGCACGAAATTGCCTTTTTGGTCTATTGTCTTATCTTCAGTCACTGATAACTTATAATGTCAGATTTTTAATAACGCTATGGCCTGAATCTCACCATCTTTATTCATTTGTAAAGATACTGATGATGATGTGGGGTGAAATTGAACAATGACTTCCTTGTGAAAAGCAAGTGCTTCATCTTTCATATGATCATTTTATATAACTATCTCCCTTGGCCATACCACTACTTGAATAGCATTCAATCAGATCTGGCATTGGAAACAACTGCAAGAAGGCTGCAAAGTGTTGCTGTCAGTCGCTGCTGTAAGCAACAAGCCTCAGTGCTTGAAAGGTCTTCTATTGGTTCTTCCCCAGCTATTCCCAGTTCAACAGACGCTTTCAACTACCTAGTCCAACAGCCAACTCTCACCAAGGCTGGCACTAAGAAAGCAATGCGTATGGCGCCACCTGCTGGTCATTTCTGCCCTATAACTGGGTGTGCTCCCTGGGGACCCGCCTGTTCCTTCAATTCAGTCCTTAACTCAATCTTTGTCATGTTTATACGACTGGACTCTTTTTTTTCTGTGTGTTTCTTGGACCAGAGTCTTGCCCTCAGCTGAAGCTAGATGGATATTGAACATGCTGTCTAGCTTTTACCAGCCCCGTCTCCCAGGGCTAGTTCTTGCACCTCATGCCTTCAGTACCTGGCTTGGATTTTTCCAATTCTATCTCTATTCTGGGGCCTGCAGAGGGATCCTTACTCCGAGCATGAGGCCCTCCCCTCATTTAATGTCTGCCACACTTGGAAAGTATCTACATATTAGTGTTTGACCAATTTCTTCCTTCTCCATGGATTACAGGTGTTCACTTTTTCTCTTTAAAGCTTTGCCAAAAGCAAACCACTTACCACTTAAACAAGAGGCGGTTTATTACATTTAGCCAAGAGGATAAGATGTTTTTACAGAAACACTCTGCACATCAGCAAAAGCTCCGTCCCAGCTGCGGCTGAGTCAGCTATCGCCGCCTCTCTGGACATCTCTTCTCCCGCCACTGCACAGTAACTGTGGGTCCAGCTTTCACCCTCCAGAACGTGACCACGAAAAGGCAGACACCGCATTCCTCTACCTAGATGACCTTCTGCAACTCCAGCCAATTTCCTCCTGCAGGCCAGTTTTATGGTTTTTGCTGCCACTCAAACTGCCTCTTGGCCACTTATTTATTGGTCAGTCTGAGCATATCATCCAATTACTCTTCAAATCATTAGAAAGCAAAGAGGGAGTAATAAGATCAGATATCGGCTGTATTTTAGGCATCAATTAAAACCTGCGATTACTTGCAGGCATGGAGTTCCAAAACAAGTAAGATGATATGGGTCATCCAAAGATCTGGACATTTCATTCTTTTTTAAAAACATCTTTAATTGAGATGCCTCCGCAATATCTCCCTCTTTGATAGCCAGATTCATTTTTCTGTTCTCAAAAGCCTACATAGTACCCTAAAGGGTATAGTGGATGTACCAGTTTAGGCATGCAGAATGGAAAAAATGTGTGTGTGTGTGTTACATGTTAGAAAGAGTCCTTGAGGTCTGCTATAGGACCTTAATGCCTACTCTTATTACTGTCTGGGGAATCCTATTACCCTATAGTCTTCATCCAGGTCCTCACTGGATTCAGCTATTGGCTGAGTTTGAGCCCAGGTTGGCCAGACCCCTGTGCACACACTGATGTGGACCACTCATTGATACTCTCAGAGCAGTGAGCTAGAGCTGGGCTGGTGTTCCCAGTCCTGCCTCTTCCTGCCTTCCCTTCTTTATCTATAAACCTGGGTTACAAGGGTCCTGGCGGACCTCACAACAGGTGACAGAACCAATCCAGTCATTATTTAGCATCAGGAAGGGGACACACCCTTAATCCCCATGATTGTCATCCATTTGATTGTCTATTACAGCATTCCTGGGATCATGGGTAACAAAAGTTATTTTGCAGCCAGATTTGAGTTCCATTTCTTTTCCTTCACACCTTCCTCCTCAGCCCTTTCTTCTGGGGAAAAAGAAAAGTTTCTGTTTTTGCATTAGAGCCAAACAAATCTAAAATGCTTGCAAACCCATTCTTTTTTTCTCATTTAAAGTGAAAATAGATTTAATGAAGCCTCTGGACAAATCTAGAGATTCACTACTTTATTCAATAGAAGAATAATAGTGAGCAAAATGGATCCGCTCTTTAGGTGCCAAAATGCTCATATCTGGGCATATTTGCAAGATAGGAATGCAAACATAGCTTTCTACTTTTCATTCTGAAATTAGATCAAAGCTGGGTAGGACACTGAAGGCTTGAGATGGCTTGTTACTCATCATTGTTCTACAGCAATGTCACCTGAGTCTCTAGTTAAAAATTCAGTTTCCCTCACTTGTTTTTTGAAGATTTGGGGGTGAAGATCAACAATCTGTATTGTTTTTTAAGCCAGTGCCCCAGATGATTCTTAGGGTCTGTCAACTTAGGGAAACACTTTCCTAGAGGAACCAAGCCTGAATGTTATGGAGTCATGATAGTGTCGAGATGGAAGGATCTTGGGAATTATCACTTCCCCCTTGTTTAAACACAGATGCTGGGGTACAAGGAGCACCTGGGCCTTGCCCAGATCATCCTGCTGATTGGCAGAGAATCTGTCTCCAGAACCTGGGTTTCCAAACTGCTTGTGAGGTGTTGGGTGTTGTTTCTGCCTGACCACATTTCCTACCTGAAGATCACCTGGATGGACTCGTAAGCTCAGTACCTTCATGGAAACCAGAGGAGGACCAACAGCAATGTTTTACTCTGAGAGAACTTTCCTTTCCAGTAATATGTAACAGGCAGCTGAGGGGAAGGCTCTGCACCTAAGCAGTACTATTCTCCCTCAGAGGGCTGTGCAAATGGCCCCGAGTTAATCCTTCATGCCTGTACCCAGAGAGAGATGTGCTGGTGGTGTTCAGTCTTGTGGACATCTTTTGCTCGAAGGGTTCTCTTTCCTTTATGTTTGCATCGAGGCTGTTAGTCACGTTTAGATTGTGAGTCTGTTGGGCAAAAACTGTAGCTGATTTTCTGTTCTGTACACAGCCAAGGATAGGCCCTCAGGATATGGGGAAAGTGATACAAAATTAGCTTTTTCTGTTCTTTGAACATCTTAACAGTGGCTTTAACAGAGTAAAAACAAAAAAGTTAACAGAGTTAAAATAAAAAAGTGCTCTTTGACAGAGGTTCTGGTACCTGTGAATTGTTGCAGGGATGCCTGGTGTCTTTAATGAAATAATTTGTTTATTTTAAGGATGTATATGAAAATAGGGGAAAAGATAATTTACTGCTTGTGGAAAAAATGTGTTTATGTTTTTTGAATACATATATGCATTACACGTGTAGAGGAGCAGAATTTGCTAGCCAAAAATGTGTCTCATTGGCTTGATTATTTTTAAGAACAAAAGACTCAGAAAGAAATTTGACCTTCCTCCTAACCGCTTAAAAGAATTTTAGAAGGTCTTCTTTAGGAAGGAGCTATCGCCATAGATAACTATAGCCTAATATGAACTAGGTGTGGTAGACAGGGAGGAACCTAGCAAGGCCCATGTGATCAAAATCCTCTCCATGTCCCATTATCTTTGCAAAGCATGGCAAATATTTGTTTACCAAACATTTGCTTTTTCATCTCCATGTGAATTTCCCTCCTCCTCTTCGAAGTCCTAAACCCATACCCCCAACATCCTCTTTTGTCTTTAGCTGAAGATGATACTTAGAGTGGTGGCTTTGGCCATTTTGGCAGGTTACTCAGTTTTCCTGGGTTTCTCCCATGTATACATGTTATTAAACTTTGTTTTATTTTCTTCTATTATTCTGTCTCATGTCATTTTAGTTCTTAGACCAGCTGGAAGAACATGGAAGGGTAGAGGAAATTTATTCCTTCCCTGCACACACATGTTATAGGTATTGAGTAATGGGGCTATTTATTCATTTATTTTTTAACAAATGAACCTAAGTTTCTATCCTTCTCAAAGATGTACTTTTAGAAATTAATTTGTGAGTCATATTTTAAAATAAAGCAAACCAAAAAACCTACCTTGTTTTTGATTCCAAACTCTATAATCCTGCATGAACATTCATTTTACTACTCAAATTCCAGGTGATTTTTGAAGGGGTTCTGAGAATCAAATTTGCTTGTGAACATACCAATTTAAAATACTTAAATATATGTGTTATATGTATTGGGGAAATAATACTCTCTCAGTCAGCTTAGGCTTCCATAACAAAATTCCATAGACTGGTTAGCTTACACTACAGAAGTTTATTTCTCACAGTTGTGGAGACTGAGAGGGCCAAGATCAAGGCACAGGCAAATCCAGTGTCTGGTGAGAGCACTCTCCCTGGTTTGCAGATGGCTGTCTTCTCATGATGGGGAGAGAGAGCATCTCTTTCTCGTCTTTTCTTATAAGGCAGTAATCCCATTCACGAGGGCTCCACCCTCATGACCTAATCACCTCCCAAAGGCCTCACATCCTAATACCATCACATTGTAGATTAGACTTCAACATATGAATTTTGGGGAGACACATTCAGTCTGTAGCAAATATAATCTTGCCAACAGAAGACTCCTCTAACAATGTAGGACAGATATGATTTATTACTATATAAATATTATCAGATTTACATGTATGTAAGCAGCATAGAAGTGGCTATGAAGTCTGGACAGAAATGCTCACACACCTACACCATAAATAGAAGAAAAAATAATTAAAACATCTCGTCTCTGTGAGAGTCAAACAAATGCACCTTGTGATTGTTTCCTGTGCACCTCACAAGAGACTGTTAATTTTGGAGGTATGTGCTTACAGTTCCAAGAGTCGGAAACCCTGTGACCTTGCTTTGTAGAAATGAAAGTTCTGTGACCTCTTAGTTTTCAAGGATACATCTTAAAGAGGTGAGGGCGGGAAGTTAGCCACGTCCGTCCTCAAAGAAAATCCCATTTTACACTTACACATGCCCCAGCCAATTCCCTAAGAAACGTTCTAGCTGTGATATGCACAAGGGCTGTATAACTGGAAGAAGTATGTAACCTGCTAGGGTGATTCTTTTGAATAAAAACACTAATTTGATATAAAAGTCTTGGTGTGTGTACTTAAAAAATCAGTCCCGGTCCCAGTTTGCATGTGGGCTGAACCGCTAAATGTGAAAGCTCATTTAAAAAGTCATTTTGCTGAGTCACTCACCCAGTGAAAACCTGAGGGAGATAATTAAACAGTGGGAGTTGGAGACAGAGCAGATGACTTGATTTGCTCACAGAAAAAAGACTGAAGTGAGGACATGGCTTGAGGAGCCTCGACGGCACTGAGCTGTAGAGCTTCCTGGGCATAAACTGAGTTGTCTTCTAGACGAGGAGGAGCCCGGACACGTTCCCAACACTGAGAAAGTGCTACTGTGATGTTTTAATGTTGTCACTTTGATTACTTAACAGCCGAGTGTAAGCTGTGAGGTAAAGTACCAAAGCTAAAGAAAACAGGAGAGGTGGAGGATTAGCCATCAAATAATAAAAATTAAAATTTTGTCCTAGATGATTGTTCTTTGATCTCTTGAGCTTTTTTTTTTTGGTGAGGAAGACTGACTCTGAGCTAACATCTGCCAATCTTCCTCTTTTTTCGCTTGAGGAAGATTAGCCCTGAGCTAACATTTGTGCCAATCTTCCACATCTGTGCCAGTCTTCATCTATTTTGTATGTGGGTCGCTGCCACAGCATGGCTTGATGAGTGGTGTAGGTCCATGCCTGGGATCCAAACCCACAAACCTGGGCCGCTGAAGCAGAGTGCACTGAACTCAACCACTATGGCACGGGGCTGGCCCCTCTATTCAGCTTTTTAGACCAGCTCTAGCCAGTAGAATTTTCTGTGATGATAAAGACATTTTATCTCTGCACTGTCCAATGTGCTACCTACATGTGATATTAAGCACCAAAAATGTCACAGTGTGACTAAGGAACTGAAGTTCTCCTTTTATTTTGTTTTAATTAATTTAAATTTAAATAGCCCCACAGGCTCAGGGGTTATATGGTAATATTGGATAGTACTTCAGTAAAGGACTCAGTATTCATATTGTACGTAGAAAGTACATATGCTTTTTTCTTAAAAGTGAATTTTGCTAATTTATTTTCTTCTTTCACACAGCTATATTGCTTACTGAGAACATAGAAAGTACGAGTGCTTAAAATTTTTTTTCTTTTTTTTTTTTTGCTTGTTCTCTGTGTCTGCAGCATTACAGATCACAAGGTGAGGCTCATTCTCTAGGACGGTGAGGGAAGCCCAAACGTCCCATGGTCCTAGGCTGCGATTTAAGGATTTGATGGTACCCATCCCCAGAGCTCTGAGAACAGACACAATGCAGCTGACAAAGAAATCAACCAGTCACCTTTGTTCCCATCATTGCCTCTTGTGTTCTCTCTCCTTTTTCTGAGAAGATGTTGAGTAAGTGAGAAATTATGCGGTCCTCGTGGCGTTCTGGTGCAGAATTTTCATTGTTGAAGCCAACATATGTGCTGTGGGAGCTGTCTTTCGAGGAACCACCTGTGGGCCAAGGCTAGAGGAGGACTTATCTTTTCAGATACTATTCTTTACCCCACCACAAAAATGCTGGCTCTTTTCTCTTAATTTGTTTGTGAGATTTAACCTTTCTTCCATCACAGGCCCATGTGTTCAGCACATACAGGTAGAAGGAGCAAAATATAATTGCTTTCATTTAAAATCCTACTGGCTTTATTTATGTTCCTTAAACCAACTTGAAGGACATTCAGGGATGCTGTGACACAATGGCTTCATTTTCCAAACAACTGTGCCTGAGACCCAGAGAGAGGAAGTGTCTTGTTTAGGGTCAGGGTTGGACGGCTGGTCCTTACAGAGCCTGGATTTTGTTGGTTAATTCTTGAGATAGATTTGTATTTGATTATATTTTCTTAATCACTAAAAATGGGATATATTTGGGGCCGGCCCCATGGTGTAGCAGTTAAGTGCACGCGCTCCACTGCTGGCAGCCTGGGTTCGGATTCCGGGCACACACACCAATGCACAGCTTGTCAGGCCGTGCTGTGGCAGTGTCCCATATAAAGTGGAGGAAGATGGGCACAGCTGTTAGCCCAGGGCCAGTCTTCCTCAGCAAAAAGAGGAGGATTGGTATGGATGTTAGCTCAGGGCTGATCTTCCTCACAAAAAAAAAAAGGGGGGGATATATTTGATTGAGGGGTAGAATATTAATAATAGTCATCCTAATCTCCTCCAGCAATCAGAAAAGACCTTTGCTTTAAATTTTCTCAGGTAGCCACCTGTAGTGAGCCCCCACGGTAGAAACAGTTTGCTAGGGCTGTAACTCTCGCTTGGTGCCATTACTTTAATTGGCATCAGAGTCTTGATCAAAAACCTTAGTGTCAGGACTTGTGGCTGAACGTTGGAAAATTAACTCAGTAAATAGGACTTCAGAAATCCAGAGAGTCCACTCATCCCAGAGGTGACTTGTCACACTGGATGAAACTCCTGAACCAGAGAGAAAGCCTCTGCTGCACTGGAAAGAGGCCCTCTCTGATGATTGTTGCTCATTAGGACTGAGTTGAGTTTCTCAGGGAATCCCACAGCACTCTACTAAAAAGAGAGACATGGGCACTGAGAACTACTTTTGGGGGGATAATCCTTCTGAATGCTGCCTCTGATCTCAGCAGAGCTGCTCTCTGCCCACCACTTCTATGAGTTTATGATCAACCTTAACCTAACTTCTATTGGTGGATTTATCCTCTAAGTCTATTCCACCTAAGTTCCTATTTCCTCTTTACTTTCCTGCCTTGTTCTTGGCCGTGTCCCTTGGGTTCATGTCCCAGCCTAGCCCTATGCTCCTGACAAGTCCCGATCCAATATAGGGTCATTTTGTTTTTAGATCTTTCTCTGTCCTCCTGCCTGCTTCTCTGTGGCCACCCTGGCCAGTCTGTCTCTGCCGTACAGAGCAGATTCTGATTCCCTGCCCTCAATTCCAGTCTCCGTAAATATTTTTCTAATACTTTTCTGGATAAAGAGGAAAGATGACCGCCCTGTAATTCGGCCCCTTTATTTTCCCTGTCCTAGCTACTGGTCAGGAGGAGAGAAAGCTAGACTGGGCGGGGGGGCACTTTGGCACAGGCTCCTAGGGTTCTGGGATCATGACATAATACATTTTTGTTGAATAAATGGTAATGAAGATTCTTATTTGCATATATCCTCATGCATTTTTTCCCAAGCACTTTCATTTGCATCGTTCTATTTGCCCCACTTGACCTGGAGTAAAGAAATTACCAGATCACACAGCAAGGCGGCAGATGAAACAGAAATAATCCAGGGGTTTGTACTCATTGAGTTTAGAGGTTTCACACTGGGCTTTTTCATACTGTGTTTCTGAAAACGTGGTACTTCTACTGCTTTCCTTGTTTCAGTTAACATCATCACAATCTACTGCCTTACCCAACTTAGAAACCTCTGACTCATCTTCTATTCCTCTCTCTCTGCCCACTCACCCATCAGTCACCAAGTCTTATCGATTTCATTCTTTAAACATTTTTCCAGTCTACTCTTTCACTACTCCTTTGAGTGGTAGTAAGGGTTAATTCCAGTCTTTCCCATATGTTACCTGGACAATTAAAATTGTGTCCCAACTGGGTCTTTCCCCAGCCACCTACCAAACAAGTTTAACACATGCATTTGCTACACTGCTTTCAGGGTAACCAAGAGTGTCTTTTAAAACATATACTTCAAAATTTCAGTCCCCTTGTTAAACCTTAAATAGCCAACAGGATGATGTTCCAACTCCTTGACAAGGTTCTCTCAGACCTTATTTACAACACCTATCCATCACACAGCCTAGATCCTTTTATATACCTTCTAGGTCTTCCTGAGCCTTTGTGTAAGCATTTTTTTTTTTTTTTTACAACCAAAATGCCCACTTGTTATGCCCAAAGAACTCCTCCTTAGTCTTCAAGATGCAACTCAAGATGCAGCTATTTCCCTTCTGTGTATCTGTCCTTTTTGCCTCTACCAGACACTTGTGGCTTACCCCTGTGTTCTGACAGTCCATTGTCCATTCTGTGCCTTTTTCTCTGACCATTGGATGCTACATATACTTACTGTTTTGTTTGTCTAACTCACAGAAAATGGATGGGGTAAAGACTAGTTCTCAATCTTGTAACTCCTGTATTCCATTTGCCATTTTTCTTGCTGCCACATCAGCCTTCAGAAGTATTGGCATAGTATCTGACAAATATTAAATGTTAATTTTTTTGTCTACTCCAAAAAGTAAAAGTGACTGTCATTTATTTAGGGATTACTATGTTTTAGTCACTGTGCTTTATGTACCTTATTGAGTTTTGGTATTATTATCTCCATATTCTTTGTAAGGATACTGAGGCTTCTTTTCTGTTTGCCTTTTCTTCCAGGACATTACAAAGTGATTCATCATTCAACCTAACAAGTTAATCTGCCATAAATTGTTTATGGATTCAATTGGGTGATTATGTTGCCCTTCTTAGGCACGATATATGCTGTTCATTAGGGTCCTTCCAAGGATTTTCCTCAGTGACAGTAATGATTAGATGGAGGTGGGGCAGTGGTGTGCTGGAGTCAGATTATACTGGTTCCTGAGAGTCAACTGTTAAATTTTCATGAATTGTATTAGCTGGTTTTTAAACTCAGCCTTTATTAAAAATTAAATTATGTGAACTTATAAAACAAATTATATTTTAAAAGTGGCAAAAACTCATCTCTTCCTAATTATTTTACTACATTTTACTATTATCTATACTCTTGCAGTTATACATTTATTGTATCTGTCTTGTATAAATACTATATAATGGTCTGCTACTGTGTATCTCTTTCCAACTTCATGTTTAGTGACATCATATTGGCAGCTTAAAATTGGCCATGGTGAGGGTATTTACACCATAGGAATTAGCAAATACTACAACTCAGGGCTTCTACTCCCCTCTCTCCCCTGGTTATTAAACATTCAGCAGAACAACACTGGAATGGGAGCATATTCAAAGATGGTATTCTGCCAATATACACCAATATGGCCATAATGATTGGTAAATTATAAGAATACCTCTATAACGATTGGCAATAAAACCTGCTGCTCCGGGATCCTCAAAGGCCCCCCAGCTGCCTAGGCCATCCAATCCCTTCACTGGGGCCTCTGAAAACTTACCCATGAGCTAGCCATTAAATGGTCAGTGCCTGGCCCAACAGGGGCCTCCCAGATTCTGATCCTGCACTAGCCCTTCAACTCTTTACTATTTCAGGCATAGAAGAATGGACCAAGGAGAGCCTATTTTAGATAAAGAGTATCTCTCATTGGTTGTCGAATTGTAGCAAGGAGGCAATCACTTATTCAACTGACGCTTAGCACCAGCCTGAAAATATCAATCTTCATCCTTCTCTGATGGAAAAGGTTCCTAGTGTCATGGAACAGCCTATTCTGTGCATTACACACCAGTGGGTCATCATTTTCACCTAACAGGTTGATTCCCAGTCTTGGCTGCATATTTGAATCTACTGAAGAACTCTTAGAAAAAATAACTCCTAAGCCCCAGTTAAACCAGAATCTATTTGGGGGAGTGAGAAATTGGTACCCTGACATCATTATTTTTTAAAATAATGATTGATTATTTTATAATGAGTGATTCCAATAAGCAGACACTGATCCAACATAATGCATGAGGCCAGAGATTAACAGTCCACACATCTTGACTGGAGTTACACTCTACCATTCACCAGCTGTGTGATCCTAGGCAAGTCAGTTAAACTCTGAGCCTTGGGTTCCATATCTGTGCAATAGGAAGATTAATAATCTGACTCACAGAATGCTATAGAAATTACATGAAAGTGTAAGGGAGAGCAATTTCTGATTGGCAAAGTGCTAAACAATACAAGTAGCTTTGGCTGCTACCATATTCTTGCTTTGTCCAACAAGTAAGCTTGTAGCCATGTTGCATATATCAGTGTCAGAGTGTTTCTTAACACTAGCCACAAATCCTCTGCCCACGTCTGAAGAGTTGGATAGTGCTAATAATTTTAAGCACACCTGGTATAATTGTGGGATCTGGTTTGAATGCATATCGTCTTCCAACGCTATTTTCAAAAGCCAGCTAAGATACTGGCCTCGGTGACATTGCAGGGCAGGGAGCTCCAAAGGTTAATTACAGTTGGATGCTCCTATACCATTTCTAATGCCCTGCTGTTACATGTCACCCAGTGTCACCTTGTTCTTTTCATGGAGCAGGAAAGCGAGTCACCCCCATGACCTTTGATTCTCTTCCCTTTATTTCAGAAGCAAATAACACTTTAACTTCTAGGATTAGACAAGTAGAATATTGTGAAAACAATGTTCCGATTCCTTTGTTTGTTGAAATCTGCAGGCTCCTGGCTGGGTGCGTACATGCCTGAGAGTAACAGATGAGAAGGCTCACTGTTGAACTTCAAGACCAGCCTGGCCAGAGACTGGGCCCTAAGTCTCTTTTTTCGGGTACTAAAGCTTCTGGATGGTAGAAGAAAATCAGTGGCCTGACTCAGAAACCCAGGAATGCCACAGTTGATATTCAAGGACAAGCTGTAGTGTGCAGGAGCACCAGATGTCCTGAAATCAGAAGGTGGATATCACAGATCCGAGAAGAGCTGTGGCAGGAAAGAGCCCACTGACAAGATTTTTTTCTTTTTTCTAGTTAATTCTGATTTCCTGATTAATGAATACCTGTAGTAAAAAAATCAACATGTAAAGGGATGATATATTTAAAGTATACGTAATTATACCTCACAGATCATCATTTTAAATTTTGGAATATATTCTTTGAATTTTTTTTTTTTTTGCAGAATTTCTGCTCGTAACATTGATTTTCTTCAAATTATAACATTTTATGAACAGTTTTTAGTTTGGCTAAGACCAAACATGTTAATATCACTCTCTTTCTCTGTGTGCACACCACACACACATGCACACACACACAGGTACCCGTGTGATAGGCACTGTGCTATGTGTTAATTTTTAATTAAGGCCATTTGAAAAAGGAGGTTTGTTGTCAGTATTATCACAGAATTCCTGGGCTGGCAGGAATAGCCAGATTTCAGCTAAAAGCTCTGCTGTGCCAGGCAGGTTTCAAGTTTGCATCCACAATAATCCCACAAAGCGTACGTTGAAATATCTGCATCACACTCTGCTTCTCATCTTATAAAACCAAACAAGGTTAAAAATATCTTTAGTTCAAATGAGATTAGCTAGAAAACAGATCCACCAGCAGCTCTGCCCACCCTGCTCAGTCCTGGCCAACTGTGAAAGGGGCTAATGAGCAGGAGCCGGGAGAGGACTGGGGCAGGATGTGTGGCCAGAGCCCCCATTGTCCATCCATTAACAGATGCTCATCCTCAGGATGGAGGAATGTCAACCGCTCTTGCAGTTACTTTTAGCAGCACAGGAAAGGGCCTACGTAAATAGCCAGGCCTGGCCAGAAATAGAATCACCATACTGGAAGAGTCAAGTTAGCTTATCAACTGGGTCAGCTTCTGCCTCTCCATATGGGCTAGAGGAGGCATCAATTTGAGAAATTGTTAGAGTACCAAGTCTAATGGTCCTTCCCTCAAGTCTGTGTCAGTGTGCCCACATTTTCCCCCAGAAAATCCCACCCCTCACTAATTGCACCCTATATAGGTGGCCTTGGAGAACATCTGATGCTCCTGCAGTAGGTCCATTCCCAGATTCCACTCTGGGTTCACATGCTGTCACAATGTGTCTCCAACCACGAATGGACATTTCTTAGCAGATTGACGGTTATTGATTTTCTTTTAGGCTAATGCCTTATCCATCTATGGTTCCTTACTAGCTCAGGGATATACACTTGTCATCCATTTAATCACCTATTAAAAAAGATTTACAGAATGTCTATTAAATACCTTGGGGAATACAGAGAACTCTAGAACCTGGTCTTTACCCTAAAGAAGCTTTCATTCTGGAGGCACAAAGTGGACATATATGAAACGTATCAGAGTTGTTGAGGCAGAATATGACTGAAGATAGATTTACATAGTTTGTATGAAAACATGTCAGAACAGAGGAGAACTGAGGAAAACCAAAGGGGTCTGTGGGGTTTCCTGCCAGAGGTGGGGCTTTACCTCAGCCTTGATGAATGGATGAAAAACGTATGGAGGGACTGGGATAGGGGCACAGGAGGGATGTATATTCCTTACACAGAAATGAGCAAGAAACATGCTGGATTCATGAGACAGTGAAGAAACTTGACAAATCTGTAGCAGAAAGGTATGCTGGTTTCTATCTATACATGGCATAGATTGGATTCAGATTCTAAAGGAGGAGGGGAAGACACTCAGAGGAAATGAGAAACTGCATTGTAAGGAGTTCAAAAGTGAGTGAGGCTGAACGTTTCCAGTTTCCCTCGGGTGTCATTAAGTTAGTAAATGCTACTCCAGAGTTAAATACTTCTCTTCTGCATGACTTGACCTCATTCCTCCTGAAATCCTTTTTCATTGTAGGTTAGTCACTCCGAGTCAGTGGTGGAAATGGTGATGACCTATGAAATCTTGTACAGCTATTTGGTGTGGTTTGGGATAGTCCTTTATGCATGGTGATGAAGACACTGACTGTTTATTTAATTTTCCAGTAATGATCCTAGGTTGCATGGAATCAGCCCATTTTCTCTCCCTGTGGCCTACTGAATGTATTTTAAAGATGGCTGGTCATGGACTTGAATAGACTCACCAGGATTTTCACTTCCATCTTTAGCCCCATCAGCACTGTGTGCACACTAGTTCAGTTGAATAGCCCAGACAGAGATAAACTTAAGAGAATATTAGTGATTCAGTCCTAATGTAAATAGATCATTTAAAACACCCTATTGTCCCTGTGGTTCTCACCTCCCTCCCTCCCCCTAATCCTCTCTTTAGGCCATTAAGAAAGAGAGAGGAAATACATCCTAATGCTATCTTTGTGATGAATCTTCTGGTTTACTGCTGGTTGTTACAACTCAAGTGTTGAGTTTCTCCTGGTATTCAAATATCATGGTACCCATGCTAAACCTCCTGGGCTTGAAATGGTCTAGCATAGAGTCAGAGAGTCTCTAGTTAATCCTTTTCATACTCCATATGAGAAGACCGAGGACCTAAGAGGGAAAGTGATTGTTTACATTTCATTAAGGAATGGCCCAAGCCCCAATTGCCTGTTTATGGTTTACCGTGCTGCTTCTGCCTTCAGTCAGCCCCCATCTGGCTGCCCATTTCTCCCATTACCACTTATCATATAAGTATGTAAAACAAAAATATCAAAATTAAAAATTAAATCACCAATCCTCCCCCTATAATGATATAAGTATGGTTAATATTTTGCTTTATATCTCTTCAAACTTTTTCTTTGTGAATATGGTTATTGGGTGCATAACATACATATTTTATTCAAATGGAACCACAGCTATATATGTTTTGTAACCTATTTTTCTTACCTACATCTATCATGAGTGTCTTTTCACGTCACCAAATATAGACTAGCATCTGCAATTTTAAAGATTGCATTGCATTCTATTTTATGGATGAACCGTAATATTTGAATACAGTATCCTATTGCTGCATTGTTAAATTATTTCCAGTTTCAGCACATCCATTTGTTTCCTTAAGACAAATTCCAGCAAGTGGAATTGCTAGGCCAGAGGATATCTGCATTTTTTGGGACTTTTGATACATATTACCAAAATGCCCCCTGAGAAGGTTGGCACAATTCACAATTTCACCAGGAGTATAGGAGAACATTCTTTCCCACACACTCATAAATGGCAGACACTAACATTTTCATTCTTCTTTTACTATCTAACAGATAAGCCACTTTATGCTCTTTCTGTGTTAATTTGCATTCTTTGATAACTGATGAGGTTAAGTATTTTTTTTCATAGGTTCATTGGCCATTTGTAGAACAGAAATATTTCTTGAGGCTAATAGGTTCAGATTTTCCATAACACACTGACCTTCATGGATCCAATTAAAAGGGTACTGAAAGGATGAACTATCTGGTTTATTAGACCCAGTATACATGAACTAGAGATTATATACTGCATTGCCCTTCAAGATTCTCTGGGACTAAAAACCAAGCAGAAACAAATGAACCCACATGAACAGCAAGGTGCATTTATATTCCTAAAGCTGCACAGGCCATAATTTACACTCAGAAGTTAATAGCACGCTGGATTGATTCTTTTTTAAAAAATATTACTGCCTGAACGTTAACAACTATGTCTTAAAACTTGGCCAAGTCTTATGGAAACCCCTCTGAGACAGTTTTTTTCTGTGAGAGTAACACCTGTTTGGGTCGTTGACTTTTTCTGGTTATCCTGTCTACAATCACTTGAATGCTACCCTCTTTGCCAGCTACAGCCAATTGCAGCTGATCAACATTTCCCTAAACACTCAGTTATGTGCATGCAAAATAATAGCTACTCATCTTTGTCCAAGTAAATTTTTCTTACTTAGTTTGGATATCATTCTCTATCAGAGTCACTGTGGAGATGTATATGTGTAAATACACATGTGTATCTATTTATGCCTGCAGGCTTATTCCAGTGACACATGTCTCTCTCAAAAGTTTTTGTAACTTTTTGTTGGAACATGATTCCTTTTCTCTCCGGGGAATCTCACTCAGAAACCAAGGCCCTCCTCTGTGGGGCTTCTAGCACCCAGTAGAGGGATCCCCTTCTCTCTAGCCTCGTAACTACTTCTCTAAAATAGTTCTAAGATTGTCTTATGGTTTACTTTATAGGGACCTGTCTCCCTCACTAAGTTATGGGCATCTTGAGAACAGGAGAATTATTTTATTCCTTTTTACAACACCTGGCACTTAGTAGCTGATTAATAGATACTACTTGAAAATTCAATTGGATTCTCAAGGGAAGTTGCAAAAGAAGCGTGGGGAGATCTTCAGAGGAACTAGATGGAAATCCAAGTAGCCTGAAAGAATAAGGTTTCTGGAAAGAGACTGATATGGTCAAACTTTGTCTACTCTGCAATTTTGTCTTAAGCTAGTTCTATGGGCTACTGGTTCCTAAACTCTTGGATTTCATATATTAGTAAAATTTCAAAAAGTGATACTTGACCAAATAACAAAAAGCAACAAACTTTTTTCATCATTTTCTATAAGAACTTTTGATACCGCAAATGGAAGAGACATATAAAATGAGGATAAAGGGTAGTTAAAAAAATTGAACACATTTAATTCATGATGAATTCTTTGCATTGTCTTTATTGTTCTATTTTCCTATTGGATTTGTGAAGATTTCATTACACAGTAGCACGAACGTGCAGACTGGCTTTTTAAAACTACTAATGTGGCCCAATATTTGGGATGAGTGAGGACATACTAATTGAACGCTGTGGGAGATCAAGATTTGGCCACCCTCAAATATGTCTCTTTACCTTGATTGTTTTCTCTGAGGGACATTTGACCTCCCCCACTAACTGCCTAAAGAATTTGACATGGTGGCTCCTTCCTGGAACAGATCTTCTATCATGATGGCTATAAAGATAATGTAGGATAGAGGTTACAATAGCAAAGGCACCAAGCCTCTTTTATCAAAAAACTCTGTCTATCCCTGACCACATTATCTATAGATGACCCCGAAAAGAATTGTCCTCCTGTCCTCTGAAGTCCCAGGCCACTACCCACCCCCAACATGCTCCTCGCCTTTAGCTGCAATACTTAAGCAAGCAGCTTAGACAGAGGGACGAGTTGCTCATTTCTGAGTTTCTCCCATGTATACATGTTATTAAACTTGGTATTATTTTCTCCTGCTAACCTGTCTTGTTGGTTATTTGGCCAGCCATAAGAACCTTAAGGAAAAGGGCAGAGGGAGATTCTCCCTCTTCCCCTGACAATGCAAAGGGGTCTCCTCTAACAGGTGGACCACGCACCTTCTTTCTGGCTACAGGGATAAATGCCAAGGAGAAGATGAGTGTCACAAGAAGAGGGTCATGTTCCTCTAATTACTTATGGAATAAGAGACTTGGTGTGACAGTTTTATTGTTGTTTTGTTTTAAAGAGGAAATCAAGGGATCATCTGGGCTTCATGCTGAATGGGTCTGCAGACAACAAGCAATGCCCTCTAAGCTACTTGCTGACTTTATAATTTCCATCTGGATTGGATAAGAAACTCTGAATCTATTGCAGCCATGACATTAGCCATTGCTGTGTCAGAAGCTGGGAACAAACCCAAAAGAGCCTCTGGCTTCTCTAATTCTCCCATCTAAAGGAGGCAGCACATGCTATTAGGAGACATTCAATTTGAGTCAAGTGGAAGTCTGAGGAATGACAATCAGTCATTATTGGTGGCATTCCTCTTCCCAAAATGCCTTAGCTAGGAGTCTGTGGAGAATAGGGAGGAATCCTGATAGGAGGAGAAAGATGGATGAGGAAAGAAAGGCTTGTGGTGCAGCCACGGAAAGGGCTCTGCATAGAGTGTTCCTGGTATCTCTTTTCCTCTTCCTTGTCTTTGTGTGGGTTCTGCCAGACCTCTGTGAAGCCAGCCACCACACTTAACACACTGGACCTTAACCCCATGGGGCATCTCTGGAAAAGGCCTCAGAAGTAACCAGGTCAAGGGATGAGAGATGGGGTATACCTCCACACTAGTTAGTCATTGGTTAAGGGTTGCCCTTGGGGGTGTGTTAACTCCCAGATAATTGTGGTCTACATTGTCTGCATGCAAATAGTTTCTGGCAGCCCCAGGCAGTGCTCTGATAATAGTGAAGATGCTGGCCATTGGAAGTGAGGCCAACATGCCCTGACATGGTGTTACTGAGCAAGTGCTTGCTGCCTGAGGCACATAGAAGCCAGTACTATGGCACCAGCTTTTGAGAAAAGAAAAAGCTTTTATTGTGGGGTTGACCAGCAAGAAGACAGGAGGCAAGGTTCTCAAAGCTGTCTCCCTGACCAGGGTTTGAGGCAAAATTTAAGGAGTCAGGAAAATTTCAAACTTGGCAGAAGTTGATTGGCTAGTCTCGAATCAGTCCATATATGATAATTAAGCTACTTGGGCTGCCGGAAGTCAGATTTTTCCCTATTAAAGGACTTCTTGCTTCATAAAGGGCTCTAGTGGCAACATTTCTGAAGATTCTTGGTTCTGGGGCCATCCTGGGGCTTTGGGTTTCACCTGGCACATGCACAGTGCTGTCTCTATTATTTGATTAATTAATCAACAACCTGTTTTAAGGAAGCAAAACTAGTTTAAGCTGGACAATATTTTATGTACCTTTTCAATGGTAAGGAATCCAAGGAACGTGGATGGACCTCCCCCCATAGATTGGATACACACTCATATATTACTCTGAAATTAAAATATTGTAAAAAGATAATGTGCTATGGGATGAGAGAAACAAGTGAAACCCAAAGGATCTCCAGGTGTGAGTGAGTCATGCACAGAGTAAAGGGCATGACTTTTGTAAGTACAGGCAGAATAAGGAGCCGAGATTAACAGGAAAGAAAGGAAAAAGTATCACCGCTAATTATATCCATTTCCACTTGTTGCATTTATTTTGTACCATGGATTAAGAGTTTTCTGTGAAGCAACTTGCAATATTTCTTTCTAATGGTCTTGGATAAGCTAAATATCAAGTTTGGGAGTTTTTATCCTTGCTTTCTACGTAATGCGGGAATAATCACTTCTCCTCAGTTAGTGGCTCCTAAATCCTCATTTCTAAAAATGGCGTTCACTGGCACAGAACTATCCAACATGATATATTTTTTCCATAGCAGGAAACAAATGAAATGCAGTGAACTGATTATAGAAATTTAACCGTTTGTATATCCCACAGATATTTCTTTGGCACCAGCTGTGTGCTAGGTGATGGGTTAGGCATTAGGAAAGAGAAGCAGTAAAGAGCTTGTTAAGAATTCACCTGATAATCATTTGGAATCTATTTTAGTTCTAGTGAAAGACTGAGAGTAGAACTATTGACTCTGAGTGCTTATTTTGTGTGCAAAATAGCATCTCCTGTTTATGAGGAGGGTGATGATATTGCTGTCTATTTTTGGTAGGGCTCTCCCCTCCAGGCAACACTCAACGGAAAAGCAGAATTTCTTCCCGTCTACCCACAGGTTGTATGCTGGTCATCCTCCAGGAGGATGGAAAGAAGGAAACACCCATCTGCCATGCACTGTGCTAGGTGCTTTCACATATATAAACATCTGTGTTGCTCTGGACGGAATATTTGTATCCCTCCAAATTTATATATTTAAGCCCTAAACCCCAATGGGATGGGATTTGGATGCGGGTCCTTTGCGAGATAATTAGGTTTAGATGAAGTCATGAGAGTGAGGCCCTCATGATGGGATTAGTGCCTTTGTAAGAAGAGGAAGCTATCAGAGCTTTCTCTCTCTCTGCCACGTGAGGACATAGAAGGCAGCAGTCTGCAAGGCAGGAAGAGGGCTCTCACCAGGAACTAAATATGCCAGCACCTTGATCTTAGACTTCCCCGACTCCAGAACTGTGAGAAATAAATATCTGTTGTTTAAGCCACCCCCTCTATAGCATTTTGTTACAGCAGCCTGAGCTGACCAAGATATGTGTTTTTGCATAAAACGTCATATGTCTGTGAGTAGATGTTATTATGCCCATTTTACGAATGAAGAAATTGAGGCCCAGGAAGGTTAAGTAAACAGCCTATGGTCAAAGAAGAAATCCCAGATCTGAAGAGTCAAATACAGGAAGCTGTCTGATGCTAAGCCCAGGGCACGAAGCTGATTGCTTTAACCAGGTGAATATAATGATTTTATTTCTGACTCCATTAATCAGACATGTAACCTGAAGTGAGTAATTGTTAACCTCTCAGTCACAGTTTGCTAATTTGTAAATGGGAATAATAGTATCCATGATTTATATTTCACGATGTGGAGGGGATCTGTTTCTCCTCCTACAGTCCTTCTCCCAGAGACCAATACAAATCAAGCTAAATTAAAAACACACAAACAAATAAATAAATACCCCCTCCTTGCAAAACAGACACTGTTTAATCCTGATATGGTACAAGAAATGCCCGTAAGATAGTCATTCTGGCTTCTGTGAAAGGCCCCTTGCTTGCAGATTCCGCACACTGTGGACAGAGCCCTGGGAATGCCCCTTCCTCCCCTCTCCCTCCTATCCCAGGATCCAGTGCCCAAGGATCTTCTAGCAGAATCCAGCAGCTGCTGACATGCCTCCTGGTAGCTTAAGGGAAGCCACCCTGGGAGTGAGGAGTAAAAGATGATAAGAAGATCCAGACACTGTGGGGAAGGGAGGAAAGAAATACATAATCTCAAAAGAAAAGTGTTCTCTTCTCACTGTGGGACGGTGGCTAAGGGAGCCTTCACCAGGAATGAAAGTGCAGGAAGTATAGCTAAGAACACAGAGCCAAGGAGCTCCACACCACATCTGCCCCCCACCCCCGACCCTGAAGTAAATTCTAGACTCGTCGAGTCCTTGCCCTGTTAACAGCGAGACCATTTGGAGCATGCATGGCTTTTGCTGTCTCCTGCCTTTCATGCAGGCCTATGGCACTCAAGTTATCCCGTTTTTTTCTTTTTGCAAATGGGAGAGAGGCTCAATTCTGAAATGTAATAAAAATTCCTTGAGTCCCAGCTTGCCGCGGCCTTGGAGGGTTTTGCCTCTGATCACTAACCCTACCTCCTTCCCCTTTTCAGTCAGGTTTGTTGAGGTGTAACTTACATACAGTAAAACTCACCTGCATTATCACTGTTTTATGAATTTTGATGAATGTGCATAGCCATGTGTATGTGTGTACCCACAGCCACAGTTAAGATAGGGAGCAGGTCCATCACTCCTGAAAGTTCCCTCTTGACCTTTTTGTAGCTAACCCCTCTGCCTGCCCTTAGCCCATGGCCACTGTGAACTGTTTCCTGTCCCTAGTTTTGCATATTCCAGAATGTCATAAAATGGAGTATTGCAGTATGCAGCCATTCAGATCTGGCTTCTTTCACTCGGCATAATGCACGTGAGATTTATCTACATTGCTGCCTGTATCAATAGTTCATTTCTTTTTATTGCTGAGTAGTATCCCACTTTGTGGATGTACTGCAGTTTGTTCATCCCTTCAGGGTTATACTCAAAAAATGATATGCTATAAGCAAAGCTTTGGGACTATTAAGTCTGTACAAATTAAGGCGGGAGGCTTGTTTGTTTATTTGCTTGTTTTTGAGGGGGTGCTCCAGTAAAGTACAAACCCTTCATGAAAGGCATTGTCTTGCCCTAGAAGATTCAATCTATTGGGCACTTAGGAAAAGAAGAGGCCAGTGGCACCGTAGGAGAATCTTAGAGGCAACAATTCCATGGGGACTGCACATTGTGGATGATTATGTCAGCTCCCAAGTGTCTTTGATCTTCTTGTTGTCCAGCTGGTTCAGTGTTTCCCTCTGCTCCCAACCCTATATGCTGCCTAGATTATGGGGGTATGATCAAAGGTCCCTCTTCATTAAGTCAGTTGCCTCAGGCCATCACTTGTGGCTTTGCCCCCCAAACCTGGCCTCCCCATATTGCCATCACACACTGACTTTTTTAGTTTTGCGTTGTTCCCATCTGCATGGGTTGGATGTTTCAGACTCTCTTTAGCTCCCAACAACTGCCGGGTTGTATTAAACTTCTACTTCCATGTCCACTGCTATAAGTCAGCTCTGCCATTCCTTTTACTGGGCTAGAACAAAATGCCTCCAGCACTTATTAAAAAATGTGTATCAATAAAAACTGGGTCGGGTACAAGACTAGGTTCTGAAGTCAAAAGAGTGACACAGCACAGACATGGTTCCTGTCTGCGCTAAGTTCATAACCTAATGGGGGTGTATGTGTGAGGGAATATGGATATGGAAGCAGGCAGTGACAATGCAGTGTGATGACATTGGAGGAAGTTAGTGTGCAATGAGAACAGACAAGAGGAGTCCCTATTTGGGTCCTAAAGGGGTGGTAAGGGAAGGATTTCTGAGGGGAAGCAACATGGAGACAGAGAGCTAAAAGATAGGTCACATGAGCAGGGTTTACCACATGGGTGGAGAGAACAATATTCTTAAGGGAACAGTCAACTAACGGCCCAGAAGTGGGAGCCCACATGGTGAGCTCTGGGAACTGAGTAGCCGGGGAAGGCACTATAGAGGTAAGCAGGGGACATGTCACCATGTGTCTTGTGAGTCATGTTAATGACTTTGTCCTCTGGCCTGAGATTACTGAAACCTATTGAATTATTTTGAGGAGATGTTGGAGAACAGTGACATGTATAGACTTACATTTTTGGAACATAACTCTGGCTACTGGTGCAGAGATTGGGGTGGCATGAGCAGAGAGTGGAGACAGAAGACTGTTTTTTTGCTCTTAGGTTTTTGTTTTTGTTTTCTAAGCAGGTGATGGTGGCCTAGAATAGGGGAATAGGAGTGAGAATAGAGAGACATGCTCTGAATTCAAGATATATTTAGAAAAGAGAGAAATATGACTGGTAAATTTCTTTATTGGTTTCAGGAATGAATGGGTGCTTGGTAAATGCTTTCTGTGTCTCAAGATACTTCACACACTCTACTCTCCATGTCTCAGAGAAAGTGACAACTGAGCTAAGTAATCAATGCATTTGTCATTATCAATGCATTTTAGGAAATGTTTGCTAAAATTCACAGCAATATTAAGATTTAAATTTCAATTAAAAAAGCATTTCTTCTTCAATGTAGATATTGTCCACAAAGAAACCAATCCTCACAAACACTTTTTGCTTCAGGGAGGGAGTCTGGAAGTTGAAGAGAAAGAGAACACCTGTAATGTTTTGGCGCAACTGAGTGGCCCTAGGACTAGAGAAGGACCCACTCACTTGTCTTTATGATGTATTTGCCCTTGACTTGGGGTGTTTCCTTATCAGAGGCTGCGAATGTCTAACAAGAGCCACTTCAGACTTTGCAAAATGCCATAAGTCAGGGTTTAAAAACCTGGATCTTTATCTGCTTTTAAAAGTTTTTTGTAGACAACAGTGGTTGAGGCAATCCACGATTGAAAGCAAGCTATAAAAAGATAGATTGATCAGGGTCAACAAGTGACTAGCTCACTGCGCATTTCATGGTATGGTTCTGCCGTTAGAAAACAAAAATAATGCAGGGAGCAGAGGTTATGTTGTTATTCCCTTAGGGGTCAAAGATGATTGATACATGGAAATATTTTTATAATTTTGAAAATTTCTCCTTTTTGTAAAAAAAGCCCATCTTCCTCATATTGGAGTATAGTCTGAGTAGAAGTCAAGTGCCATGTTGATATTTCTGTGTTATCTCTTGTTATTCATGAATTTAGGGATTAGCACACACTAGTGTATAATAGGTATTTTGCAAATGAATAAAATGACACCTCCTTTCGTTTGTTCAATAATTGTTTCTTCATATTTTAAAGTACTCTCTAGTGCTGACATTCTACTCTTTCTTGAAGCTATTGTATTATATAAGCCTGAGCTATAATTACTTTTTTTGTCCTTGATATTAATTCTTTTTAATTTTAATTTTTCCCCCTTGAACTAAAAATTTTGAACCGTATTAGCATATTAGGTGCCTATCTCTGCCATGATTATATGTTTCTTCATGTGATATGTAGCACCTTACTTGCAGAAGGATAGATGATGGTTATGATTAGGGGCATGGGAATAATAATTTCTATTCTATTTCTACTTCTTCACCTAAGGATATACAGAGTGCTAGATTGTTCCCAATTATTCCCTGCCCTCCCTCTAACTTGTCATAGAATGTCCATTGCCTCCTAGTGGACGGAGAATGCCTCCTCACCTCATCACCATCAAGGGTGGCCCTGTGACATAGTAGCATGTGAGCAGACATGACCTAAGCCATGTCCAAACAGAACCTCTAGAAGCCACCCCGTGGTTTACCCATCACTGTTTTCCCTGAGAACAGGATGGGGCCTACTTTTTCAGCCTAGATCATTCACTCTCAGCAGGGGTGATAGTACCCGCAATGGGGTAAAATTGATTCTTGGGTGGCAAAAAAAATCTTACTGTTTTTATATAGAGAGCACAGATATACATACCGTACATAAACAGATCTAAAAAAAGATTGAGAAACATTGAACTTGATCTTCAGGATGGGAAAGATGCATGCAGCAAACCCACAAAGCCATGGTCAACCCACAGCTGACATGTAACCTGAGTGAGAAATAAACTCTTGTAATTGTAATCCACTCAGTATTTGGGGTTGTTACTATTGGGTAGCTTAATGAACACTGACTGCCACAGTTATCAATCTGTTGGTCTTTACGGCCTTAACAGAACTGTGACAATTTTCATGGGCCCTAACACTGGGAAGTTTGGTTCAGAAGGTCTTGGTGTAGGGTCTGGTAATACCTAGTTTTGGAAAGCTCTCCTGGTAATTCTGATGAACTTTTAGGTATGGGGTCAGTGATGTTGGAGAACTGGTGGAATCTAGCCATCTAAGTAAATTTGTCTCAGATGTAACACTTGGTGTTCTGAGCTATTTCAAAATTATCATTTGAGGGCTGTAGCAGACACTAAGTGATGGAAAGTATCACTGGCTAAGAGATGCTATGCCAAACCCACTTGAGGTTGCTGTATTATTTCTCCAGCCGATATTTCCTCAAGTCTGAGTTGTTGTTTTTTTTGTTTTCTGTTTTTTTTTTTTTTTTCTGGGCTAGGGGGAGACTGATTTGGGAACTTGTTTGCAGAGTCTTCGGTGCTAATTTCTACCCCAGCCTCAGCCCTCCACGCTCTGGTTTGCATCCTGCCTGTGAAGACTGTGATCTGGGAATGGGAGCTTTACCTCACTTCTTGGTTCCCTACTCAACTCTTGCTCTCTTTTTATTGCTAATTAGGATCCTGGTTGGGTTCTGTTGCCTATGGACCCAGAATTTTCCAGGTGCAACTCAGTAATCCATGACAGGTCTAAGACTTTCACAGCAATCATGATTTCTATTCTCCTTTGCCAGTGGCTTCTTCAAGGGCTGAGCATAGGAGCAGTTCTGGCCAATGAGATGTGAGGAAAAATCTGTTGGGGATTTGTGCAGATATTTTTCTCCTCCTTTCGAAGAAAGACTTAGAAGAAGACATTTCTTTGTTTTCCTACTCTCTGACTTTCTGCTAGGGATGTCCAGACATGAGTAAGTGATGGTCAGAGCTGCTGCAGCCACCTGGTGATCATATATTATATATTACTGACATTTTGAAGAAGGGAGAGAGGAAAAGACAGAAAGCATTTCGGGTCTTTGATGGCACCTTTGAGCTGCTATTTTAATACTGGAAGTTCCTAACTGCAAACTTCATATGTGAGAGATTTAAATGTATTCACTGTTAAAGCCACTGTTAATTAGGCATTCTATAATGGCAGGAAAAAACGTCTCTCACGGATACAAACTTCCCTCTCCATAAATACTTTTCTAATTACTCCTGCTCACATTTTCTTTCTTTCAAGTTTCATATTGTCTCTACTACATATTTGGTTCTTGTGTCTTGCCAAGTATTTCACATATATACATCTTGCTCCTCCAAAGGTTTTGTAAGCTTCTTGTAGACAGGAACAAGATTGGCTATTTGTTATTTTAGGTGTTCCACACAATGACTTCTCAGGATGGAACGATAAAATTCTTGTTGACTACCCGAATGACGTTTATCCTACAGAGTTAGGCATCTCAAACCCAAAGTATTAAAGTCTACTACTTGCCCATGTTGATAGTGTCCATCACCAGCTGAAATTAGCCTCCTTTTTTTTTATCATTTTGATGAATTATGAATTAGCAGAGCCAGACACTGAGATACACAACGATGTTTCTATGAAGGAAACACTAATGCCCTTGGGATCGATGTAGAGTCCACTTTGTGTGTTTGTTTCTTTTTACCTCTTAGTTGTGTGTTTTTAATGACTTCCTTGGTCTGTGGATATTTGAAACATTAACATAATTATCTATCTTAACATATTGTATTTACCACCTGCTGGGAATGAAACGGTGCAACTATCACTAGTAGCTCATTAACACTAACACTAGTCGCTCATTAGCAATGTTGACCCAATTACATGTTGTATATCCCAGAGACAAATAACTGTAATTGTAACTCAAAAGTGACTTCATAAACACGAAGATTCTTTTTTTGAAATGCAAAGCGGAATGCGTTATTTGAATTTTCCACATAAATACAGGTTTAAATGAAAGAGAATCATTCAACCAAATAAAATAAAAATTCAATCTAAAGAGAGGCCATTTGGAATCAATTGGTACAACGCATATTCTGCTGTGAAGGATCAAAACACTTTCATTGCTGGGTGCAGAAATTAAACAAGTTAGCAACAATGAAAGCCAGACATGTGGTAAGTGACATCTACCCTGGCTATCAGCAGATAGTGATTTTCTTTTGGAACCATTCAGAGTATTGTCTGTTGCCTGGACAATGGAAGTCTGATGAAGCATTGATATAATCTGCCTGGAGGTTTTAAAGCTCCATTGAAGAGATGGAAAGCCAGAGAGATTTGTGTGAAAAAAATCCATTATATATACGTATGTATGTAGACATAATTAACTATGCCTTTGCCTCTCATGTGGAAGAGACCTGTATAAATAGAAGCAAATGTAGTGTGATATATTTGCTGAGCAAGAGGATGTTCTTTTACTGAGACAATTACTAGGATACAAAATTAGGCAAAGATAGCCCAGAGAAACCAAAAAGAGACAGCTCCAAGAAAGAAAATCTGTGCGAAAGTCAAGATGTTAAAAGCTGAGACATTTCTTCAATATAAGCAGACTGCTCCACAGTCTTTTTTCTGTTAATGGAAAAATACTGCCAGAGGAATGGAGCTGAGGGATGGAGAAGGAAGGAAGAACAGCAGAGGGGAGGATACAACTCTGAAACTTACTGCTCAGAGAACCAACATCGAAGATTTCTTAGAAAGTCTTAGTTCGACAAATATTTATTGCAGTTTTGGTGCCTCTTCTTGGTCTCTAATTTAACAAGGCAATGTGATTGATAAAATGCTGTATTTACCATTTAAAACGCTAAAACAACCAAACACATCCAGAGTGCCGAAAATCTCCCAGGCACTGTCATGAACACTGCAGGAGTTACTCTAGAGATGAACGTGATTTAGGGCTTAACTTTCAGGAAGACATCTCTCTCGTGCATCAGTATAAAATAGCAACAAGAAGATTGGCTGTCTCAATTTTATTTGTCAGTTATATCTCAATAAAGCTGAAAAAAAAAAGAAAATAGTCTTGGTAAATACTACAACCGAGGAACAAATGAAGTTCTAGGACACCCCTTATGAGCTCAAAGAACATGAGATACAGTCAGAGAATCTGAGTTCTGACTCATACTTACAAGGTGAATGATTTGGGGTAAAATACTCGCTCTGAGTCTCACTTCCCTTGTTTTGAAGTCCTGTTATCCTACCTATAGGCAGTTGTGAGAATCAGATGGTGCAAGGTTTAGGAGAGGTGCCTTTAAGATGGCAGCGCACACAATGAAAGTGTTAATGCCAACCGTGGGAGAGTAGGGGAAGCGGGAATTGATTCTGGCGGAGGGCACACTCTGGGAGCCCCATGAAACTCTGCAGCAGGGCTGGGGTGCTTGACTGCCTAGAATGTGCTGAGTTTGGAAGTTAATCTGCTCCAGTGAATCAATTGTAATTGACTTATGTCACACAGATTTTGCCAATTCTGCAGGAGTCTTTGATGGAAAGTCATTGGGACGTTATGTAGTTTCTTAACACGTACAATGTTAAGGAAAATATTTCTTTGCTTGCTTTCTAAAATGAGCCCCCTTAGTCTCTTTCTTCGGTATCGCTGAGGTATCCTTAATGTATTTGTAGAAGCAGGTAATCTGACCTGCCTCATGTCTTACCCCCCTGCAGTTTTGAACATGTGTGTTTTACTAGCTTATTTCAGTTTTACAACAAATCTCATGTACAGTGTTTTATCCATTTTACCAAGGAAGGGAAGGAAGCACAGACATTTGCCAAGTGACGCAATATTTACCAGGGACAGAGTAAACAGAGAAGTTGACGTCTCTACTTTCCACTATTTTCACAATACTGTTCTCTAAACTCAGCACAGATCTGGACATTTTCATACCCAGAAAGAAGTGCAGAGTCAGATAGAAAAGTGTCATCTAACTAACTCTGTCATACCACCACTATGTTGCATTACGCCTACCCCCTCCCTCCCTGAGGTGTGGTTTATTTTCATGTTTGTTTCCCAGAGTTGAAATTCTGATTAGATAGCTATCTAGGCTTTCGACACAATTAAGGTAAATGATAAGATAAATCAAAGACAATACCTATGTTTAAGGTTGTTTACATACTCATCCTAATAGCCCGACAATGGCAAGCATTTGTTTTCTGATTTTCTGACTTAAGTTAAATTCTCTCTCTCTCTCTCTCTCACACACACACACACACACACACACACACACACGCACACACTGCTGTATGGGCCACTCACCTGCTGACTGTGAAATGATTCGTGCCTTCTTGATTTGACTATGAAAGTTTCCTCCCCGGGGGTGAGGAGATCACAGCTCCAAACTTGAGATTCTAATGGATCATAGCTCCCTAGGTGTGGGATAAAAGGGGCTTCTTATATACTGTTTGAGTATTGAATTCAGAGTCAGAATCTCTTGACATCATTCCTTGCAGTCGATTCAAAACAATATCGTGTAGCAGGGGCTCCTCAATACAGAAACATGCAGTTTTACCTTTTCTGAATATATTGGAACAGCAATTAAAAAGAGAACTCGGAGGGCCGGCCCCGCGGCTTAGCGGTTAAATGCGCGCGCGCTCTGCTACTGGCGCCCGGTTCAGATCCCGGGCGCACACCAACGCACCGCTTCTCCAGCCATGCTGAGGCCGCGTCCCACATACAGCAGCTAGAAGGCTGTGCAACTATGACATACAACTATCTACTGGGGAAAAAAAAAAAGGAGGAGGATTGGCAATAGATGTTAGCTCAGAGCTGGTCTTCCTCAGCAAAAAGAGGAGGATTAGCATGGATGTTAGCTCAGGGCTGATCTTCCTCACAAAAATAAATAAATAAATAAAACTGTTAAAAAAAAAAAGAGAGAGAATTCGGAAAACAGAGTAATGTCAACTGTAGAGTTCTAACCATTGCTTTTCTCCCAAAATCAATCTCAAGATCAATCCACAGGACGTTGTTTCAATCACCAAAGTAGTCTGACTTAGTTTGAAATACAAAAACAAGTTTTGCAGGAAAAACAAATAGAAAACCCCACAAATTTTAATTCAATAAATGAAGTTCTCTTGGCAGAGTTTTGATTATCTGCAGTTGAAGGAGAAACTGGCTGCACTATATCTCTGTATATGAAGAAATATTAAGCCAGACCAAATTACCGGAATGAAATTTATCTTTTTATACCTGGCAATGGTGAGAATCAAGATAACGTGTGTGTGTGTGTGTGTGTGTGTGTGTGTGTGTATGAAGTTTGAAGTGTCAACAATCTTTTGTATCTGTTCACAGCTCTGTTTCAAAGCACTGTTTTGCAGGATATCTCATCTGATCTTCCCCTTAACACTGTGAAGAAAACTCAGGCAGTTCTATGGCATGCAAATGTCAAGTAAGATGATAATGGTTTTGACGATTAATAAAAGAAAAGGGAGAGGTATCTGTAAGACTTGTTTACCTGCCATCCCTAACCTCATCTTTGGTAACAGATCATCAGTTTTCACTGAGTATCACCTTTCTCCAGCTCTGAATTTTTGTAGTTCAAGAGTTGCTAACCTGGTAACATGACTCGGATTTAGCCAATAAGAACATATCAAGGGATTTTTTTAAAAAAGAATTATTTGGAAAAGGAAAAAGGTAACTCCTTTAGATGGATGAGTGCCAAGCATGGCAAATAAATACTGTTGGAGAAGGTCGTGGAGAGGATGTGACTGCCAGCTGACCCACAAGCTGGACCCAGGCAATCAGGGGCTCCTCACCCTCTCCCCTGTCCTTGAAGTGTATGTTCCACCTACCGTTCCCACAGTGGGAGCTGTTTTCAAGGATGCAGCCTTGAGAGAGTAATGTGTTGTTGAGACCATCTGGACAGTTTACATGACTAAACCTAGTAAAGGCTTCTATATGAACTTTTACAATTCGTGCATGGGTGTGGAGATCTACGCATTGCTCAGCCACCCAAAACAAGCCTCATCTGTAAGTTCCCTTGCTTATTAAAACTCACCTACCAATCTGGAATGGTCTACCTCTTTCTTCAGTTTCCTCTTGCCCTTCACATACAAAAGCCAGTTTCAGAATTCACCCAAGGAACTCTCAGGGTTGCTAACCAACAAACCCATTTGTGCAAAGGAAAAGAGCCCTCTTCCTCTGGGTGAATGCTCCTCATGCCAGAGTGCATGATTTTGAGAGTGGAGTGTGGGCTGGGTACAATTGTACAGTACACACTGAATAACCGCTTGCAGTAGCCCAGTCTGTTGCCATTTCTTGCATCCCTGGATCCAGCCATTCCTGCAGCCACCATATCCCTGGACTTTGCCATTACATGAGTCAATAATTTCCCTTTCTGCTCAAGGAAAGGAGAAGTCACTTGTAATCAAGTGAGTCTTGCACTTGGTGAATGGAAGTAGAGTGCTACAAACGTCAGATCTCAGGATGTGAAATTGATTGAGTCAGATGGAGTGTGGGCTGGAAATTTGTCTGTCTCTGTTAAGCTGTTGCAAAGTAAATGGTTAAAATATGGCTTACTAAATCTTGGGACTCAGAAAATGGTTTCTACTAAGACTTGAGCTTTAGTGTTTAGATAAAATTAGCCTGTGGTTTTAATTTTGTTTTGCTTTCTGACTTTTTTATGAAAAGGTTATGCCTTGTTCGCAAAATGAATTGGGAAGAATTTCAGTTGAAATGGAATCATCTCACCCTTAAACATGTGATCAAACTTACTGAGACAGCTGTCTGGGACTAATCTTTATTGAAATAATTCACTGGAAACTATTTTTTCCATAGTTCATGTTCTACTCAATTTCTCCACCTGTTATTAAGTAAATATTGCTTGCTTATATTTTTCTAGAGAATTTTCATCATTCCTGATGTTCTGTATTTATACTTTTACTTATTTCTTGATTAATCCCTGGCAGAAGTTTCTTTATTTATTATATATTTTCAAAGAACCAAGATCTTGGATTTTTTTTTTCTGGTGAGGAAGACTGGCCCTGAGCTAACACCTGTTGCCAATCTTCCTCTTTTTGCTTGAGGAAGAGTGGCCCTGAGCTAACATCTGTGCCCATCTTCCTCTATTTTGTATGTAGATTGCCACCACAGCATGGCTTAACGAGTGGTGCAGGTCCACGCCCGACATCCGTGCCAGGGAACGTGGGCTGCGAAGTGGAGCACGCCAAACCCAACCACTTTGCCACCAGGCCGGCCACAGAGTCTTGGATTTTTGAAAAGAATTTCTACTATTTATCCATTTAATATTTTATTGCTTTTTTTCTTGTGTCATTCTAATTTCCTCATTTCTATTTTTCTTAGATATATTTTGTTGTAATTTTTCTAGTTTCTGGAGTTGATTTTATTCTTTCTTTTATAATCATTAAAGTATTTAGGCTGTGGATTTTTTGCTGAATATCGCTTTTGCTATATCATTTAAGTTTGGGTATGTTGTATTCTCAGTATCATTACTTTCTAAATAGTCTACAACTATAGTTTAGATTCTTTCTTTGAACCAGAAGTAATTTAGGAGTATGCATTTGCTCTGTGTGTGTGTGTGTGTGTGCGCAACCGCGCACGCGTGGAATGTCACGTCACTGAATTTGTTTTTGTCAACCTTTTATTATTATCGTATAATTTAAATACATGATAGTCACAACACATAAGGGCCCAAAGGGAAAAAGAAATTGGAGAAGAGTCTGGTCACATAATATTAGGCGATTTTACTCACTTCAAAATGTTTTGAGAAAATATGGGAGCTGACTCTACCTGACTTCAAGATGTCTTAAAAAACCAGACAATTTCACCAGGTTTTGTAGATGAATCCACCTGCCTAAAATTTCCACTTTTTTTCTAATCTCCTCCTGATTTCCATCGCCACCTTCCATTTTTATCATCATAAATACCTGAAATCCACAATAAACAACTGGAGTCACTAACGAATGAAGCCCTAGAGGAGACTTCCGAGGTTTGCTTCTGGAGGGTTTGCTTTCTTGTTTTGATTGCCCGTGTTCCATACCATCACTAATTAGACAGATTATTTCAATCATTTCAAACATTTTTGAACCCCTAAATAATTTAATTCCCTGTGGATCCTCCCTAAACCCACCACCCAAACATAAAACTATCCTAAGTTATGGGTATCTATACATGAAGTAAAGAATGAGTTGGTTAAGATGATTTTAAGTTTTAAAAAAATATGATTGAATACTAACAAAAATGTATTGTCTTTTAAATCCAAAAATATGGCTGTTCTAGGGGTTGTTATGGTCCAAAATCATCAAGGACCCAGATTTTCCTTATCTTCCTACTCTACCTAATCTTCACACGTCATCTATATCCCTGCCCACCATGTTTATAAGAGTGTTCTAGCAGCTCCACGTGCATTGTATCTTATAGAATATTATTCAAGGGGCAGAAAACCTACTTTTACAAAGAAAAACTTTCCCAGAATGTGCCTAACAGATTTCCCTTCATTTTGTCCAGAATGGTGTCACTTGTCCTTGCCTACAGCAGTCACTGGCAAAGGTAATAGGTCGCATTTATTGGCTTAGAATGGTCAGGATTTCTTGCCTTAGGTGAGGGGGAGGGGCCTGGCCTCCCCTGAGCATTGGGCTCAGTTGATACCTTAACAAAATCAGGGGTGAGTTACCAAGGAAGGAGGAGGAATGGTTGCTGTTTAAGCAGCCAATAGTGTCTACCATGAGGAACATTAATTTCCCATCAGGAGGTCTAGATTGAACAATAGGTAAAGAGTAGACAGTGTTCTGAAGCTGGGATGACTCTGGGAATGAAGATTTCTCAATTAGACAGAGAAAAAGAGAGAGATGAAATAGACTTTAAAATCCCCTGCTCTTCAGTAAAGTTTACTTCATTTCTACTTGAATATTAAGTCTCTATAGTAATAAATAACATATAGCTGGGTTTTGACTTGGCCCAATTTGAGAATTCTTGTGTTTAGTGGGGGAATTGAACCAATTTAGATATATTGAGATCACTAGTATATTTGTTTTACTCTTCATTGTTTTTTTTAATTTAATTTTTGTTCTGCTTTTGGAACAAGTTTTTTATATTTTCCTATATTGTCATTTTTTTTTTGCTTTTATCTTATTGTCTTTATGTTTTACAAAAGCTCTCTTTGTTCCTCCAAATATCAAAATCACAAGGGAAATACTAATATGTGAGAAGTTTAACACAGTTTTACTTCATTTACTCCCACCAAATATGCTCATGTTTTGGGGTATTTTTTGATAAAAATTCTTTTTATAACTTTGTCTTCTTTTTTTTTTTCCCTGAGTAAGACTTGCCCTGAGCTAACATCTGTCGCCAATCTTCTTCTTTTTTTGCTTGAGGAAGGTTAGCCATGAGCTAACATCTGTGCCACTATTCCTCTATTTTGTATGTGGGTCACCGCCACAGCATGTCTGATGAGTGGCATAGATCTGTGCCTAGGATCTGAACCCACAGACCCGGGCGGCCAAAGAGGAGTGTACAGAACTTTAACCACTTGGCACCAGGGCCAGCCCTTTTGTTTTTGTTTTTTAATGGCAGCTTTATCGAGACATAACTCACATAGTTCACTCTTTTAAAGTGTACAATTCAGTGGTTTTTAGTATATTCACAAAGTCATATATTGATCACTGCTATCTAATTCTAGAACATTTTTATCACTCCCATAAGAAACCCTGTATCTATTAAGAGTCACACTCTGTACTGCCTTTTCCCCAGCCCCTGACAACTAATAATCTACTTTATGTCTCTATAGATTCACCAGTTCTGGACATTTCACATCAATGGAATCATACAATATGTGGTCTTTTGTGGCTTCTTTTACTTAGCATAATGTTATCAAGGTTTATGCATGTTGTAGCACGTATTAGAACATAATTCCTTTTTATAGTTGAGTAATATTCCATTGTATGGATATACACATTCTGTTTATCCATTCATCAGTTGATAGACATTTGGGTTGTTTCTACATTTTTGTTGTTACAAATAGTGCTGCTACGAACATTCAAGTACAAGTTTTTGTGAAGATATGTGGTTATTTCTCTTGGCTATATACCTAGGAGTGAAATAGCTGGATTATATGGTAACTTAATGCTTAATATTTTGAGTAAGTGTCAAACTATTTTCCAAAGCAGCTGTATCATTTTACATTCCCATCAGCAATGTTTGAGGGTTCCAATTTCTCCACATTCTCACCAAAACTTGTTGTCTCTTTTTGATTATAGACACCCTAGTGAGCATCTCATTGTGGTTTTGATTAGCATTTCCCTAATGCTTAATGATGTTGAGCAACTTTTCCATGCTTATTGGCCATTTGTATATCTTCTTTGAAGAAATGTCTATTCAAATTCTTTGCCCACTTTAAAATTGGGTTATATTTCCTTTTATTGTTGAATTGTAATAGTTCTTCATAAATTCTTCATATTAGACGCTTATTAGATATATGATGTGCCAATATTTTCTCCCACTCTATGGGTTGTCTTTTCGCTTTCTTGATAGTGTCCTTTGAAGCCCAAAGGTTTTAAATCTTGATTAAGTCCAATTTATATATTTTTTCTTTGATTGCTTGTGCATTTGGTGTCATATCTAAGAAATCATTGTCTAATACAAAGTTATGAAGATTTATGCCTATATTTTCATCTAAGTGTTTTATTTCTTACATTTAGACAGGGTTACACATGCATTTGAAGTAGACTCAGCATTCTGGATATAAATATTCACTGAATTCACCTGTTGTCAGTGCAGTACTCCTTAATGGTGCCTGACTTTCTCTGGTCTGAACATCGTCTGCTTTACTATCTTTCCTCCTCTGCCAGGATTCGAGAGGGAAAGGCATCCAGCTGCTTGGAGTAGGGGATGCAATTGGAGCACAAAGAGCTTCTTGAACAAATGTTTAATGAATACTCCTCTAGGCAGCCCCACCTCCACCTCCACCTCAGAGGCACCAGGTGCCACCAATGCTTAATTAAGATTATCAGGTGTTAACATCTGTGGGATAAATCGGGCCATTTCTGAGCTTTCCTTACCACTGCGTTGGGATCCAGCACGCTAAGTTCTGGTGAGTAAGTTGGCTCTTTTCTACTTATACTTCAGTTTAAAAAATTGTGCTGCTAGGGGGGCCTGCCTGGTGGCACAGTGGTTAAGTTTGCGCTCTCCGTTTTGGCGGCCTGGGGTTTGCCGGTTCGGATCCCTGAGCAGACCTAGGCACTGCTCATCAGGCCATGCTGTGGTGGCGTCCCGCATACAAAATAGAGGAAGATGGACACAGATGTTAGCTCAGGGCTAATCTTCCTCAGCAAAAAGAGGAGGATTGGCAACAGATGTTAGCTCAGAGCCAGGCTTCCTCACACACACACAAAAAATTGTGTTGCCATTTTATTCTTTTGTCTTCTTTTCTTATTTTTGATCTTAAGTTTGAAATAAGATCCATCCCGTAGTTTCAATAAGAATTCAGAAGGGAACAAAAGTAAATGCCTGTTTTCTCTCTGCCATCTTTATCCAGAAGTCAGAAGAAGCGTCTTTTTCTCAAGTTATTTCTTCCCTGAAGTAAAGTCAAGCTGTGCTATGTGGGTCTTCTCTTCTCTAGTTCTATCTACTTAATAATTAATGTCATTTCCTCTCACATTCTGTTTTTCTGACAGTCTTTGTTTCCAAAGTTGTGGTGAATCTTTTATAAAAATTGTCTTTATGGATATCTTAATGATAGGCTGATAGAGGTTATATTGGAATCTTCTAGTCAGAAACCATTTTGAACTGGAAACCATTGATTTTGTTTAGAAAACTGTGTGACATGATTGGATAAAAAGATAGGATTGGGGACGCTGGCTTTCGATATTACGTTCCTTAAGAGAAAACGCCTTTCACCACATTTGAAAAAATGACTTTTCCTACCACCTGAGGCCTATTTCAATATATCCAGGTCACCACACAGCACAAGTGTTCAGTGAGTGTGCTGAGGAAGCTACTTTTTTGAGAGCTTCTCTTACAGCAAAACTCCTCAAAAGAGATACCTGTAGACACTTTATCATGCTCACTCTGTGGGTAATATTCTATTCTATGACTCTAAAATGATATCAATAAAACGATGGGCCCCAAACTTATAACTCTGTCTCTGACCTCTTCTTTAAGTTTGGGCTCATTCAATCAACTACCACTTGGAAGCCTAGCAGGCATCTCAACAAAGTAGTCTTGATTTCATCCTCCTACCTGTTCCTTCCTAGGTAGTTTCTATCTCTGGAAATGACTCTACCATTTACCCTGTTGCTCAGGCCCAAATGCAAAGAGTAATTTTTGTAGGATGAGCAGCCATTCTGGTTTGATTGGGAGTTTTCCTAAGATGTGGCACTCTCAGTGCTAAAACCAGGAAAGTCTCACGCAAACTGGGATGAGTTGAACACCAAACCCAAGGTATTAAATATGCGTTGAATAAATGAATGATAGTTTCTTGGCAATCTGGTATCCTAGAGAATCATAGTATGATAGAATTGGCTAATTTAAACTAGTGGTGAACCACAGTCTGTCTCCCTTTCCTCTTTGTCATTATAAAGCCTAAACTAGAGATGTTGAAAAAACTGGAACCTCATATTGAGAACCAGCAATCAACTATTGTATCGAGGAGAGAGTTCTAAATTTGAAGTCACTTGTATTGTTCCATTCCTTCAATTTTACTTGACATTTTGGTCTCTGCATCAGTGTCCAATTCAGTAGAACACTGTTTGGATGAGATTCCCTAGCACAGTCCCTGCGTGTTATTGGAGTTATAATTGGGTTAGGATTATCCATTCTTCATGTGGTTAAGTAACAGCAATAACAACAACAAACATTTCTTTTTAGGTCAAATCTTTTGTTTTCTGGTGACAGAAATTCAACCTCAACTGGCATAAGCCCAAAAGGGAAATTATTGGTAAAAATTCATTTATTAAAAAAATTTTTAGACACTGGGGATAAAACAATGAATAAAATAGAATATCTTATCCATTGAGAGAATCAATAAGACTCATAATAAATGTAGAGGCAGGATAACTACTATGAGGAAAAGAAAGTCAAGATAAGGTAATAGAGTGAAAGGGTAAAGTAAGTAGTATGGAGGGAGCTGCTGTCTTAGATAATGTCAAACACCTCTCTGAGGAAGCAATCATTGAGCAGAGGCCTGAATGAAATGAAGGAGTGAACCACATAAAGGTCTCGGGAAGGAACATTCCAAACAGAGGGAAGAACAGGAGCAAAGGCCTGCTTGGGGAATAGCAGGTGGTCAAAGAGAGTCAGGTGGGGAGGAGAAACGCAGAAGATGAGGCCAGCAAGATGATGGGGTTCAAATCACTGCAGGCCTTTAAACTGTAGAAAGGGCCTTGGTTGTATTTTATGTATGAAGAGAAGCCAGGGGAGGACTTTTGACCCTTCTGGCTGCTGTGTGGAGAATAAACATTAGGAAGGCCTGCTGGAAGTCTCTCCATTTATCCAGATGAGAGATGATGTTGGCTTAGACTAGGACGGCAGAGGTGAAGAGAAGTGCAAGAGAGATCCAAAAGGATATGATAAATTTGTTGTGGGTTGAGAGAGAGAAAGGAATCAAATGTGACTGCAAAGTTTTGGCCTGAGCATCTTAGAATGAATAGATTTGACATTTACCTTGTAGGAGACTTGGGGTTGGGGGTGGTGGCATATCTGGGGAGGGGAAGAGTTTAGTTTTGGACACGAGTTGGAGAGTCTCATCAAATGTGCAAGTGGAAGTGTTGAGCAGGGAGTTAGGTAAACAAATTCGGAATTCCAGGGAAACACTGGGGCCAGAGACATAAATTGGGAAATGTCTGTGAGTAGATGGTATTTAAGGCTATGAGATTGGGTGAGACAACCTAGAAAGTTGAAAATAGGGACGAAGTCTAAAAATTGAGTCGTGGGGCATTAATGAGGTGATATCTGCAGGGCACTTAGAGCAAAGTTATCTAGCAAGTATTAATGATAACTGCTTATAAGTGTTTATTAAAGTGAATAAATACTCTAACACTTAGCAACTTGGCAACAGAGACTGAGGAAGAGTAGCCAGCAAGGTAGAAGGAAAAGTGGGAGAAAGTGACAATTATTAAAGCTGAAGGGGAAAGTGATTGAAGCAAGAGGATGTGATGAGCTTTTCTTAAAAGCTGCTGAGAGATCAAGTTACATGAGGCCAAAAAATGAAAGTTCCCTGGTGCAATTAAACTGGATAGTCTAAGAGGGAGATGGAAATGGAGGCATCATGCTTCGGGCTGAAGAATAGAGCAGTCCAGTTGCTGTGTATTTAAGGCTATGAGATTGTCAGCTGGGGGTGAGAGGAAGACAAGTTCCTGAGCCCATGGGGGGCTATGCCTCGGAGGTGGAGGTGGGGCTGGCAACCAGCATGAGTGCCTGGAAGAAACACACATTAAGTACAGTTGCGTTGAGAGCCTGAGCAAGTGACTCCCCATGAAGAAAGTCAAGCCATCTGCAAGGCTGCTCAGCTCCAAGTGGACAACAGTGGCTTTGGCAGTAAGCTGGGCAAATGAGATTCTGCTTTGGATGGAACAACAATTCTGGACAGATGATAAAACCTGGTGCCAATGGTGTATCTTGGGGCTGCAGCTACAGTAGCTGCCTCTGCAATTGTGGGCTGAAAGACCTCTTTTGGAGATGGGTTAATAATAATACTGGGGACTCTAATATGATATCAGGCAGGCTGAGAGTTGAGCAGAACTTAAGTTGATTTTGCCAAATGAAAGCACATACATTACTTGCACCTCAAGTAAATGGTGGAGCAATTTGCATCTAGTACACTGACATCTCTGCCTGTGACTGTGTTCTATTGTGAGTGCTCCAACATCACTTCCATGTTTCTGGGTATGAGCAATGTTGGGGTAGCCTTAGTTTCAGTCTTGTCCATGTTGTGGTGGCCTCAGTTTCAGGGGCAGCTTTTCCTTTAAGATGATTGAGAATGATCAGGGGTGACCGTGCAATTGGCAGAACTCTCAGATATAGACGTGTGATGCAGATCTACCTTTAACGATTCCGTTTCCTGCCAACACAACCTTTCTACAGCCTTGTGGAAATAATCTTTGCAAGCTGTCTCCTATGGTCTATTTTCCCTGGCACTGGATAAGGTCTCATGCACACTGAACATGCCAGTCCCCTATGGTATGTTGATTTGGGGCATCTCCATCACTAGAGGTAAATGTGTATCAAAGGATTCTATAGTTACGTTACCTTGAATAGCCCCAGGATTTAATTATAAAGTTTCCGTAAACTCTGGCAGCATAGAATTTCCGACCTTCAAATTGCTGGGAATGGCAGCTAAACATTTAACACCAAGGTAGTCATTTGGCTGAGTAACTCAAATGCAGTTCTAAAACGTCATATGGAAATAATTACATGCTTTTGGCTAATTTATACTATAGGTTTATGTGTGTGTGTGTATGTGTGGATATGTGCACATATGTACTACTAATGTAATTATATTAATTTTAGGTATTCTGGTGCTTGCTCTTTATTTTGGTACCTAGAAGAATAAAGTGTTTTAACAACAGTGAGGAAGTTCTTAAATGCAGCCTTGATCACATCTGTTGACCACCAACCTGCCATGTTGAGGTCCTGGTGGCTGCTGGGATAGGTTGGTAGATAAGAACTGGATGGACGCATAGCTGGACTTGAGATATTGCCCCACACCGGTAGCTGAGCTGCAGCTGCTCTGGAAGGACATGCGATAGCTGAAGCAGGTGCATGTCTAGATAGGAGTAAATCAGTAGGTGTACATCTGTCTGGCAGGGGCACATCAGGGGCAAATGGAGGGTTGGAGCAATCCATAGGAGCAGAGCCCAGAGCTTCAAACAAGTTTGAATGGCCAGCCAAAGTTCAAAGGCCAGAGATCACTGCAGGTAACTAAGGTAGTGGGGTCAGGAATCCAGGCAAAGAGATCAGACATTTCTTCAGAGTACCAGTAGCAGGCAAGGTCGTCTTTCTGAACCATTTAGTCTCAACCGAGGGGTGGGGGGAGGAAGTGGGGAGTTATCCTTATTAGTGCAGGAAACAGTCTTCCTGTGTGTCCAGCCAGGTGGAGATTAATTTATATATTCAATCAATGTTTGAGATTCAACACTTGACACAATAATAGGCATCGGCCTAGCTCTCACAAAGCTTATAGTCTGCTGGGTAAGACTGACATGAAATATACATTTTAATATTGAGTAATGAGGGCTACAGTGAGAGCAAATTCCAGTCTGGAAAGAGAAGTGAGAGGCAGAAAAAGGAAGGCTGCTACTGCCCCATAGTTTGGGCCATTTATGTCCCTCAGGCGCAGCTTTAAGTTCAATTGCTGGGCTATTCTCCCTGCCCCTGTAGTCCCTGAACACTCCTAGCTGAGGTTACTTCAAACTGATATGTCAGTCCCACCCTAGTCCTGTCTGGGGGGGCTAAGTTGAAGGAGCCAGTGACTCGCTTGGCCATCACTCATCATGCTTTGCTGGTGACACTGTAATTCCACGGGAACAGGGCTCTAGCCTCTATCATTGGTGACAGTCTCACCTTTCCCCAGTTCTTCAGGAACTGGGTCATACCACCTTATTCCCAGGAAAGGCTTCCGTGCCTTGAGTGTGTGTTCCTCCAGGATAGCATCCCCTGCCCCAGATCAGACTCCAGGGACAGGTCGCCAGCACCTGCTGTTGACTCTTCCTCCTGCCCACCACAGACCTGCCTGGAACTTGGCCCTCTGGGCGCATTTCATCCCATGCTCCTTCCCAGCTTGGGTGGACATCCTCCATCTTTAACTTGGTGGAGTCATTCTGCAAATCCTTCTGTCATGCTGCCTTTTACAGATAGATTTCTAGGCCTTAGAATTTTTTTTCTTCATATATCTCAAATTTTAACCTTTAGCATAAAGTCTGGTTTTTGTCAGAGTAACCAGATCTACACATTTCCTTGGGTGTACCCTCTTCTGGTCGGACTGTCTGTACCCTTCCCTGGGGCCCCAGTTCTGGGAATGACATTTACCTTAAGTCATTTATGAAAGAAATGCATACGACTGAGTAGATTTCCAGCTTGTTGTATTCAACTGTAGAGTTCCTCAGGGTGGGACTTCTCTCTCCTTCTTTGGACAGGATGACCAGCATTTATTTATTTTGTTTCAAGTATCTCCGGGGGCAATATGCTTCAGAAAATGCACGACAACGGCGAAGTCTTCTGAAATAATTACTGTATTTCCCTGGCCAAATCTGACTCTTAATTATATAGCTTTTCTAGTTCAAAAAAGTGTACATAAAAAGCTCTAAAAGCTGTATGAGAAGGATGAAGTCTCTTTGCTTATTTCCACATGATTTTTTTTTTTGTGTTGGACTAAAGTGCTAAACTCTCAGATTTTACTTTAGGAGGAAATTCATTGGTTTCCTCATCCATATTGCTGATCATCACGACCATAAATAAATATCCAGTACTTGTTTGTTGGAGAGAAGAGATTTTCTTAGACAGCACATCTGACTATTAAGGATAATAAAAAGGTTCTTGTCTAGAAAGTAATCTTTATTTTTTAACTGCCAGATTTAAAAATAATATTTAGTATTAAAGACAAATTGCTGTAGTAGTGTTCAATGAAATATATTTGAAATCAAATCAGGGCTTTCAAATATTAAAAAGTAAACACAACAATGTGAACTATCTCTTTGAGGACATACTCTCTACACAGATATATATGAACATATTTAATATTATAAAAAAAACTGTATGGGGCCAGCCCAGTGGCGTAGTGGTTAGGTTCGCACGCTCCACTTCCACAGCTTGGGGTTCTCCAGTTCGGATCCTGGGCGCGGACCTGCTCACCGCTCATCAGGCCATGCTGAGGCGGCGTCCCATATGGAAGAGCTAGAAGGATCTACAACTAGGATACACAACTATGCACAGGGGCTTTGGGGGAAAAAAAATCTAAAAAAAAAAAAACCACAAACATAACTTTCCACATAATATATGTGTTTTGAATAGGCCTGCCAGACTGCTGATGGGTAGGAAACCATGCTTAGGAAAGCCAAGGCAGAGGGAAAATGGGGAGCTTGTGTCACGGCAATAGTTTATAGGCAATTAGGATTCATTAATCAAAGATGGCTACAGAGGTCAAAACTGAAGGTTGTAGAATGACAGATGGTTATTCTCTAGAAACAGTCTCAGGAATATTTATCTAGTTGAGAGTCATCACTGGAGGAAATGAAGACCCAGTTGGGGGGATGTGATTTATTACATGTAGTGGTATGTATCACATACATTATTGTAAATAACAGTGTAAGATAATATAAAATAAGTGGTAGTTGGTTCGGCTCAACAGATATTTGTTGAGACCTACTTTGTGTCACACAGTGTACTAAGAGCTAGGGCTACAAAGATAAACGTCACAAGAATCTGCACTGGTGTACAGAAGAGAATACATGAAGAAACATGACATTATGGTGCTTGAAAGTATTGACTCCAAAGCAGAGCTGCCTGAGTTCAACTTCTGTTTCTAGCATTTACTAGTTCATGATTCAGAGAAAGTTACTTAATATCTCTCTCTTGATTTTCCTATTGTAGTAATACTGTTACCTACCTCGTAGAATTGTCACTTAAGGAATTCTATGTAAAGCACTTGGAACAGTGCCCAACACTAGTAAGCAATCAGAGTTCCCTACAATTATTACTGTATGATTTCAAAATAGTGATGTCGAAGGTGGATTTTGTGTTGAGCTCACACAAAACAATATTGGGTGATAGGAGGAAAATATTAAGATGTCTATTTAGATTTTTAACCTCAAAATAAGAAACTAAGCTTCATGAATGTTAGCATAGAGGTTGAAACTGGGTTCCCATTCAGTAGTATGGCAGAGAGTTGTGTGTCACAAGAGTGTAAGGAAGGAGCTCAGAGGGTTGGAAGTATGTCTTCACTCATTTGTTTGCTTTCAGTATATTGAAATACGTTGCGTGTGACCCATGCTTGGATAAGTGGATTAGGAGATTGTTTAGTTTTTGAATTCTTTTATTTTGTAAATTTTTATTTTGGTATTTCAAACTGAAAGAAGACTTGCAAGAATAGTATAAGGATTTCCTGTGTACCCTTTACCCAAATTCACCAAATGTTTATGGTTTTTTCTCAATTTTCTTTATCATTCTATGTATTGTGTATGTATCTATGTGTGTATTTTTTTCTGAACCATTTGAAATATGTTGGAGACATTGTGCCATGTCATCCCTAAATATGTCACTATGTATTATGGAAGAACAGTGAAATCCTGTTAAATAACACTGCTCAAAATCAGGAAAATTGAGTGTTGATATAATCAATGATCCCTGCTCCAGGATGCAATCCAGGATCACACTTTACATTTAGTTGTTATGTCTTTTTAGTCTCTTTTAATCTGAAACAGTTCTTTAGCTTTACTTGGTTTTTCCTGACCTTGACATTTTTGATGGATTCAGATCTGTAGAATATACCTATTATTTTGCAGATTATGCCTCAATTTGGATTTGTCTATTTCCTTATGATTGGATTCAAGTATGCATTTTGGGCAGGAATACCACAGAAATGGTAATATGAACGTCTCCCTGCACTGTGTCCAGAGGCATTTGATATTAGTTTGTCTTTTTACTGTTGATGTTAAATTTAATCCCTTGATTAAGATGGTGTCTATCTAGTTTCTCCACTATAAAGTTACTATTTTGCCCTTTGTATTTAAGTAGTAGTTTTAGGAGAGATAATTTAGGACTAAGTAAATATCCTGGTTCTCAAACTTTCACCAACTTATTTTAGCATTCATTGATGATTTTCTGACTAAATAATTCCTTCTGTGTTTATCAGTTGGCATTTTACTATAAGAAAGAACTCTTCTTTCTCTTATTTACAACAATATGAACTCATGGATTTTTACTTTATGGATTATAGCCAATTACTATCATTTTGAAGCTCAAATTATCCCATGTTTGGCCAGTATGAGGCCCTAGAAGCTAGTTCTTGAGTCTTTTTTACCTGTCCCTATTCTTCTTTTTTTTTTTTTTTTTTTTATGAGGAAGATCAGCCCTGAGCTAACATCCATGCTAATCCTCCTCTTTTTGCTGAGGAAGACCGGCTCTGAGCTAACATCTATTGCCAATCCTCCTCCTTTTTTTTCCCCCCCAAAGCCCCAGTAGATAGTTGTATGTCATAGTTGCACATCCTTCTAGTTGCTGTATGTGGGAAACGGCCTCAGCATGGCCAGAGAAGTGGTGCATCGGTGCACTCCTGGGATCTGAACCTGGGCTGCCAGTAGCGGAGCACGTGCACTTAACTGCTAAGCCACGGGGCCGGCCCATCCCCATTATTCTTTGAGCATTTCCTTTCTCATACAATAAGATGTTCCAGGCTCATTTCTACCTTGTCCCAGCCCTGGAATTAGCCTTTCCTCCAAGGAGCCTGATTTCTTTTAGTACAAAATGGTAGCAGACTAGGAAAAAAGTTCCCTATCATAAAGGGAGACGTCAAGTAATTTTGTCCATCTTTCTAGGGTCTTGATAAAAATAAATATCCCTTAAGAGTTTCTGGATATAGAAATGCTACCATTCAGGTTTGAGGTTCGAATTTATATACCCTGTGTGGTCTAGGAACCCTCAAATGTATGTATTAACCAAAATATTAACATTAAAAACTTCCTTCTGGAAAGCTGCTTTAGTAACTGGCAGAGAAAGTACAAAATCTCTTTGGAGGGATGAAAGTTCAACCTAGGCTTCAATATTCCCCCAGATAAATCCCCACTGAATATGAGCTCACAATCCACAATTATGAGCCACATGAGGAAACAGCCTTTCTTGAGCTAGAGTCAGCAAAAGCAATAGTCAAATGTGACTGTGCCTCATCCTCTCCCAAGTAAAACACTTCATTTAATAGACTTATCAGAGAGGCCACTAAATTTGTTAAAAATTATTAGACATAAAATACAGCATCGAAAACATAAGGAAAGGACAGGACGCTATATTAAAAAACAATTTGAAAAGAACCAGATTAGATTTTAGAAAAAGAAAAACTATCGTTGAAATTAATCTGCTTTTAAATTCATCCATTGACTTTTAAAATACAGATGAGAGGGACTAGTGAACTGAAAGATAACTGAAGAATTTATATACTATATCTCATAAGAAGGTAAGCAGACAATGTGAAGGAAAGATTAAGAGGCATAGATAAAAGAAGAAGGTCCAACACTTAGTAATAAGAATTCTAAAATGAGAGGATGTGAGAGAGACAGTATTCAAGGAGATAATGCTAGTGATGTTCCAGAATTAATGAAAGATATTAATCTATACATACCAGCGGGAAATTGTGGAACATCTTAAACAAAGAGAAGATCTTAGAAGCAACCAGAGAAAAGAGATATTGACTAATTATAGTATACAGCTGTAACAGTTAACAGGTTGTTTGAGAATTCAATACCCAGAAAACAGAAGGAACACTTGTATAATTTTGTTAATCAAACTTTAAAGTCATATACTCTGTCCAATATTTTGCAAAAATTTACCAAACTGAAGCATATGCATAGGGAGCAACATTTGAGACTACCTACTGAGTTACAAAGGCAAAAAGCCACATGCCAACAGGGAAATACTCATTCTTCTTGTTACGGCAAGAATGGCTGATTTAACGAAAGAAAATAATCACAAGCTAAACTCATTCATCACCGAATACTTGGATGACACATTTGAAAACATTGCTGATGGTTTGAAGAGACAAATTTTTAAATATAGAGTATGAGAGGTTTGCTATATAGTTTAGGGAAAGTACATTTATTAACAAGTTTCAGTGTTTATGGTATTTGCTAGATTAGGTTTAAATATTGAAATAGATGAAGGACTAATTTGTGATTCAAAAAGGAAGGATATACTAGAGAAGACATACTCTCCACAGTAGGAATGCTTAATATTAAATAGTATTTATCAGAAAACCAAGTGGAATCACTGACAGAACAGCTGCTTTGATTGGAATAAAAATATATTTTTAAGTTCTAGATTAGGTTTACACAGGACCCCATATGTGAAATTTATTAACTGAACAACTTATAGGCAAAACATTTCAGTAAACCAGTTGAAGCCTGTGTTGCACAAAGTTGTAGGAGGTCATCAATATAGTCAACTTTAGGTATCAAGTCCTTTTAAAATATAGTTGTGTTTTTAATACTATCTAATGAGTCGTGTAGTTACCATAAAAATCTTTTGTATCACACAGTGATTCACGGGTTACCGTACGGCAAAGTACTTAGACTTATCTCATTTATAAATACTATGAATGTATACATAATCTTAGAAAGATATGTGTTCTATATTGGCTGACATTTTGTGGTGACAAATCTCTCTTTCCATGGTATTGAATGGTGTGTTACTAAGCAGAAAATAAAAAGTGAAAAACCTGTCTGTTAGGTAAGGTGACTTTTTTTTTTAAACAATGAATAAGAAAGTAATTACCTTCTCCTCCCTTCCAAAAAAGAAAATACAAAAACCAGAAAAATCACCAACACCAATATCATCAATCTGTGGATTAATGAGTTTTTTTTAAAAAAAGCCTGTTTCAAAGTGTTTTTGTTGTTACATTTTCCCTATAAATAATGTCATAATTAAACATTATATCTGTATTAAATTAGAAACAATTTTCTAATACATGATCCAGTTGTGTATTTCAGAGTATCTTGAACGCATTTGTCTAAATATAGAAAATCATAGAGCTTATCGATTAGGTTGTAAGAGCAACTGATTGACATCAGAAGAAGTAGAAATCCATTAACTGAAGAGTTGGTGGGTGGCATTGAGAAAGGGGAGAATATTATGATTTACTAAATGCAGCCAATAATGTATTTCTTCCATCTAAACATATAGAATTTTGAGGTATCATTTTCAGCTATGGAGCCATTGAAACAGGTGTTGAAATAAACTGAATTTAGACCCAGACTTTTGTCACTGTATTACAAAGTATGTAACTGAGATCTTAAAAATATAACGAAGCAGGGCTGGCCCCGGTGGCCTAGGGGTTAAGTTCAGCGCTCTCTGCTTCAGCAGCCTGGGTTTGGTTCCCGGACACGGACCTACACCACTCGTAGGTGGCCATGCCGTAGTGGTGACCCACATACAAAATAGAAGAATATTGTCACAGATGTTAGCTCAGGGTGAATCTTCCTCAGGAAAAAAAAAATGAAGTATATTCAATCACATTGCATTCTCTCTGGAGTAAAATGATTTGACTCTTTATAATAAAGTTCTAATTATTTTAAATTATAATTTAATATTAATAATAAAATATTTTAATTATCATTTAAATTTTTGAATGTTTTCTAAGTAAATGAAATGTATTAAAACAGTTATACATGATTTAGGGTTGTATTAAACACATTTTTACTGACATGGGCTCACCTTCCGGTTGGAGGCCAGATGACTACAGCAGGGAGAAGTCGGCATAGATGTGGTTGCTAATGGATGCTTCACAGAGGGATGTGACAGTGCAGAAGGGATTAAGATTTAGAAGGCAGAGTCTTTGCATCAGGGTTAGAATGACTGCAAATAGATCAGTTTTCCCAGAGTAAAGGGGGAATCAATCAATCAGCAAATGTTCCATCAGTATCTACCATGGGCTCGACTCTGTCCTGAGACATTGAACTATAGAAAGCTCTGCCTTTAAGGAACTGGAGTCTTTCACTCAACAATTATTTGCTGAGTACCTTTTGTGGGCTTTTATTGCTGGTGAGTACTGGGATACAACGCAGCTAGGATACTTGCTTTCATGGAACTTACTGTATAAGGAGATAAGATTAAAGGTAAGTGACAATTGTAGACAGTTTATACCAAAGAACCTAATAGATGGTACAGATCGGTTGAGAGAAAAGGCAGATTTTTGCCAAATAGAAAGCTTGTGGAATTTCCAATCTCATTTCTTGCCACTCTCATCCTGGTTCCAGGTCCTTCACCATCCAAAGCTTCACCATAACACACCCTGTTATCCTGACCTGGAGTGCTCTTTTGATGTCTAGCTCCTTCTCATATCTTAAGCCTCATCTCAAATGGCTACCCTGCAGAGAGATCTCTGACCACCGCTGTAAGGAGCAACCTCTCCACGGATACCAGTTGTTCTCTATTGTAGGTGGTTCCCTTCATAGCAATTTTCATAGCTGGCTATTGCATATTAATTTGTTTTCCTGTCTCTTCCTTCTCTTTCCCCCACCCTCAACTAGAATGTGAGCTTAAAGCACCATTGTATACCTAGTTATACCTAGCACACAGCACGGGCATAAAAATAACAATTATTTACTCAACAAATGAAAGAAATAGAAATCAAAATTGGGTCTTGGAGGGTGAGTAGAATTTGGATAAATGATAAAAGAGGAAGAGGCATCTAAGGATAGGGAAACAATGGCCTCAGAAAAAATGAAGAGGTGAAATAGTATAAATATGTTTGAAAGACAGAGATAAGGCCAATTTAGCTTGAGTAGAAGGCTTGAAAAATATAATGGCTGGGCAGAACATGGAATAGGAAATTCAAGTCAAGTTGTAGGAGACTGAATGCCAGCCTAGGCATATCACAAGGCAATTTGGACTTGATCCTGTACCTCATCCACAAGGAGCCACCAAACTTTGATAGAAATTGTAAGTTAGAAAGCTCAAACTGACATGTCCCTTGGCACTGAGTGCCTGAACACATTGTAACAGTTAAGAGTTGCTGTAGAGATTTCTGTTCAGACAATGATAGGAAGAGTTTTGGTTGAATGCATGTGGTATTGGGGAAGAGACGGGACTACTTACAGGTAGAACTCTGATTTCAGTGAATCTGCTGAATCGAGAGGAGACGGACGGCGTACTTTGAAATCCAGGATGTAGATCCCATTTCCTTTTCTTCTAGATGTATCCTACTTTAAAAGACTTTTCAAGAGGCTTGACTCTAGGCCTCTAAGTTATAGACCAACCACCAATCTCTTTAAAAATTTAGGCTCTGCCATTTATTTGGGATGACGGGCAAGTTAGAGTAACTTTTACAGGTTTAACATCTAAAATTGTAGAATGGATAGAATAATGCCCTCCTTGTGAAGATGACAGAGAATGTATCTTCACCACTGGCATGTTTTACACAATATACTTTATCCCTAATATTTGGCTTTATCCCACCCCAAGGACAGTTAAATAAGGTATAGAAATGTTCCCTGTTTGGCACTTATACAGCCTAACTAACCTAGTGCATAATTTTCTCTGCAATTATGATAGATCTATCAATACTCTCAAGGCTTTCAGTTAGACTTTTCCTGTTTGTTTACATATCTCTGAACCTGCTAAAAGCCAGAAATGTTTTCCTAGGACCAGAATATCTTGTTACGAAAGTGTTTGTAGGCAACTTTAAGCTGGAATTCCATATTTTTTTCTTATAACCTTCCAGTCCCAAACAGCATTTTCCATATTATTTGTTGTGAAAAATGGATATTAGAAGAGTCGTCTGTAAATTGTTTTTACTTTTAAGACCTTGAACTGAGGCAGTGTAGTTTGAATCTAAATGGTCCGCTTTCTGGGCCCAGCTTTGGAGACAAGTGGTAGGTAGTCCTGAATGTGTCACTTGGTCACTTTGGACCTTAGATTCCTTACCTGTCAATTGAGGGTTTGGATTAGATAACTTCTAGGATGCCTTCCCCTTGTAAGATGGTAGGATTTTTGGAGGAACTGTATCCTCTTAAATTCTTTGACAATTGCTGCAAAAAGAAGTTTCTGTGTGGTGTGAGAGGTGACACCACATAACCTCTAAGGTCTTTTCAGTTTCCAAATTCTGTGACTAAATGGATTTCATAGATTCTCACAGATAATAGCTGCTTAACGACATTGACATCATCCACTTATCCATGTTAGTAAAACTATTCATTTCAAAGCTTATAAATATTTCAGAAAACATGCCGGAATTTCATCTCTCCATCTCTGCTTAGATCATCCTTAGGTAATTGTCACTTTAAGGTCCCCACGACCTTTGTGCAAAGAAAGTTATCCAGGGTGCACTGAATACTGTCCTGTAAAGTCAAGCTACACAGTCTTTATTCAGATCTTTAGTGGCTTTGTGTCCTTGGACAAATTAACCTCTTTAATATCGTCTATGTTACCAAATATAGCAAAAACCATGAAATGTTATTTACCTGTTGAGTGGTAGGAAGACATACCTGGACTGGGGCAGTGACTGGACTCTGAACACTAGCACTTTCTCCACTTGGATGATAGCACCCAAAGGACCACACTTGCTCCCAAAATTGCATACAAGTTGGAAAAAGTGGAGTTGTGTCTTAAGCTTTACAGAAATACTGACTGTGGCTAGGCTGTGATGTGAGTACTAGTTAGTACCTGGAGGGATATTTGTATTTATCATTTTATTTGTCCATTAAGAAGATTGTCCTTCGGGGCTGGCCCCGTGGCTTAGCAGTTAAATGCTACTGGAAGACTGGGTTCGGATCCCAGGCGCACACTGACGCACCGCTTGTCCAGCCATGCTGAGGCCGCGTCCCACATACAGCAACTAGAAGAATGTGCAACTATGACATACAACTATCTACTGGGACTTTGGGGAAAAAAATGGAGGAGGATTGGCAATAGATGTTAGCTCAGAGCCGGTTTTCCTCAGCAAAAAAAAAGAGGAGGATTAGCATGGATGTTAGCTCAGGGCTGATCTTCCTCACAAAAAAAAAAAAAAAAGAAGTTTGTCCTTCAATGTTTGTCCTGTTCCCCCCTTTAGTTTCTACCAAACCTTCAATAGAAGGTGAGTGATCTCCTTGAGAGTATTTGTATAAATTTATTTTTGTATCACCATTACATTGCCTAGCTCAGTACCAGCACATAGCATCATCTAAATATATGTATACTTGCTGAATTAAACTTTAATTTTAATGACAAGTGGGTATGTATAAAAGAAAAAGGAGCTATTATTTGAAGAACATTTACTATATGATGGTGATAGTGCTAAGTATGTTAACATAATATACTTCATTCAATACTATGAGGTAGGAACTATTGGTATCCACTTCTTAAAAATGAGGAAATTGAGACAGAGAGAAGTTAAGTAGCTTTTTCAAAATCCAAATATGCTAAGTGTGGTTTGGACTCGGTAGTTCACTAGACCCCTGTCCTTTTAACTACCACAATATAACTACTCCTGTGCAATTTGATCCAAGCTAGATGATCTGAATGTGGTAATAAATGGCGAATAAGTGTTATTTTGACTCAGACTCACAGATAACATTGATAACTGTTCAAAAATTTCTTTCCCGCCAAGCTCATATGTGGCTTCAAAATCAGCCTTAATACAGTGTCACTGCATAAACTGTGTATCTGTTGGAACAGCCACATAAGTTGAAGTCCATTTGCCATCTCTGGATTGGGTATAAGTTGTGGTGTACTTGACATAGCACCTTGTGTTCCCAGCCTTCACAGCCACGGCGTCTCCCCTGAGGACCACAGCTAAGTGTTCAATGGCCTATTGGATATCTCTGCTTGGATATCCGATAGATACAAACATGAAATTATTTGTTTACTCTCTGACTCTGCTATGCCTACACTTCTTTTTAAGGTCCCTGTCTCAGTTGATGCCAACACCATCTCTCCAGTTGCTTAAAGAAATAAAGTAATTTGTGCTCCCTTCCTCTCCTTCAACCCCTGACAGCCACCAAGTCCCATTGACTTTCTAAGAAGCTCTCATATTGGACACTTTCTCTACACTCCTTTCTCTACTATATTAGTTTAAGTCTTTATCAGCCACCTAATGGGTCTCTTGCCTGCAGAATCTATTCCTTCCAATCTCTCTTCTTTCTGTGTTCTGGATCATTCCACTCCTTGGTTAACACTCAGCAAGTTCCCATCTCCCACAGGATAAAGTCCAAACTTCTCTTGTGCCTCTCACTGCTTCTTGCCATTTTGCTCAAGCCTAATCCTGTATCCACATCTCAAGTCCCTCCACTCCCTCTCCATGCAGCTATGGCAGGGATTTACAGTTCTGAAATACACGGTAAGTTTTCACAGCCTTTTCTCAGGCCATCCTTCTGCCCCAAACACTCTTCATTATTTCTTCTCCTAATCAACTCACCTTTCAAGATCCAACTGAAAAGCTTGTTTCTGTAAATCTGTCTTTGATCACTTTTATTTAGGAATCTCATTTTTCAATCTTATTCTAATTTTTTATTAATACATCCAACAAATATTTTAATAGTATATGTTAAGCACTATGCTCGTCTGGTCAGAGAGACAGCTGTTAATCAAATAATCACATAAACAAATGTGAGGTATAGATTAAAAAAAATAGCCTTTAATAACCTTTAACCTTTAATCATGCTCTACAGGATGAGTAAGAGTTAGCAAGATGAAGAGCAACGAGCAAAGGCAGAAGGATTGGCACGCTTATTTTAAAAGCCCTGTGGCAGGGAGCATGGCCCTTCAAGGGATTGCATGACGAAAGGGAGGGGGATTCTTGGCCTATGATGAGACTAAAGGAGGGGGATGATATGATCCTATTTGTGTTTTGGAAAGATCACCCTGGCTCCAGTCTGTAGGGCAGATTGGAGAGGTGCCAGAGCGCATGTGGGCAGAGCAGTTAGATGCTATTCTAGTCACCTGGGCAGTGATGTAGATTAGAGATCTGGGGGGGGTGGTGATGGCAGCTGCTCCAGATGAGCAGACAGGCTTAAAATGTGGTAAGGTGGTCACATCAATAGTCACGGTGAGAGATTACATTTGGGAGTGAGGGTTTGAGCATTAGGTCTCTCGTTTGCATAATTAGGTAAATGGTGAGATGGAGAACACTGGAAGAGGAGCCTTTTATTATTTATTATTATTATTATTATTATTATTATTATTACTGTTGTTGGAAATGGTGATGACATGCAAACGGGAAGAATCTCATCAGTTTACCTACCGTATTCATTACAGTAGGTAATATGGGCATGTCTGCAATTAGCTTGTGAGCTCTTAGGGTCCAGGAAACACTTTCTACTTTTACGTATTACACCAGAGCTTAGCTCATAGGTTTTTTTGTCTCATAGCATGACATTCCTTAAATTAAAAGAAAAAACACACTTTAAAGTTAAGCACAGCAATATTTTAAAAAACCACCACTTTCAATATCAGTAAGACATAGTATAAGATTCAAAGAAATAAACACAGAGGCATTATTCATTATTAATATCTTTTTTTTTTCTAATTTGGACAATCAAAGCTTAATCCAACCTTGATCTTATTTTTCAACTTTACAATAAACCTTTTCAAAATATTCAGAACTCTTTTCTAGATTCAGAACTCTCCTAGAAATTCTTCTAACCTCTCCTAGCATCAGAGTTTGTCCTCGACTACTGTCCTCCACCCCTTTTCAGCTTTTGGCTTTCGACTTCAGATCCTCTGAACATAAAGATGTCAAAGACTGAATTTTCCAGCCCTGCAACATCTCTGCTAAGTCAAATTCTCACTTCTTGAGATTTTTTAGAACACTTTTCCTACTATAGGGTCTGCTATTTCAATCTTTCTCCACCAGCTATGAATGCACTGAAGACTTTATTCCTTTCCAACTCCCATCTTTTTGTTGTCCTTTCATCCTTCCATGGGAAAGAAAGGAGGAAGAAAGCTATGGCAACAGGCAGATAGATCACAGCCTTGTGTGGTCACTTTTTCCAATCAGAATATATCTTCTTTACTTGATGCTTCCTCCTTTTGTGAAGACACTACTTTTGCCTCCTCCCATCAGAAATTCCTTTAAGTCTCATCCTAGATCTTCTCTCCCTAAGATGTGCATCTTTTCATAAAGTATTATATAAATGGGATCAGTGTCCCATTCTAATCTTTATAATGCACTTACTAATTCTCCCTGGCCAGGGAAGGGCAGTCACATACAGCCCGTTCTCCTGGGTGTGTGTTCATTCAAGGCATCCATCAATGTTGATGGAGAGAGAGGGTCTTTCAGAAGAATGAAACCAATTTTGAAAATCATTGAGGGTAATCAGTGGGACAGGGCAGTGGTTAGAAATGGCTTTTTATGCCTGAAGGAGATGAGAAAATCTTCCTGAGAGCTGTCAGATGATGGATAATTTGAAACCCCTTGAAATTATTTATTGGAAACAGCTACTAAAAACTCAGCCACAGTTTTCAGCTTGACAAGAAGGGATTGTTTCATATTTTAAACATTCAAAGGAAACAGCAGGAAAGCTGTCATTAAGAGATCAGTGAATCAAGCCAATGAGTGAGATAATTGTTCACCAAGAAGAGGCAGTTGAATTTTTAATGCCTCCTCAGTGATAGAGGGATGAGAAGGGGATGTATTGTTAGCTTATTCCTAAGTACGCTGCCTGATGAAAGCAGGGCTTGGGTGATATAAAGCAGAAGAAAAATATCTTTGGGAATCTGGAAAAATTAAAACAAAATAATCCTGGATCACTTTTCTAATGGTTGTGCCAGATACAGCTGTGATAATCTGTTGGTGTTTGTTTTTCTGTTCCCATCAAAATGAAGAGCTACTGGGGAGAGATTCCATTTAAGTGGCTGCCTTGGAGAGGCAGCCAGTGTTGAGTACCACTAACTGCAGGAGTTATGGTCTTTTGAGTAGAACTGGAGGCAACTCTGAATGGCAAAATAATAAAACAAAGCATCAGCAGCAAAAACCACCTTAGAGAAGTAATAGCAGGGAGAGATTCGGGGGCTGCTGATCCAATGCTGCTAAAGCTACTACAGAAAAATCTCCCATCCTTGTATCTGCTGAGGCTTTTATGGCAATGGAGTACCATTGGGGTATGAGGGGGCTCTCAAAGTAACAATTCTGTCTTCCCCATTGGAGTTCAGAACCAACTGAGAAAGAGAACACAAGTCGGGAAATAGACATTTTATTTTTAATCCAGGTAAATCTCTTTGGAAAATATGCCTCACCCAATGACAGAGGGCTGGCTTATATTGTATCCTGGAAGGAAACTTATCTGGCCTTAGGAAGAGTGGGAGAAATTGCAGGCTTGGCTTCTGGGGGCTGAGCCTTTAACGCAAAGCTTACTGCGGGCCAGCGTAGACCGAGGTCCTCAAAGGCAGGCAGATTTCAATGAAAGATATGGGAGGTTTAGCTGAGTTCTGTCATTTCTGCAAAACAATCAGCTGAGTTACTGCATGAAGGGCCATGGAGAGGCCCAAAATGTTCCTCTAAGAGAGGTCACTGTATACAGAAACATGAGGAGGGTCTAGTGTTTTCCCACCACAAAGTATTTCAGGCCATGAAGTCATAACACACAGTGTGTCATTTAGTAAAATTGTATGTTTTTCATTTTTATTCCGAGTTTTTGTCTATTTATTTTTTTAGGTTTTTATTTTTTTTCAATTTTATTGAGGTCATATTGGTTTATAACATTGTGTAATTTCAGGTGTACGTTATTATATATCAGTTTCTGTATAGACTGCATCGTGCTCACCACCAGTAATCTAATTTTTATCTGTCACCATATGTATGTGTTCCTTTACTCCTTTCATCCATCCATTCCCTTCCCCTGTGGTAACAACTAATCTATTCTTTTTATCCATGTGTTTGTTTATTTTCCACATAAGAGTGAAATCACATGGTGTTTGTCTTTCTCTGTCTGGCTTATTTCACTTATACCCTCAAGCTCCCTCCATGTTGTTGCTAATGGCGTGATTTTGTCTTTTCTTATGGCTGAGTAGTATTCTGTTGTATATGTATACCACATCTTCTTTATCCATTTATCAGTTGATGGGTACTTGGGTTGCATCCACGTCTTGACTATTGTGAATAATACTGCAATGAACATAGGGGTGCATAAATCTCTGAATTGTTGATTTCAAGTTCTTTGGATAAATACCAGCAGTGGGATAGCTGGATCATATGGTATTTCTATTCTTAGTTTTTTGAGGAATCTCCATACTATTTTCCATAGTGGCTGCACCACTTTGTATTCCCACCAGCAGCGTATGGGGGTTCCCTTTTCTCCACATCCTCTCCAAGATTTATTTTTTGTGTTGGTAATTATAGCCATTCTGACACATAAGATGATATCTCCTTGTAGTTTTGATTTGCATTTCCCTCATAATTAGTGATGTTGAACATCTTTTCATGTGCCTGTTGGTCATCTGTATATCTTCTGTCTGTTCATATCCTCTGCCTATATTTTGACGGGGTCGTTTGTTTTTTGTTGAGTTGTATGAATTCTTTATGTATTTTGGAAATTAACCCCTTGTCGGATATGCGATTTGCAAATATTTTCTCCCAGTTGGTGGGTTGTCTTTTCATTTTGTTCATGGTTTCCTTTGCCTTGAAGAAGCTCTTTAGTCTGACATTGTCCCATTTATTTTTTCTTTTGTTTCTCTTGCCTAAGTAGACATAGTATTCAAAAAGATGCTGCTAATGTTGACATCAAAGAGCGTACTACCTTTATTTTCTTCTAGGAATTTTATTGTTTCAGGTCTTACATTCAAGTCTTTAATTCATTTTGAGTTAATTTTTTTTGTACGTTATAAGATAATGGTCTACTTTTACTCTTTCACACGTAGCTGTCCAGTTTTCCCAACACCATTTATTGAAGAGACTTTCCTTTCTCCATCATATGTTCTTGGCTCCTTTGTCAAAGATTAGCTGCCCATAGATGTGAGGTTTTATTTCTGGGCTTTCAATTCTGTTCCATTGACCTGTGTCTATTTTTGTGGCAGTATCATGCTGTTTTGATTACTATGGCTTTGTAGTATATTTTGAAGTCCGGAATTGCGATGCCTCTGGCTTTGTTTTTTCTTCTCAGGATCACTTTGGCTGTTCCGGGTCTTTTGTTGTTTCATATAAATTTTAGAATTCTTTGTTCTATTTCTGTGTATAATGTCATTGCGATTCTGATTAGGATTGTATTGAATCTGTAGATTGCTTTAGGTCATATGGACATTTTTAACTATGTTTATTCTTCCAATCCCTGAGCATGGAATATCTTTCCACTTCCTTATGTCTTCTTTGACTTCTTTCAATAATGTCTTATAGTTTTCAGAGGTATTTCACCTCCTTGATTAGATTTATTCCTAGATATTTTATTCTTTTTGTTGCGATTGTAAATGGGATTGTATTCTTGACTTCTCTTTCTGCTAGTTTGTTATTAGTGTATAGAAATGCAATTGATTTTTGTAAGTTGATTTTTGTACCCTGCAACTTTGCTGTGGTTGTTGATTATTATCTAGTAGTTTTCCGGTTTGACAAGATCCAACATGCATTTATGATAAAAATCCTCAATAAAATAGGCGTAGAAGGAAAGTACCTCAACATAATAAAGGCCATATATGACAAACCCACAGCCAACATCATATTTACTGGTGAAAAACTGAAAGTCATCCTTCTGAGAACTGGAACAAGACAAGGGTGCCCACTCTTACCATTCCTATTCAACATAGTACTGGAGGTTTTGGCCAGAGCAATTAGGCAAGAAAAATAAATAAACAGTATCTAGATTGGAAAGGAAGAAGTGAAACTCTCACTGTTTGTGGATGACATGATTCTATATGTAGAAAACCATGAGTTTTTAGAGCATCCATCACACGGTGCTCAGGAAATTATTGTGGGTTGATTTCAAATGTATTTGTTGGTTAGAGAAATTCTTGAGGGCAAAAATACTGTTATGCATCTTTGGTACACAGCATGGTACATCGTGGGTTGGAGTGCATTGTGGCCTCTCAGTAAACATTTAGTGGCGCACAGGTCAGGGGCTCAGCCTGTGCTGGTGGGCAGCTTCCTATGACCAGTTCCATTGGTACTTAGAATGTGGACTTTGCTGCCAGGTGAGCAAAGGTGCCATGGAAGCACCCTTCTCTCCATTTCTATTTGGAGTCACAAATTTAAATGTCCCAGGGGAGGCTTCTGGGAGAGAAGAAACTGAGTCTGAAGGCTCCTTTTGATGTTCGAAATTAATATTTGATTGGGGCAGCAGCATGCAGGGAACGGTGGTCCTGGGCAGAAACTTAATGTAAGGAAAGGGGAAGTTTAGATAGTGCCTTGGTTTCAATAGCAGAATTTTGGTTATGGTCAGAGGGCATTGATGAGAGTTGCACCATAGAGAAAAGTCCCAATGTCCAGTTTTGAGTGTGCCTTGAGAAAAATGTGTTGTAAAATGTCCTGGCAACAAGTATTAATGCTTGAGATGCAATCACATTTGGTCCCTGACTGAGCATAGTGATGATGGAGAGCCTCCCTCATGCTTTGCAGAGCTGTGGGCCCTAGCTAAGTCAGGAGGGACCTTCAGGGCCTGGGTGGTGGTGAGTGGGTAAATGGGGGCACATCTCTGGCCTGCCAGGCCACCAGCAAGTGACACAATGAGAAGAAAGAGAACTATGTGCTGCTTCTCTCCCCTTTTGGAGATGGCATAATGCAGTAGTTAAAAATATAGTCTCTGAAGTCAGACTGTCCCAGCTGGGTTAGTTCCTCTTTCCCTTGTTCTCTGTGGCAAGGTATGTGATCACTCTTTGTACTTTCTGCATATGTGAAAGATAATAATAATACCTATTCCATGGGATTTGTCAGGAGAACTAAATGAGTCTCTCTCTCTATAACTGTTTCCTGGCATGTGGGTAGCACTATGTTAGTGTTAGGCATTATTGTAATTCTATCCATATTGGCACTTTTCAGGGCATAACTTATACTCTTCCCATGAGTTAACGTTTCCTGTCACCAAAAGTATCCATGAAGTTTGAGATACATTTATTTGGGGAAGCTCTTGCATTGGATGATTGTGCATTGTTTTAGTGCCTATAGCATGTATGATGTCATTGCAGCAAAGTGTAAGGGTTCCTATGTTCACAAAGGATGACCCTTTATCCCATTCACTGCCGGTTGTTACCCTTGCCACTCAGAGGACTGGAAGTCATGTGTAACCCTCACTCATTTTCTAGACTAGAGGGATAAAGAAAGGGGAAAAGGAATAAATTTCTGTGCCAGCATCCCCAGATTGCTGGCAGGTTAAGGATAGGCTAGGGGTAGCCTAATAGGGGCATCCCAAAGAGATCTGAGTGTCCAGAGGAGTCAGGAGGTCCACCTGTTTACTAGAGCAGTGGGGATGAAGTACCAGGTGTGTGGATGATGAAGACTGAGGATTTAGAGTTGCCTGGGAACTTGGAAAACTTCCCATTTGGGGTTTTCCCCCCATCACCTGCTGCCTGTGATCCACTTTGTACTGTGAACTTCCTAGATATTATTGTGTAGCTACTCATGAATGACCTATTTGAAAAGCCACAGAAGTTTTTACTAGTGGTCCTCTCCCTCTTTTTAAGAAATCTTGAATAATAAGATATATAACATACAATCAGAAAAGTGTACAAAGCATTCCTGTGCAGTGTGAACTTTTACAAAGTGAATCCCTCATGAGACCACAGCAAGGATGAACATAGAGCATGACCAGGGCACCAGGAATCTTCCCCATGGCCCCTCCCACCCCAACAAAAGTAACCACTCTTCGGATTCTACCACCACAGATTACTCTTACCTGCTTTTGAACTTTCTAGAAATGGAATCATATCGTTTGTTCACTCTCATGTCTGGCTTCTTTGGTTTATAATTATATTCATCTGTCACATGTAGCAATATTTTGCTCATTTCATTGCTGTCTCATAACAAATTGTATGACTAACCCACAATTTATCAATTCTGCTGCTGATCCCAATTTGGGACTACTATGCAAAATGCTGCTCTGATCATCCTTGTGCATGCATTTTGATGCACATATATTTGCATTCCTCTTGGGTATATGTTAGAAGTATAATTGCTGAATCATAGGGCAGGCATAAGTTTAGCCTTAGTAGAACCGGCCAGTTTTCCAAAGTGGATGTAACAATATATACTCTCCCAAATGGCATTTGGTCTGTTGATTGTCATACTGTGGTGGCTGTGTGTTGCTGTGATGTTGAAAGCTATGCCACCGCTATTTCAAATACCAGCAGGGTCATCCATGGTGGACAGGTTTCAGTGGAGCTTCCAGACTAAGGCAGACTAGGAAAAGGGACCTGCCCACCCACTTCCAAAAAAAAATTGGCCACAAAAACCCTATGAATAGCAGCAGAGCATCGTCTGACACAGTGCTGGAAGGTGAGAGGATGGCGCAAACAGACCAGGCAGCTTCTGCCCTTCTGTACGTAGGGTAGCTAGGAGTTGGAGTTGGCTCAACAGCACCACTAACAAATGGTGTATGAGAGTCCCAGTTGCTCCAATGTGGGCCATCATGTGGTCCTTCCAATTTCTCTTCAGTTTTGTTTAAAATTTTAGCCATTCTAACACCAGTAGTTCTTACCAAGTCCCAGTCGTTAGATGACTAGTTATTTATATGTGCCAAGTCAAGGAGACATTATACTTGCAGTTGTTCTTCTCAGAGGAGAAGTTTAGACATCTTGGTCCAGTATTTAAAGTTGCTTAAGCAGAGCTGAGGAAATGTTCTCATCTAGCAGATCTCTTAATCCTGATTTGTTTTTTAGTATACAAGTTGTTTTACTAGTATGAATTAGGCTTCTAAGCTAGAAGTCTGGATCAGATGGCTTGGAGGGCTTTTTTAAGAAGAACTATGCTTGAATATTACCGTGAACCCACTGAGCTAGAATCACTCACTCTGCTTTTTAAATTCTAATGTTTTAATTCAATGTTCATTACTACTACTACTGTGATTTATTGTCCTCATCGAATTTAAAAGTACTATCCTACCTATTTACTTTGGAAATTGGGTCTTTCTTTAGACAAATTTTGGGAAAAATACCTGTTAACAAAGAAGACTAGTGCCCAAGAGTTGGGGGAGAGTCAGGTGAGGACGGGGAGGAGCGCTGATATAGGGTTACCCTCTTAGGGCTGGGAAGTCTAGTCCCTTAAGGGTGGTGGTGGAATAAATTGCAGCTGTGTGATTTTTGGGCCTCTGATAGGGCTTACTTCTTCCCCTTATAAGATGGTTCCCTATCTATCCTTCTATCAGCTAGTAGTGCAGCCAGTAGCCAAAGGAGACAGAGGGAACCTCTTGGAAATGTATCATGGGGAGGAAATTTGCTTCCTGTAAAATATCCTAATGTCTTCTCTATTATTTTGATCTTTGGTTATGAAGCTTCTGCCAAGGCAGTGTGTCCTGGAAAAGCTGCTTCACTTTTAAAAGGAGGTATTATTCTGTGAGTGTCATACTTGTGTTGGAATCAGCTATTCCAACTTCCCTCTCCATTGTCATCCCAACATCCTCTGGGGACCAGAACCAGAAAGAATGTTTTAGATTCATTAAGGAAGAAACCAAATGGCCACTTTGGGAGAGATGGTGCATTATTTTACATTTCTACCTTCCTAACCAGAAGGTGCAGTAGAGGATGCACTCACTCACATCATTCCCCTTTCATTCTAAGTAGGTAAATCTCAGAGATGTGAAGGTGGTTGCTTCTGAGGGAAGAACTTTTCCCTTTTTATTTTCCAGTTATCCACTTGCCATTCGTGTAGTAAAGAGTTTAACCTTGCTTAAACCTTCACCTTCTGGAAGATAATATCTAAACTCTTGGAATGTCTTTATTTGCCTGAGGGCTTTGGATCACTCGAGATAATCTAATGATGTGATTTAAATTGGGAGGCTGGCCTCATCAAATAGTCTGACAATGTGATTTAGGGTAGGGACTTTGGGTCATGCAATTTCAGCTTGACTTTCAGAGGGAGTAGAAACTGAGATTAGACACTGGGGCAGTCAACTATGTCTATGTGATGGAGCCCCGATAAAAACTCTGGACATCAAAGCTCAGGTGAACTTCTTTGATTGGTAATACTCCACGCATATTGTCACTCATTGCTGGGGAAAGTAGCACTGTCCATGATTCCACTGGGAGATGACAACTGGTAGCTTCGTGCTTGTAATTTTGCTGGGCTCTGCCCCATGCCTCTCTTCCTTTGGCTGATATGACCTGTATTCTTTCATAAACCATAACTGCAAGTATAAATGCTTTCACTGAGTTCTGTGAGTCTCTCCAGCAAATCATTGAATCCCACTGTGGTCTTGTGACCTCCAAGCTTGCAATTGGTATTAGGAGTGAAGGTGGTTTTGTGACCTCTTCTCTCTAACTTTGCATCCGATGTTTTTGGCCAAAGAAAGTCTCATTTTTATTTAGGGGCTCATCTGCTTCTGCTGGAGTCACTTCACAGTCATTTAACTAAAAAAAAAGTATTCCAAATTGTGGAGGAGCGGGGCAGGCCCTTCCTTGATCTCTGATGCATTCTGGAATATGCCCAAAGGTTATATTCTATCCAGTTCAGTTAAATAAATCACTTATTAGTTTGAAGATCCTTTTCCACCATATGCATTAGCAAAGTCCCTGGCTTCAAGGAACTTTTCAGTTTGTCCCAGGATAAAAGGTGAAAACCACCATGAAACTATTAAATTCTAACTAGTTTGGGTAGTTAAATGAAGAAGGAAAGAGAGATTATAGCATATTAGAAGATTCAGCCCTGGGGGCATTGTATTTGAGTGTTGAAAGCACAGGAATTATAAAGATTCTTGTATGTTAGAGATTATAGGCATTAATAAAATCATAGAATATAAAAACTAGAAGGAAATCATAGCATATAAATACCCAGTGGTTTTTATGACATGACTCAGGTTTTCCCTGAAGGGTTTGTGGAGGGGTGGAGGCCTCCACTGGAGGTCTAATTGGGAAGAGTTTATGCTACTCCTCCTGGTTTCATTAGGAGCCCTCTGTGTTTTATAACCTATTTTATATATGACTTCCTTTTTATAAAATAATTCCCTGTAAAACAAACATACATGTCCAGATACATAGATCTAGCAATCCTTTCATCTTACAGACTTTGTAAGTAACATGGTACCAGGGAAGAGTTTGAAAGTAGAGTGTCACTTTCAAGGCTGTACTTCAGATCTGTCAGTGATGCACACAACCTGGTATAAGGGGAAAGGGATGAGGGCATATTTGACAACCACAAAAGACTGAATTAGGGCAGTGAATGAAGAGGCAGGCATAGATGTGAGAGACATCTTGGGAGTAAATGGACCTGTTGGAGTAGGCAGCTAGAAAATGAAAAGCATCAAAGATCACTCTGAGGTGATTGGATAGCTCTATTCATAGACAGTGAGAGGGCAAGAGGCTGCTCTTCATGAGAAATGACAAGGTTAGTTTTATACAGGTCTAGGGTAAGATGCCAAGAGCATCATAGGCAGCTGGAAATGTGGAATCAAACAATTATCCACTCAAGTGTACTCCAGAATCCATTAGGAAGGATGACCAATGTCATTAGAGAAATGAGAAAAATTCCACTCAGTTGAGAGACACTTTAAATTACTTTAATATATTGAAGGGGAGGAAGACCTATCCTCTACCCACCCTGGGTCCTTTCTGGCTGAGGTACAAATTAAATTAACATGAGACTGAATAGAAGGAGAAAATCAAATAAAGCTTTATAACATTTATACATGTGAGAGACCCCGAAAAACCGGTAACTTAACAAAATGGTGGAGGTTCTCATCTTAAATAGTATCTTCAGGTAAAGACAAAGGAGGATGTTGGGGGTGGGTGGAGTCAGTTATGAGAGATTACCAGAAAAGCACAGTAAACAAGAGAAAGGCTATCATGCAGATTTAAGTCCTCGCCTTCCACACTGATAAGTTTCTAGAGATGAGGTCATCTCTAGAAACTTCCTAGATCTCTAGCTAGATCTCTAGCCCTTCCTGGTACAGAGAGAGAGATACATTTACAAATGGAGATTTCCCTTACAAATGTAAATGTTTGGTAAACAGAACTTTGATAAGAATCGGCTTAGCAAGGACCCTTCCAGTCTATCCATACCCATTATCTACGGTGATGCCCTATCCTGGGGACAGGCCTTCTATCTTAAATCCTTTTAGGTAGTTGGTTGAGGGGGGAGGTCAAAGTTTCTTTCAGAGTCTTCTGAGCCTTCATTATCTTCAGCTCAAAATAATCTGCATACCAGAGTGGAACATCTTGGGGCGGCCTGCCCTGAACCCCATCAACATACTTGAAAGATGCATGTTAAATGCATTTGAGTTGTACTATATTTGAAAGATAACTTACACAGATAGATTTAAAAACCATGTTTTAATAGGGATTTTTATACTTTTGGCTTTTTCTTACCTAGGAGAGATGAATCTTTATAAAATATTATTTTGATCATGCTGATCCCCTGATCAAAACATTTAGTAGCTGTTTTCAGATCCGCCCAAATTAAGGAAGCCTCCATTCCCGATCAGACTTTATTTCAATTATTTGAACTTCAATGAGTGTAAATCTCAGGAAACCAAGACAAAGAATGGTCATAAGGTTTCCAGATTCTTCTAGTTTGTATCAAATGTAATGTGAAGCAATGTCAAGATGCTATCTACACTGCTTCTGGCTTTCTGCTGGGGGCATAAACCTTTAGTTGTTTGAATGGTCCTACCCACTCCCCCGTGCAACTCTTCCCCTCTCCCCAGACAACAGTATCTGTTTGCCTAGTGAGAACGAGGAGATGTGCTAATAACAGGTGGTTTACCCATGGCCTGTGTGACAACTGGACAACTACACCAGAAAGGGTGGTTAGTTTTCCTGAGGCAAAAGGAAAACTTACTGCAACCTATACCCAAGGTGAAAACCTATTAAACCCTTTGTTTTTTGGGGTAGAAGATCCCAAATCTGCAAAACACATATCCTTTGCCTGTGTTATTCATCCTCTCCCAGTGTAGATACACTAATATTGCACAGAAGAGAAATGGTGACCTAGGATTTAAATAAGCTATTCCAGTCTGTTCTCACCAAGTTCTCCATTAACTTTAAGATAAATCCCAGACTCTCAAGTTTGTTATGAGAGCCAAATGATATATGTTAAAATCTTGACCAATGTGTTCCCCCATCATGACCCCCTTTCAGCAAACTTGAAGCTCTGGGCCCTCTCATGGCTTCAGAGCAAGTGTGTCTGAGAAAGGAATAAAGGTATCAATGGTCAGCTTCCGGGTATCAAAGTGCGTTCCTTCAGTGTGCTGTAAAGACAATAGACATAGAGCCGAGGTGTTTGATTACAAGAGCCAGACTTCTGAGTATCAACGTCTGCAATGTGATGGCCTCAGAGCATAAAGTATTATTATTAATAAACATCTAGGAAGTTTTGATGAATTGATAGTCTGCCTTAATCTGTTCTAGATACAAATGTAAGGATGTGTGTTAAGATTAAAGAGGCATTGCAAGGAAATCTAAGAACAGGAGTTGTAAGAGGGCCATGCTTCATGGAGGCATTTCTAGAGGTTAATTCTGCATTAAAGAGAGCTCTAGGGGCAAACAGTAGCAGAAGTTCATGGATTTCCTTCTCGTGTCTTCTTGCTGTTGTTAGTATAGAGGCTGCACAAACAGTTAAAAGGAGAAAAAGATAAGGAAGTCACATTTATTGATCAACAAACACTCGTCAAGAACTATTGTTACTGCATCAGGTCATCGAGACGACGAGATTGCAGAGAGAGAGGGTTTAATCACAAGGCAGCCCAGTGAGGAAAAGGGGAGAACAAAATTACCAAAATTTGAGACTTTTGAGGAAAAGTCTCAAATCCGTCTCCCTGAAAATAGGGACTCAGGGGTATTTATGAGGAAGCGGGCAAGGTGGTCTGAAATGACTGGAGGTGAGGAGAGATGAGGTGATTGATGATCTGCGCAAGCGTAGTCAGCCTTCATGCCTCTTTGTAGGACGAATGTTCACAGAATGGCGGCATTAGCGTGCCCTGAAGGTGGAGTTCCAACCTCTTGCCATCAAAAGGGCCCAGTTGATGGGTTGGTGGTTTCAATCCTGCCTGAAGTGGCCAAGGGGTTCAGTTCCGGAAAAAAAATAGCTCAAACACCCATTACCATGGTAACCCAGGCTCCAGGGAGATGTCATCTATAGGAACCTACTGGGAGTCAGGTAGCATATTGCCCAAACAGCACAGTTAACAATGAGTAAGTTTATCATGCAGATTTAAGTCCTTGCCTTCCATTCTGATAAGTTTCTAGGTAAGGCCTTCCCCCGCCTTCTTCCTGGTGCAGGGAAGAAGATACCTTTACAAATGGAGATTTTCTTTACAAATGTAAATGTATCGCATAAAGGGTAACTAGAACTAAGAATGGGCTTAGCATGACCCACCCAGGTACCCGGAGATATCTATGGTGATGGCCTGTTCTGGGGACAGGCCTCCCATCCCAAACTCCTTTGGTTAGTTAGTGGGGGTGGGGGCCTATTCTGATCCCCCATAGTTACTAGCTATTCAATCATCAGTGGCTAACTCTTTGCCAATTTCACTATCACATAATAGATCTTATTTAATTAAAAGGGAAAACCTCATGTGGCCTCTTTGTTATAGTGGGCATATAGCCATTTGGAATAAAGCTTAAATTTCCAGGCTTCCTTGAGAGAAGATTCCACTTCTTCTTTCTTACTATATTGTATGTAGAGACCATGTTAAGTATGGTGGGGTAATGAGAAAGAAAGAATGCTGTCCCCAATGCTCAGTCCTGGACTGCCAACATTTATGTGAAAGAAAAGAAATTTCTACTTGTTTAAGCTACTGTTATTTTGGATTTTCTGTTGCAAACTTAATGAATAAAATTAAGTATTTGCAAATCTCATTCTACATCATAAATTCAGTTTTGTTTTTTTTAACTTTAGCTTTTAGCACTGTTATAAAATACCATTCGAAAGAGAATTCTCATCAAATATTGCTAAGAAGTGCTGGTAAGGGTCTTGGCTAATTCCTGATAAACAGCAGACACTAAAAACATTTGTGGAAAGAATGTGTGAATGAAACAATGGACCTAAATGACAATTATTTACTTGAAGCCTAGTTTAGAGATGAATTTACTAAAAAGGACATTTTCAGTCCTTATTCCCTGAGTGTACCATTACCTTTCCCGGTCACTAGTCTAGTCATGTTTGTATATTTCTCCATTTTGTACTTGCAATTCTAGGAACTTCCATAGCAAAAGACAATAGATTGAAGAGAAGATCAGATTGGCATTAATTCTTAACTCACCTACCATGGAGTCCTTGTCCCATCAGTTATTGTCTTCAAACCTGCTTCCTCCTCTGGAAAAGAAAGTTGTTGGGCTAGAAGTTTTCTAAGGCAGTGCCTCCCAAATTTTATTGAGATCTTATTAAAATGCACAGTCTGACTTAGTAAGTCTGCACAATAGGGCCTGAGATTGTGCATTTCTAACAAACTCCTAGGAGATGCTGATGTTGCTGGTCTGCAGAACATGTTTTGAGTAAAAAGGTTCTAAGAAGGCAACAATTCCTAAGCCATGTGACTGAGATATTTTAGAAAATCTCCATGATGGCTTTGCCTCAGCTGCCTGATTTTACCACATTCCTTTCTCCTGAGACACTAAGATTGTCATAAAGAGAAGAGTATAATCAGAGGCCCTGGGCCTCTCAGGAGTCAAGAGAGGCCCAGGCTTTTCATTTTTGAGATTGCTGGTATGTTCTAAGATGAAGAAATGCCAAAGAAGGGTTATCAAAAATCTGTAATAAACTGGGGCCAGTCCAGTGGTGCAAGCGGTTAAGTGCGCACTCTCTGCTGCGGCGGCCCGGGGTTCGCCGGTTCAGATCTCGGGAGCGCATTGATGCACCACTTGTCAAGCCATGCCATGGCAGTGTCCCATATAAAGTGGAGGAAGATGGGTACAGATGTTAGCCCAGGGCCAGTCTTCCTCAGCAAAAAGAGAAGGATTGGCAGATGTTAGCTCAGGGCCGATCTTCCTCACACACACACACACACACACACACACACACACACACAAAAAAACCAAAACTGCGGTAAACTTTAAATATCAACATTCACCACCATGAAACTTTTATCACTTAAGGTATAGTACAACAAGGTTGTTCCACTTTCAAGATGATTAGATGATTTATATTTCACAGTACTCTAGGTGGTATGATTGAACATGAATTTAAAGAAATAAAACAAATATCTTCTTTTTCAACCATATAAACATATACCTATGTTGAAATTAATAACTTCACTTGGCAATAGCTTCATAAATCTATATTGGAGTTGTTTATAAATCTGAGGCAGCACCATATGGTCTCTTCTTCTTCTACCATTGATGGGCTTTGCTGGCTTAATTTGGAGACTTCGTGAGCAGCACTACCTCCCTTGTCTTGCACCTCTATCACTTAAGAATGTTTTTGATGACAAATAATAGAGCCAGTTGCCTCATTGCTTTTATAGAGGAGTGGATTTCTGGAGGTCCTTACTCTTTCATTACAGAAGACCCATATTCTCTGACAATGTGATTTTGGAAGGAAGACCCTTCCCACCACAAGTATTAGTGGACATACAGCTAAGTCATGACAAGTGGCACAAAAAAAGAAGTTACCTGGAAGGTCCTGAAAAAGATTTCCCATCCTGAAAAACAAACTAACAAAAGAAAGATTCTCCACTATGTGACTTCCCACTTCCTGATTTTTTTTGAATGCAACTGTATATGGGTACAACGTTTACAAATGTTACAACCCTCTTGTAATTGTCTGAGATCAACAAAGACCCCATCCAGTTTTATGACATCCCTGAACCCCAGACCCAAGAGTAGAAACTACCCAACTCTAGTGGGAGTTCTTGTGGTATCACACAGAGATGTTAATAAGTAGGCACTATTTAATGAGAAGATGAAGTGATAGAGATATGAAATTTACCTTCTTGTACATGCTATCCAGGGTCCACTCAAGAGCGGGGGGAAACTACCAAAAACTAGATCTTCCCTTGTGTAAATTGAGATGACACTTAGAGATTGCTATGAGACAGGCATTGTTGCATAGTATCAAACTCTAGGTTAGAAACAAGAAGAACTAGAGCCAATCCTTATTCTACTGTTGACTGAATTCTATACCTCAAGTAAATAAATTTTTTCCTCTGAAATCTACCATCTTTCCTTGCAAGCTTAGGAGGTTGAAATAGACACTCTCTAGGTTGCTTCTAACTCCAAGATCTCCATCTTAGATTTTAAGATGCAACTATCCAGAATTATTGGAATATTTGCTTATTTATTCCTTTATTCATTAATCCATCCATCCATTCATTTATTTTTTAATTGACATATAACATTGTATTAGTTGTAGATGTACAACACTATGATTTGATAGATGTATATACTGCAAAATGGTTACCAAAATAATTGTATTCTTGTGATAAATGCCATTAGAATTTTGATAGGCATTGCATTGAATCTGTAGATTGCTTTGGGTAGTATGTCTATTTTAACAATACTAATTCTTCCTGTCCACAAGCATGGAATATCTTTCCATTTATTTGTGTCTTTCATCAATGTCTTATTGTTTTTAGTGTACAGATGTATCTGCAAATAGTGATTTTACTTACTTTTTTATTTGGATGCCTTTTATTTCTTTTTCTTGCCTACTTTCTCTGACTAGGACTTCTAGTATTATGTTCAATAAAAGTGGCGAGAGTGGGCATCCTTGTCTTGTTCCTGATCGTAGAGAAAAATCTTTGTTTTTCATGATTCACTATGTTACCTGTGGGCTTCTCATATATGGTCTTTATTATGTTGAGGTATGTTCCCTCTATACCCACTTTGTTAAGAGTTTTTATCATGGATGTTGAATTTTGTCAAATGCTTTTTTTTTGCATCTATTGAGATCATCATGTGATTTTTATCTTTTTTTTGAATGTGGTGTATCACATTGATTTGCAGATGCTGAACCATTCTTGCATCCTTGAAATGTATGATCCTTTTAATATATCTTGAATTCAGTTTGCTAATATTTTGTTGAGGACTTTTTTTGTGTGTGAGGAAGATTAGCCCTGAACTAACACCTGTTGCCAATCCTCTTTTTTGCTGAGGAAGATTGGCCCTGGGCTAACATCGGTGCCCATCTTCCTCTACTTTGAGTGGGACACCTACTACAGCATGGCTTGATAAGCAGTGTGTAGGTCTACACCTGGGATTAGCACCTGCGAACCTCTGGCCACCGGAAGCAGAGCGTGCGAACTTAACCACTATGCCACTGGGCTGGCCTCTTGTTGAGGATTTTTGCATCTATATTCATCAGGGATATTGACATGTAATTTTTTTCCCTTGTATTGTCTTTGCTTTTGGGTAATGCTGGCCTCATAAAATGAGTTTGGGAGCATTCCCTGCTCTTCTATTTTTTGGGAGAGTTTGAGAAGGATTGGTATTAAATCTTCTTTAAATGTTTGGTAGAATTCACCAGTGAAGTCATCTGGCCCTAGACGTTTGTTGGGAGATTTTTAATAACAGATTAAATCTCCTTACTAGTAATTGGTTAATTCAGATTTTCTGTTTCTTCATGATACAGTCTTGGTAGGTTGTATGTTTCTAGGAATTTGTCCATTTCTTCTAGTTTGTCCAACTCGTAGGTGTATAGTTGGTCATAGTGGTCTTTTAGATCCTTTGTATTTCTGAGGCATCAGTTATAACATTTCCTCTTTCATTTCTCTTCTGAGTCTGCTGTCTTTTTTTTTCTTGGTGACTCCATCTAAAGGCTTATCAATTTTGTTTATCTCTTTAAAAATCAGCTCTTGGTTTTATTGATCTCTTCTGTTGTCTTTAAGTGTCTATTTCATTTATTTCTGCTCTGATCTTTGTTTTCTTCCTTCTATTAACTTTGAGCTTTGTTTTTCTTTTTCTAGTTCTCTGAGGTGTAAAGTTAGGTTGTTTATTTGAGGTCTTTCTTCTTTCTTTTTTTTTTTTTGTGAGGAAGATCAGCCCTGAGCTAACATCCATGCCTCCTCTTTTTGCTGAGAAAGACTGGCCCTGGGCTAAAATCTGTGCCCATCTCCCTTCACTTTATATGGGACGCTGTCACAGCATGGCCTGACAAGCGGTGCATCGGTGTGCGCCCGGGATCTGAACCCAGGCTGCCAGCAGTGGAGCGTGTGCACATAACCTCTGCACCACGGGGCTGGCCCCTTTCTTCTTTCTTAATGTAGACATTTATCACTATGAACTTCCCTCTAAGCACTGCTTTTGCCGCATCCCTTAAGTTTTAGTATGTTGTATTTTCATTTTCATTTGTCTCAAGATACTTACTCATTCACCTTTTAATCTGTGCAAGTGCCAAGGGGAGATGGGGAAAATTAGGGAAAACCTAAATACTCTTTAGGTTTTTGTTGTAATTCTTTAATTACTTAGTGCTATCGCGTATGGATATCCTGGTACTTGGTTTTCAGCGTAACTAAATGTTCTGTTTCCCCCCAATATCTTAAATGAAATATATGATAATTGTATGATTACTTGTAAGTACATGGTATGGAATAGAGCGGGAAAAATTATTTGAGAAATGTAGTGAAAATGTAGGGAAACAATGGATGAGGAGTGATAGTAAAAGAGAGAGTAGTAACTTTCTTGGCATTGGTCTGGGCAATGAGTTTTTGGATATGACACCAAAACCACAGGCAACAAAAGCAAAAAATAGACAAGTGGGATTGCATCAAACTAAAAAGCTTCTGCACAGCAAAAGAAACCACCATCAGAGTGAAAAGACAGCCTATGGAATGGGAGGAAATATTTTCAAATCATATATCTGATGATGGGTTAATATCCAAAATATATAAGCAATTCAAAGAACTCAATAGGAAAAAAAAATCCAATTAAAAAATGGGTAAAGAATCTGAATAGACCTTTCTCAAAAGAAGACATGCAAATGGCTAACAGGTGTATTAAAAGGTGCTCAACTTCACTAATTGTCGGGGAAAAGCAAATCAAAACCACAATGACATACCACCTTAGACCTGTTAGAATGGCTGTTATCAGAAAGACAAAAGATAACAAATGTTATCAAGGACAGACATGGAGAAAAGGTGACGTTTATACACTGTTGGTGGGAATGTAAATCGGCACAACCACTATGGAAAACAGTATGGAAGTTCCTCAAAAAACTAAAAATAGAACTACCATGATCCAGCAAGTCCACTTCTGGGTATATATCCGAGGGAAATGAAAACAGGATCTCCAAGAGATTATATATACATACACACACAATGGAATATTATTCATCTTTAAAAAAGAAGGAAATCCTGTCTTCTCAACAACATGAATGAACCTAGAAGTCATTGTTCTAAGTGTAATAAGCCAGAGGCAGAAAGATGAATTCTGCGGGGTCTCACCTATATGCGCAATCTAAGTCAATAGAAGCAGAGAGTAGAATGGTGGTTGCCAGGGGCTGGAAGGAAGGGGAAATGGAGAGATGTTGGTCAAAGGGTGAAAAATTTTAGTTCTGCAAAATGAATAAGTTCTGGAGATCTAACATATAACACTGTGACTATGGTTAACAATACTGTATTATATGCTTGAAATTTGCTGAAAGGGTTCATCTTAAGTGTTCTCCCCACACCCAAAAAAAGGATGATGACTATGTAAGGTGATAGATGTGTTAATTAGCTTGATTGTGGTGATTATTTCACAATGTAGACATATATCAAATTATCATGCTGCACACCTTAAATATATACAATTTTTAATTGTCAAGCATACCTCAAAGCTAAAAAAGAGAGAAAATGGTAACTATAGGTAGTTTTGAATGTCTTGTCATCCTGTACAGAAGAAATAATAGTGTTAATACGAATGCTTACACTTCTTTTTGTCTAATTTCATAAATGTCACTGCAAATATTACTTACAGTGTGTGTGCATGAGAGAGAGGGGCAGAGGGGTGTAGATTGAATAGCCCTATGAGCAAGTGACAGCCATTTCTGAGCTCATCTGTTAAGCAGTTCTTCCATTTAGAGATAATTTTGATTTCGGAGGAGTCTGTTTAAGATTTTGCCTCTTAGATATGAATCCCTCCATAAGGAGAAATAGGATAAAAATATTCATTCTAATAATGATTTTTAACCATCTATTCTAGGATATATTTGGCAGTTCTTCAAATTAGCTGTCATAATAAAAATATTTTACTTTTGGGACAATTAGCACCATCATGTCAAAACAGATTTCTCTTTGCAACTCCCTCACATGGATGTTGAGAGATTACAGAACAATAGCACGGAGCATACTTTGCAGAGCAATGTTCTGTAGCCTGGCTGGATGATGAAGGAGCCCTGCTCTTTCCAGCCTTGATGATGGGTAGCCAGAGGATGTGGTGGCCCTTTAAGAGCTACTTTCATTGACAGGTGTTGTTTATTGGAGTTCTGGATGCGATGCTTTGAGGAGGTGGCATCATTCACATTTTAACACGTTGTGCGGAAGCTGAAAGACAGATTGTGTGTGGACATCGACTGGTGGGAGCTGTTCTTAGGTCTTTGGACAGCCTCAGGATTTAGGGCCTGAATCCTTGGCAAAATGAATAATGCCCTTGCAATTTAATAAGATCAGAATCTCTCTGCATACACCGGGTTTTCTCGTCTTTTACTAATGTAGAAGATGCATGCCAAGCTTTTGACAAGGAAAAGATAGACAGAAAAAAAAAAAAAAAAAGAAAACAACAGCACTAATAATTCCCCTGTGGCTGTCAAGCCTGTTTAATGTTGTTGCTTACTTAAATTTCATTTTCAAAAGTCAATGGTTTTAATTTAATTTATTGAATTGTCCCAGAGGATAAAGAATGTACCATATTGGGTGGGGTATCTTATAAATTTCGGGTCTCCTATGAGAATGGCTTTCTTGCACAGCCTTACGTCTCTGACGTTTCAATCTCAGGGTGAATATGGAAGAAAGTTCAGTTGCTAAAAAAAAAAAAAGTTCCAATGGTGCCTGTTGTTAAAAGTGAGAAGGTAAAATTATGAAAGATCCACTTTTTAATATCTAGCTGCACTTTTTACATTTTTGTAGTCCCTTAAATTAAAACCCAAAGTAGACTATTTAAAGCACACTGTCCAGCCATTAGGAAGAAATTACTTATATTTTGATGTAATTTCTTATGGCATTTTAAACTTAGCCATTTTTACTTTACCTTTAAATATTTATTGGCTAAGAGGCACTGCTTTCTTTAACTTTCTCTCAGAGGATCTGGAAAACTCAACAAGCCATTATTTATGACATTCATTTGAATATGATCTCCTTCAAGATTCTAGTACTTTAAACCTAAAATTTGGCTGTTTTTGCATAGGTTTGGTAAAATAGCTGAACAATGTATTGAGGTATCTTAAAGAGAAAGTGATTGCTTAATGAGTATTCTATAAGATGTTTAGAGATTATGATTTACTGGAGGCTTGGTCTTCCCCTCGCTTTTTTTACTGCCTTCAAAACTTCTCCAGTTCTGATAACATGTGATCAAACACAAGCATTTATCTCTATGCCTTCAGAGAATCTTACTAGAAAACAATTAAAGGATAAAAAAAGAAAAACAATTGAAACCCTGAAGGACAAAGAAAAGATGGAAAAAGACAGAAGCATCAAAATATTGGAAGCAGATTAGTATATGGACATGTGGTGAATGCTTAGCAGATCTTAGAGGAACGTAAGCCAGCAGTGGGGGAAGCTTAGAAGAGTTTGATTTGTATTGCAAAACCTACAAGACACAGCAATTGGCACCATCAGGTACATCTGAAAGTGAGGTTGAAAACAGGATGATTGGCTGAAAAGTCTGATGAAGGACCAGTTTAGATCCCAAAATCCATCATCACTCTTCCTATCTGGAAGGCATTCCTCCTTAATTCCAGTAAAAGGGTGAAGGTTTATCCTCAGGAGAGTGGACACCTAGACTCTCTTGGAACACATGCCATCTGAGGGTAGGGGTAGCATGTTGATAAATAGATGATGATGCAGAAGTATTGTTAGGAACCTTGAAATGCCCAAATTCCTTCCCTCATTAGGCTCCTTCACTGCATCTAAGTTAATCTCCCTCAAGCAGAGATTGAAATAATCTTCTTGAGGATCTGACTAATACCAGAGAAAATAATGAGTGAAAGATATGATTATTTAGTTTCTGAGTGACCCACTCTTCATATGACAGGATAGCCAAGGGTCATCGGTCATGTTTCTAGCAAAGCCAACATTACATATGGCAGATAGCAAACACACACGACAAGCAGACACACAGGAAAATGCAATTTTACTAGCATTCTCAAAGAACTAGACGATGCATCATCTATGACTCCAAACAAGATGCCATTAAGGACTCTTTCAGAGGAAAAAAAAGGTTTTGGAAATTAAAAATAGGAGGAATGAAAAAATCAATAGAAGCATAAGAAGACAAAGTTGAGAATATCTTAGAGAGCAGAACATTAACAACAGCACTAACAAAGGTACTTAAAAAGGAGAGAAATGGTGAGAAAAGTAGGATCATTCAAACAGGTCCATGATCTGGCTAATAGGACTGAGACAGGGAGAAGAGGGAAATTGATAGGAGCAAATTATCAAAGTAGTAATTAAAATTTTGCAGAACTAAGGAACGTGAGTTTCCATATGTAAAGAGCTCATGGGGCGGGCCGGGTGGCGCAAGTGGTTAAGTGCGCGTGCTCCACTGCGGGCGGCCTGTGGTTCGCTGGTTCCGGGTCCCGGGTGTGCACCGGACACACCGCTTGTCAAGCCATGCTGTGGCGGTGTCCCATATAAAGTGGAGGAAGATGGACACGAATGTTAGCCCAGGGCCAGTCTTCCTCAGCCAAAAGAGGAGGATTGGCAGATGATAGCTCAGGGCTGATCTTCCTCACGAAAAAAAAGAAGAAAAAAAAAAAGAGCTCACCAAGTGCTCAGCAAAATTACATGAAAACAGATAACAAGACACATCATAGTATAATTTCAGAACGTGGGTGATTATGCTAAAATCCTATAATCTTCAAGAGATTAAAAAACAACTACAAATACAACAAATCAACAAAAGCAATTGTCTACAAAAGGTCAGAAATTAGAATCGAATTGAACTTCTCAATCATGATTGAGGCCAGAAGACCTAGACTTCTATATCCTCAGATCCTCAGTTAAGTAAGAGGGTAGAAAAAGACATTTTTCAAACATAAAAGGTCTCTTTTTTTTTTTTTTTGTGAGGAAGATCAGCCCTGAGCCTACATTCATGCCAATCCTCCTCTTTTTGCTGAGGAAGACCGTCCCTGAGCTAATATCTATTGCTAATCCTCCTCCTTTTTTTTTTTTCTTTTTCTCCCCAAAGCCCCAGTAGATAGTTGTATGTCATAGTTGCACACTGAAACATATAAGGTATTAAAACATTGTCTATCACGCTCTCTTAATTAGGAAGCTGCTAGTATGATCAATCCCATCGATATACATAGTGAGCACAAAATAAAATATACTTTGAAATAGAATAAATGCACAATAAGCTAATGAAACCCAAGTTAGATCTTCTTAATTATAGGCCAGTGAATTTAGGTTGTTTCCTCAGGTGCAACCAAAGACTTGTAGAGGTGCTGTTGAGTTAATTGCAATAGGATTTTTAACTCTAGTCCTAAAATTAGGTTTTTGGGGCTTCCAGAGACGCCATGTTGTATGTCGGGAGCTACATGTATGAAGGGGAGCATCTCTTCACACCATTCTCAGAAGGATGCTAACAACTGAGGGCTGAAGAATGTAGGCTGTTCAAATCTGAGAGGTCACATTGCCAGCCAGCCAACTCGTGAACATCCACGATTGATCTACAACATCAGAGCATTTGCTGAGCTCTCGTTCCAGCCTGCTTCCTCTGGGGTGTCATCCTCAGCACCATCGGCAAACAATCTTCCCTTTTTTGTGTGCTCTATGTACTTACTTTTTAGGAAAACATTTATGATGCATCTTTTGTGTGCTATTTAAATGATGTTGCTTAGTAAAGGCAACACATAACTGGAAAAGAAAGCTAAACAATGACAGTATCTTACATTTGAATAATCCTTGGATTTTGTGAAACATTTTAACAAACTATTTTATTTGACCCTCAAAACAGAACTGTGAAGTAGAAAGGTCAGATCTTTTCCAGTTAAGCGACTAAGAAAATTCTAAAGCTAATTAGGAGCTGAGAAAGAGCTACTCCTGGGACTCTGGATTCCCATTCCAGTGCCCTTTATCCTTTGTCATGGGAATTCTGAGGAAAAAGAGCAGAAGTGGAGATGCCTTTGAGCCTTAGTCCCTGTCATTGTTATTCATTCCCTCTTCACAACGATCACTTCCTCTGGGCTCCCCAGGTTGATTCCTTCTTACTTGGTGACCATTATCCTTTCAGAACTAACGTAGGGTATTTGTAGGGAATATGTATTTCTTTTCATTTGTCCCTGTTTCCCCACAAATAAGTCCTCTCTATTTTCCAGAAACTTCTTCAAAACTCTTAAAAATTCTCCCTAACCACTAACAGGATATTTCACTAGTGGATGTCCTGGTTCTACCTAGCCTTAAACAGCTATGTCCTTCAAGTCACTTCCCCTCCCTGGGAATTGTGTTAACCATTTTATTTATTTATCTTTAAATAGAAAATATCTAGTTCAACTCTTTTGTTCTAAGATTCTTTTAGCTCTAGTAGTCTCTACTCCATAATTCTATTCATTTCCCAGATTTGATGGAGTTATATTGCTTAGACAAGGGAAATGAGGACATTTTATGGTTTTGCTAAACGGTCACGTAAGAAAGATGATAGTAAAGAAAGAAGAGTGGGGAAAAAGCTAGAATGTTTCTTTTTCACAAAATATATATTAATAAAAACCATCTCTCTTTGAACATTTACTATGTGCCAAGCAATGTTCTGGGCATATTATATATATTGTCACTGATCTTCGTAACATCCCTATAAAGTAGGTTCTATTGTCTTATTTTCATTAATAATTTTTTAAAATAGCAGAACAGTCATATTTGTACACGACAAAAACACACACAAACAAAAGAAGAGAACAAATAATCAAATGATATAGAGCATTCTAAGTTTGAAAAGTAAATTGCCCCAGCTTCTACTATCCATTCCCAAACCAACTCATAAGAGCTAAGCTATTCTATATGTCCTTCCCAATACAGGGAGAATAAATGGCTAGAAGTTGAATTGCTGGGATGAAGAATATACACATTTTTGTGTGTGTGTGTGAGGAAGATTAGCCCTGAGCTAGCATCTGCTGCTGATCCTCCTCTTTTTGCCAAGGAAGAGTGGTCCTGGGCTAACATCCATGCTCATCCTCTTCTACTTTATATGGGATGCCGCCACAGCATGGCTTGACAAGCGGTGGGCCCGTCCATGCCCAGGATCCGAACCTGCGAACCTCAGGCTGCCAAAGCAGAGCACGCACTTAACCACCATGCCACCGGGCTGGCCCCCAAGAATATACACATTTTAGTGCTGATAAATAGGGCCAGAGTATTCTCCTAAAAGGTTGTACTAGTTTATATTTCCACCAACATGCAAAAAATATTTTCTGACAATTCTATTTCCCTCTGTGGCTGATGGCTTACAATCTAGTCAATACTGATATCATTAAACCTTTAAATCTATAGCAAGCTAATAGTTAGAAAATGTATCTCATTTCAAGTTTTAAAATTTTTGATGGTGAGCATGTTTTTCTTATTTCTTGGTCAATTGCATTTCGTTTTGTGAAATACCTCCTTGTATACTTTGTTTTTATTGAGTTATTCATCTTTGCTTTCCTGACCTATGAAAGCTCTTTATACATTGAAACCTTTGGCCCTTTTCTATGACATTTGTGAGAAATATTTCTCAAATTTGTTACTTACTTTTTATGCACCTTTCTAGTACTTTAAACACTTTTCATGGCATCTGTTTAAATGATAATAGGTCTTCCCCTCACCAAAATGATGATAAATTTCAATCAAGCCTTTGTATAATTTTATTACTTTTTATATGTTTGCATCTGTGATTTATATGAAAAACTTTTAGGTGTTTTCACATAAGAAATGAGGTTGAGATCCAACTGCACTTCTAACCCCATCTGCCATTTTAAGCTGGACGAGTATTCTAACGTCACACATCTAGGCTTTTACTCACTGACTTAAAAATCACTTTTATGATATTATGAGTTCCTATATATTTGGGACAATTTTTGGACTACTTATATTCTAATATTCATTGAAATTAAGTTCAATTTATCTATTTTCCTAAGTCAGCATTAAATTCTTTTTAATTATTTTAACTTTAGAAAGGTTTTATTTTTGGATAATATTAGTCCAACTCATATTTTTTTCTTATGATTTTCTAGCTTGTATCACATTTGCTTTGCCAAATGAATGTGGTCGTTGTGTTTTATACTCCTGATGTACTATAGATTTAATATTTTTAATTTCTTTGTATGCATCATCATCCATATATAAAAATAGTAGATAAAGATTTTTTCTTTTTTGAAAGTGTGGGCAGTTGTATCTGTCCAGTTTTGCTGCCTTCACAAAAAGAATTTCAACCTTTTTCAAGGTAGGAATAACTAATTCCCATTCTAAAGATGATGAAACTGAAGCTACAAAAAGTTAAGTGACTTGCCTAAGGTTATTCATCTCTTAAAGAATGGAGCTGTGATTTTTTTTTTTGCCCACTGAATATAGAAATATTTATCTTGATTAGAAAAGTAGAGACTGGAGCATTTGCTCCAGAGTAAGACACTTGATGTTAATAACCATCCCTTAAACTTACAAAATTTGCATCCTGTATAACTTATATAAATCATCACAATAAACTTACAAAATCACATCATGTTTTTCAAATAATGCTCATTCCCATTGTGCCATTTTTTTTTTCTTCTCAATACACTTTTTAATACAAGGAGGAAACAAAAACCTGTAAAAAGTTTCAGGACTTGATCAAGGTCATATAGCAGCTGGGTAGGCAGACCAGAGCTAGAAACCAAGAGTGATAATGATCCAGGCAAGTCCTCTTTCTGCGACTCTATATAGTCTTCTCCTAGGAGAGTCTTTCCCTAAGAATTAGCTGTAGTCTTTCCTCACTCAGAGGAATGTGACAAGTTTTTCCACAAAGAGAGTCAACATATTTTGGTTGAAACTTCACCCTGTCAGAGAGGCTGCCTTGCTACCATTAGAGCTTTTAAGAAAGGATGAGATAATCACAATAATTATCTTCCATTAACAAAATGATCTGGCACCAGATTCTTCCTCCAGTTCTCACAGCCTTCCTTCTGGAGTGGAGAGCATCTAAAATGGGCTTCAAGAACATTGCAGTGCAAAATAATCAGAAGTATAAAAATGAGCTGGAGGAGGGTGAATTAATCAAAGAATCATGAGTGATGAAGGGCCCAAGTTCAGAAAAATCTGATAATTTGGGCTAATATAATTTAGTTTTTCTTTCTAATAGATTCACTGTAGAGCAGCCTTCCAATTAGTATGCCTGCATCATAACATCAGTAAGGCACAAAACATTTCAACATATCAATTCAATATTTATCCATCCAATTTATTCCCCCTTAAAGACAGTAAATAAGGCTTATAAAATTATACTGATTGCTTTAATTCAATGTTCAATGTAAACCCAGAGAATCTCTATTTCCATGGGGAGTTCAAAAAGAATTCACAACCTTTTGGCTAGGTCTTTTCCCTCTTTTGCCCAGATCCAATTAGACACAGAAATTTAAAGAATTTTCCTATTTGGTGGCTTCTATTTTTTCTAATCACCACTTCTACCACTACCACTATCACAATCAGCAGCATCATCATTAACATCATCATCCTCTTTATCATCATTTTCTACTGTGTGTGTAATGCTGTTCTGTGTTCTTTGAGGAGGTTGCAAAGAAAATCAGAGCCCATGCTTGCACAGGGAGTGTTTGTAACAAAAGGGGAACGTACACTATCACACCGATAAAACTGTCAGTAAATGCAAATGATGCACATCCTAAAATAGTCATCAATGACACTGACACACTAAAGGACTGCTGGTGAAAGACAGGGACACTGATTTATTAGAGTCACCAGATTATCTGTTCCATGAATGCAGAGGCCATGTCTGCTTTGTTTACTACTATATACCCACCACCAAATGCAACGTCTAGCACTTGGTTGGGGCTCCAAGACTATTCGATGAAATGAAAATTGGAGCAGTTAAATGGAGAATCTATCTTTAGTCATTGAGGTTAATATACTTGTTCCCAAACTTTACTGCACGTTGAAATCACCTGGGATTTAAAAAAAAAATACTTACAAATGGCTTCCACTTGTAGACTTTCAGATTTAATTGGTATTGGGTGCAACCATTGCAACTGAATTTTTAAAAGTTTCTAGGTGATTTTAACATTCAACAACTTTTGGGAATCACTGTGTTGGACTTTAAGTCCACTGTGTTGGACTTAGAAGTCCACCTTTGCATACAAGGCAGTCCTAGTTTATGATCTCATTAACCAGTCAATCAAGTTTGCAAATGTTTACTTAGCACCTGTTATAAGGCATTCTACATGGCTGTAGGGAATATGGAAGACATATGACACAGCTCTTGGAGTTTCCCATTGATCTGGGAAACAAATGAAACACTAAAAACTGATGCATGCTAAATAATATAAGTCGACAATGTAAAAGGATTGCAGAGTATAATTGGTACATGACTTACAAGTGAGCCAACAAATATTAAGGGACTTACAGGAAGGAGAGAGCTTTCCTTTTCAAGTTGTCGGGGAAGGTTCCACAGAGGAAGTGACTTTTAAGCTGGGTCTTGAACAAAGTATATGAGAAGAAAAGATATTCTGGAATAGAGGACAACTCAAAGTAAGGGTACCCTAAGATTCCAAGAAGTGAAACAATCTCAGAAGTGATAGTTTCAAAGCATTGCTAGATAGATAATTCAAGGGTCTCGGGCCAGTCCCGTGGCTTAGCGTTTAAGTGCGCGCGCTCTGCTGCTGGTGGTCCGGGTTCGAATCCCGGGCGCGCACCGATGCACCGCTTCTCTGGCCATGCTGAGACCACGTCCCACATACAGCAACTAGAAGGATGTGCAGCTGACATACAACTATCCGCTGGGGCTTTGGAGGGAAAATAAATAAAGAAAAAATTAAAAAAAGAAAAAAAGGGTCTCATTCTTTATAGGTTGATAAGGGTCACTGGAAAGTTTCTAGAGCTATGTCAGTGTCAATAACAACCATAATGGTGTCTCTCAGAGTCAGAATACTTAATTGGGAACTGTCATTCAGACTTAGGCTGGAAAGTCTTAGTTGAGTATTAATAAAGCAGGGAAGAAAGGAAAGGTTCCACAGAGTGAAGGAGACAGGCCATTTCTAGCAGAGGTAAGGGTGTGAACAAGGAGAGAATGATTGGGATGAGGCCAGGGGCCATAGAAACAGGTTTTCTTGGTGGGAAAGAAATGGGGGTGGGATGGCTCCAACTGGGGTAGCTTAATAACTTCAGCCTTGTCTTGTATCCTCAGCCTTTCCAGATGGCCATTAGCTGTCAGGCAAAATTTAACCCAAGGGTCAATATGGCTTAATTATTGCCTTTGTTAAAGTCTTGATGACTTGCAATTTATTTTTAATAAGGTTGTCATTCATTATGTTTTTTACTTAAATTTCAAGATGATGAGGAAAGGAGGGGAAGCTTGCCTTAATTCTCTCTCTTGTCCTTACTGTCAACCAGTCGTTATTGGAACTCTATTCTTTGTCCACTGCTTTTGACAATCTATTCCTGGGGAAAGAAAGAAAATGCATTTCTGGGGAAAAGAAAGGACATTAATTCCAGTGGTTTAAAATCCCAGGTTAGTAAAGAATAAATTGAAAAGAATAAGAAAAATGAAATCAGGGCTATCTCTAGGGTCTACTAATTTTGGTACTTGCCTTCAGAGGACCCTGATTTGATAAACAGATGGGAAGAAAGAGGTGGATTAGCTAATTAGTGCTAAAAAAGATCCAGTTTTTATGTATAAAAGTTCAGTAAAAATCTTCAGATATTTTCCCTACAAATAAGAATATGGGACTTCCTCTCTCTTCTGCTTTACTCTTTACGTAGGCAGACCTTTAGAAAATTTTTTCTTTCATATTTGAATCTACCATTAGCATGGTAGATTGATAAGGGGGAGAGAAGATGATTGGGGAGTGGGGAGGTGATACACAGCCCCAACCTCTTAGTTCCTTTAGGATGAGCTGAGCTGGGAGTTTGCAATTGAGGTGTTCACAATACAGCAGGATCAGCAAACGTGTTCTGTGAAGGACCATAGGATAAATATTTTAGGTTTTGTGGAGCACATATAGTCTCTATCACGCAGTCTTTTCCGTGGTGTTGTCGTTTGGTTGTGTTTTACAGCCGTTTAGAAACATATTTTGTTTTTTTTGCTTGTGGGCTATTATACAAGAACAGCCACGTGCCTCTGCTGGGGGATATATCGTCTACATTGTTTTCTTTGGTGTAGAGAAAGGCTCTTCATTTGCAACACTCCACATGTCTGAGAAAGGAGAGGAAGAGCAGCGGTCAAGAGATGAAGAACACCTTCCCTTTGTTCTCTGAACTGCTCATTCTCTTTCCTTTTCCTTTTGAAATATGAAGAGTTCCCTTGTGATTTTTGTTGGAGGGACATACCTGTGAGAATTTTCTCTTTAGACTGTTTTTGGTTGACCTTCTAGGCCAACTGGAATTGAAGTCAATTCAGTATGGACTAAAAATAATAACAGCTAATATTCATTGAACGTTTCCATATGCCTCGTTCTAAATGCTCTACATGTGTTGCCTTCAAGCATCTATGAAGTAATGTTATCATTCCCATTTGACAGATGAGGAACCCAAAGCAGAAAGAGATTAAATTACTTGCCAAGGTCATAAAGCTTATGAATGGCAGCACTTGGACTGGAATCCGTGTATTCTAGCTCCACACTCCACACTCTTAATTACAACACCCTCTTACTTTACTCACCACATATTGAATGTTGACATGTGCCAACAACTTTCCATAAACTTATGGCATTTATGCCAGTCGGGATAAGCCAGATGGATGATGACATAATAAATCACTCCCAGATCTCAGTGGCTTAACAAAACAAAGGTTTACTTCTACTGTCATGCCATATTTCACATGGTAGAAAATCCTGCTCCATTCAGGATCCCAGCTAATGGAGTGTTAGCCATTTTGTATCTGCACCTTCTGGAACATGCAGCCTCCTCAGTCTCTGTGGCAGGGTAAGAATGAAACTGAGAATCTCATGTGAAATTTTCACTGCCTCTGCCGAGAGATGATCCACGTCACTTTTTATTCATGTGCATAAAACGTGTTTTATTTATGTTACTTTTTCCTACCCAACTGAATACCGGCTGGGAAATGTAGAGAGGCAAAGGGGCTATTTGTGCGTTAGTTTCGCTGCTATAGCACTTCATAATAGTCAATGTATCTTCATATACAATAACTTGTTCAACCCTTATAACACTTTCAAAAAGACAAAGCAGGCATTCTTACCTCTATTTTATAGTTGAAGAGGCTAAGGTTAAAAGAGGTGCAGTGATCTTCCCAAGAGGAATGACTGACCAATAGAAGGAACCGGACTTGGGGTTTAAAAGAAATTTTGGTTTAAAACTGACTTCTGTTGCTAACTTGCAGCAAATTACTTAACCTTTTGGGACTTCCCTTTACTAATCCCTGTAGCAGGAACACTTATCCCTACCTTATAAATTTGTCAGAAAGATTAAATAAGGGGTGCATAAAGTGCTTTGCCTTATGCTCGGCTCATAGAATAGGTTCGATTAAATAACAGCTCACTTCGACATTTTTTCTCAAGTTTGCCATATCTTGTTGGGGCAGAACTGGGAGAGGCATTCAGGGCTCTAGGCTCTGAATTCAGTGTTTTCCCCACTATCACTCAGTGTGCTATGTGTGCAAGATCATCTAAAGGAAGCATAAGACAGAATGTCTACATAGGGCAAAGGTGAGATTTTCATACATGAAACAATGGGAGAGTACTACGATCTTATGAAATAAGATAAGGATAGTCCCTACTATGGCAGTTTAGAAAGGAGTCTATGTGGCTTGAAATAATAAAGAATTACAGAGGAGTTCAATTGACTTCACCTGCTCGGTCATAGGTTTTGCGGTTTCTCTTCTAAAACGTGACGTTATCCAGGGCTCCATCCTCCGTGCTTGGCTCCTCCTATTCTATATGCAGTCTCATGATCATTATACCCAAATTCCTAGCATTGATTACTGTCTGTGTAATGGTTCCACAAGCCTACATCTTTTCACTGAGATCCTGGCCCATATATGTCTACTTGACATTTCTGCCTGACTGTTCCAGATATATGTTGAAATTCCTATCTCCAGAGCTGTGCTCCCCATCTTCCTCACCCACATTTATTCATTCTGTTCTATATTCTCTGTGATTTGTACAGCCATCCTTCCAGAGGTCAAGCTGGAACTACTGGATTCATTTCAGGGTTTTCCCTCACATCTATTTAATATGTCACCAAGTTCTGAAAATTTTACCACCTCTTTAATATATTTTCCCCCTATTTATCTGCTCCTCTCTATGCTAAGCCACTCACTGGTTTCATTCTGACCACATTTCAGTCCACTCTCACAATCCAGCCAGAAGGAACTTTCTAAGATGTAAATTTGATTGTATCCTTCATTTCAAGTCTTTCAATAGCTCCCCACAGGTTTTGTGATAAAAAGCAAACACCTTATCTTAGTCACCAGACTGTTTATCAGCCCGACTGCCCCTAACCTCATCTCTGGACGTGCCCACACGTTCAGCATTCACTCCAGCCAGATCAAAACACTAGCAGTTTCCTGAACCCAACAGACTACTTTACGTTGCAGCGCCTTCACACCCAATAGTTTTTGCCTTGAATGTCCTTTCTCCATGTCTCCAGCTCCCATTTAACCTTCAAGACTCAGTCTAAGAAAGAATTCATATTTGTCTTTCCCCCCATTGACTACTAGATAGGTTCTATCTTCTGGGTAAGAGTAGAAGAGGCACACTCAGATTTCCTTAGGATTACAAGAATACCAAGGGAACAGTGGAGGACAAACAACACTTCAGTGGCTGTGTACACAGTCCTACTGGAGAACTAGCATGTCATTTATCATCATTTAAGTTACAATAACTCTGGACGTTCAGTAGCTGCTCCTGTGAATTAATAATAATTTTCTAGGCTGCCTTATTTGTGACTCAGCAGCAGCCTCATCTTTGCTTCTGTTTCTTACCTACCTCTTTCCTCTGCTAGCAGCTCTCTCTTATGGCTTCCGCTTAGATACAGCTTCTGTTAGGTTGTGGCTTCTAAAGTCTTATGGCTTCTGATTGGTATCTTCTCTTGGTGTGTCTCTCCAACTTCATTTCTATTTCTTGCATACGTATCTGTGTCTCTTACATTAAAAGTCCTTTTATTGGGTTTACACATTACTCTCCAATATTGAGTATTCTTGTCCCATATCAGACAATTGCAGCAATCTCTCTGGTTCAGTTGGCTGTAGGCAGGGTGGTGAGGTCCCATGGTATTAACCACAACCAGTCGTATATAAGATATCCTTCACTGCAGGCGTAGCAAGGACCCTAAGACACATCAGAAGGGGGTGTTCTGAGCTTAATTAAGAGTGCTGCATCCAGCTGATCTGAAATATGCTTGGTACTTGGTATATAGTCAATAAATATTAGATGAATAAATGATTAATGCTAAAGAATAATAGGACTTGACTGAAGGGAAGGGGGAGGAGAAGGCATTGCTAATTGATGGGGAGAGGGGGTGACTATAAGCCAAATCACATGTCCAAGAACATTATTCAGAAGGATTTCAAAGTCGCCAATTTTACATAGCCCTGAGCTAGTAGGCATCTTTGAAATTATTTTGATTAATTGACAGAGCATTTTGATAGCTTCTGGACAAAAAACTGTATGACTTAACTTTGTCCTCCCTGATGCCATTAATTTAGAAAACTTGTCTCAATATCTATATGACCTACTATATAAATGTATGTATATATGTATGTATATATGTATGTATATATGTATGTATGTATATTTATATACATACACACATATACATATAGTTTGTGTTAGATAAGCGTTATATCTCAGAATTGTGGTGCTAGCAGCAATACTGTTAATCTAACAATTTTATTGTCATTATCCAGGTCTTACAATTCTTGACTGAGTAGCTTGAATCCTTTGGCCTTGTATACATAGTGTCAATCTGAGGAAAGAAAAGGGCAGTCGATTCACAGGAGTGGTGGCTGCTGGTGCCGAAGTGAAAAGACTGTGTGACCCAGCCATTGCTAATCGGCCACCTATTTGGGAATGTCTAGGACTTTAAGGTCTTTTAAAACAGATTGACATAATTGGACAATTGAGGCAATTATCTGAGGCTTTGAATTAAAAATAACTTCCCTGAGGCCAGCCCGGCGGCGTAGTGGTTAAGTGCGTGTGCTCCGATTCGGAGGCCCAGGGGACGTACCACCTGGTGAGCCATGCTGTGGCGGCGAGACATGCTGTGGCGGCGTCCCATGTGAAGTGGAGGAAGATGGGTGCAGATGTTAGCCCAAGGCTGATCTTCCTCAGCAAAAAGAGGCTTGGCATCGGATGTTAGCTCAGGGCTGATCTTCCTCACAAAAAATAAAAATAAAAATAAAAATAATAAATAAAAATAAATTCCCTGCCTCAAATTTCCAGACATTTCAGATAAAAATAATATATATATTTTTTCTGATTGGATGAAGCTAATTAATAGTCAAAGGGTGTTACCCACAAGATGAAGAATTAACTGAGTTCTAACTGGAAACCTTTTGATCCACTGATTTTTTTGGTTTTAGGATGTACCCCACAATTCTTGTCTGTTTCATCCAGATACCTGGAACTTACAGGTGTGTGGTTAGGGATTACCTTCATTTCCCTGAGACCCTTGCCTTGTTGGGGTATTTTGTAGGAGGAACATGGGAGGGTTGTGTGGATGGGAGGTCTCCTCGGAGACACCACACCCTGAGTTCTGCCTGAGGTGGCTCTGAGCACTGCAGGGAGAGCATGTGGGACCCTGGCATTCTTCATGAACAAGTACTGCAGACACCTATAGAAAAGAACTATGTGTGGTGGGAAAAAGCAGAGTGTTAGGAATTGGGAGAGTCAGATTTATCACTGTTTAGCAGTGTGATCTTGAGAAAGTCACTTAATCAATCTGGGCCTTTTTTTTCTTGTCCACAAAAGAAGAGGTCTGGATTAGATTGTCTGGCAGGGAGACTTTCATCTCCAAATGCTAATATCTAATTTAAATCAGCATAACAGTTCATTCTTGGCTGATATAGATAATATCCCTATCCCCAGCACACATTTACACCAACATCTATTTCTTTTCTACATTCACTTTCATGGAGTTTTATTTTGTAATAGAGTAAGAGTTTTGGTGCAAAGAAGGGATGATAAAAGTGTAGGGATTTTGTCCCCCAGACTAGGGCTTTGGACTCCTCTGGAATGAAGCATTAAAGAAGGAAGCTGTTGCTATTTGTTGTGGGCTGAATTGTGTCCCCCCCCCCTCAAATTCATGTGTTACAGTTCTAATCCCCAGTATCTCAGAATGAAAGTGTACTTGGAGATAAAGTCTTCAAAGGAACAATTAAGTTAAAATGAGGCCATTAATGTGAGGCTCTAATCCAATATGACTGGTGTCCTTATAAGAAGAGGAGATTAGGACACAGACATGCATGAGCACAGAGGAAAACCCGGTGAGGACACAGCAGGGAGTGGCCGTCTGCAAGCCAAGAGGAAACCAAACTTGCCGACACCTTGATCTTGGACTTCGAGTCTCCAGAACTATGAGAAAATATATTCTGTTGTTTAAGACCCCCGGTCTATGGTATTTTGTTATGGAAGCCCGAGGAAACTAAGATGCCATTGTTCAAGAGTGCTGCTATGATGCTCTTGGCTCAGCAGAGTAGGTGCAGAATGAGGCCCAGAGTAGAGAAGAAAGCCCTAATTCCTGATGCCTATGGCACCTGGAGCCCCAAAGGCTGGGATTTAGGGGCTTCCGGAGGCAGCGTCACTTATCTGGACATTGGCATTCTTCTTATGATCAATGGCCCTAGCTCATTATCTCAAGGAGCTTTGCAGGAAACAGCTAATATGGACAAGTGGGAGCCACAGATGGAGCCCCAAAATGAGGCAAGAGACTGGTAAAGGGGTATATACCTTGGGGTACTTCAGAAACATCTGGCAGTCTTTTATGCAGTGATATTCTGCGCTCAGTAGGGCATTGGCTCTTAAACCAATGCACATTTGGATCACACAAGTATTACAAAGAACCCATATTGCATCATTTCTATGATATTTCCTGAACATGCAAGCCCTTACTGGGAATAGCTTGCATAATTCCTTAGGATGTGTCACCTCTTCTTTTGGTTACTAAGGTTTCCCCAAGTCCAAATAAAAAATTTTCAAATGATTGATCTTCAAACTATCATAATCTCTTCACATAGCATAATTGTTCTGCATTTAAACCAAACCTCAGATGCTTTAATGATTAGATCTTTTCACCCCCTTTAAATTATAAGCAAAATTGATTCTTCAGATCAATATTTCTGGGGGCACAAGAATCTGGGCTGCTGGTGGAGTCTGAGTGGGCTTGTCTGAATGTTAATTGTTGCTTCTGAAGTCTCCCAGAGCAGGGATGCTGCTCTCATTTTCAGAGCCAAAATCTGGCCACATGTTAAAATCTATAGCAAAACACCAGAGTCATTTTTCTCCAGACCCCCAAATAAAAGGAGATTAATCACATTTGTCTCCCTTACTACCTTTTCAAGAAAGCGTTTTTAAAAAGCTGCTTGTTCACTTAACTTTTGAAGGCCGTAGAGCAGGGTAAATGATGATGGAAAGGTTTGAAAGGGCCTGTGAAAATGCAGTATACTTAGGACTCTCTCTACTCAGTCTCAATTTTCTCCAACTCATGTCTTCATTGGCAAAGCAAATTGGGAAACTGAGGCAAACAATTGAGAGCAGTGGTTCTCAAAGTGTGGTTGCCAGACCAGTAGCAATAGCGGTACCTGAGAACTTGTTAAAGATTCAATTCCTTGAGGCTCATCCCAGACCACTGGATCTGAAACTCTGGGAGAGGGGCTGGGCAATCTGCTTTAACAAGCCCCCTGGGTGATTCTGACTTGGTTTGAGAACCCGTGCTCTGAACAACTCAGCTGTGAAAATTATTTTCTTGAAATTTCTCAGGAAAAGTAGTTTTCATGGTTCTTTCTTCTCTCCCTTTTCCTAAACTTGACCCACACTAAAGATTCAGATCATCATAGCCCACCTCCTCTTCATAGGATCTCTCCAAGAAACTGAGATTCTTTCCCATTGATTTATAACACTTACTTACATCACTCCAGTTCTTCACCTCCCTCCCTTCTAATATTCAAAAGAACTCAGAATCTGCACCACTTAAGTTCAGCAATTGTCTCTATTTTCATGTATTTGCAATTTGTCTCTCTCTCTCTCTTTTTTTCCTGAGGAACATTAGCCCTGAGCTAACATCTGTTGCCAATCCTCTACTTTGTTTTGTTTTGCTGAGAAAGATTAGCCCTGAGCTAACATCCATTGCCAATCCGCCTCTTTTTGCTGAGGAAGATCAGCCTTGGGCTAACATCCATGCCCATCTTCCTCTACTTTATATGGGATGCTGCCACAGCACGGCTTGAAAAGTGGTGCGTAGGTCCGTGCCTGGGATCTGAACCTGTGAACCCTGGGCCACCAAAGCAGAGCATGTGAACTTAACCACTACACCATCGGGTCGCCCCCGATTTGTCTCTTTTTTTATTTGAACTCCACAATGCTTACCAGTAGGGTTGAAGACACGACATAAACTTTCCATATAAATAATAGTTATTTAAAGTGCTTGTATGTGCCAGATACTAGGCTAACCACTTTACAAACTTTGTTTTATTAGAGCCTAAAACAACTTATTTAATAGATGAGGAAATGAAGTCAGAAGTTAAATAACTTTGTTAAGGTCATATAGTGGCAGAGTTATAGTACTCACATAGACCCTATCCAGTATTGCTACTTGGAATAATGAATCAATACTTGATGGAATTCGAGGGAGCTACTCAGCTGGGATCATCTGCGTGTTAGCCACACATCTCTACTATGTAATGAAAATAGAAATGTGATAGCCATGCTTTCCACCGACTTTGTTTCTCTAGGAGAGATACCAGATTGGCAATAAGAAATCCACAGCCTCCTGCCTGATATTTTTGGTAAAGAAAGCACAGAGTCAGATAACTAAGATTGAAATTTTGGTCTCTTGCAGGAAAAAGAATTTTTTTGATCCTTATAAGGCTTGAATTTGTGACAGGGCTTCATTAATAATACTCATTAGGTAAACTAGCTGACTCATGTCAACTGGGTCTGTTCCTATATAGAGAAGGGAGAGAGTGACTTTAAATATTTTGATTTCAGGTTATCACTACTCGTGTAGAAATAGTAAACAATTGCTGGATGTATGAAAAATGTTGATTCTGAGTTAGAGAAGTAATTGGTTTTGGGATTGGCATGAATATTTGAACAAAAGTTCACGTGTAAGGACCAAGGTACCAGGTAGGTATGTAAAAGTTTGGCTGGGGCATGACTTGCATGTGTTGATGGGAAGAACTCTGGAAGACCCTGCTATCCACTGTATCTGGTGCAAGAATTTTTAATAAGATGACGCAATTCTCTCTTCTCAACAAGAAAATGCCTCCATCTAGGAAGGCAAGGCCTTTCCAATCCCTTGATTTCTGATTCTTCCCTTCATAATGGTATGGTCCTGAAAGAACTCTTCCAAATCCTTGATGGCAGAGACGTTGTAGAATAATAGGGAATGAGGCCGAGTGTTGTAGGAAACTGGAGAAGGGAGTACCTGCCAGCTCCATTTCTGCACTGTTGAGCTCTAACTAGGAAAAATTACTTAAAACCGCCTTGGACCCTAATTTCCTCATCTGTCAAATGAGGAGACTGGACCAGATACTGTCTAGGACTAGGTTATTTGTCTTGAGGGATAGACCAAATTCTTGAGACTGACATTAGAAAAAGCCAATAAAAGACTTTGGTATTACTATCAAGATTCATCATGACAAAATGGATTTTTGTCTGGTTTAAGATAATCGTCCTCATCATGTGTTAAGTAGAGTTGTTCTCTCTGTATTTCTACAATTACTATGTTGCCTGAGTAAGGAAAGTTAGGAGGAGAAATTCACTTTTTTTTCCACTTTATTTTTTTAATTTAAGTAACATTGGTTTATAACATTATATACATTTCAGGTGTACATCATTATATTTCGATTTCTGTGTAGACTACATCATGTTCACCACTCAAAGACTAATTACCATCTATCACTGTACACATGTGCCCTGTCACCTCTTTCGCCTTCCTCCCTCCCCTATTTCCCTCTGGTAACCACCAATTAACCCCTGTATCTATGTGTTTGTTTGTGTTGTTGTTTTTATCTTCTACTTATGAGTGAGATTACACAGTATTTGACTTTCTCTGTCTTTTTACTTTATTTAAATTTAGTTTTATACACATATATCAATTTGTAAATTTAATCATTCATGGTTTTTAAATTGTCCCTTTATTTTCCAATTTTGTTCCTTTGATTTTCTTTTCCCTCTCTACACACAAATATAAATATCCCCTTCATTTTCTGATAACCCACAAAAAAATCTGACGTGTGTCCTCTCATATTTTCCCTCTGCTCACTTAAGAAGCCTATACACACACTGGATTTTTTAATTTTGAGTCTTTGTTTGGAATTAAACAATATAAGGAATGTTTTCCTACATCATTTCTTGACAATACTTCATCAAGATCTTTCATCTGGTGACTTCAATTCATTTTTTAAAACCACTACATAATATTCCATGGTGCGGCTGTACCATACATTATTCAGCCATTCCACTATTAACAGACAAATAATTTGTTTACTGTTTCTATCCATTCCTAACAGTTTTGCTGAAGGTTTCCAGGAAGAATTCAAAAGGGCTGGGTTAAAGACTTCATTACATGTTAACAGCTATTATTAGATTGTTTTCCAAAAGGCCCATAGCATTTAAGTTCTACCAATAATTTATGAGAATTTCTTTTCCCGCTATGCCTACAATCAGTAGGTACTATAGTGTCTTTTAGTTTTTATCAGTCTTATATAAAATAGTAGTTACTTATTTTGCATTTACCTAAGTTTTCATCAGTATGAGAATCTCTTCACATATTTGGCTAATTTGGTTTTTTGTTCATAAAGTATTCATTTGTGTGCTTTACCCATAATTTTCTCTTCCTGAATTGTCTTTCTTGGAAATTTGTAAGAGTTCTGAATATAGTAAGGGAACTGTTCCTCTGTCTTACATCTGTGTTACATTTTCCTGCCAGATATTGATATTGACTTCATGGTGTCTTTCTTCATGCACAGTTTTTTAACTTTCAATTTTCCAAATATTTTTGTGTTTTTAGTTTTCAGTTTGAGTTTTCAGCCTTGATTAAGAAAGTTTTCCTGAACCCGACATTGTACTATAGCCTTCTTGGTTTTCCTTCACAATATTGATTATATATTTAGTTTTAAATTTGAGCTTTTAATCCATATCAAAATTTTAATTTAAGATGGGATTCCATTTTTGTTTTCTTCTGGATGGATGACCAGCTGTGCCGGCCTCATTTGTGAAATAGTTGATCTTTCTTACTAACTTAGAACTACTGATTTTGCAACATACTTAGCATATTGGGATCTGATTCTGGATTCTCTGTTCTGTTTGAATATCCAATTTTTAAATGTTTTTTTAGGGCCGGCGCCATGGCTTAGCGGTTAAGTGTGCATGCTCTGCTGCACCCCGGCCCGCACCGACGCATCGCTTTTCCAGCCATGCTGAGGCTGCATCCCACATACAGCAAGGATGTGCAGCTATGACATACAACTATCTACTGGGGCTTTAGGGGGAAAAAAAAATGTTTTTTTATCTGGAAAGGCAAGGTAGCCTTCATGCTTCTTTTCTTACTTTTCATAACTTTCTTGTCTATTCTCAGGCATTTCTCCTTTCATATTTTTTTTTTTCTAACTGGAATTGAACTAACTACACACTAATTTGGGGAGAAAGTATATTTCTAGTTTTTTGAATCTCTCATATCTAAACATGTTATGCCACGTCTTATTTATTTGAATAATATACTTATATTTACTTTAATAATCTTTAGTTTTATTCATATAAGTCCTATGCCTTTCTTTTAAAACCTGTTGCTATGTATTTATTGGTTTTGTTCATATTGTAAACATAAATTTTTTTTCCATTTGTGGTTACTTATTGCTAAAATAGAGAAAAGCTATTGACTGTTATGTATTTGTCCTGCATCAATTCATCTTACCAAACTCTCTTCTTAATATGATGAAGTTTTAAATTTTTTTACTAGCGTCTCATGAGTTTTTTATCTATAAAATCATGCAGATTTTATTTTTTATCTTTCAATGTTTATATAAGTTATTTAATTTTCTCACTTTATTGCATTTACTGAAACTGCCAAGTCAATTTTAAATAGTAATTGTGATCATGGAGTTTTCTTTATAGTTCTTGATTTTTAATTGAAATAATTTTTTTTGCATATGATATTTTTGGCTTTTGATAAATGAGCTTAATCAAATATAAGTCATTTATTTATAATCATTATACTTAATCTTTCATTAGGCATATATGACGAATTTTATGAAACTGTTTTTCCAGAACTCATAAGTATAACCATTTTTCCCACTTTTATTTTTTGATGTGGTGGGTTATGTTAATACATTTCCTGATATTGAAATACTAGTGCATCTCTGGAATAAATTTGGCTTCTTCATAACATACTGTGTTTCATATATTGTCAGACTCTCTTTTATAAAGTTATATTTAGAATTTTTATTATTATATTCATAAGTGAGATTGGTCCATAGTTTTCTTTTTTATACTATCTTTTGAACTTTTGATAACAAAGTTATGCTGATTTCAAAACTGAATTAGAGAGACTTCCGTTTTTTCTGGTCATGACATTTCTAATCCTTTCCATAATTATTGATATATTCTGACTTTTTACTGTTCTTAATAAATTTTAGTGGTTTGTATTTGACCAAGAAATAATCCATTTTTCTCTAGGACCCCAAAATTCGCCACCCCAGAGTTCCAAGTAGAATTCTTTTCCTCTGTTTCTTTGCTTATGACCTCAGCATAAGGCTTAGACTTCTCTGTTTTGCTCCTTTTTTCATGATCGGGAATATAAAAGGCTTTTTCTAATGTATTAGGCCTTTAAAGATTTAGGTTTGGATCTACTTATTCTTTCTAAATTTTTTTTTTGTTTCATATTTCAAAAATTTTAGATTTTACTTTCTTATTTCACTCTTTTTGGAGTCAACCTCTCTGTCTTTCCCCAAATTTCTTGAGGTAAGTTCTTAGTTCTAGTCCTGTTTTTCTTCCTTAATTATAAAGATTTTTAAGGCTATACATTTTCTCCTAAATACTGTTTTCATTGTATCCTGTAAGTTTTGGTATGATGTATTTTCTGTTTAATTAATTGCTTTACAGAAAAATTATAATTTCCATTTTAATTTTAGCAGGAGATATATGAGTAGTTTTTTTTTGTTTTGAAGCAGCTAAGAGATTTTTTCATCACTTAATTTTTTTTTCCTAATTTTGTTGCCTTAGGATGAGGGAATATGGCTTATAAATATCTATCTACCATAAATCTTAAGGTTTTCTTTGTGGTAAAATATTTGATAACTTTTTGTACATATTACAAGAATTTACTAAAAAGTATGTTCTTCAAAAGATTTAAGGTTCTATTAAATTACCTAATTCTTCTATATTTTTACTTTTGTTTATGTTTTTGATTTTCGATCTACCAGAATTGACTAATCTGGAGAGTTTTATTTAAGCTTCTCAGTAGAATTATATACTTTATCAAATTCTTCCTGTTTTTCAAAATTTTGGTTTATATATTTAACTGATATATTATTTGGTTTTCACAGTTTGTTTAGGACCATTTGTCTTGTTTTTAAATGTGTTTCTTTTATTATTCAAATCGACTGTCGGTATTTTGTTCAGTATTTTTCATCTTCAGAACCAAGTTGTTTGCTATTAATTTTGCCTCTTTTGCCATCAGATTGTTTACAGTGGACTGGTATCCCTTTGTCCATTTTTTTATATCAGACTTTTTTATCACTTTATTTTATGTGTGTTTCTTCTAAATAGACTATAGTTTGGATCTCCTTTTAATCCAATCTGACAGTTTTTGTCTTTTAATGGGAAAATTGAATGTATTTTTTGTTTAATGTTATAACTTTTATGCTTGATTTTGTTTTTCAGACCAAAGTTTCTCAACTAGGGCACTACTGATATTTTGGGACATATAATTCTTTGTTGTGAAGGCTATCCTGTGCATTGTAGGATGTTTAGCAGTATCCTTGACTTCTACCCACTAGATGCCAGTAGCATTCCCCCTCCAGTTGTGACAACCAAAAATTTCTCCAGATGTTGACAAGTGTCCTGGGGGGAGGGAGTCCCTCCCCTGCCTTCCCCTCACCACTCCCAGTTCAGATCTGCTTTAGACCTTTTAAAAGCCTCAGTTGTCTCATCCAGGCCTAGCATTTCTACACAAAGGTTGTTCTGGATATTTATTTGTTGAGGGCAACTTCATCCAGGTTACATGCACCTAGGGTGACCAACCATCTGGTTTGTCTGGACTGAGTAGATTCTTGGGACATGAGACTTTCTGTGCTAAAATCAGGAAAAGTGAGATGAGTTGGTCCCCCTGCATGCACCTCTTTAATCCTGTTTTTGTACAATTTAGACTTGACCTAAAAGAACGGTATAGTAAGGTCCATTCAACCACTAACACAGTTCTCATTTTTCACTGTTTCCCCAATCAATGCGTCCTGGCCCAAGTATATTCTGAACTCAGAGTTGTGAAATTGTATTAAAAATCCTTAGGCATTTGTCTCTGAGAGTCATACTAATACGTTCCTAGACAGCTAGAAAGCCCTATATCCCTTTAGATGTAATCATATCTCTATGTTACAATATTTGTTTACCGTTGTTTCCTCTACTCTTAATCTTTCCTCAATCTTGAAATTCCTTCTGGATCATTTGTTGTTTCATTAGTCTCCCCACTACCAAGTATTTTCCTCTGGTAGGGTACTTGGGTAAAATACTTGTTGAGTTCTTGCTTATCCTTGTATAACTTTATTTCACCCTGATAGGTGAATGGTAACTTTGCTGGGTATAGAGTTCTTGAGTTCCAATTCTTTTCTCTCAAGAACCTTTTTCTCACATGGTCTTCAAGCTTGTAGGGTTGCATATGAGCAGACTGATGCCAGTTTGATTCCTTTAGATTTGTGCTTATATGACTTTTCTTGTGTCCTGGTTTTATTTATTAATACAATAAGCACATATGACTCTTCTATATCTATTATCTCTTTACTGCTGCTACTAAGGATTTAATCTTGTGATGGTGGAGAAACAGAGTATTAGGAGATGAAAAGATCTGCTTCTCACCTTCTTTAGCCTAAGGGTAAGTTTCCATTTTTCAACAAATAGTTTTAAGGTTTAAGGAATTCTCTATTTGTTCATTTTTTAAAGAAATCCCTTTGGCATTTTCCTGGGAGTTCTGTCTCCACTCTGCATTCAGCTGCTCTGAGGTTTCTCCCCAGAGGAAATAGTCATGAGCGGGGTGTGAAAGGTAGGGTGTCTTCTTGTTGTTCAGATTCTGAGAGTTCTGAAGAGCAGGACGAGCTCTTGTGGTCCGGAGCCTCTTCTGGTTCAGAATGCCATCTGAATAGCATTGTCATGAGAATGCGACACCTGGAAGGATTATTCAGAAAATTCAGAATCTAGATCTAGTGTCTGAGGCTCACTGATTTATTCACACTAAATGCAGAAGAGACCTGCTCCTCTCTGAGCTAGCTCATCTTCCTTTCTGTCAAAGCAATTTTTTTCCTTTTTTTTTTTTTTTTGTGAGGAAGATCAGCCCTGAGCTTACATCCATGCCAATCCTCCTCTGTTTGCTGAGGAAGACCGGCTTTGAGCTAACGTCTATTGCCAATCCTCGTCCTTTTTTTTTTTTCCCTTTTTCTCCCCAACGCCCCAGTAGATAGTTGTATGTCATAGTTGCACATCCTTCTAGTTGCTGTATGTGGGACGCGGCCTCAGCATGGCTGGACAAGTGGTGCGTCGGTACGTGCCTGGGATCCGAACCAGAGCTGCCAGTAGCGGAATGCGCCTACTTAACCGCTAAGCCATGGGGCCGGCCCCTCAAAGCAATTTTTAAAAGCACATTTTATAGTAATCTCATCTTCTGAAGAAACCAGAAAGGATGGGAAAGAAATCAAGCAGAAGCCCTTTGAAACATCTGTGACCTCACAGCTGGAAATGGAAGGAAAACAAGTCAATTATGACACTTTTGGGGTGTTAGGAGCCATCAAGAATGTACAGAGGGCTTTTATTCCATGCCCTGGGGCCCTATATTTTTGGATGAGTGGCTTTGAAAGTGAACTCATCCCATGAAGTCCCGTTCCTATGCTACCTTCACCATGAAGTTCTTAGCAGGAAATGCTTTCTCCCTGTTCTGAATCCTGAGAACACTTTAGGTCAGTCATGACCCTCACACTGTCTTGGGTCTTGAGTTATTTTTGTTCACAGTTTCTTTTTCTTTCTAGGGGATAGTTGTTATAGGCAGGAGCTGTCTGATTCATGTCTGTATTCTCCTCAGGCTTTAGCCCAGCGTCTGAAGCATAATAGGTGTTCGATACTGACAGAGAGGTGGATGGATGGCTAACAGAAAGAAACTTGAACCCACCTATTTGATTTTTACTTTTCTTGGGATCAACTCCCTTCATCTCTTCTGTTAGTGTTAGTTTTAGGTCTATATTCTATTCCATTGCTATGCACCTTCAAGCCGTCTATAGTTTTTCTTCTGCTAATTTACTTTGGCTCTTATTTAAATCTAGATCAGAAAGATCTTACATTAAATATGCCTCCAGGGTGTCAATAAACATCATGTAGCTATAAAGTATCTTCTAACCATTAATTTACATTCTGAAAGTTTTCCAATTTCTTTCTCCTCTCTCCCCCTCTTATCCTTCCTATCCTTGCGTCTTCTTTACCTCCCCTTGGCCAGCCCCTCTTGCCCACCCCCATATACAAAAACATACTCTGTCATTTTGTTTATGGACAAATACAGATATTATGTTCCATTTCTGTTGTGAGTTTCCTTAGGTTTTGTTTTTTTGTTAAGATTAAAGATATTCTTCCCCGAGTAGGCAAAACATCTTAATAGGATATGGATTTTAACGTGGGCACAGAGACTGGGAGAGAATTGGGATTTTATAAGATTCCACTATATCACAGGTCTTTGAATGTACATCTGTGAGTTACAACAGAAAACATTGACTAGAGTGTTAGGCTTTAACTCCTTCTTGTTTTCAAGCTATTTCCAAAAATCCTTTATTCTGATCATTTTAAAACAAATAAAGAACATTTTTCAAGTTCTAATGATTTCCATCAAGAATATTCCCTTAGCTTCAGGACTTAGTTTCTGAGCTTACATTATGATTGGATCTACATATTGACAGAGATCTCCATTAACCTTCAGAAAAGAACAACCAAATGTGTGAGGAATTGGAGACAATGGGTCTGTGTACAACAGGACTTCAGTTACTAGATATTTCATATTCTCTGTTAGTGTAACTCTTTTGGTTAAAAGAAAGAAAAACCAGCTCAAACTAGGACACAGAAAGGAACTTACTGGATTTTCTTACCTAACCACGGAATTAGAAAGACAAATGTATAGTCATGCTTCAGTGCAACTGGATACAGGGTCTGGAAACTTCCAGCTCTTCTTTCTTCTCTGATTTTCTCTGCATGTTGGCTTCATTGATGCAAATTACCTTCCTGCACATGGCTGAACACATGGCCACCAGCAGCTCCGATGCCCTGTATCTCTCACCTTTACTTCCATAGAAAGACTGAAAGTCAATCTCTTGGTCCACATTTTAAAACCATTGAACATATGTTAAGTTGACCCGTCTGGGATGAGAAACTCGGCCTGGATCCATCAGTGGTCACCCCAGCACACTGTCAGTAAATCCATGGTGATATCCATATATTTGAACCCCATGCTTAATAGGAGAGAGACTGTTTCCTGCAGACTAGAGCTGCTGTTCTGAGAAGGTTGAGTATTAGGTGCCTATTTTTCCTGTGAATGATGAGAGGCAGACTTTTGAGAAAAGAAACTTTATGAGGAAGAATTTGTAAGCCATGAATATTACTCCTTGTTGCTTGGTGAGGAGGTCTCCCAGGGGTGAGAATTCTAGGGATGAGCATCAAATAATCTTTTTTTTCCTGAAGATTGATTCAACTGTCTCTCTTCCTTTGAACTCTAAAATTACAATACGAGGTACAAAGTGAGTACTCAGTAAATCATTGTAAACTTGACTTAGAGCCCTTAGCGTCTGGACTCTACAATCCCACACATACTTGTGTAAGGGGGCTCCAACATTCATGGGGTATGATTTGTAGTTTCTCATGTCTCTCAAGTTACTCTGTGTCTAAGATTTGTTAACAGGAGGAAATAGGCAGTAAGAATGAAGGGGATGTCAGGCTCATATTCTGCAGGATTTTAAATGTCCTGACTGAAAAGACCCCATGACTTGGTTAGGATGGGCCTGATCCTCTCACATGTATTTAACCAGATGCTTCTCCAAAGGTCTATAAAATAGTCAAATTTGATATTTCCCAGTTTTAAACTTCTGTTTCAAGGTCCAAGAAAGCAAATCGGCGTTTTCCAATAATGATGATACTTGGTGATTTTTGTCTGGGATGGGAAATCTTGGAATGTGTCCGTATAAGATGAGAGGGTGTCCCAGCTTCTCACGTCCCTGGAAATCATGTCAAGGGAACTTGGAGACACGCCATGTCTCCAACTGGCATTGGAGAAAGTAGACTGTTTTGTATAAAGAAGCAAACCCTTCATTAAATATTAGGTTATTATGCCCCCAAAGCTTGCAGATGTCTATTCACTTAAAATATCTTTGTAACGCTGAATTGAATTAATTCTTGTGGGGAAACTAAGATGCTATCCTACTGTTCTTTCTCATAGCCTCCTGGCATCAGAAAGACATTTATGTTCATCTAGTTCAATGTTTCTCAAACTTTAATGTGTATCAGAGTAAACTGAAGGAGTTCATTGAAAATGTAGATGCCTGGGGCCATCCCAGACATTCTGGTGCAGGAGCTTGGTGATGGAGGGCAGCACGGAATCTGTTTGTTTGTTTGTTTTTTTGACCATGAAGTCACATAATCTGAGGCAGATAACTTGCAACCACATCATGAGAAATACAAGTCTGGCTCCATCTCCCTCCCAAAAGGTTGCCTTTTCTGTCAGTAGACATGTATCCTCATCAGCTGAGTGACAACCTGGCAGGGAATTTATGGAGAGGATTCAAGAAGAAAAAGTAAAGCTGAACTACAGTGACCTTTTATTTTATTTTATTTTATTTTAATAATTTAATTTAATTTTATTTTTTGGTGAGGAAGATTAGCCCTGAGCTAACAACTGTTGCCAATCCTCCTCTTTTTGCTGAGGAAGATTGGCCCTGGGCTACCATCTGTGCTCATCTTCCTCTATTTTATGTGGGACGCCTGCCACAGCATGGCTTGATAAGCAGCGTGTAGATCTGTGCCCAGGATCTGAACCTGTGAACCCCGGGCCGCCGAAACAGAGTGTGCGAACTTAACCACTATCCACTGAGCTGGTCCCTACAATGAACTTTTTTGAGTCCTGAGATCTACATTTCAATCTTTTCTATAACATCAATGCCCAATGGTTATCCAGACTGTCATGGAATGTTTCGAGTGAAATGATGCCCACGACATTACAGAATAGTCTTATTTTAGTACCAGATAACTCAGCTTGTGTTTAATAAATAATAAGTTATCTCTACACTGACCCTCACTCTACTCTCTATACTAGCAGAGCAAGCCTACTGCTTTGTCTGCAGTGTGGCCTTTCAGATGTTTAGACATCCTTTATGGCCCACTAAGGGTTTTCTTTTCCAAGATGAACTATGCTAATTACTTTAGTTATTTTACCACTTGGTTTCCAGGTTTTGACCCCAGGTTAATCTTCTAGAGCTGTTCTAATTATCCAAATGTATACATAACTAAACACAATCTAGATACAGTCTGACTGCTGGAGGAAACTAGGGGCTGGGTTTTGAGGAATGATATGTGTGTGGAGGAAGAAAATGGGGACAGAATACAGCCAGTGCCCTCCTCAAACTGGAGACCATACTTCTGTTGACTCTGTATAAAATGGTATTTGCCTTAAGGAAAATAAGTCAAATTTTTGGGCTCGTATATAGAGTCAATGGTAAACAAAAATTCAGATTATTTTTTTCTATGAACTTCTGTCAAGCCAACTCTCCATCTGACTTGTGTGTTTGTTTTTCTGAACCTGCATGAAGTCATGTAAATGAAAGAATGAAGTATTTTGTCCAGTAAGGTATCCTTTGACCATGCATTCCTTCCCCGGTAATAATTTTCTTGGTGTGACCTAAACACAGAATAATTGTTAGTCTATATAATATTTTGAAATTTGATAACATGCGATATAGGACTCCTTTAAAGATGATCTTTTAGCACGTGCTTGTGCGTACACACATGTGATGGTAAACTATGTGAGATGATGGATGTGTTAACATGATTGTGGTAGTCATTTAACTATATATTATACTATATATATATGTAAAATATATATAAAAAATCATCACGTAGTACACCTTAAATACATACAGTTTTGTCCATTATACCTGAATAAAGCTGGGAAAAACCTCCAAAATTCTGAGGGCTGAGAGCTAGTTTGCTTAAGACTGTATTTACAGATAAGCAGCCCCACGGACCATCTGAATCATGCTGGCTAAGTAGGGGTCTTTCCCCCCAAGCCTATCAGAGTAAATATGTTCACAAGTGGGACAGGGACTACCTGTCCCTCTATGGAAACATACATCGGACGAGATGATTTAATCCACACCAGCAAAATGCAAGCACCCAGAGCCCCAGGCTTTTGACTAAGGTGCCACATATCCCCTAGGCACCTCATTTAAGAAATAAAATGAATTATTTTTGTGTGTGTGTGTGTTTTTTAAAACTATCCTTTGGTATATGGAAATTCTTTTTCTCAATTTTCTAAATGTTTTGAACTCTGACAAACTAGGGAACATTTAGATCATTCTTCCTCCAATCCCCACCTTTCCTATGTGAGATCATCACAGGGATTTTCATATTTTTATCTTATGATAGCTTAAACAAAACTTGTATTTTCCTCCTCATCACTAAGTCCCAAGGGCCTTGTGATATATCCAATGTGGGGTGCAAAGGCCATTTCATTAATGCTATTATTCCAAAAAGTAGCAGGTGACTTGCAGTTAAATAATACTTTAGAGAAAGATGAGAATACAATTAATATAAAAATTGTTATTCTTTTTTTGTTTACTTTACTGAATATGTTTATTTCAAATTATGTTATGATTACTTTAAATTAGTAGGTCTATGTAACACGTGGAGATTATACTAAGTTCCCCTATTTGTATCTATACGTAAGTTGTATATCATATATGTAGCTTATGTATGTAACATGTAGCAAAAATGTGTATCTATCTCTTTTTATCTCTTTCTGTGTCTCTTTCTCATCTCTGTCTGTCTCTCTTTGTACATATCAATATCTCTCTCTAATGTATAGGTATGTATGCATAAAAACTTGGCATGTCAATTAAACCTGCTTTAAGTTGAGGTCATTAACGTCATTAATTTCATCTATGCTTGAATTAGAAAATTCATTCTAAATGGAAAATCCAAAAGTTGCGCAACACATTTAGTCTTCTCTAAAATGAGAGTCCATCTAAGATGTGAGCGTGACAGTGACAGAGTGTCTTTCCTCAAACTCACCATCCAGGTCTCTGAATTTCTCTGGAAGACTCACCCCCAAACCCCTATTTAGAATGTCATATGCCTCAAATATGTATTTTTTCCATTCTAAGAATACAAACATTAGGGTGTCAAGAGTTCATTTTTGGTTTGGGGTTAATATCCACCTAAGTATTTTGGCAGGGACAGGGCATTTTGACAATACAAATGCCTTTCCCAATTTCTCACAGCACTAGTTTGAAATGTCTGTAATCAAGAAAGGAGAAAATAATTTCTCTTTTCCATTAAATATGCAATGGGAAAATAATAATCTGAAAGAAAATTGAAATTCTCTCTGTGGCATGCTCAATAAATGACAGTTTAGATTATATTAGAAATATTATAATTCTATTCAGGTCAGTTAACTGAATAAAAAGTGGAATCTAAAATGAAGCTAAAACATTGTATTAAGTATTACAATGTGCACCTCCATCCCTAGGTAACGTGGGAGGGTGGAAGTGTAACCACAGGCCCTCCAGGACCAGTTCAACTGACATCTTATCAACAGAGTAATTGAATGGTTTTTCAGGAACTGAGAACCCTTGTCTGGTTCAGGCTGGTTGAGACCACCAACTCATCAGCTGAGTTTGCACAAATGCTCGGTAAGTGACCTTTCTGATGTCAAGGAGTTAAAACTCCACCCTCAAATCATGGTAACACCTCCATTTTGTGAACATGCATCCTATGAACAAGCAATGAAGCTTGACTACATGTGTGCAGATCATCAATTACTTCACTTCTCCTTACCTCCAATCATCTATCTCTACTCTTCAGACCGCCCTCCCATTCATCCCATAAATTGTGCCCCAAGCCCTGGATCCGGGAGACAAATCTGATGGTACGTAGCCCCTGTCTCCCTGAAGATCAATCGTGCAGAATAAAGCTGATTTGTTTCCCAAAAGCTGATGCTGTAATAATTGTGGGTTTTTTTGTTTGTTTGTTTCTATGTGTATTGAGCAAGAGAAACTCCAGTTTTGTTTGGTAACAGAAGGGCCAAAGGCTCTGGAGGCAGGACAGACTCAGTGAGAACCTGGCCTCCACACACCTGAGTGGCTATATTTGATGACCTTCTTTGTGAGTCAGTTTTTTTTCGCCTGAATCTATCAGGTTTCTGGACTTTCAACCAAGTGAAGGCTCTGATGAGACATTTGAAAGTCCAGATCTAAATCTAGTAGGCTCTGGACCAGTATGTGTTTCCCGGGTGGGGGTGTGTGGGGGGGTGGTAGACTTTCTCCATTGATGGGGAAGACATGGGCAGGATGCTCACTTGTGGAGCTGGAGGCTCAGCCCCTCAGCTGTCCTTCCTGGGTGCCACTGCTCTGTACCTTTTTGGGGGCTGGAATACTTTCTCCAAAAAAGGCTGACATGATCCTCTAAGCAGTTTTCTGTCCTCAAATAATTCCTTTCTTTTGTTTGTTTCTTTATCTATCCAAGTAAGACATCCTTTAGGGCTCTTTAGTATTCCAAAGAGGTATTTGTTACACTTATTTTCTTATCTGTTGGTTGCTTGTAAGTGCTTGTGTGGGAGTGAAGTGATAGCAGAGTACTGCTAATTGTTCTGCTTCAGAATCATCTTTCTCCTGCTGCCCTGGTGGCCACTTGATTGAGTGATTGAGTTCTCTTATCCACAGTGACCCCTCCTTCCCATCACACAGGGCTGCATACTACAGCCAGGCTTATGGCTTCCTTTTCTTTTTGACTTGTACCTACACAGACCTGAAGCAGAACCATGCATCTTCCTATGAAGATATGAGCTTGACAGTCACTAGAATAAAATCAATCAGAGAAGGATGCTTTCTTTCAGACCCACCCACCCTTCTCTACAACCCTTTCCCTGAGGGACTCTGTTCTTATCCTTAAAAGTTTATCAATGGTCCAAGGACCTCCTCCCTTTTTAGGGTCCCCTTTAGGCCCCTCTTATCTAAAAAAGGATTCAGGGCCTCCTCTCTGTATCTTCCTTAAGTCCTCTGAGTGTGATCAAGTTAATCCCGAGGTTGGCAAACTATGGCCTGGCAGCCTAAGGTTTTACTGGAATACAGCCAAATCCATTCCTTTTCCCAGTGTCTATGACTATTTTTGTTCTGCAAAAGCAGAGTAGAATAGTTGCAACAGAGACTATATGTCCCACAGAGCCAAAAAAATTTACTATCTGGTTCTTTAAGATAAAGTTTGCTGATCCCTGAGCTAACCTAAAGGAAAAACATCTGAGATAAAATGACAATGTTGATTACGGCTACTGTAGCTATTCATCACAGATAGCTTATTTTCACTTTATAGGACTCTTGCTGTTTAAACCCGAAGGCGTGACTTCAGCCAAAGAACACAAACAATATGTGGGGAGCAGCTGTGCCATTCATGGCATCCTGCAATTGCTGGTAGGTAGTTGCCCGCTGCTTTAATGTAGTCTTGAAATGATATATGTCAAGATTCTCCAGACCATCAGCATCTCCTGGAATCCTGTTAGAAAAGCAAATTCTCAGGTCCTACCCCAAGCCAACTAAATCAGCAACTCTGGGGATGAGGCCAGCAATCTGTGCTTTAACAAGTCCTCCAGGTGATTCTGAAAGATGCTAACGTTTGAAAACCACAGATATATGTAAAACGGTTTGGTAAACTTTAAGGAGTTAGACAAAAGGTTGCTATTCTGTTACGTGTTGAACCAGCTTTGATGACATAGAAGGAAGAAGGAGGAAGGAAATTACTGGGCTAGACTTCTTAAAGAATTCTTTTTTCGTATCCAAGCATCTAAGTAAAGAGATGTCTAACATGCTGTAGTGGTGAGCATACAGAACTAGGTTACTGAGTTCTAGGTTGCATCTAGAGAGAAAAAAAGGTGAAGTTAATTACTGGGGAATTGGTCAAAGCAAAGAAGATTCCTGTACATAAACTCTTCAATGATCTTTCAGACTTTCTACTTGAGATTAACAGTGATCTGCAAATGGCCTTTGACTAGTGGATTCAACTGTAGATATTATGATGATAATTCCCATTTTGTAAAGTAATCCAAAGATGGAAATGAGGCTCAGACTTTGACTTATCCAAGCAAACCCAACCAGTCAAGCCACAGAACTACAATATGACCCAGGACAGTCTGCTGCCAAAGGTTTTGTTCTTTCTGCTGTAGTACGTGCTTTTCCAGGATGGGGGGAACAAAAATTTCCCTAAGACCTTACCGATGGCACCTGTTAAAACTGCTTCTGCTGAGCTGCTCTGCATTTGGCTGGCTCGGTTTGGGTTTCCTGGATCTCTAACTGAACACAAAGTGATTAGAAAGCCCAGTGTTTGGCGATAAGCACATTGCATCTAGAAAAGCACAATGTGTTCTTCACAATCTCATGGAGGGCGTGCCCTCTTTGATTCTCTGTGTGTAGTGACCAAGCAGCGTGGCAACCTGGGGAAAATTACTTCATTGCACCACAGCTTTAATGTACTCCTTTGGACCACAAATTCTCCAGGAGCATGCTCAGTTCACCCAGACAATGATCAACAGAATCACTGCAGGATTGGGGTGGGTGAAGCTTGGCAAAACATTTTAAAAATTCAGTATTCCTATTGTTTTTCTAAAACAAATTGTTGAAATTATTCTTGCGGGTATGCAAACAGTCTACTAGGAAAGCATGTAGCAATCATGAATTTAAGAATAAAAATTGAGGAAGCACTGCAGTGGATTGTGAACTCCTAGAGGATTCTCCAACCCTGCCTGGACACTCTCCATATCCCAGTGCCTGCCACTGTACCTTGAACATAGAAGGTGCTCAGAATACGTTCAGAGGATCACAGAATGATAAATCTGTCAAGAGACATTAATTATCATAGTGATGCTAGAAAGAGATTCCGAAGCACAGGAGGTCTATTTTCAACACTATTTTTAACACATGTCAAGGTCCTAAACTATTATGGTGGATATTAATAAATGGGCATGCTACAGATGTTGACAGGGTCTTAGTCTCTTGCCTATAATCCATCACTTTGTAAACAAGTCTTTTCTCCTCTTACGGCTTCACAGTGGCCAAGTCATGCTAACCTTAGAAAATACAGGTCACTTTTGCAATTTGATAATCATCTTACCATTGATGGTACTGTCTTCTGCCAGTGACCCCCAGCCCAGATGCCCTCATTAGGGCAGCAGAGGGAAGACAGAGTTACACTGCACCAGCCTCTAGCCTAGACTTGCCAACCCCAGTTGAGGACCAAAGCAGAGAAATGAGAACACTCTACGTTAGGCTTTTATTAATGCTGTGCCGCTTCTGTGCGTGAGAACTTGAAGGAGAATGATGAAGAGGCTCAAAGGAGAAAGAGATGCAATCTTAAACTCTGCTGGACACAGAGAACTTTGGAAATAGTCCAAGTTAGTTTGGTATAGATTGGTCTGCTGCTGCTGCTAACATAAAATAATTTCGGTGAAAACCCAGATCTGTAGAAAACAGATATAAGTAAAAGTTAATCCAAATAAGGTATTGATCTTATTTCCCACTCATCTCTTCTGGTGATAAATCACTCTCATCTCAAATCACAGCTCCCTCACGATGAGGAGAACTTTAGTTTTTGACTGTGAAGTCTAACACTATGGGCTTGTGCATTGTGTGAAAGGGATGGGCCTTTCCTGTGACTGGGATGGAGGAGCTGGGGGCAGAGCAGTGACATCTCGCAGAGCCCCACGCCGTGGCAGTGGTGGGGAGCCTCTGCGAGAACAGCTGGGCTCCCATAAGCAGTCAGATCCCAGCATTGCCGCAATTGACATGGCCATGCAGGGCAGGGTGAAGAGGCTGGGGCAGACGCTGAGCACCAAGGGGACAGATAGACTCTTCACAAAGTTTTGACCAGATAACACACTCAGGAAACATTGGCCTGCTCTGGGCTCAAGAGGATGCACCATGATTGGTCTACACTAATCGTGATTATCTTGCTTTGCTTATCTTGTGATGATCTTAGCTGTAGGCATGTGACCTAACTCTGGCCACGGAGACCTAAGGCCCCTGGGAAGATTTTCCTCTCTAGTTCTAGTTGTTTAAAGAAGAGGGTTATTGATGTGTGAAAAGAGGTTTTCTCTCTTCCTTCGCAACTGAGGAGGTGATATCTGGATCTGCGGTAGCCATTTTGTAACTGTATTAGTTTCCTGTGGCTGCTGTAACAAATTACCGCAAATCTGGAGGCTTAAAAAAACAGAAGTTTATTCTCTCACAATTCTGGAGACCAGAAGTCCAAAATCAGTATCACTGGACTAAAATCAAGCCCTTGGAGGCTCCAGGGGAGAATCTTTGCCTCTTCCAGTTCCTGGTGGCTGCTGGCATTCCTGAGCTTTAGGCTGTATCATTCCAGTCTTCAAGGCCAGTATCTTAAAATCTTTCGTCTCCTTCTTCTCTGTGCGTTGTCAGATCTCCCTTTGCCTCCCTCTTATAAGGATACATGTAATTTCATTTAGGGCCCACCTAGATAGTCCAAGATAATCTCCCTCTGTCAAGATCCTTAGTCATATCTACAAACACCCTTTTATACCATCTAAGGTAATATTCACAGGTTCCAAGGATTAGGATGTGAATTTTTTTTTTTTTTTTCTTTTTTTTGCTGCGGGGGCTGGGGGACATTTTTCAGTTTGCCACACTGACTATAAGGGGAGAGCCAAAAAAAAAAAAATCACTTAGAAGGCTATCTGGAAACCTAATGCCACCGAGCTTCTGAGTTAAGCAACCTTGGATATATCTAGCTGTAGGCTTTTTTTTTTTTTTTAAAGCTATGCAAGCCTTTGTTGGGTCTGCAGGGTGAGTGGCCAGGACTGGCCTCTGTCCTATCCTCTGGATTCTCACTGGGAACCCAGGCCAGGGGCCACCAGGCTGAGGAACCATGAGATACCAAAGATGACACTGAAGGTCTTGGGGACATCCAAGTTGTCTGTGAAGGCCTGGGTGCCGGCCAAAGGCAGGCGCATGGCCTCAGTGAGTTTGACCTCCACCGCCAGAACCTCCCCCAGGCTGCCATGCTTGGCATCTGTCACCTCTGTGTAGAACATGGTTTAGCCGGTCAGTATCGCTCCAGATTTGCACGTGGCCACCGAGTGCCGAGCAGAGGGGGCCAGGTGGTAGCCACACTCCCCCCACGCCTCCTTGCAGGCCACTTCCTCCAGCAAGAGCTCGGGCTGCCCCATGAGGCCGGCGTATAGCTTGTATGTCACCCCTGCCAAGCAGGGTAGGGCTGCCCGCAGCTCCTGGGGCCTGTCCTGGTCCTTGGCTGCCAGGGACCCTGGGAATTGCTGTTCACCTTGCCTGCATACACAGTTGGCCAGAACTGCTTCACCAACACCAGGCTCTTCTGAGAAGAGATGAACTTGAGAACCGTCACACTGTCGTGTCTTCATCACGTCCCAGGACGTCTGGGTTCCATGCTGGCCTTAGTGCAGCGTGCGTGGCCACCAGTAGGGGAGGCTGCAGTGCCTATGCCGCCCCTTCATGTGCTCCACCCCTGTGATGGCTGTACTGGCCTGGGGCCCACATGGGCCTCGAGCCCTCTGTAGCCTTCTTTTGATGAGAGATAATGGACTCTTATTTTTAAAGCTACATTTTATTCTGTTACTTGGACTTAAAAATACTTGGCTGGAAAAAAACATTGGCAACAACTTCTTGGAGGCAGGTTGATTCTTAGCATGTAAACTGGTAAGGGTTAAGCAGGGTTTCTCAACCTTAGCACTATTGATATTTTGGGCCAGATAATTCTTTGTTGCTAGGACTGTCCTGTGCATTGTAAGATGTTTTGTAGCATCCCTGACCTCTACCCACTAGATGCCAATAGCAACCCCATTCCCAGTTGTGACAACCAAAAATGTTTCCAGATATTCCCAAATGTCTAGGGAGAGGTGGCTTCTTCCCAGTTGAGAACCACCAGGCTAATGCTATAATATTGGGGATATTTAACTAATGCTATAATATTGAATATTATTTAACAAAATAATATGAATTTATTTTGTAATAAGAGATGCCTGACATCAGAACATTCAGATTGTATTTGTCTGGAGAATACAACTTCTGATCCTTCAGTTCCCTGTTGAGGGACTAAAGTTGGTTTATGTGGAGAATGTGCCTGCAGTATGAATGCCACAAGACAGCCACCTTTGGGTATAACTTAGTTGATTGTGTTTGGGGGTGTACAACTAAAAGTAACTGCATTTGGTTATATAGAAGGTATCCAGTCAGATGTTTTCTTACTTGACCTATTATTGTCTATGCTTCATGCATTCCTGGAAGATGGAGAAAGAGTCCAAGCACTATTGTGTTTTTATTTCACTTGTTTTTTCAGACTTTGCTCCATAGCTTTGACAACTCTTCTGGCCGGGATGATAATGATTCTTCTGACTGTGAAATAATCTCCATGTCAAATTTTTACACTTTTGTACTTATCTTGCTTATGGTAAAGTGTGTGAGCTTGATTATCCACATGTGTCCTCCGAACTCCACCTGTACATATCTGTTCAATATCCCCATCTCTGCAGTTTGCTCATGATTACTTTGAACTGTCTTTCTGTGTAACTGAACTCCATGCATCCTTCAGGAGCCGGCTATGTCCATGTTCACCAAAAAACGTTTCTTGATAACTCCAGTCAATATGACACTCACAGTATTTACTGCTTGGCGTTTGATTGGAGATTTGAGATTGATCTGCACCTCGTATTTTTCTTTAATTATTTCATACGTCCAAACCTTGTTTCCTCAGCCAAAGCATCAGCTCCTTGAGGGAAGGACACCTTGTCTTTACTATAATATTCTGCAACCTCACTCCCAAGCAACTCTGATTTAAAAAGAGTGCTGGGCACTTGGAAGGTACTCCATAGGCAAGGTACTTTTTGAGCTTATCTGAATGAAGACTGTCTTAGTAGGACAGCAGTCTGGACTTCATTTCATGCAGAAAAGGCTGCTTCCCAGGGTGACATCCAGCCTGGCTCTCAGCCGGGAGTCCTGTTGGAAATAAGCTGGGATGGAGTGGTTTTATGCCAACCTGGGGCATGCTCAGTTTGTCCTCAGTATGCCTGTAAAAAATAAGTCTATCTTTAGAAGGCTTGGTTTGCTGAACCTCTCTGCTTCCAAAGCAGTTGATTAGAATCATCTGTGGCAGTGACTATTCCAGAGGTAGCAGTTGATAAGAGTAGCTCAGGATTTCAAGGTGTGGTTTGCTTCAGCTCAGAAATGCCAAAGGAAAGTTTCCTTCAAAAGAAGACTCCAAATACCAGGGTTTTTAATCTCATAAAGGGGCTTTGGTACATGGAGAAAGGGCACCTTTCCGTAAACAAAAGTGTGGTTGCTCTTAAACCCAGGGGCATGGCTTCTCTGTGAGCTCTCAGCAATATTGAAAGGAATTTTCTATATTTCATCAATTCCAAGACACATTTAAGAAATATTTTTACATCTATGAATTCAGGGTACATCTTGCCTTCATAACTGACCAGTGGTTCTGGGCTTTGGTGGTCATTTGCGACATGGAGATCCAAACTTGCAGAATGAATGAATGGGGGTTGGAAGAAAATCCTAGAGATGACAGTTCATCAGTGTTTTTAAGTTGTATCAATAGTGTTGAACTAAGGCATGGCATGGAGCAGAAAAGGACATGTATTATGGAGGAGTCATGAAGTGATTGATAAGTGTCAGATGTGGAATATGAAATAGTGATAGGATTAGCTTATTTTTCCTCTTGATGGATGCACAGAGTGATATATGGAAACTGGCTAAGTCAAAGTGAGTTTAAAAGAGCTCCTTCTGTAAATTTAAAATTCTGCTTTTAGATGATAAGAAAGCATTGGGCCATATTTTTTACTGACAGAATTATTTGTTAGTGATACATGCTGCAATAGTACATCTAACATGCAATATTTTCCTAGATTCTGTGAAATAAGCATCAAGGGGGTTTTGGTAACATGAAAAAATGAGTCAATAAAATTATTCTCGGGGCTGGCCCAGTGGCACAGTGGTTAAGGTCGCGTGCTCTGCTTCAGCGGCCCGGGGTTTGCTGGTTCAGATCCTGGGTGCAGACCTACTCACCGCTCATCAAGCCATGCTGAGGTGGCGTCCCACGTAGAGCAACTAGAAGGATGTACAACTATGACATACAACTATCTACTGGGGCTTTGGGGAGAAAAAAGGAAAAAAGGAGGAAGATTGGCAACAGATGTTAGCTCAGAGCCAATCTTCCTCAAAAAAAAAATTATTATCATGGAATAAAAAAGACAGTACCTTAAGATTCAGGTATAGAATTTAAGAACTGGGAAGGAATCAGAGTTCCAGTATCCTTAGTTACTATTTAGCAAAGATGTTCCCCTTTGAATGACTTTTTTTTTCCTTTTCTCCTTGCTTAAGCTTTTTGTATTTTAATTATTTTTGCCTATTGGGATTCCATTGCCATCATTAATAAGATGAGAACCAGTAATATTAGTGGGCCTTCTACGTATAAAGGATCTAAACTTCATACTGACGCCTCAGCTACCCTCCTTCTTGTGGTTCTGCAACAGAGAGCTACCCAACCATGTGCCTTGAATCGGTTTAGGTAGAAGAAAATATTCATCCCTTTAGCCAAAGAGCCTGGGTGTCTGGAACTGGCTAATTCTGGCCATGTAGAGCCTATATTTTCATTCCAGTGTTGTAAAAACATTATCCTTCTGTAAGTATGTCCTGACATGGAGAAGATTGGGAAGCACTGCTCTAATAGATGGGTTGCTGGTGGCTGCTCTGAAATAATATGGAATAGATAAAATTAAAGACCTTATCATCTCCAAGGTCCTGCCACTGTTTACCCAGGTTTTGTCCAAAAGTTTCCCAGTAAGAGTCCATACCATTACTGCACTTGTCCAAGCATATTTCTTTCTACATTTGCAAACCCAAGGAAGTCTGATCAGAATTTATATTCCTCTTCCCAACAGATTTGAAGGAGGAACTTTGGTACTAAAGTAAGGAGTTAAAGCACTGAAATCAGTATCAGTTCCACAAAGGGGGTCCTCAAAATGTGGTTCTTGGACCAGCAGAATCAACATCACTGGAAACTTGTCAGAATGGCAAAATCTTGGGCCCCAATCCAGATCTCTGAATCAGACATTCTGGGATGGAGCCCATTCTTTTATCCTTTTTGAAGCCCTCCAGATGATTCTCATGCTTGCTTAGGTTTGAGAACCACTGATCTATAGATCAGAACACAAAAGATAACAGAAAAAGTAGAGCTCTTGGTCTCTTGCCCAAAAGATACTGGAATATGGGCCCCATAATAGGGGTCATATTTGTCCTACTGTCTTTTTTGTGACTTTGGGCACACTAACTTAGCTTTGCTGGACCTCAATTTCTCCCAGTGTAAAATGAAGGCAAGGGGTTAGATCTTCTCTTTGTTCATCACAATTTTTTTCATTGCCCTCTGTAGTTTTAAATTGCATCAGGTACTGTTTAGTATCTCTTACAGAACTATGGAGGTGAGGGTATGAGTGGGAGTTGCCATGTTTGCACAATCCTTTCATGATGTTGAGGAAAGGAGGAACCACCTTTCTTCACGGGTGCAACAGGAGTTAGCCCAACCAGGGCTTTTCCTGCTTGATGACTAGCAGATTACTGTGAAAAGGATGAGGGCTCAAGACTTCGTTACTAGTCTCTGGGTTCTAATCCTGGCCCTGACATTAATCCTTACTGTAATATAAGACAAGTCTTAATAACTCTCTGGATCTCAATTCTTCTGCTTGTGATATAAGAAATCAACTAAGGAAACAGAGTTTTATGTACCCAGTACAATGATCAGCAAAGAGCAGGTATCTAATAACTGCTCCATTTTCTTTGCTTTTCAACTCAAATCTATTCTTTGGAATTCTCCAGTGTTAAAGACTGCTTTGTAGACATTGAATATTGATTCCCACATTGTTACACAGGTTCTTAAGCTTATCTCTAGAAGGAAGCATTTGTTGACAGCCAGTTAGTGTTCTCGTTATCTCACGTGGTTGTCCTTCTCCAACGAAACCTGTCTACATGCCTCCAATACAATATTTATTGAGAACTCTAGGCAGTGTTGACAACTTGCTGCTTATATGTACCAGCAGATTCAGGGTATCCTGTAATTCTAGATTTCCTCTCTAAAGTTGCTGTCCAAATTACACAGCACACCCACGTTTAAATGGGAACAACATGAATGTGTGGATATCAACAAAATGTCTTACTTTAATGAAAATTGTCCTACCAATAAGAGATTAGAAGCAATGTCTTCCTTTCAGTATTTACGTATTTATTCATGCTGTTATTTTTTTATAAAATCTTACAGTTCTTAATATCAGTGATGTACCAGACACTTTCCAATAGTTGTCCTATTTAGTTCTTACAACAGTTTTGTGAGATAGGTGGTATTGCCTCCATTTAAGATGAGGAAACTGAGGCTCAATTTGAGTAACTTTCCAAAGGTCACTCAGTATGTGACAAAACCAAAATATGAACTCAAATGTTTTTCTTTCCAGGTTCAGTGCTCTTTCTACAGATGCAAAGATCTCCTAAAAACTTATGTTTGCTGGGTAAATGGCATTAGTGTTTGCATAAGAGTTTCTCTGATTCAGGAAGGTGCTGAGATGGTGTTAAAATTCAAGTTTAATCAATCAACCAATTAGAATTTATTGAATGCCTGCTGAGTGCAAGAATTACAGTTGGTGCTATGAGAAATAAACAACAGCAAAAAGGATCATGTCATCCCAGTGTAGTGAAGGAAGAGAAATATATATACATAGAGCGATGGCTCATCTTATGAGACATCAATGAGTATTCCAAATGAGAGGGAGAGGCGAAGAAAGATATGAGACTAGGCAGCTCCCTTGCATCAAGGCTGAGCAGGAAATGTTTTTTCTGACTTGGCATGTCTATCAAGTTTTATTATATTTCTGGTATTATCTTATTTAATTTTTACAACAGCCCTGTCCCTCTTTTACAGTTGAGTAAACCAAGTCCCAAAGAAGTGAAATTAACCTCCGCAGTATGTACGTACACTTGGCAAGATATAGGGATGGGAATCAAACCTGGGTCTTTCAAGTCCAAGTCTGATGCTCCTATGACTTCATTCATTAGAACTAATTCTAGAAAAGGCTTGTTAATATTTATGCTTTCCCCAGTGTAGGCCTATAATAATTTGAATGCCAAGAATCAGGGGTTTAAAGACCACAAGATTTTATTTACTTGCTGATTGTTTCAAGGAATTGCATAGGGAAGGAGCAATGTTCCTTCAAAAGAAAGGCTTTTTTTTCAAGCAGCTATGCTAGTGATAAGGATTCAAACATTAAAAAGAACAGTTTAAGAAGTGACATCAGCATCATAGTGGAGTGAGCTTTCCCCTAAACTCTTCCCCCAATAAGATACAACAAAAGGAACAGTCACAGACGAACAATGGACTCCTAAACAGAGAAAAGGAAGATTGGAAAGATCCACACTGCTGCACATCTGAGAGTGGAATGTGCTGGGGCCACCAGAGGAAGTGGGGAGAGGAAAGGAGAACTCCTCTTTCTCCTCATCAGATCAACAATCCCGGTCCGCATGGCTCCTGGGGGGGGGGCCCTCTGTGGGGAAACCGTAGCTCTTCAGGCTCTCTCAGCCAGTGGGAAACTCCCACACAGAGGACTCACAACTGCTACAGGGGTAGCATCAACATCTGAGCACCCCAGGAGAGCAGATAACGAGGGGTGAGTGAGAAGCCCCCCCATGCCAGGGACCCAGTGCGCAAAAGAGAGATCCTCCCCCCTGCATGCTGGACACTGCAGCTCAGCTGACCAGACCAGACCAAGTGGCTGGCCGATCACAGTGAGCAGCTGGGGCAGAGGGCAGGGGCCTCAGATTACACAGTCCTTAACCCCCATACAGTGGCGTAGGTGGAAGTTGCCACCAGATATTTCCAGGATGAGGAAAAACAAAGCCAATACAGGAACCACAATGCAAAGGTACATGAAATCACCAGACCAGAAGGAAAATGACAAACACCCAGAAACCAACCCTGATGACATAGCCTAAATGACAGAGATTTCAAAATAGCTATCATAAAAAAAACTCAACGAAATATGAGATAACACAGACAAACAATTCAATGAGATTAGGAGTTTATTCACAAAGGAGATTGAAATCATAAAGAAAAACCAATCAGTAGTGATGGAGACGAAGAACACAATGGAGGAGATAAAGGAGAATCTGGAATCTTTAAAGAACAGAGCTGACAATATGGAGGAAAGTATTAGCATTATAGAGGATAAGAATACAGATACGCTCCAGATGGAAGAGGAGAGAGAACTAAGACTAAAAAGAAATGAAGAAAGTCTCCAAGAAATATCTGACTCTATTAGGAAATATAACATAAGAATTATAGGTATTCCTGAGGGAGAAGAGAGGGAAAGAGGAACAGAGAGCCTATTCAAGGAAATAATGGCTGAGAACTTCCCAAATCTGGGGAAGGAGCAGGAAATACCAGTAAGTGAAGCCAATAGGTCGCCTAAATACGTCAACAGGCAAAGGCCCACTCCACGACATGTAGTGGTAAGGCTGGCCAAAGTCAATGACAAAAAAACAATATTAAGGGCAGCTAGACAAAAACAAACAATAACGTACAAAGGAACTCCCAACAGGCTCTCAGCAGATTTCTCAACAGAAACTTTACAGGCTAGGAGAGATTGGAATGATATATTCAAAATACTGAAAGACAAAAACTTTCAGCCAAGAATACTCTATCCAGCAAAAATATCCTTCAAATATGATGGAGAAATAGTAACTTTCTCAGATAAACAAAAGCTAAGGGAGTTTGTGGCCACAAGACCCCCACTACAAGAAACACTCAAGAAGGACCTCAGGCCTGAAAAAAAGAAGAGAAAGGGAATACAAAGCTTGGAGCAAGGAGAGAAATAGGTAGACAAAATTAGAAAAATAGTAGATCTTTACTGGAATAGGTTAGCAAACACTTAAATACCAAAATCAAAGATCAAAGGAAGGAATTCACCAAAAATAAATATAACCTCATCACTGTAAACACACACCCACAACACAAGATAGAATAAGGTATAACAAGAACGAATTAGAATGGGAAGAGGAAAGTAATTGAATTGACTTAGTATAAGGAAATAAGAGGTCATCAGATAATGGAGTATCTCGTACACAAGATTTTTTATACAAACCTCAAGGTAACCACTAAACAAGTAATCATGACAAAATCACTTATGAAAAACAAAGAGAAAACTAGAAGAGTTATAAGACAGACCAAACAAACTGAATTGGCAGCCTGAAACAAATGGGACAAGAAACAAAGGAAATGGAAAATAACTGGAAAATAAGTGACAAAACAGCAACATTAAGCCCTCATATATCAAAAATTACCCTAAATGTAAATGGATTGAACTCTCCAATCAAAAGATACAGAGTGGCAGGATGGATTAAAAAGCAAGACCCAACAATATGCTGCCTCTAGGAAACACATCTCAGCTCTAAAGACAAGCACACAGGCTCAAAGTGAAAGGATGGCAGACAATACTCCAAGCTAATGGCAAACAAAAGAAAGCAGGTGTTGCCATACTCATATCAGAGAAAGTAGACTTCAAGATAAAACAGGTTAAGAGAGACAAAGAAGGGAAATATATGATAAAAGGGACACTCCACCAAGAAGACATATCAATTATAAATATATACGTACCCAACATAGGAGCACCAAAGTACATAAAGAAACTATTAACAAACCTAAAAGGAGACATTAACAACAACACGATAATAGTAGGGGATCTTAATACCCCACTTACATCAATGGATAGATCATCCAGACAAAAAGTCAATAAAGAAACTGTGGACTTTAATGAAAAACTGGATGAGATGGACCTAGTAGACACATACAGAGCACTCCATCCAAAAACAGCTCACTACACATTCTTCTCAAGTGTGCATGGAACATTCTCAAGGATAGACCATACGTAGGGCAACAAAGCAAGCCTTAATAAATTTAAGAAGATGGAAATCATAACAAGCATCTCTTCATACCATAATGCTATGAAACTGGAAATCAACCACAAAAGAAAAAACTGGGAAAGTGACAAAAATGTGGAGATTAAACAACATGCTACTGAACAACCAATGGATCATTGAGGAAATTAAACGAAAAACCACAAAATATCAGGAAACAAATGAAAATGAAAATATGCCATACCAAATCATATGGGATGCAGCAAAAGCGGCCCTGAGAGGGAAACTCATAGCGATACAAGCCCACCTTAACAAACAAGAAAAAGCCCAAATAAGCAACCTTAAATTACACCTAACAGAACTAGAAAAAGAAGAACAAGCAAAGCCCAAAGTCAGCAGAAGGAGAGAAATAATAAAAATCAGAGCAGAAATAAATGAAATTGAGACCAAAAAAACAGTAGAAAGGATTAATGAAACAAAGAGTTGGTTCTTTGAGAAGATAAACAAAATTGACAAATCCTTAGCCAGACTTAGTAAGAAAAAAAGAGAAAAGCCTCAAGTAAATAAAATTAGAAATGAAAGAGGAGAAAGTACAATGGATACCAAGGGAATACAAAGGATTATAAGAGAATACTATGAGAAATTATATGCTAACAAATTGGGCAATCTAGAAGAAATGGATAAATTCTTAGACTCATACAACCTCCCAAAACTGAACCAAGAAGAAATGGAGAATCTGAATAGACCAATCACAAGTAAAGAGATTGAAATAGTAATCAAAAACCTCCCCAAAAATAAAAGTCCAGGACCAGATGGCTTCTCTGGTGAATTTTACCAAACATCCAAAGAAGATTTAATACCCATCCTTCTCAAACTATTCCAAAAAATAGAGGAAGATGGAACACTTCCTAACTCATTCTATGAGGCCAACATCACCCTGATATCAAAGCCAGAAAAAGATAATACAAAGAAGGAAAATTACAGGCCAATGTCGCTGATGAACACAGATGCCAAAATCCTCAATAAAATATTGGCAAACTGAATACAGCAATACATTAAAAAGATCATACACCATGATCAAGTGGGATTTATACCAGGGATGCAGGGATGGTTCAACATCCACAAATCAATCAATGTGATACACCACATTAACAAAACAAAGAATAAAAACCACATGGTCATCTCAATAGATGCTGAGAAGGTATTTGACAAGATACGACATCCATTTATGATAAAAACTCTAAACAAAATGGGAATAGAAGGAAAGTACCTCAACATAATAAAGGCTATTTATGACAAACACACAGCCAACATCATACTCAATGGGGAAAGACTGAAAGCCATTCCTCTGAGAACAGGAATGAGGCAGGTGCCCACTCTCACCACTCTTATTCAACATAGTACTAGAGGTTTTGGCCAGAGCAATTAGGCAAGAAAAAGGAATAAAAGGAATCCAAATAGGCAATGAAGAAGTGAAACTCTCACTATTTGCAGATGAGATGATTTTATATACAGAAAACCCTAAAGAATCCATTGGAAAACTATTAGAAATAATCAACAACTACAGCAAAGTCGCAGGGTACAAAATCAATCTACAAAAATCAGTTGCATTTCTGTATGCTAATAACAAACTAACAGAAAGAGAGGTCAAAAATATGATACCATTTACAATTGCAGCAAAAAGAATAAAATATCTAGGAATAAATCTTACCAAGGAGGTGAAATACCTATACAATGAAAACTACAAGACATTATTGAAAGAAATCAATGATGACATAAAGAAATGGAAAGACATCCCATGCACAGGGATTGGAAGAATAAACATAGTTAAAATGTCTATATTACCTAAAGCAATTTAGGGATTCAAAGCAATCCCAATCAGAATCCCAAGGACATTCTTCATGGAAATAAAAAAAAGAATCCTAAAATTCATATGGGGCAACAAAAGACCCCAAATAGCTAAAGCAATCCTAAGAAAAAAGAGCAAACCTGGAGGCATCACAATCTCTGACTTCAAAACATACTACAAAGCAATAGTAATCAAAACAGCATGGTACTGGTGCAAAAACAGATGCACAGATCAATGGAACAGAATTGAAAGCCCAGAAATAAAACCACACATATATGGACAGCTAATTTTCGACAAAGGAGCTAAGAACATACAATGGAGAAAGGAAAGTCTCTTCAATAAATGGTGTTGGGAAAACTGGACAGCCACATGCAAAAGAATGAAAGTGGACCATCTGCTATTACCATTCACAAAAATTAACTCAAAATGGATCAAAGACCTGAAGGTGAGACCTGAAACTATAAAACTCATAGAAGAAAATATAGGCAACACACTATTTGACATTGGTCATAAAGGAAACTTTTCAGATGACATGCCTACCCAGACTAGGGAAACTAAAGAAAAAATAAGCAAGTGGGACTTTATCAGATTAAAGAGCTTCTATAAGACAAATGAAACCAGAATCAAGATGAACAGACAACACACCAGCTGGGAGAAAATATTTGCAAAACATATATCTGACAAGGGGTTAATCTCCATAATATATAAAGAACTCACACAACTGAACAACAAAAAAACAAACAACCCGATCAAAAAATGGGCAGATTAAATGAACACACACTTCTCCAAAGAAGATATACAGATGGCCAATAGGCACATGAAAAGATGTTCAACATCACTAATCATCAGGGAAATGTAAATCAAAACAACACTAAGATATCGCCTCACGCCTGTTAGAATGGCTGTAGTCACCAAGACAAAAAACAACGAATGTTGGAGAGGATGTGGAGAAACAGGAACCCTCATACACACCTGGTGGGAGTGCAGACTGGTGCAGCCTCTATGGAAAATGGTATGGAGATTCCTCAAAGAATTAAAAATAGAAATACCCTATGATCCAGCTACCCCACTACTGGGAATCTATCCAACGAACCTGAAATCAACAATCTAAAGAGGCTTATGCACCCCTATGTTAACTCAAGGCTGATCCTCACAAAAAAAAAAGAGAGAAAGACAAACACCGTATGATCTCACTCATATGTGGAATGTAAACCAACACAGGGACAGAGAAAACTGGACTGTGGTTACCAGGGGCAATGGGGGTGGGGGGTGGGCACGAGGGGTGAAGGGAGACATATATATGGTGATGGACAAACAAAAATATACAACCCAAAATTTCACAATGTTATAAACTATTAAAACACCAAAAAAAAAAAAAAAAGAACAGTTTAAGATTTTGCAAACCTCTTTAGAGAGACTTCCATCCCCCACTCCCCAAATACTTCTCCAAGCACTAAATTGCCTACTAGTGGGAGGGAGGTACAGCCTTAGTATGGTGTAGGCTGCTAAAAGATGGGGGCAGCCTTAGACCGTGAGGCTGGGCTGACACAGGGCTCAGCCTGGTTGCGGGTGAGGCGGAGGCTTCCCAGGAATTAGAGTCACCATGAAGATCAAAGCAATACCTTCTACCTGGAAATCACCAGCGAGGCCAGACAGAGGAGCAGTTTTCAAACGTTTTGGAAAATTCAGGCAGCTGCTAAGTAGCCTCCCTGGGGTGGTGCCAGGAGCCTGGGAAGTGACATCTGTCTGGCTACTAACTGCAGTTGTAACTTTCATGGGCATCAACCTGCAGGGCTCTGATGGGAGGCGGCAAAACCAGATGGTAAGTGAGACCACTGCTGCATGAAAAATAAACGTTAGCCCAGCCCTGAGGAATGAAGCTGACCCGAAGGGAAGCACGAGCACAAACTGTTTGCTTAAGAAGATATCTGAGGGGGAATTTGAAGTGTCTGTTTTATTTTGTTTTGTTTATAAAGAAAATTTTAAAAAATGAAGGCTTCTTTTGAAGCAGAAACTTAGTATTTTGGATAAAAATGTCTAATATATTCCCAAAGAGTAACCTAATTATAGGGGGATGCATGCTGCTCATGATGCTTCCTGATACCGGAGCAAAATCTCACCTCCATAGTAGACATAGGAATGGTCCCAATTTAAAAAGTTAAAATGTATTAAAATGGGGACCCATCCCATGGTGTAACCATTAAGTCCGGCACACTCTGCTTTAGCAGTCTGGGTTTGGATCCGGGGCGCAGACCTACACCAGTTGTCAAGCTATGCTGTGGTAGCAACCATGTACAAAATAGAGGAAGATTGGCATAGATGTTAGCTCAGGGCTAATCTTCCTCAAGCAAAAAAAAAAAAAAAAAGAGGGAGATTGGCAACTGATGTTAGCTCAGCATGAATCTTCAGCAAAAAAATATATATATATATTAAAATGTCCCTCAGGGTCCAAACAAATTAGAAAATTGAAATCCTGTAAAAGCTACCACAAAGATGTGTGTGTAGTAAAAGTCAACAAATACTTATTGATAAATTACTCTTATTTTTTCCATTTTGAACTTTTACCAGAAGCCTAATCTCCCTCTGAATTCTCACTGCAGTATCTCTGTGTTTAGTCTGGTGTCAATTTTATTCTAATTCATAGAGAACTGTTAATACATACTGTTATTTAATTAATAGGAATACTCATCAGAGTGCCCCATACCTGTAATATTACAGTTAAGTTATTATGGACATAATGTAATAGGTATGATTAACAAAAATACTCTAAAATGAGCCTGGCTAAGAATCAGTGTTCCCTAATAAGTCACTGATAATGCAAAGTTCTCATTGTAAAATATGTATGGACCACTACTTCTTAATTTATTATTTCACTCTCGCTTATTAGCTTAGATAACATGCGAGTTTCCCCTCGCGCAGCCCTAAGCTATTTTGGCAAAGTGTATAAATATTGAATGAGAACTTAGATTTCCTCTGTTTCAGTTGTCTTAAGGGTGGAGATATTAAAGCCTAAAGAAGGTAGGCAATTAAGACATATTCAAGTGATTAAATTTTAGACCCAGAATGAACTCTACTGATTATCAAAACCAGCCAAGGCTCTTCTTTATAGATGTGGAGTCTGAGGCCAGAGAAGTTCAGCGGCTTGTTTAAGTTCACTCAGCCAGTGGCAGACTTGCGACCATCCAGGACTCCTCAAGGTCATCAGATCAGTGCTTTGCCTGCCAGTCCACATTTGGCAACTGGTTGTTCAGACCACTGACTTGTGTTGTACACGCCTTTGTAGTAGTGCTGTTTTCCCTAGGAGACAAAGGGATGAACTATATGATTGATCAAGTTCCTTTCCAGCACAAGTCCCTTTCACAGTGTGCTGAATCCAGCAAGAAAATCCAAGAAGCCTGTCATTTTCCTTACCAGTAAAGGGGCAGTGCCCCCACTTGCAAGCATATACCACCAGCTTACAAGAGAACTCAAACCAAGTATAAATTTTAATCAACATAGATATTTAAGTTACTTCCAGGTTTTAGTTGCTTGAGTAATGCCTCAGCCTCCTTACTGCTACCAGGCAAGGTTGTGACTCTGCCCCGTTAGCTCCATCCTCTTCAACCTATGCTGTGGCTCTCCTTTGAGGACCTTTTGTCATCTTTTCTTACTGGAGTGTTCTACCTTCTCCCAGTTGGAGTAATTTCTATCTCCACTTGGATATGAGCAGCATTTTCTTATCATATGCTCTGCTTTTTTCCTTAGTACTTCTGTATTTTCTTGAAGCAAAAAAATCAAGAGAAAAGACCTGGCATCATTCAAAACTCACCTGAAATAAACAATTCTCCTATTAGTAAATTTACTAGAATAGTACTAATATATAATTTATATTATTTGCCTTACTGAAACTTCTCCAGGGCTGCCCACTAAAGCATGCACTGGGAACCAGATCAAGGGACCTTTCCTATCTGTCCCTAAAGGGACAGCTTCTCTGTCATTCTGTCCCTTTATTTTTTAAAGTCAAGTTTAATGAGGCATAATTTATATACAATAAAATTCACCCTTTAGGTACATAGCCCCATGAATTTTGAAAGATGCATGCATTTGTATAACTGCCAAACATAATCAAGATTTAGAACATTTTCATTACTCAGAAAAATTTCCTCATGCCTCTCTGTGGCCAATCCCTCCCCACACTCCCAGCCCCGGGCAACCTTGTTCTTTTTGTCCTTATAGTGTTGCCTTTTCTCTAGAATCATAAAAATGGGATAATTTGGCTTGTAACCTTTTGATTTTGGCTGTTTGCATTTAGCGTGATGCATTTGAGAACTATCTGTGTTTTGCAGGTGTTAGTGGTTCATTCATTTTTATTGCTGAGTGGTATTTCATTGTGTGCATTTCACACTTCATTGGTATGTGCGTGCATATACCACAGTGTGCTTATCCATTCCCTAGCTGATGGGTGTATGGTGTGGTAGAATCTAAGGTGGCCCCAATGATCGCTGCCTCCTGCGTTTATGCTGTTGATTAATCTCCTCCCTGTAAGTGTGAGTGGGACCTGTGACTTGTTTCTAACCAATAGAATACGGCAAAGGTAACACAATTGTCACTTCCATGATTGTTACCTTATATAAGTTTCTGTCTTAATAGAAAACTCATTTAGAGACTGTCTTTGCTGGCTTGAGAAAGTAAATAGTCATATTGAGGAAGTCCACAGGACAAAGAGCTGAGGGTGGCCTCTAGGAGCTATAGACAGCCTTCGGCTAATAGGCAGCAAAAAGCTGAGACCCTCAGTCATACTGAAGCGAGGAAATGAATTCTGCCAACAAAGTGAGCTTGGAATCAAATTCTTCCCCAGTCAATCCTCCAAATGAGACTGCAGCTCAGCTAACCTTGAATGCAGCTTTGTGAGAACCTAAGCAGAAAAGCCATACCTAGACTCCTGACCCACAGAAACTATGAGACAATAAATGTGCATATTTTTTAAGCAGCTAAATTGAAAGCTATCCCACTGGTATTTCAAATTCCAGCAAGGTTATCCATAGTGGACAGGTTTCAGTGGAGCTCCCAGACTAAGACAGGCTAGGAAGAAGGACCTGGCCACCCACTTCTGAAAAAGTTGGCCGTGAAAACCCTGTGAGTAGTAGTAGACATTGTCTGATATAGTGCCCGAAGGTGAGAGCATGGCTCAAAAAGACTCGGCAGGCTTCTGCTTTGCTGTGCACAGGGTTGCTAGGAGTTGGAATTGACTTGATGACACTAACAAGAAAAAAAAATTTGTTTTAACTTTTTATACTTGTTGCACAGCAATAGAAAACTAATATATGCTGATTTTTTCCAGATTTTGGTGTTTACAAATAAAGCTGCAGTAAACATTTATGTACAGTATGGGTATTGACCTATGTTTTTATTTTTTGAGGGGTAAATACATAGCAGGGGAATTTCTGAGTCACAGGGTAAATTTATATTTAACTTTTTATGTAATTCCCAAACTGTTTTCCCAACTGCCTATACCATTTTACAACCCCACCAGTGATGTATGAAAGTTCTAGTTGCTCCACATTCACATCAGCAGTTGGAATTATCTGGTAAATTTTTAGCCATTTTAATAGGTAAAATTTACCTATTTTAATTTTTAATTTTTTTAATTTACTCTAATGACTAGTGATTTTGAGCATTTTTTCATGTGCTTATTTTTTTCCATCTCTTATCTTTTCTTTGATTAAATATCTATTCAAATTGTTCACCCGTTTTAAGAAATTGTTTATTTTGTCACTATTAAATTGTGAGAGTTCTTTATGTATACCAGCTATAATCTTTTAACAGACAGGCTTTTTACAAATATTGCCTCCCAGTCTGTAGGTTGACTTTCCATTTTCTTATTGGTATCTTTCAAATTGCAGAAATTTTTAGTTTTGATGAAATAAAACGTTGATTTTTTCTTTTATGGATTATGCTTTTGGTGTTATATCTAGGATATCTTTGCCTAATCCAAGGGCACAAATATTTTCTCCTATGTTTTCTTCTAGAAGTTTTATAGTTTTAGGTTTTACTTTTAGGTTTCTGATCCATTTTGAGTTAACATTTGCAAGGTACAATATATCTATTTTCATTTTTTTGTATACAAATTTCAATTATTCCAGCAACATTTCTTTTCCATTGAATTGTCTTGGGCCTTTGTCAAAAATCTATTTTACACACACACACACACACTTCCATTTATAGATTCTCTATCCTCTTCTATTGGTCTAGGTATTTATCCTTTCATCAATGCCACACTATCTTGATTATGGTAGTTTTAAGTAAGTCTTCAAAATCAGGCAGTGGATGATCTTCAACTTTCTTTTTCAAAATAGTTTTGGCTATTCTAGTTTCTTTGCTTTTTCATATAAATTTTGGAATCTGCTTGTTAATTTCTACAACAATGCCTCCTGGAATTTTGATTAGGATTACTTTGAACATATAGATCAACTTGGGAAAAATTGACATATTAACAATACTAAGTATTCTAATCCATGGACGTGGTATATCTATCAATTTATTTAGATCTTCTTTGATTTTTCTCATCAATGTTTTGGAGTTTTCAGAATATAAACATTGCACAACTTTTGTTAGATTTACCTCTAAGCATTTTATGTTGTTTGATGCTTTTATAAATGGTATTGTTTTTTAAAGTTTCAACTTCTAATTACTTATTGCCAATATGAATATAATTGAATTTGATGTATTGATATCCTGCAGCTTTGCTAAATTCACTTTTAATTCTAGTAGTTTTTTGTAGATTCCTTGCGATTTTCCACATAGATAATTTTGTCATCTATTAATAGAGATGGTTTTATTCCTTTCTAATCTGTATGCCTTTTTATTTCTTATCTCTTATTGCATTGACTAGGACCTCCAGTATATTGAATAGGAGTGGTAAGGCAGACATCCTTGCCTAGTTTCCCATTTGAGGAGAGAAGCATTCAGGCTTTCATCATTAAATATGATGATAGCTGTAGATTTCTTTTTTGTAAATTACTTGTATAAAGTTGACTAAATTCTCTTTAATTCGTGGTTTGCTGGGATTATTTTTATTGAGGTCACATTGGTTTATAACATTATATAAATTTCAGATGTACATCATTATATTTGGACTTCTGCGTAGACTTTATCGTGTTAACCACCAGAAGTCTAGCTGCCATCTGTCACCGTACACGTGTGCCCCTTTACCCCTTCCCACACCCCCGCCCTCTTCTTCATCTCAGGTAACCACCAATCTGCTGATTTTTTTTTTTAAGTCATGAATGGGTATTGAATTTTGTCAAAACATTTTTCTCTATCTACTAAAATGATCACTTTTTTTCCTTTAGTCTGATAATATGATACATTTATTGATTTTTTTTTTTTAATTTGAAACTAGTCTTATATTCCCAAGATAAACTCCACTTGGTCATGATATATTATCCTTTTATTTGTTGCTAGTTTTGATTTAGTAATACTTTGTTGAGGTCAACTCTTCTTTAATTTCATCTTCTACTATGCAATCTATGCTTGAGTCTTTCTGCAGTGTTTTTAAGTCCCTAACCTGGACTTACTGTCTCACATCTTTGTCAAACAACTGTTGGGATGTCTGCTTAGCCCTTCAAATGCCTTATTAATTAAGAATTGTATCTTCATCTCTCTCAAGAGGGCTAAGGCCCTGACAGCCATGCTTGTATTATATGACCTTGGCTATAGCTGACTGAACCAGGAGTAGGCACCTGCCCTAAGCTAGCCCAATCATATCCTGTTTCCTAGGAATCTGGACTTGAGATTAAAGACACCACTTAGTTTGTGCTGATTGTTAGAAGTGAGAATCTGTGCTGACTGCTAGATGTGAGAACATGACAACTTGGAAGCAGATTACCATTTTGGGACAGCCAAGTTTAGCTGTTGTAAGAATAATAGAGAAAATAGTCTGGTTTGGAGAAAGAGAGGAGACTATTGAAGTTTGTAGTTCTTTTCTTTGGGTTCCATGATTTATTCTTATATTCCTCCTTCCCCTATATTTCTTTTCTTGCTTAAGCTACTTTTGAGTCACTTTTCTTTCTTGGAACTGAAACTGCCTTGGCTAAGAGGTGCTTTAGTGCCTTTGCATTCTGTTCCTGTGGCCTGGAATGCCACACTCTAATTGGTTTGCTACTGATTCTTCTAGACACCTAAGCATCTTCTGTTTGGGTTAAACTTACCTAACTCCCTTCTCAGGTACAGGCAATGTTTCATTACAATACCTATCACTTACCCGTTCCATCACACTTTTTATAGTATTTGAGCTAAAGTCTGAGCTCCAGGGTTATGGTATTTAGTATTTTGTAGCCCCTGAGCCTAGTGTTTGAATCATGCATATATGCTGGTAAATGTTTGGAATGAATAAACTAATCCAATAAATTAATCCAAGCACTTTTCCTTTATAACCTCCCCAAGGGCCTTCTATCCCTCATCTTCAGAAGCAAGGGTTAGAGAGGTAACACCTCCAACTCTGTCTCTGTCCTCTATAGGAGTGGTTCTTAAATATGGTTACAATTAGAATCACCTGAGGTATCTTTTTGACAATCCTGATACTTAGGCTGCTCTCTACACCAATTAAATCAGAATCTCTGGGGAAAGTATCCAGAATTAGATTTTTTTTTTTTAAATAATCACCTGGCAGGGGGAAGCCTAAACAATATAAACAATACTGATGCCTGGGTCATACTACCATTAAATGCTTAAGTAATTGGCCTGGGGTGTGGCGTGGTGGCAGGGGGGTGGAGGTGGGGGAGTGCAAAAGCTCCCCAGATGGTTCTAATATGCTGCCAAGTTTGAGACCAACAGCCCTATGAAGCAGTGGCCTCATTCTCTGGTTCACAGAACAATTCTTTAGGAACTGAAAATCCGTGGCCGTTATACCTTCAAGGCTGCATGGGAAGCAGGTGGGGAACTCTGCGATTCAGACAGTATGACCTCATTTTGCAAGCTGTGGAAGTTGGTACGAATTACATTTGTCTGATGCAAAAATATCAATTATACACCTGCCCCAAGTTTTTTCCTCTCACAAACTGTATCGTAACCCTGGTTATAGTTCTCCCGGATTCATAGGTTGGTAAATATGAAGTGGGTCACAGATGCTAAAGGATGGCAGCTGGGAAGCTGCTGAGAGAAGCAGCCCACATCCTTCTTCGTGGCATTGTCCTCGGTACTGACTTTGGTAAGGAAAGCAGTGCCTCTACATCTTGTTGCTTTCTCTGTTTTGACTTTAGGAATTAATGGTGTTTCTTTGCTTAGATTACAGCAATTAATCGTATTACACAGGTGGGGGGAAATTAATGCTATTGCATTGTTATGAAACACAAAGGAAGGAAAAGAAATATTTAGGTTAGTAATCAAGGACATATCTTCTGATGAGTTTGACTTGCCCCTTTTTAGCTAGTTTTATGCATGGCTGCTTCCCGAGACTGCTCAGTGGGTTCCAGCTGACAGAAAAGAACCAAAAATTATGACTACTTTACTGAGGCATGGCAGAGCTGCAAACCAGGCAGAACGTAACAGTGAAACAAACCCATTCTGGGATTTCTTTGTTTTCACCATTCAGTCTGGGTATCCCTTTGGATTTGGCTCTTGATCATTTTAGAATTTGTTCCTTTGTACCTAAAACTACTCTTGTAACTCAGCTACTATGGTTTTACTATTTGGTCTCTCCCTAATTTTTGTCCCTTCTGGACTCAACCTTGATCTGTCTCAGGTACTTGATTTTGCAACATCCAAAGCCTTCACCCTTGATGCTATTAGGCAAACACTTACAAAGCAACATCATAACATAATCCCTTAAGAATACCGTATCTCTGTTTCAAATAACTAGAATATATACTTTTTGCCTATTCCTTATTCTGCTTCTTCTAACAGCCTACCCAAATGATAGTCTTTTTGAACTAGAGTTCTAGCAGTCAAATCTCAGTGGCCTAACCAAACAAATGTTCACTTCATGCTCATGGTCCATGTTGATTGTTGGCTGGCTGGGGGCTCTGCTCTACTTTATATGCTCCTGGATCCAGGGCAATGGAGCAGCCACTGTCTACAATATTGCTAGTAGCTGTGGCAAAGGGGAAAATAATGTAGAAATTTATGGGCCAGCTCTGTCGTCACTCGTCACATTTCATTGGCTACAGCATGTTGTAAGAGCCTGCCTAATTCAAGAAGGCAGAGTCATGTAATCACATTTCTGCCCAGAAGGAGAAATGGGGATATTTGGGGAATACACAGGAAATCCTGTTTGAGTATTATCATAACAGTTCACTCAGAAGAATGAGTGAACTCAATTCTCTCACTGATAATTACACATGAAGAATAGCCAAAAGGAGAAAGACACATTTCTGAAAGCAGCACTCTAAGATGAGAGACCATCAAGTATCCCCAAAGATAACCTTAGGTGAGTGTGCAGGTGGCCTTGGGGATAGAGACCTAAATACTTATGGCCCACGTTAGAAATCTATCTACAAAATTAACACTTAAATTTAGAACCAAAGAATAATACTACCAGATGCAATGAAAAAGACAACTTTGAAAGCCTCATATGATAAATGAAGTAATTGGACCCAGAGAGGGGAAGGGTTTTTTCCCCTCAGTATCACACAGTAAGGAAGAGGCACAACTGAAAATAGAACCCAGTTCTGATTCTGGGTCCAGTGATCTTTGTGTCATGTAATATTATTTATCTTAATTTATTGATTCTAAGGAAAGTTTGAAAAAGTAGGTTCTCCTCTTTTCCCACTATAATAGCTGTGGACTTGGAATTTGTGAACCTTGAACAGTTTTGCTTCCACATGTTCTTTCTAACTCTGCTGCTTGGCTGAGGATACTATCCAATTTCTAATATGATTTAGAATTCATTGCGTATGGCTTCTAAATGTTAATTTGTGGTGTAGATTTTTTCCTCAGTTTTGTTTAATGGGTGAGTTAGGATTGATCAACATTCTATTAATGTCTTGTAAAAATATAGGTTTAGAGTACATAATCCGGCAGCTTGCGGGAAAATTATTTTCAGGGGAAATAAATTCGCCCCAATCAGAAGATAAGATTAGTCAGGCTTGACCTGCTAAATTGAATCAAACGGTTATATAGCATCGGATGTTCCCAGCATTGACCTTTTTAATGAGAAATACGTCTAAAAGATCTGTTTTACTCCTCCGTAAAATACTTTATGAATTTGAACAGAGCTTTCCATCATTTAGATACATATCAGGATCTGGAGATGGGTTAGGCTGAGACCAAGTAAAATTAGCTTTTGATGGCCTGGCCAGGTGGAACATGTCTAATTTGTTATCTTGCTGACTCTCTTTCTTTCCTAAGCCAAAAGGCTCAAAAGACCAGACACTAGTGAATACCTTTATAAAGAGAAGAACTAAGACCAAAGCAATCCAGCAGAAGGTCTTTGGAAAGTTCTCATAAAGTATGCAGTCTCTCCTGCTGGGGGGGAACAAAGCATCTGGGCGTCTTTGCTTTCCTGTCACATCCACAACTCCTGTCCTTAAATGCAGCTTCGGGCCCTGACAACTGGAGTTGACTAGTTAAGTGGGTCTTAAGTTCCATCTTTAAAATCACCCAGCTGTTCTCTTTTCTCAAAAATAAAACCAACCCAGCTGGTAGGTGGGAGTTTCCTACTGTGACCCAGAAGCTGAGGTCTGGAGACAGGTGTGGAGGAGAAGAGGGAGCAGAGAGGGGGAAGCAGGGGCTGCATCTCCCAAAATTCACCTTCTCCTGGTCTACTGAAGCACTGTGGGTGGGGCTACCCATGGAGAGGGGGCTGAGTGGTTACTTGGAAAAGAGGGTTATTTTTGCTGTGCTCTGTAGACGGGTGAGAATGGAGGGACAAAGTACAATAGGATCATTGAATGTTAGAGCTGGAAGAGGTCTTACAAACGGAGTCAAATCATTTTAGAGTTAATGAAGCTGGGGTCCAGAGGTGGACATGCTTGGCCCATGGACACATAAGTAATCGGAGTCTAGTTATTCTAACTCCACTGAGAGTGCTCCTTTGTCTTATAACTCCCAAGATAGCATGGGACAGATGCATGTGATCTAGACCCTGCAATATCATTGGGCAGATGGTATAATAATATAAACAATATATACTAATGTTTATAAGCACCAAAGTCCTTATCTGTAATACTACTGAACATGCTGAATTCAATACCTGGACAAGTTACTTAACCTGTTTCTTCCGTGCCACTTCTGTAAGATAGTAAATACACACACACACAAATATAGGTAGCAAACAATACAATTAAATATAAAGATTTAATATTTAGAGAACCCATGCTCTGGCTCGGGATAGGGGAGAGGGAAGGACTACGAGGTGATCTTATCCTTTCCCCAACATGGCTGCTCCCAGATCAGGGGCACAACACCGAGGTTCTACTGAGGCATTTATGTTCTCCTTCCTCTCCCTCAAAACAGGGTCCTTCCCTGACCATCCATCTTGGAAGTCTTTTATCTCAAATGTAGTCCCAATGTATTCCCTTGGAATGTACCCCCATGCTGCCTTTACCCAAGACCTTGATAAAGAAGTGTATTTCTCTCACGCTTTGAACCATCCAAGGTGACAACACAACGACTCGAACAGAGTGATCAGTGTTGAAGTTGAGGGCTAGAGAAGAGGTGGATGTTCCACCTTATCCTCCCCAGTCCAAGGTGACAAGTGATTTGGCAGGTACGTTCATGGTCTAAGCCAAAAAATGAGACAAATGACAGTAACTGAGGACTGCATCTTGAGCACTCTGATAATTCTTTGAGAACTCCTGCATAGAGTCAGTGAGTTCCCCTGTCTATATATGAACATCACGCAGACTGGTCCAGACTAGAGCCATGAAACCTGGGTTTTATTCCTTGCTCTGCCACAGCTGTGAGATCTTGGGTGAGAATTTACATCTCTGACTCCCAGTTTCCTCATCTTTAAAAACGCGACAATTTTTTTTCTCTGTGTGACCTACAAGGTTGTTAAGGGGATGTTATGAAATAATGTATGTGACAGCACTAACCTATAAAGAATAACACACCTGAAATATCTATTACTATGAATGCTGGTGAACGAGGGCAAGGCTTACTCACGGGTTAAAATACGGATGCTGAATGGGAGAGTTAAGAGAGTAAGCCTTATTGTAACTTGGTAGTTATTTTTCCCAGGTCCATTTTTAGGTGGGGTTCACTACTAGAGCCTAAAGTGTGGGCAGGGGAAGAAACTAGATGAAAAGGGTATTCAGAACTCTTTTTCTCTTCTTTACCCCTCATTCCCTTACTTCCCCTCTTCTACTCATTCCTCCCGACCTCTGTCTCCTAACCTTCCCTTCCTACGGAGGTTGTGATTTCCTTCAACATTGGTCATTGCCAGTGTCAAGTTGCCTAGCAGGGCTGGAAAGTAGACCTCGGATGAGTGTACACCTGTCTTCCCATGCACTTGCTTGGGGAGAGCTGCTCATCATTGGGCGGAGGGGCAGAATGTAATTAACCTGCTACCCCATGCTTAGGAGTCGAATCTCCTCTCTGTGTCTTGTACACACTGCCCTCCTCTGATCCCAGCAGATGAACTGGGGCCACAAGCCGGCTGTGCATTTAGAGGACCAGTTGGCCCAAGCCTGCATTTGCCTGGATGCTGTGACAGTGAATGTGTGTCTGAACTTCCCTTTCTCACGGAGGACTTGACCTATGCGTGGATTTTCTGGCCAGGGCGTCTTCTGACCAAAGCGATCAAAAAATGCCAAAGTCTAAAAAGGCTATTTTGGGGACTTTGCCAGTAACTCCTGGCCTCAGGTCACATAAGAGGTGGCAGAGAACTGTTGAAGTTGAATTCAGAGGAATCTACTTTCCTGGCATTTGAAGAAGGGATACATAAACAACTCTTCCCAGGGAGAGGCATCGTGGCTGGTCATGGCGTTTTGATGAAGAGCAGCTGCAAGCGCAGCTGGGTTCTGCAGGACCCTGCGGAGGAACTATCTTTAGGTGTGTTCTCAGGCAGAGGGAACCACAGGAGAGTGTCTTTGACTTCTGCTTCTGGCAGGCAGACTCTGACTGTAGTCAGATGGGCCTCAGTTTTGCAGCCTTCTTCCCTCCCAAACTTGAACTTCTATTATAGTACAGTTATGCCTGAGATCACCTATTCGAACCAAATCAAACCCATAAACAAAACAAAACAGAGAAAAAGCAAACAGCAGCCAAAATCTAACTTTGTATTTCAACCTAGAGGTTTCAGGCTATTGCTTTATTCATTAATGCATTTATTCTTTATCTATCCATGACATATTTGAGTGCTAAGATGTGCTAGGTACAGCATAAATAAACACATACCCCTACCCCTAGTCTCACAAAGAGTACATCACAGGGGGAAGCTCATACATGGTACCATGGACACCCAAATGAGAATCCATACCTCAGCATCTCAGGCAAAGTCACTCTGATTTGGGGCCTGGGGTCAGTTGTAGGAAGCACATATGAAATATTATGTATTCCACTCAAATCTTATGGTTAAAAGCTTTCTTACTTGGAAGGAGGATCTCTGAATCCACTCTAATAAATGGATAACTACTGGTAACTAGTTCATCTAGGTATAGTGAATGCTACAGGAATGAAAATCCTGGGGCCTTGACAACCCACTCCCACTTTTCTGAGTATGGGTTTCGTACCTTTCAACTGAAGGGGTAGGATTTAAGTAACTGGGGGCTATTTTCAGTGGAAAAGATTCATGGGGGGGAGAGAAGTGTGGCATTTGGCCCCAGCTATAGCAAAGCAGGAGGCAAATGTGTGTGTCTGGGTTTGCACATCAAGCAGAAAGCAGATGGCCCTGAGGAGTCCTGTACAATGATGCTCTGAGCTGGTTACAAACCTGATTACGAAGAGTAAACCACTCTGCCTATGAGGATGGCTCCTGTGGCTTTGGTTCCCCAGCCTCAGTGTTGGTCTGGGCAGAAGCACCTGTGAATCATCTATCACTCAGGGAAAGTTTGCTAAAGTCATCTGCCTTGTGGGGCAGTCTGGTCACATACATTTCCCTGAACTCTAAAGGCTTCAGCAATTTAGAGGCAAATCAAGCTGTTTCAAGCTTTAGAACAGAAAAGGTGAGCTAAGATAAAGAAGTTTCTGAAGACTTTGGGGCAGTGGTCATCGGCCACTACCTATCATGAGAGAGATATTTTCTTCTTCCTCTTGCCCATGTTCTATCCCTGGGAGCAGCATCCCTGTGCTCTGCATTGCCCACTGGGGGATCCACGGGAATAATGAGCTTCCCAGGCTCTTCTCTGTACCAGACTGAAGACGTGTGAGGCCCTGGCGATGGTCAACTTTCTACAGATTCTCAAATCCTGGACTACCACAAGCGCCTCTGAGAGCAGCACGTTGGGTATGGTGAACCATGTAATTCTCGTCCAGCATTTTACACAGTGAAATAGGATTCAAGTGACAATCAGGGCACTATTACATTTGAAAAATAGTCACAGGGTAGGGAAGAGAGGAGAAACACTTCTCTTTTGCATTGGAAAGCAGAAAGAAGCTGATTATTAGTATATGCATGGGCTTCACATGGTTGAGCTCACTGAGTAAAGAACTACCCATGCTGCCAGCCCCAGGGCAGTCCGCCAGTTGGCTGAATCCTGGGGGTGGAGGTTTTGCTGGCTACAGACATCCCATCTGGCCTCTGGAGAAATTTCAGCAGCATCGCTTGTAAGTTATGCTTAATAGGATATGGCAAGAAAGGATTTCTGCTAATCAGAGCCTTGGCTGCAGTCAGGCGCCACAGCCTAAGGCCGTGCCTCTCACTACACACAACTCTGCAAAGCTGTTGCTCTGAGAAGTAACAGCAGAAACCCAAATGACTGCTCAGTGTGATCCCAAGTGTGGGGATTAGAAGCAGAAGATCGTTTAAAGATCTATGAACAGCGATGTGACTGCATGCTGTCCTGCTGCACAACTCCAACAGCAGCCAGCCTAGCCTCACCCTAGAGCAAGCGGGAATGAGATGTTCTTTTTGAGTGAAGAGGTAAGGCATTGGTTAGAGTCAACATCGTTAGGTGCCATGTCCAGCATCTGACTTTGCTGTCCACTCTCATAGGTATTTTCAATTCCAGAAACATTTATTTAGGACCAACTATGTCCTAAGAACTGGGCTGGTGTGATGAACAGGACATAATCTCTGACAACAGGAGCCTATAGTCCATCACTTCCCTGCTTCTACCTTAAAAAGGCCATAGTCTGAGGATGCTGTTTGTCCTAGAAAGGTGTTCATGACAGTTTCCTCACTGGGAAATCTAAGGTAGTCTCAGTGCTGATATAAGCTCTTTCTTCTCTTGCCTATTTTTTTCTACCCAACCAGTTTCTGTGATTTTTTTTTTTTTTTTTTTTGGTGAAGATTCCCCCTGAGCTAACATCTATTGCCAATCTTCCTCTTTTTTTTTTTTTTTTTTTGCTTGAGGAAGTTTAGCCCTGAGATAACATCTGTGCCAATCTTCCTCTGCTTTGTATGTGGGTCGCTGCCACAGCATGGCTGAGGAGTGGTGTAGGTGTGTGCCCAGGATCCAAACCTGCAAACCCGGGCCATGGAAGCAGAGCACGCCAAACTTAACCACTATGCCATGGGGCTGGCCCATGATTTTTTTTTTTTAATGGCCCGATTGGAATTTTGACCACAAAGCTTGCCTTGAATCTTAGTATTTATATCCCGATTCATGTCGGTTTACCTGTTTTCATTGCTGTTCTTAAAATTTTACTTAGATCATTATTTCAAATAATAAAGGTAAAAAGTATTCCTGACAGACAGGAACATAGAATGGACACATGTGCTATCAAATATTAATGTTTATCATATTTGCTTCAGTTAATTTCTAAAAGATATTAAACATTACAGAGTTGAGCCTCTCTGCATCTCCCTAAATTTTGGACTGCTGCTTGCCTTGAAAACTGACCTGTAATTTATAGAGGAAGAGTGCAGTGGCCCTTTCCCTCCTGGATGGGGAGGCAAGAAGCCTTATTTGGCTAATCTGGAGGTTCTTCATTCTGCTGTTAGGGAATTTCTCCCTTGGCTTGCTGTCCTTTAATGGGCATGCTTTGAGAGGAACAAAGAGGAGGATTTCACTTCTTTAAGAAAAAAGAACACATTTTTGTAATAATGTTTCACTTCAAATAAGGTGACTCAAGAGGGCAAATTAGTAGTTGAAAGGTCAGTGTTTAGCCACTTTTAATAAAAATTAGCTGATATTTATCAAGCACTGAGTATGTGCTAGTCCCTATAGAGTTTAATATGCAATCTCTCATTTAATCTTCACAGTGGCTTTTTCAGAGAGGTGTAGTATTAACCCCATTTTACAGGTGAAGAAACTAGGGGGTACAGATGTTATTTGCACAAAGCTCCACAATTAGGAAGCAGTGGGCTGGGATTCAATCCAGGCAGTCTGCCAACAGAAACTACACTGTTAACTAGAGATTTCTGTGAGTCCCTGAATGGAGGCATAAAGGCAGTTCTCTACAGAATGGTGTGAATTGATGGGCTCAGTAAAGGTAACCTGCCCATAACTTTCTCCCTTCTTCAAGTGTCATGATGGCTCAAATCCCACTATATTGGTTTTCTAGGGCTCCCGTAACAAATAACCACAATCTTGGTGGCTTAAAACAATGCACATTTATTCTTCCACAGTTCTAGAGGATAGAAGTTCAAAATTAAGATGTCGGCAGGGCCATACTTCCTCTGAAGGCTCTAAGGACTTCCTTGCCTCTTCCACCTTCTGATGGTCCCTGGTGTCCCTTGACATGTCACAGCATAGCTCGTTCTCTACCTCTATCTTCACATGACCTCGTCTGTCTCCTCTCCTCTTCTTATAATGACACCCTAAATCTAGGATGATTATACATCAAGATCCTTAACTAATTGCATCTGCAAGGACCCTATTTCCAAATAAGATCACAGGACACTACACTTGCCATTTAAGATTTATTCTTTTGGTTTTAGAATTGGTCTGTCCAGATTCCTCTTTTAGGAATTAAAGTCTCCTAGGAAAGACTCTTTGTGGCTATGTTTTAGAGTTCTATTTTCTGGGACTATGGCAACCCAGGAATCTTGGAAGAAGACAGGAAGTGAAGATGAGACACAGAAAGGGCAGATAGGAGGGAAGGAATTGAATACAAATTTCAATTAATTTGTGGTTTGGATGAAGGTTTTATTGAGAGTATATTCTCCTGAGAAGCTTTCACAGAAGGGGGTAGAAGAGACAGTCAACCACCCAGTGAAAAACTCCACCTACCAGTTTGCTAACATGAGCTCTAAGTTGCACTGGGGCCTGCATAATTTTTTGAAATGGTATTCAGCAGTGCAGATTGTAAATCTCACTTGCAACAACAACAACAAAAATTCTAATTGCATAGAAAGCAAACTGCCACCAGCGAAGCATTTCATAATCATCAAGTCCAATGCCCCCTCATTTTATGGCACGTATAAATTGTCACTCAGTTACTTTTAAACCCAAAAATGTCAATTTTGCGGAATCCATCTGGCCCTCTCTGCGAATATTTTTTTGGAAAAGCACTGCTGAATGACTAAGAAAGGATAGTACTGAACATGAGACTAAAAGCATTTCCCACAGAGATCTCAGTGACTATAGGCCAGTCTTTCATGTCTCATTGCCTCAGTCTCTCCATGAACTAATTTGCTTCCCAGGGATTCTGTGAGTATTATAGACACACATTAGACAAAAGCAGGCAACCTCAGTGCCAAGAACATGTGGAGGGCTGTGTGTGTAATTGTGTGCTTCTAAGTGCATATGTGTGCAGTGGTAGGAGATGTTACCTTCTTTCTAAATAGGCAGGGCTTTGTAAATCTCTGAGAAGAAGGCCTTGTGTGCCAAAGTAATCCCAATGCCCTCATCTTCATATTATATAAGAAGAGGCTCCGGAGCTAGCACTTAAAAGTGTTAAACTGGAAAAAGCACTGCACTAAGTTTGCAACTGATATGAGTGCCTCAATTTTAAATTGAAGATGATGCACAGAGTTAAATGACTTGCCCAAGGTCAACGATTGCATTATGCACCTTATATTAGGATGAAAAGACTTGTATTATAACATTCACTCATCTAGCATTCATTCTAGTGTTCAAAATAAGTCAAAAAGTCAATCACTTCCCACCATCTCTGCCACTACTGGCCTGTCTCAAGACAACATTCTTCTTCTTCTTTTTTTTAAAGATTTTATTTATTTATTTATTTATTTTCCCCCCAATGCCCCAGTAGATGGTTGTATGTTGTAGTCGCACATCCTTCTAGTTGCTGTATGTGGGACGCGGCCTCAGCATGGCTGGAGAAGCAGTGCATCGGTGCGCGCCCGGGATCCAAACCCGGGCCGCCAGCAGCGGAGCACGCACACTTAACCGCTAAGCCACGGGGCCGGCCCAAGACAACATTCTTCTTGCCTGTGTTTTTGCAGTTGCCTCCTAGCAGTTCTCGCTTTTTCTACCCTTGTTCATCCTCCAGCCTCTAATCTACATAGCAATCTGAGGTAGCCTTTTAAACTGTTAGGTCATGGATTTCTATGCTCAGAGCCTTCAATGGCTTATCACTTCACCCAGAGCAAAATGGTCTGCAATGCCCTACACAGTTTGATCCACTCTCCTACCTTTCTCTGCCTTATTTACTCTAGTCTAGCCATACTCACCTCCTTTCCATTCTTTGAAAATGCCAAAAATGCCCTCATCTCAGGGCCTTTGCACTTACTATTCCCTCTGCCTTTATTGCTCTTTTTTTAGGTAGCCTCAAGTCTTGCTCCACCATTTCCTAAAGGTCTCAGATCTTTCTTTACCACCCTGTATAAAATGGCACCCCACATACCATTAGTCCTCATCCTCCTTACCCTGAATCATTATTATCTACAGCATTTATCCCTTCAGGACACAATATTTATTTGTTTTTTTTCATTGCTTATCTCTCTCCACAAGAATATAAGCTTCATGAGGAAGAGCCTAGGACTGTTTTTCCACCTCTGTATCCCCAGTGCCTATAAAAGTGCCTACCATGTAATGGGAATTTAATAACCCATTAGCTAATTGAATGACCCCCATTTCTTTGTATCTATGGGAAATAATAGTAATGCCTCTGCCTTGCTTTCCTTAGGGTTCTGTGGGGGGTCGTATGAGATCCTAGAAGTGAAAATGTGCATAAACTATAAAGAACTGTAGACAAATGTGAGATGTGTTATTACCTGTAGCCTATGGTCTAAGGTGATTCTAGATTAGAACTTTGCCTTGAATTCAAGAGAGCAAGTGGTATTCCCCTGGATAACTTTGGGATAAGTCTTGTAGTATGAGCTGATTTAAAATATTGGAATCTGTGGATTTGAAAATAATTTAAAAGTTATACAGTCTAACAATTTATTTGATATTTAAATTTATTTAAGCACATTCTTGACATCGTGGTCTCTGCTTGAATATTCCAAGTGGCTAGGGGTTCATTCTTCTCTTCATTAAGGCTATTTCTTCTGGTGAGGGATATTTTAGTCGCTAGAACATTCTTATCTGTGATAAGCTGATACCTGCTTTCCTGTGACATCCATATAGCAGTTCTCTCCCCAACGCCCTCTGGAATCCATGTCGAAACCTTCTGTTCTCACCCTCCAAGGTTTCTCTCTCAGCCATCTTTATCGGTTCAACTTTGCTTAGGACATACCCCTACCCCCACCCAGGACACTAGAAATCTGAGAACTGCTGCTGTCTGAATACACTAGACTATTCTGACAAGAATCGCAACGATCATTTAAGCTGTAGTTCAGGAAAAATGTGTGCCAGCTGCTTCCCACCAGGGTTCCCATTAGCTTGTCATTTCCTTGTGCTACTTTACTGCTTCCATGACAGGGACATGCCAGCTATCAAACATTTCCTTCAGGTCCCCATTTTATCTCTCTTCAAGTGCTCCCAGTTGTAACCACTTATTTTCTTGTGCACCACTTTGCCCTGATGCTCCCCCAACCCTCCTATCATTATATGCATGAGGAGAAATTGTTCACCTCCTGCCGAATTGGCCTGATTCCTCCACTGATTTTCCTGGCTTTGCCAGTAACCGGCTGTGTGACCTTGAGCAAGTCATGTTGTCTTTCTGTGACTATCCTCTCAGGTTTTGTCCAGATCTGAGATGTTGAAGTTAAGATTCTGAGTGAGTCCTAGTTCTAAAAATTAGAATTTAAAAAACGCTTAGACTTAATAGTGGTTAAGAATTTAACTGAATAAATATTTATTGAGCACCTATCAGGGGCCATATACGGTTATAGATACCAGTGTGGGTACAGAACAATTCTGGACGTGCTTTCGAACCAATTTGTCTTCATAGAGAAATAGATAAGACACGTGTAAAGCAGGAAACTCATTAATTTTGGAATTAAATTCTACTCAGATGGATAAAAAAGGGAAAAAATAACTGTTTGTTATCTATATTGGAAACTTGGATTTTATATTGCTTCTTTACGCTAGGCTTACTGGTGAAGGGCACAGAATTTAGAATCAGATTGCCTGGTACTGAAACTTAGCCTCTTTTTCACTAGATAGGAAAAAAAAGTCATGTTATTCAATATCTATTTCTCAGTTTCTTTATTTGAAGATAGGTATGATAAAAATGCTTTGTAGGTTTGGTGTGAGGATAAATGAGAATGCACACAGAGTCCCAGGCAAAGAGTCTGGTATGTAGTATGTGTTCATTAAATGGTTGCTCCTACTACTCTTGTTGGTGTCCTTAATTCCTTCATGTCTTACAGAGTCTACGTGGCATTTCCTTTAGTATTTGTTCTCCTCTGTTAGTGTTTCTAGTGTTCTATACAATCCTTACCATCTCAGTGCCTTGAAGTTCTAAGGCACTTTCAGAATACAAAAAATGTCAGAACTTGGTTTGTGATTTTGGAAGACACGGTAAAGTTGGTGGAGTCATGAGCTTGGGGATGGAGGTGTGACTGCCTGGATATGATGGTAGCTTAGAGTAGTTTAAATGGTGTAAACAAAAAAAAAGTCAAGTCTCCATAAAAGATATGATAACTTCCTGTTTTTGTTTGAATGTCTTTGCATTAAACAGCAACAACAGGAACTTCCTTTATATTTCAGGCAGATGAACTGAATTGGCTAAATAGGGTTACGACTCTGGTGAGGGATCAAGGATTTTTCTCCTTTTATGATTGAAGACGTACAACCAAAGGATATAAGGAAAAAGCCTTAATGCTAAATGCATGTTACTTCTCTTTTTTTTGCTGGGGAAGAGTCGCCCTGAGTTAACATCTGTTGCCAATCTTCCTCTATTTTGTATGTGAGCCACCATCACAGCATGGCACTGATAGACAAGTAGTGTAGGTCCACACCTGGGAACCAAACCCAGGCCGCTAAAGTGGAGCATGCCAAACTTAATCACTAGGCCACCGGGGCTGGCCTGATGCATGTTACTTAAGGCTCTGAGTATGGTATCATTGTACTTTCCCTGAAGAAGGTAAGGGTAGCCATAAAATTCAGATTTAGACACACATAATGTTCTTCTGGTCAATGGTGTGTACACTAGAAATGAAATATTCTGTTTTCTGGCCATTGGTCTTTCTTGCTTGAAGATTGAACTAGCTTATTCCAGCCTCCAGCCTCTTTGACTCAGAGTGAGGGGCGACAAACCACATTGTTCAGTCAGTCTCCCTCCCTTATATACTCACAGTTGCATTGGGTGGGTGGGTTGACAACAGTGCACAAACCTTCCTGCAATAAGTACTCCACATTTCCACTCATGTGGAGTGAGGAAGAACCCATGTTTTTCATAGTTCCCTAAATCCCTACTGATAACGATAATTATCAGTGCTGCAGGCAAGATGGAGTTTTCAGCACCGAGGAGAGCTCCCAGCGGGTGAGTTACCATGAAACAAAGCATTATAATCTTATTTTGGGCAGTGTAGGTCTGTTGGAATTTGCTTCCTGGTGAAACGAGTGAATTGATGTATTCACTCGTTTATTAACCAAATATTTTCTAAGTGCCTACTAACTGAAAGACATAATGCTAAAGTCTAGAGATAAGATGGTGAACATGGTGTATATCATCTTGTCCCGTGAAGCTCTAGACCTCAAAGGACCAGCACTCTCAAACTGGCCCATAATCTTTTAAGGTCAGGTATCAAACAGTCTCTTAAAATTGGAGTCATTTCAATACTTAACAGCTATTAAATTGAAGTCTTATAAATATAGTGATTTCTATATCTTTTGGCCACTTATCAATATAACCATTAAGTTTCCTACATGTTTGAACAGCTATGATTATGAATATAAGGAAAAGTGAAGTAATAAAAACCCAGTCAGAGGGTACTGTATAGTGACACTTCCATCATATTCTATCAGTCCAAGCAGCTCACAATTCTTGTCAGAACCAAGAATAGGGGACAAAGACCTTACATATTGATGATGTGATCTTGAGTGGAAAGATCACATTGTAGACGAGCCTGTAGCGTGGGGTATATTGTGGCCCTATTTTGAAAATCTGTACTCTTCTAGTTCATTTTATCTTTCTGTAATAGGTTCTAATATATTTAATTTTATTTATGATAAAACTGAGGCTGAGGCTACTTAAATATTTAATAATATATAGAACTTGATAGGAAAGAGGAAAAAGAAATCCTGTATTTATGATAGATTTTCTCACAATTCACAGGGATTCTGCTTGGTCACTAATGCTAATTATATTGGGGCCCCAAGACTCGGTAAATATTTGTCGAGTGAGAAAATAAACGAATTATTGAATGAATATGAATTGGGGTGCCTAGGTCTTCCCAGGTGTTGTAGACATATTTAAAATATGGTTTTGATATTTAATGACAACAGATTCTAAATTATATGGATTGGTTGTGTACTGGTAAAGTCATATGAGAAGTAGGGTCAGGACTAGTTGGGTACTGGAGATGTCTTGTATCAGCTTGGGAAAGGCAATTGTTACATATTCAGGAATTTTGTAATTTAGTGGTCAAACTGTTGGTAACTTTAAAGGTGAAGTATGTACACCACAAAAATTGACAAATACAAGTTTATTTTTTTGTTTTGTTTTTGGTGCTACTCTGCCAGAATGCCACTGGACCACGGTGGATAAAATTCTTTGCCTCACTGGGGTGATATGACTACCACAATTTTGAAGAAGTATAAATATAAATGATAAAGTATAACTATATATAAAGGAAAACTACAAATGGGACAGTTATAAATTGGTTTATAAGGTGTTTGAAGACCTCATTATATTCTTTGCATCAATGATATGCTTGGGTTTTCAATACAAGTTCTATAGTTGTGGTTAAATTGGAAAAATATAAAAATAAAGCAAGAGTTATGCCCTGAAAATCTTAGGAAGGATTGAATGTCCCTAGAGGGGGAGAGAAGGCTGTCATTTCAAGATGGTGTTGACATTTTGTGAATCCATCTAGACACTCTGAAGGAAGATAAAGTGTCTCAGTATTCTATCTGGGTTAGATCAAATATGCATATCTCAAGCTTGGTATAGAGTCAGAATTCTTGGGGGCAGGCCAATACCAAGTGAACATTAGCAATATTTTGTTCAGGGTCTCAGGATACATCAAAATGTCTTCTGGATAAACAATTATGTAGTAGTCTAAAAGGTCAAAGAACGCATCATGCATGAAATGCTGAAATACCTATATTGTACCATTGAAAGCGAACACATCGTGGTTTATTTAAAGAGACTACAGGCATACTTTGCTTTATTGTGCTTCACTTTATTGTGCTTTGTAGATACTGCATTTTTACAAATTGAAGGTTTGTGGCAATCCTGAGTTCAGCAAGTCTATCGGTGCCATTTTTCCAACAGCATTTGCTCACTTCATGTCTATGTCACATTTTGGTAATTCTCGCAATATTTCAAACTTTTTCATTATTATATTTGTTATGGTGATCTGTGATCAGTGATCTTTGATGTTACAATTGTAATTGTTTTGGGGCACCACGAACCATGCCCATATCAGACAGTGAACTTAATCGATAAATGTTGTGTGTGTTCTGACAGTTCCATTGACCAGCCGTTCTCCCATCTCTCTCCCTCTCTTTGGGCCTCCCCATCCCCTGAGACACAACAATATTGAAATTAGGCCAATTAACAACCCAAAAATGGCCTCAAAGTGTTCAGGTGAAAGGAAGAGTTGCACATCTCTCACTTCAAACCAAAAGCTAGAGGTGATTAAGCTTAGTGAGGAAGGCATATCGAAAGCCAAGATGGGCCGAAAGCTAGGTCAAACAGTCAAACAGTTAGCCAAGTTGTGAATGCAAAGGAAAAGTTCTTGAAGAGAATTAAAAGTGCTATTCCAGTGAACACATGAATGATAAGAAAGCAAAACACCTTATTGCTGATGTGGAGAAAGTTTTAGTAATCTAGGCAGAAGATCAAAACAGCTACAACAATCCCTTAAGCCAAAGGCTAATCCAAAGGCTTAAGTTAGGCAAGGACCTAATTTTCTTCAATTCTATGAAGGCTGAGAGAGGTGAGGAAGCTGCAGAAGAAAAGTTTGAAGCTAGCAGAGGTTGGTTCATGAGGTTTAAGGAAAGACGCGGTCTCCATGACACAAGAGTGCAAGGTGAAGCAGCAAGTGCTGATGTAGAAGCTATAGCAAGTTATTCAGAAGATCTAGCTAAGATAATTAATGAAGGTGGTTATACTAAACAACAGATTTTCAGTGCTGATGAATAGCCTTATATTGGAAGAAGATGCCATCTAGGACTTTCATAACTAGAGAGGAGAAGTTAATGACTGACTTCAAAGCTTCAAAGGACAGCTGACTCTCTTATTAGAGGCTAATGCAGCTGGTGACTTTTAGTTGAAGCTAATGCTCATTTACCATTCTGAAAATCCTAGGACCTTTAAGAATTATGATAAATCTATTCTACCTGTGCTCTATAAGTGGAACAACAAAGACTGAATGACAGTGCATCTATTTAAAACATGGTTTACTGAATATTTTAAGCCTGCTGTTGAGACCTTCTGCTGAGAAAAAAAGATTCCCTTTCAAATATCAATGCTCATTGACAATTCATCTGGTCACTCAAGAGCTCTGATGGAGATGCACAATGAGGTTAATATTATTTTCATGCCTGCTAATACAACATACATCTGGCAGCTGGGGGAACAAGGAGTAATTTTGACTTTCAAGTCTTATTATTTAAGAAATACATCTCATAAGGCTATAGCTGCCATAGATAGGGATTCCTCTGATGGATCTGGGCAAAGTAAATTAAAAACCTTTTAGAAAGGATTCAGCATTCTAGATGCCATTAAGAACAGTTGTGACTCCTGGGAAGAGGTCAAAATAACAATACTAACAGGAATTTGGAAGAAGTTGATTCCAACTCTCATGGATGACTTTGAGGGGTTCAAGACTTTGGTGGAGGAAGTAACTGCAGATGTGCTGGAAATAGCAAGAGAACTAGAATTAGAAGTGGAGCCTCAAGACATGACTGAATTGCTGCAACTCATGATAAAACCTGATTAGATGAAGAGTAGCTTCTTACGAATGGGCAAAGATAGTGGTTTCTTGAGATGGAATCTACTCCTGGTGAAGATGCTGTGAAGATTGTTGAAATGACAACAAAGGATTTAGAATATTACACAAACTTAGTTGATAAAGGAGCAGCAGGGTTTGAGAGGATTGACTCCAATTTTGAAAAAAGTTCTATTGTGGGTAAAATGCTATTAAACAGCATCATATGCTACAGAGAAGTTGTTCATGAATGGAAGAGTCAATCGATGAGATAAACTTCATCATTGTCTTATTTTAACAAATTGCCACCCCAATCTTCAGCAACCACCACTCTGATCAATCAGCAGCCAACAACATTGAGGCAAGACCCTCCAACAATAAAAAGATTATACCTCACTGAAGGCCCAGATGATGATTAGCATTTCTTAGCAACAAATTATTATTATTATTATTGTTTTTATGAGGAAGATTAGCCCTGAGCTAACATCTGTTGCCAATCCTTCTCTTTTTGCTGAGGAAGATTGTCCCTGGGCTAACATCCATGCCCATCTTCTTCTACTTTATATGCGGGACACTTGCCACAGCATGGCTTGGTAAGCAGTGTGTAGGTCCACACCCGGCATCTGAACCTGTGAACCCCAGGCCACCGAAGCAGAGTGCATGAACTTAACCACTATGCCACCAGGCCAGCCCTCAACAAATTATTTTTAATTAAGTTATATACATTATTTTTTTAGGCATAATGCTATTGCACACTTAATAGACTACAGTATAGTGTAAACACAACTCTTATATGCTCTGGGAAACCAAAACATTTGTGTGACTCACTTTATTGTGGTGGTCTGGAACCAAACCTGCAAAATCTGAAGTATGCTTGTATAATGTATACAAAAATATGCATACAAATATATTTCTTCTAAGTTCTCTCTCTTTTCTGAAGCTGATTACACATTTTAAAGAGTCTATTTAGGTGTAAATGATAGCAATTTTTAAAATAAATTTTTTATAATAAGCTGGGTACTAGGCTGCTGAATAGACTGAAGATCCAGAAGTTGTTAGAAAGGACAGAACTCTACACCACTTTAACACATACATTTAGATCTCTACAAAGAAGAATTATTGATTTAGTCCATCTTTAACATTTTTGCCTAGGAAGTCTCAACATGCCCTGGTCTTGAATCTTAGCAATAAATGCATATATTTCTTTAGAATACGCATTTTGAGGTACAAGTTTAATAGTGTGCAGTGTGCAGGCTGTGGTGGTAGGTTCCTAGCCTAAATGGGTCTGAACATAATCTTGAAGTCATAATACTTCCTGGGAAGGATTAGTGCAGCTTTTTTTTTTTTTTTTTTTTGTAATTGTTACCTGAGTACTCCACTAGAATAGTTTCAATAATTGTTAACATCAACAATTGTTAACATCTTGTCATCTCTTGCCCCCTCCCCTGTCTCCTCCATCTCCCCCTCTCCCCACCCACCTACTATTTATTCTTTTGCTAAACTATTTAAAAATATATTGCAGACATTATGATACTTTATAATTAATGTCTGATACATGTCCTAAAAATAAGGACATTGCCCCTACTAACTATATTACCATTATCACATCTTAAGAAAGTTAACAATAATATCTCAACATCCAGTCCATAGTCACATTTCTCCAATTGTCCCAATTTTAGAGAAACAAAATCTAATCAAGGCTCACAGATTGTGGGCCCTTGTTGAATATCACAGTTGAGAAAAGAGGCTCAAAAAAATCAGGTCACATGGTCAATCAGGTTGTGGCTTTGGCTTTAAATCCAGGACTCATTGGCTTCAAGGCCCTTGTTCACTTCATTGTGTTGCAGAAGGTTCCCAGTGATTACAGCAGAATGGCTAACTACACCTGGAGGTCACATCTTAGTGGGTTATACTTTTAGGTTAGTTTTGGGCCAGAGAGAATTAGGTGGCCATGACCATCCATTGCTTCAGACAGATAGGCGAGGGGTTTAGCCATGTTGAAGCAAGACAGGGAGAGGGGAAAAAAAAAGCAGTAAAAGTGAGAATTCCCAGTTAGCTTAAATTTTTTGGAGACCTGAAGAAAATGTAAGCATTTGCTTTGGGTACTTCAGGGCTTTTTCAGTTCTCTCTGCCCTCGTATGGCTCCTTCCAGACCTTAAATGGCCAGTGTGTGTTTGTGCCATGTAATCCCGGAAAAGGGGGTTTCAGTGTTTTGTACCTGGGAGGCTCCTGTTTGTGTCCGACTCACCAATGGGGTGTCACTGGGTAACTGGGGTTTTCATCAGCTTTATGGCGGTGAATTTTTCTAATACCACAGGTCCTAGTTGTGTGTATTTCTCTTTAATTTGAGAGCCCTTAGGAATACTTTCCAAATTCTTAATAATTAAGCTATTTCTCAGAGTCTGCTCGTCTTTTAGGATATTCTTGTTGTGTTTCTTTTGTTTAAATGGGAGATATGTGATCTTCTGAGCAATGTAGATTTTGTCCATCACTTATGCCAAGGCAGTCGTTAGTTGCATACCACAAGTCAAAGGTGCTCTAGGGTCTGACATCCATTTTAGAGCAGCTTAGACTCCCCTAGTGAAGCCATGCTTTTACCTACAGATTTCTTCGGGAGCTAAACCTGCTTCCAAGTCCCAAAGTCATGTCTCAATATTCATCTCTCAGTGTATAGTCTTAAACTCTCTCTAAAAGATAATCCTGATTCCTGAAACTGTTCATGAGAAATTAGGGGATTTCACTATTGTTTGTACTTAAGGAACATGGACTTATTAATTAGGGCTACTTAAGGGACAATACCTCCACCACAGGTCTGTGATGTTTAACACTCTGATTTTTAAGCCCTGGTACCTCCCTGTGATTAGATGAAGATTCAGAAACCCCTTGGTCTGAAGAAGTGCTTTTGGACAAACAGGACTTTGGGTAGTCTCTCTCCTTTGTGAAGTGAGAATTTACTCTCTTCATTGCTAGGGTGATGCTGTGACAGTCTGCTATACTTCTCAATATTATAGACACAAAGTGAGAGAAATTTTTATTAGTAATTCTCTTGCAAAAATAAATAGTATTTCATTTAGACCTTCTTAAACCAATATATCAACATTCCAAGATAATGCAGAAGTAAAATCATACCATAATTACTCTATAATGGATATCTAAATTACTATCTTTTTATATTAGAAACAGAAATATTGGGCTTTCTGTTAGTTGGTATAATAGACCTCTGTGACAATTTTGACCCCTATAAGAGTATATATGTCCTTACTATTTGGTAATCCCATCGGTCTGTGTCGAAAAGAGCTGTTAACATTCAGATAATTGCAGTGATGAAGCAGTTAACTGAACCGGAAGCCGACAAAGTGAGATGCTGGCAGCAGATGGTGTTGTCAAATAGAGGTATAATTGCATTTAAAAAAATCCCTTCAAAATAGTTTCTCAAGCTTTAGGTAACTTAGATGACATTTAGCAGGCTCTGGAAATCACTTAAATGGGTACAGAAATAAAAGAATTACAGAGGAAAATGTCACCATCTGAATTTGTCTTGAGTCTTACTGAGTTGAGACATCTGAGGCTCTTGTTAACACGTAGCAATTATTTACAGCCCATAGAATAGAATGTGTCATTGTTGCGTTAAGTTTAGCCCATTTTGTGAGGAAGGTCTTTTGTGGCAGTCCAGAGAATGTAATGGATTTAGTGCTCTAAAATATGAAGTCTGTGGGAAAAGAAAAAGTATAAATTATCTTAAATTCAAATATAGAAAAACTCACTGGAGCTTTCAGAGAAAGGTAATTAATGCAATTGAACACTACAGGAAAAATAACCCTTTTAAAATTTTATAGTTTGTCACTGTAACTGAATGTGGCGCAGCAAGAATTAAATGTAAAGAGCTTTTATAACATTTAGAAGCATTGCAAATATCGATGAGGAATCTAAGATTTTTTCATTGGGGAGTATAGGATATATGAAAGACCTGGGAAGTATATTCATAAAAATCTAGAGTGAGGACAAAGGTGCAGTTACTAAACTTAACTTCTTGTTTTATGGATAAGGAAAGTGAAGCCCTAACACGAGCCAGAGCTAAACCCTTATCTGGCCTCGAGGATGTAAACCCTTTGCAGTTATTCAAAATCTAAAAGATTACATGGTTAAACATATCTGTATACCCAATTATCTTACTATAACCATGAGTAAAAGCCAAGCCCAGCATGCAAAATCCCAGGGACGTGGGAGATGGTATTAATGAAGGCACGGGTTTGGGATCAAGCCTGCTTTCTTCCTTATTAACTTAAATGAAGTTACTTAACTTCTCTGGCCTTGTTTCTTCCTTTGGTCAACTGTACAGGGCCCAGGAGCTTTCCTGCAATGGTAGAATTATTAAATGCTGAAGAAGGCATAGCTTCATCTCCAAACTCTTGGGTTACCTTTTTGATTCTCCAATTGTGGCTTGCCACAGGCTCTATACAGCATTCTAACTTGCCACAAATATTTTTTAGCATCACTGGATGTTAGATCATAAGTAGCAAAGCTACATACATTAGAGCCTGAAAAAACTGAAGAACTTTCTCTCCTTTTAGGACAGTGGCTCCCAAACTGTGATCTCTGGGCTAGCAGTATCAATATCACATGAAAACTTATTGGAAGTGCAAATTATTGAGTCCTACTCCTGACCTACCGAATCAGAAACTCTAGGGGTAGGGAGCATCAGAAACTCTTTTAACCAGAAATCTGTTTAAACAAACTCCCCAGCTAATTCTGATGTATGCTGAAGTTTGAAAAGCACTGGTCTAGAGCACACTCAAAGTTGTCAGTTTTTGGATTATCTGGTAAACGGGTCAGTAAAATATGTCCACGTGTGGTATATTTTGCCATCATAATCCTAAGAGATGTATTAAGATTACAGAGTGTGCTGGGCTGACTGGTGGTATAGTGGTTAAGTTTGCACACTCCGCTATGGCAGCCCGGGGTTTGCTGACTCAGATCCCGGGTGAGGACCTACACACCGCTCATCAGGCCATGCTATGGCAGCATCCCACATACATAAAAATAGAGGACTCTTGGTATGGATGTTAGCTCAGGGCCAATCTTTTTCACACACACACAAAAAAGATTGTAGAGTGTGCAAGGTACAACTACCTGCCCTCTTCAGAGCATATTTCTTGACATCAATCAGATTATTCTCCCAGAGAGTCTGCTGAAATGTCAGGCCCCTGTATTTTCAGGGATCATCTCCTACCTGTTGGCATGTATGTATTATACCAAGACACTTAGGGGACCATTAGTTCCTGTTTATTTAGTGTCTCTCAGCATGAAGTTATCCCCTTATTGGGCAACCATGATGTCTTGTGAGGATGGTAAGATGATCTGGACCCCTGCAAAATAAACTGTGGCACAGAACCAGATAGTTGATATAACCTTGAAAAATAGTAAAGGGTGGTACACATTCTGTCTTTTCAATGGAAATCACCTAGGTTTACTTCTCAGCTTCTGTCACCCATTACATTATCCAGCCTGTCTTGCCTCGAGAAGACAAGTGATAGTATTTGGCCTTGGCCTCACAAGGATCCTAACATTTCCTCTGAAATAAGGAAGCCAGCATTAATTATGGTAACTTTTCCCAGAATCCATGGTATATAGGAAATCATAATTTCCAAAATTCTGCTGTTCTTCACAGTAAAGTATTTTTCAATGTGTTTTTAGAAAAAAAATGTCTTCTGTGTTCTGTTGGGGAACATAAGAGAAGGATCAGTGACTTATGCAGGATAAATTCACTCCAACATTCCCATCTTTCTGAATTCTGCATTCCTTTTAGTATAATGTATGTTAAGGATTTTTGGCATCTCAAGTTCATTTACCCTGGGCCGCTACTGAATTCAGGTTTTGATTGACTAATGGAGCAAATTGTTAGAATCACTCCCAGTTGCTTATGCCAACACATTGAATCCAACATCTGATAACTGCACCAATATTGATGCATTCACCCTAATTTTGAATCAACTTTCTACTCCTTTTTCTAGTGTCCTCAGAATCTATTCCCATACATGTTTTTATAATTAAAATCTCTAGATTTTAAAATTATTAATACTGTAAAAGTTTCTTTCTGTGACTAAGCCATTCCTCCAGGGTCTGACTTTTGTTTTATCCCTGTGTCATCTTCATTATGTGTTTGGAGATATTATGGAGCATTTGGGTAGAGCATGATGAGAATTACATCCCTTTTGTCAGGTAGATGCCACAATCTGGGTCATTATAGGGTCTTCAAGCAAGGAAGAAAGTGCTGAAATGGCAGAGAAGAAAAAATCTCTTGCCAGGGGAGTTATGGTAGATGTGGAGTGTCAGGGTATTGTATGGGTCATCTATCTCCTCCCATTTCCCCCACTGGAATTCTCTATATTCCATTCTTTCCTATCAATACTTTACCCTAAAGAGACCTGATGAATTCATCTGTCGTATTTCAGCAACCTGCAGGATCAAATGCTGAGTTTGATTTTTCAACTATCTTAACCCTGCAGCTGCAAGAGGTAAGAGATTCTTTTAGTATAGCCATAGAGCGTTCCTGATTTTTCTTTTTTTTGCTTGTGCCTAGAGCAAGAATTTAGTATTTTGAGCTTGTCATGCTATTTCTTTAAGTTTTCCAATACTGTTAGCATACCCCCCAATTCTACAGTCCTTGAATTTCTCAAGCTATTCATTTTTTAAAAAGTAGAAGCTATGTGGTTCTCTCAAGCCTTGCCTTCAAAGGGCATGTCCTTCCAAGTGACCATAGGAGCTAATTTTTATTTCTGCACTGCATATTATGGGCTGCCAGATTTATGAATTATCATTTCCCTGTCACCCTATTTTCCCTTCTCCCCAGAGACCTTATGGGCTGTATCAATCAAGTTTCTTAACTGCAAGTACCATAAATCAGTATAAGCTAACTGAAGTCCCAAAAGAATTAACTAAACTATTCTAGGCAATCCATAGACTCTCTAGAATGTTCAGAGAACCAGGCTTAGCAGCTACAGTTAGAAACAATGTAAACATTATGTTACTGCTCCTAACATGCCACTTGCCCCACTGACATAGAACACTCTTGCTAGAGCTACTGTCACTGCAGTCTTGGGAAAGTGGTTCCTGCTGTTGCCCCTACCCTGGCGGCATTTCGTGCTTTGTTTGTGACGGGCTTCTCATTCAAGTTTGACATGGGTACATATGGTTGATAAAGCCTGCCTTACTTGCCTGGGCTTTCACTGTGGCAGTAGAGAAAATGAGTGTTTAGCATTTTCACCTTTCAAAGTGGGAGGTGGTCTCAGAGATTTTTCAGAAATATTACATAAACTAATGTTTGTAAAGCATTTACCCAGTGCCTGGACACACAGAAAGCTCTTGAAAATGTAAAGTATATAATACATATTGTATAATACGAGTGACAGTTGTACTATGACAATGAGGTAATAGACAAGGATGCTAAATGTTGTCTTTATAATAGCTTTCAACATGGCTGCCTTGTGTTTGGAGCTTAATTAATCAAGCTTTAACTTAATTTTTTAAGTCACCTTTGGGTAATGAAGGCTAAGTTTGCTGCATTTCACGGCACTGTGCTGTTTATTCATTCAACAAATACGTGTTTGCTATTTCCCATCTGTTACTTCTTTAGACTATCTTAAGGAATTGTGGGAGAAACACACAGGAGAATACTCATTACTTGCCCTCAAACTGGGTATATTCCAAAGAGCAGAGAAAGAGAGACACCAGCATTTGTTGAGTATGCATTATGCACTTTTGGGACATTATACGCATTCTCTTTTTCACTCTATTGGATAGCTATTATCTCCATTTGATAGGAAATAGGGCCTCAAAGTGTTTAACTAATTTGCCCAAGGTCATGCAGGTAAGGAAGGGAAAAGTCCAGGTCATACCAAGCCTGGGTCATGATTTGAAGAAGAGAGACAACCCAAGAGCTAGAAGAGTCGGGGGCAGAGGAAGTAATGTGGGATTTGAGAATTTGGCCCCAAATCAAAATATTCTGACTTTAGCTACATTGTGGAAGCTTCAAAAAGGATATTGACAGAAAAACTAGTAGATTGTATTTAAAATGTCAAGGCTAGAGTGAGTCCATGCCTGGAATATTGGATGCCCCTCTTATCACTGAATTTCCTAATAGATGAAGAGAACTCATATTAGGGATCAGGAAAAAAGGCCAGGTAGGCAGTCTGGATACATCCTCTTGTTAAATGAGCCAGGCACAGAATCATGTCCTTACCAGTACCCACAGGCCTTCTTAGCACAAAGAGGCTCATAATAACTAACCATCCCATTGACTGTTTCTAGACCCAACTTACTAGTGAGTTGATTGGTCTGGCTTTTGTTGATTGCATCAGGGTTTGAGGATGAGCCTGCACGTGACTGACAGCCCAATAGCCCACTGGGATTGGGCCTGAAAAAGCCAAGGACTGGTGGAGAGCAGCAACTACCATATCTCATTAAAGAAACACAGGTTCTCTGGTCAGAGGTAGACTATTGCACTAGACGGATTGGAGTAATTTGTGGGATAAGCATTTCAGGGTGGTTGTGATGATGGTGACAGTGGTTGCAAATGTGTTGGTGGTTGTGGCAGGGGCAGTGATGACATCAGGGAAGTGTATGTGTGAAGTCTTGCCCAGGGTGATGAATTTGATGCTCCTATAAAATCCCTAGAGAAAATTTCTTTAAATGATTGCACTACAGTGACTCAGCATTTATGAGGTAGAAGTCTCTCTTCTCTGTGGATTTCAAAGCTACAGATATGAAGCCACACTTCTTTCCAGGACAATTATGAGTGACAAAATTCTGCTGTCCGTAATAAATCCACTGAACAGATTGAAGATTCTTGTATTTTGCAAGCCAATCTGTATCTTCCAAACCAATTTTTGTACTGTAAAGGAGACACCAAAACTCCTTATTGTATTATATTTCCTAATTTTAGCTATATATATATATATATATACACACACATATATAATATATACGTACATGAATATATATTTATATTCATATTGATATATTCATATTTAGCAATAGGACTTCAACTTTACACACAGATTCTGGATTCTTAATCTAGGGTGCTGTTGAATTTGCATTCTAATTTGCCTATGAAACATTGTATAGTATTTAACGCAGTATGTGCATCTTCTAGGAGGCATTATTCATATTTTGTACCTATGTGACAGGCACATGGAATTCTAGAGAGAATATTTTTAGTCTCCAGCTTCTCTCCATTCTGGGAATTTAATGACCAAGTGCCATTGTCTATTTTGAGATTGGAAGAGAACTGAGGAGCATTGTAGTTTATAGTTGAAGGATCCTGGCTCAAATCTTGGCTCTGCTTTTTGCCAGTTGCATAACTTTGGGTAAGAAATGCAACCCCTTGGCTCAGTCTCTTCAGCAGTAAGATGGGGTTAATAACTCTTCCTCCTTAAGATTATTGAGAAGACGAAATGTGTATAGATACTGCCTAGCATGGTATCTGGCATGTTGCAAATATTATAATAAAATGTCTCAACTGAAAGGAATCTTAGAGTTGATAATGTAGACCAAACTTCTCATTCTGCAGAGGGATGAAGTAACTCACTCAGAGTTTTTACCTAACTAGTGATAGAGTTGGACTTCAAATAACTAGATTACCATGAAATTCCAAGGAAAAGAAGTCAATGTTTATTGTTAGGGAATGGATGAATCACACAATAATGCAAAATGGAAGGCATTTCTCTTTATGTTTCCTGAATTGGAAGAAAAATCTGTAGTATTAGCAAAGTTTCCCAAATCAGACATCTACTTTTGGATTTTGGAGTATGTATTTACTGCTCGATATCTGAGCTCTGTGTCCAGAATTTCCAGTTAGCAATCAACTTAGGAATTTTAGAAAGCCAGGTTGGCTTTTTTTAAAAATAAATTCATTAAGCTATAATTTACGTACCACAAAATGCATCTCTTTTAGGTGTACTATTCATTGATTTTTAGTAAATATGTTAAGTTTTGCTACTATCATCACAATCCAGTTTTGGAACATTTTCATCAATCCATTGTACAGGTGCCATCCCTTGTACCTGTTTAGGGTTTACATTTCTCACCCTCAGCCCCAGGCAACCACTAATCTATATTCTGTCTCTATATATTTGCTCTTCTGGGCATTTAATATGAATGAATTTATATAATATGTGGCCTTTTGTGTCTGGCTTCTTGCATTGGGCATAATGTCTTTGAGGTCATCCATGTGGTAGCATGCACAGTGTTTTGTTTCTCTTTATTGCTGCATCTGTGTTGACTTCCAATATAGATTCTATTGATGTCACAGGAAAGTGGGTGGGGGAGGACACAAGAAGTGGTTTTAACCTCTCTAAATTTGTCACCTGATAAGCCCACTTCTATAGAGTTACCCAAAGCGCAGTTTCCTACAGGGAATTCACCAAGGCTGAGTCCTCTGGTCCACTTCCCAGGCTGCAGGGAGAAAATGTTTACATCCTTGTCTCTGATGATTATGCCACTAAATGGTTGGGAAATTGCCCGAGTAGGAGGTGGCAACTCAGAATCCAGCAGGTTAATAACAGCCTTGAAGTACACGTTAGTGAGAGGACAGTGATGCACCTGCCATTGAACGTGGGAGTTTGGGGAAAGGCGTGAATCCTCATGGGGAGGCGAAGGAATGGGTTGTGTAAGAGCCACAGCTGGGGTGACCCTGGCAGGGGGCAGGTGTGTTTTCTGGCTTTGCTGGTTGTGAGAGCACAGTAGTATTAGGTAGTGGTTCAGCATGCAGGTTTGGAAGTCAGACAGAATTAGGTTGACCGTGCGACTTTGGGCAGATGATGAAACCCCTTGCAGACTTTATGTTTTCATATATAATAGAGTATATAGTCCACACCTCATAGAGCTGTGCAAATTAAATAAGATGATGCAGACAAAATTCGTAGTAGGATTCTAGCACACAGAAAATATTCAGTGGACCTTAGCTCCTAATTTTTAACTCATTGACACTAGAGAGTCTAATCTAGTGTTTTGTTGGCTCTGTTTCTAAGTGTCTTTAAACTAAAATTAATTATCTAGAATTAATAAAGTACTACATCTCTAAAATAATAAAAATATTCAAGCGATTAACAGAAAGTTTACCTCAGAACTGATAGTTTGCTTTCTTTCTCCCCTTCCTTTTCCTTGCCCTCATTCATCCTCCCTCTTCCTTCCCTCTCTCTGCCTTCCTTCTTTCCTCACAATATAACTGAAATGATAATTCCAACAGCTAATATTTATGGAACTCATTTCAGATTATAAAGTATTTTCCATAACTTTACCACATTTGATCCTCACAGCAATTATGGATAAAGCTATCATTATCATCTCCATTTCAGTATTGGAGATAATGTGATCTGCCCAAAGTCACACTGCTTATAAACAGTGGATCCCTCCTGCATTATTAGATATTGGGAATTAGATATTGTGTTAGTTTCCTAGGGCTACTGTAACAAATTACTACAAACTAGTTGACTTAAAAGAAATTTATCCTCTCTTATTTCTTGGAGGCTAGAGGTCTGACATCAAGGTGCTGGCAGGGTTGATTCCTCCTAGAGGTTCTGAGGGAAAGTCTATTCCATGTCTTTCTCCTAGCTTCTGGCAGTTGCTGGCAATCCTTGGTGTTCCTTGGCTGATAGCTGCATCACTTCAATCTCTGCCTCTGTCTTCACTTAATGTTCTTTCCTGTGTTTGTGTCTGAGTTGCCCTCTCCTTTCTCTTATAAAAACGGTCAGATTTCGGGTCTACCATAATTCAGTATGGCCTCATCCTAACTAATTATATCTGTAAGGACTTTATTTCCAAATAAGGACACATTCTGAGGTTCCAGCTGAACATGAATTTTGAGGGGACACAATTCAATCCCCTACAGATCTGGAAACATAATTCTCAGTCTAATATGAGAGACAGACATATAAGTAATTATCATTAATGTAAAGTTCAATCAGTATGTTAGAGAATGAGAAGGGCAAGGATGGGATTCTGGGCAGAGGACACTGTCAGAGCCAAGGGTTGCTGTGTTCTGAACAGTGTTTGTTGAGTAGTTACCTCCTTCTGGCCCCAAAGAGCAACTGACAGGGAAGGTGCAAAGGGAACACCAGATGCTTTTTGAGAAGTGGAGGACCTTACATATTCACCAAAGGAGTAGAAAATAGAGCCACTGAGCATTTTGGAAACTTTCAGTGGCTTGTGCTTATAAACCATTGAGAAATGACCTTTGATTTTGTTCATTTACTCAGGAGCCAGGTGGAGCCAGGAAGAAAGGAGATTAAGTGAGCTCAGCTGTATCCCCAGCAGAGCCAAGAGGAGAGGTGAGGGAGGAATAGAGAGGGAGGGCTGGGGAAGACAGGTTGCCACCTGGAGATGCTGGGGTTTGTACTTGACCTTCTTGAAGAGAACAAAATTTGACCTTCCAAAACTGAACTCTTAAAACAGAAAAGGTAGAGTCAGCTGTCTGATGGTGTGAAGGGCATATGATAAAGGCCAAAGCAGGCATATTATATAAAGGTAAGACTCCAACCAAATATCATCTAAAGAAGGATGTTTGAAACTAATAGGCCAAGAATAATAACTGTAGCATTTTACAGAATGACTTGGCATTAAAACCTTAAAGAATTGAAGGGGCTAAGTTCACGGAGCAGGAAATGGAGAGTCAGATTCTTACTTCATTGTTGGATGGGAAACTCGGGGAATAACATGCATACAGGCAGCTTTATGCAGGAATGTGGTGCTAGACCAATGCTTGAGGCCTGTGAGAAGAACACAAATGGTTGAATGACTCCCAAGGAATCTGAGAGCAGGGACTATATCTGCTGTGGTCACTGCTATAGCCCCAGTACAGGACAGTATTAGAATTTAGCAAGTGCTCAGTGAAGGTTTTAAGCACAGGAGATAAAGGGCAATTCAGAGGTTCCAGCACAGTCTAGGGGCAGGAAAGAGCAGAATGGGTTAATGTGCAGATTGCCCTCTACCACAGGTGGATTGAAAGATGCTACCCATCTGGGCCCTAGTGCCTAATCAGCAACCTCAAATCTTCCAGGTGTTCTCTGGGCAGGGGCTAGCCTGGCTCATCCTTGCTAGCCATGACAAAATTCCAGAACTGCTCCATTTGACTTGATCTTAGCATATAGCCCAGTCTGCACTTGACACTTTCAGAAGACAACTCTGTTCCTCTTTTTTCTATCTGTCTACATGTCACCTTTGGATTAGACTCACCATTTCCTTCCCAACTGGAACATTGTCTCCCTCTATTCATTCCAGCCATGTACACCTGGAGTCTTGAACCCACTCACTGTGGGTACCACACCTGGGTAGTGTCTTTACTTGGATATCCCTGGACTCAGGAGTGGGACCTAGGCAGATATGGATTGGAGAATAATGGGACACAAATACAGGTCCATATACCCACATAATAGATGGCTAGACAAAAGAGCCTGATCTTAAAGAGTTTTGTTTTGGGAAAACTGGTCTGTACATTTGAGCATAGAATTGATTAGTGGGGGTTTCTATCCACTAGTGTCTTTCGTATTAAAATAATGAGGTATCAACAGTCCTTGAAATATAATCCTTGAAAGCACCACAGGACTTGAGTTTTATGAAAAATATGACTGCCACATCGCAGTTCATTGATTCATTCAATATTCATTTCTTCAATACCCACCACGTGCAATGTGCTAGGCTTCATACAGGTGAATACAGAGAAGAGGACACAGAATTTCTATCTTCCTCCCCACAGAATTCAGTAGATTGTGGGGGCTCATACACTGTGTACCTTTAACTAAAATACAAGGCAAAAAAATGGAAGGAGGAGGGGTAGAGAGATCACCCCCAGTGGGGGACTCCAAAGCTTGAATCCAGCTGCATTGTGGCTTCCCAAGCTGGTTGACCCAAAGAGTGGCCAGGGCAAGGAAGCAGGTTCTGTTGTCTAGAATTCTAGACCAAAGTCTGCCTTTGGCCTAGCCCAGGAGGGTGGCTCACAGTGGGCTGCACTTCCAGACAGCCGTTTTTCAAACTTGCCCAGATGATTGGTAGAAGCATGTGGTTGGCTATTCTATAATTAACACTGCTGAGGACTCCCCAAGTCATCCTCTTGGCAAGAGGCTTCATCAACAGCAGCTCCGCAGGATACCCCCCTGCTCCACTCCCCTTCAGTGCAGGAGGTCTTAGTTATAAACTCTGGTATATCCCTGAGGGAGATTTTTTTCATCCAAAAGCAAGGAGGGAAAAGGGCCTTTTGCAGATTTTCAGTCACTGAAACCACAAAATGAGAATGGGAAGAGACTCATTAACCTGCATAATTTGTCCCCTGGGGCCCAGCTGGGGTGTTTTCTTCTTGTACAGTTGTCCATTCTCTGCTCGCTGAGCCCCAAGAGGTCAAAGCCCAGAGCTCTCCCTCTCTGGTGTTTCCTCCGGCCCATTTACTTTTTCCTTTGGCCGTTTTAGCATTTAATTCATTTCTACAGCATGTGTGGAATATCTATTCTTTGCTAAGCACTTAGGACACAGTGCCAGGTCTCAAATTGTTCACACTGTTTGGCATGAGGCAGACATGTCTTTCTCTTTCCTTCTGATACTACCAGTAGATATTTGGAAGGAAAAATTTCTTCTGCTAACAATCCTCCACCACTCAAACTCCACAATGTTCACATGGATTTTTATTATGGTATTTGCATATGTGTCTTGTTTTTATCTTTTAATAAACAATAAATATGATGTAATAAAAGCAAGCTTTGGAGTTGGAGAAATCCGAAGTCAAACCATAGCCTCAGTATTTATTAGCGTGTGACTTTGACCTCTTTGATCCTCATTTCCCTTAAGTATAAGATGACAGGGCTGTTCTGATGATTAAACTAAAACAGCATAATGCAGCTGCAAGACAGGTGCTCAGGAAATGTTTATCCCCCACCCCTTCCTCTCTGTCCTCCTAGAAAGAGGGATAAGATTCTGCCCATTTTATTTCCTTTTTAATGCCTTCATCTGAGCCTTACAATGAAAGGCGTGGAGGAAAAAAGTCTTAGATTAAAACAAGTAAATTGATGAATGAATGAACGAAAGTCTATTGCCCCTTTTCAGAGGCAGAACAAAAGGAGGAGTATAGCCAGGCTTAGGAACAGGGGTAGAAAGCAGAGCTAAAGAAGAACTGTTCGCTGTGGAGTCTTGAACGACACCACTATACATAAGCTTAGAGGATAATGAACCCAGGAGAGAGATCTAGATCTGGAAAGATGAGTTAGTGCTGCCCATCTGGCTATAAGAGGGCCATTCCCAGAGCCTTCTAGGACAAGGCCTATTGAACCATGAAGAAGGCAGTTGGTCTGACCTTAGGCTCTTGTGTAGGGATCCAGCTCCTTCTAGCTACTCTGTGAATGCCTAGCCCTTTTGATTGGTAAGCCTCACTGTTGCTTGCTCACACCAATTCCTTTTCCAGTACAGTCCTTAAACTCAGACAAGAGAGACACCTGCCCTGGGCTTTGTACTTCAGAGGGCTCCACAAAATACAAACACACAAAAATATAAAAATTTTAAAGATACTTCATTACATCCATCATTCGAGATCCAACATGACTTGTAATTTTAAATGTCTGTTCTTTGACTATCACTGTTTAGGCCCCAGGAGGTAACTTTCTCCACCTTTCTTGCACTATATCTTCAAAACAGAAGGTAGCTACGAAGGATTATTTGAAAGTTTATTGGTTGTGATGTGGCTGGTGTCAGACAGATTCTGTTTTGGCGTGGAGAAAGGACTTGAGCAGAGGTGCTTAGGTAAGAGAAAAGACTAATTAATTTGTTAAATCCTTCCTCTCAGACAGCATAACTGCAGTGTATTCTTGCATAATGAACCATCATTTCTCAGGAGTGCCAAGTGTTTATTTTCCTACTTCTCTTTATGTTCTAATCTGTAGATCTAGAAGTACTCAAGGATTAATGCAATATCTTTGACAGTTACACATGATGGAAAAAGAACATTTTAGAATACTGAACAATTTATATTTTAAAATAGGTTTGAATATAATGTGCATGAAGCATGATACTGATTCTTTATATTACTCTATGAGCTTAAATATTGCTTTAAATGATAAGTGAAAATCATGACATAAGTCACAGTGAAATATATGTTGAAATAAAAATACTATTGCCATAGGATTTACCCCTGTGACGGATACAATATTTAAGCATGGTATGTACGATTCATCCTTCATTTCTGAATCTAAGTATTGCTTTGAAATTGCCACTTCTAGTTACCAAGCACTAGCGCAGAGTTAGTACTTGCATGATGCTGAGAGTGAGTGCCTCCTTAAATTTTGCACCCTAGTCCTAGCCCTGCTGTAAAGGGCCAGCTAATAAATATTTCCTGCTTTGTAGGCCATGCAGTCCTGTTGCAACTATTCAACTCTGCTGATGTGGCATGAAAGCTCCCATAGACAATATACAAATGAGTGGATATGACTGCATTCCCATAAAATTTTATTTACAAAAACAGGCAACTGGGCTGATTTGGCCCTTGGGACACTTTTCTGACCCCTGGTTTAAACAACAAAATTTCTTTTTCATACCACCTATCCATTTTGGGTCACTATGGTTTCTTCCCTACATTTCTTTTTGAAACCCAGGTGGATGGAGCTGTGATCATCTTGAATATTGTTTGTTGCTGTGTCAGAGGAAAGGCAGGGGCTTTTCACTTGCCTCAACAATTACATGCTCAGAGCCAGAAGGGATACACATTATTCTGGCTCACAATTCATTGACTAGAATTAGAATTCATTGACTAGAATTAGTCATAGGTCCCCACCCTACCACAAAGGGTCCATAAGAACTATGATAAAGGATTAAATTAGATGTCGTGAGATTATAGAGGAGAGAGAGGGTTAAAACCTAATTGGTGTGTTAAGGAAGGAGTCACAAAATTTACATTTGTTCTGGGATTCCAAGAGTAGGTATGTTTTGCAAATTTACTTTGAAATTAATATATAGATAATAGAATTCATTTGGTATATGTGTTTCAATTAGAGTTAATATGGTGTATGTGTGTGTATATATATACCATATTTACTCTAATGTATGTGTTTACATACATATGGACATATTTTTCCATGTTTTTATTTACAAACTATATATGTCTTTATATCTTAAGTTGTTGTAGATAGCATATAGTCGGGTGCTGCATTTTTATTCATTCTGAAAATCTGTCTTTAAACTATGTTTCAACATTTAAAGTTATTGACTTTAATAGTGGATGACAGGTCATCTTGCTAGTTATTTTCTATTTGTTCCATCTGCTTTTTTTTGTTTCCCTTTTCTCTTTTTCTACCTACTTTTGGATTAATTATTTTTATAATTCTCTTTTATCTTTGATATTAGCCTATTATTTACACCTCTTTCAAAAATTTTTAGTGGTTTCCCTGGGGAGTATAGTATACCTCTTTAATTATTTACAGCCTATCTTCAAATAATATTATACCACTTCACATGTAGTGTAATAACCTTATATTATTTTGCTTCCAATTTACCACTTAATTTTTGCTATTCTTGTCATACATTTCATTTTTACATATTCTATACACCCAAAATACATCGCTATTATTTTTTTGCTTTAATTATCTTTTAGAGTGATTAAAAATGAGATGTTTTGTATTTACCTGCTTTTGAAATATTTACAATGATTTTATTTTTTATAAATCCCTGATTCTGCAGTGTAGGTCTCCTGGTAATCAATTCTTTAAAATTTTGTTTTTCTAAAAAAAAATTCATTCATTCATTTTTGAAAGATATTTTCACTGAGTTTGGAATTCTTTCAGCACCTTTACGAAGTCACACTATTGTCTTGTAGCTTGTATAGATTTTGACAAGAAGTATGCTATATTTCTTATATATATTTGTTTTGTGTTTTTAATTCTTCTGGCTACCTTCAAATTTTTCTTTGGTTTTTAGTAGTTTGAATATGAAGCATTTTAAGTTTTGTTCATTTGTTTATTTTGATATTTATCTGGCTTGCATTTTCTCTGAGATTCTAGAAAATGTTTAGCCATGATTTCTTCAAATATTTCTTCTTCATTTTCTTTCTCTTCTTCTTTTGGAATGCCAGTGACATGTGTTTGGTATTGCCCCTCAGCACTTAGACAGTGTGTTTCTGTTTTCCCTTTCTTTTTCAGTTTATAGTTTCTACCGACCTATCTTCAAGTTCACCATGTCTTTCTGTGGTTGTGTTGAGTCTGCTGATGAGCCTATAGTAATACTTATCACCATGTTTTATATGTCTAGCATTTTCATTTATATTTTTTATAGTTTCCATCTCTGTTAACATTTCCTATTTATTTATGCACATTATCTAACTTTTCCACTAACATATTAACAATATTCAATTAACAATTCCTTTAAACTCCATGTCTAATAGTTCCAACATCTGGATCATCATCTGTGAGTCTGACTCTTTTGATTTTATTTTCTCTTGATAGTGGGCTGGTTGTACTTGCTTTTGGGGTGTTCTGTCATTTTTCAGCAAATGCTAGATATTTTGTGTATAACTGTAGAGACTGAGGTAAGACAATGTATGCCTTCTACTGGGCAAATCTCTTCTTCCGATAGGCTGCTATTGTGGGATAGTGACTAAAGTTAGTCCGTAGGTGAGCTGAATTTGGATTTTGTTGTTAAGCTTACCTTCAATGCACCACTGATTTCAAATTTGTCAATTCTTACTTTGTACTTAGTGTGGAGTCTGGTTTGCTGGAGGTTTTTCCTCAATGTTTCCGATTGACCCTCAAATTTAGGCCTCTCCTGTACTCTTCTTTCTCACGGAAGATCTCTCTCTATGCTCCTCACCTTCCTCTGGCAGTAGACTGCTGTTGGTTGTTACTTTGTACTTGCTAGCCTGGTGGTCAGGATTGGGGATCATCCTGATCCAGCCTCAGCCTCAATCAAGCCCTGTGTCTCTGAGTCTCAGGAATAGGCCTTTCTCAGTGATCCTGCCTCTCCCCAAGAAGTAGGAGACCAACGCTCTGAACCCAGGATGATTTCTTACCTATCTACTGTTCTTTTTTCTATTCTTTACCTAAAGCTTCAAGGAGTCTTCAACTATGTCCTGGGGCCACAGTGTTTGATGTCCTTCCCCAGCAGCTTAAAGCTTGGGTTTCTGAGGGGAAAGGGTGCAAGCAGGGCTTTTCTGCCTTTTAGTTTATAACAAGAAACTGAGCTATAATTATGCTGTGAACTTCTGTGACATTACTTTGCCAAATTATTTCTAAGCACATTTTATTGAGTACTCTTATGCGGTTAAAACAAAAACCTCCTTCTTAGATGTCTAAGGATTTAGGTCACGATCCTGTCTCTGCCACTTTCTAGCTTAGTGATCTTTGAGCAAGTCACTGGACCTCTATGGTTGTCAACTTCCTCTTTGTAAAATGAGGATGCTGAGCTAGTGATTTCTGTGGTCCACAATCTACTTTAAAGTCAATGATGCTGTTTTAAACTTTTTTTTTGATCATGTAATTGTAGTACAGGTATTGTTATTCTCATTTAACAAAGAAGCAATTCAAAAAGAAGCCAATATTATGCACTTCAGATTTGCATTCTAAGTATAGCAGAGTACTGCATAGTGGAGCTTGAACTTCTCTTGAAAGAGAGAGTGGGGTTAGACCAAAACAAGGAATAGGTTGTATATTTTCAGCATAAGAATTCTAATTCAAAGTTGGATTGTCTCTGTCTCTTGCAGAAGGACTAGTTCAATACTCTTAAATATGGTAGATAAATTGCATGTTATTGAGTGTGTAACTCAAGTTATTGTGATAATAAGTGTGAGTGTGTGTGTTTGTGTGTGGGCAAGAAAGAGAGAGAGAGAAAAAGAGATGGGGGCTATTAAAGAGTCGTGGATTGGGTACATCTGAGCACCTAAAAAGTTGGAATAAGATCTGAGGTCTCTCAACTGGAACACCAGTGTCCTTTTACTAGGTCATGCTCCTTATGTGGGAGTTGTTACTCTCACCACAGGGATATCTTAAAGAATCAGAGCCTCCTGGTTCAGGAAGTTTCTAAAGGTTAGAGTACATGTTCTCTAAAGCCATCTTTATTGTAGGGCAAGAAATTCAGCACAAAAACCAACTTCTCTGTTTGGAATCATGTTTCAAAGGATAATAGGCCTTGGAAATATAGTCTCTTCTTTTATCCAATGGTTCTGAATAAGAGAGGTCATCTCATTAGTTACATAGAAAGTGTGTGTGATTATAGTTAGTGTGTGTAGATAAGAGCCATGATATTGATCCACATGAAAATTCATACCCACCTTCCTCTCAACCTATCCAGAATTTATCCAGCCTTCAAGATGTAATTCAAATCTTACCTATTACAAGAAAGCTTTCTTGGCCAATTTTAGTCTCGTTTCTGAATTCCTGTAATACTTTTATATTTTACTCAGTTCATTTAATTTGATAGATTAGTAGAGATTGACTTCAGGAATTTTTCATATTTCTACCTTTTACATCTTCAGCAAATGAATGTTAGGAATATAAGAAACATCCATTAAATTTATTTTTTAAGCTTACTTTTGTTGAGATTTTTAACCTTTTTGAAGAACAATATCTTCATTTAATTTTAAAATGAATATCTATTGACCAATGACTACGTTCCAAGCATTTTTCTAGACTGGACAACTAAATGAAATAGGCAAATTCCCTGACCTCAAGGAGCTGAAGACACACGATGGACAAACATAAACATTCAAATGGTGATATATTCTGTGAAGAAAAATAAAACAAGGTGAGGGATCTAGACAGTGACTGGAGATGGGTGTGTCTTATTTTATACAAGGAAGGCTTCTCTGAATAAGTGACATTTGAACAGAGAGCTGATGAAAATAAAGGGGCAAGCCATTAAGATCTCTGGAAGATAGTTCCCATGGTAATATTGTACAATTGTGCATATAACATATGATAAAATATTGTATTATATTGAATTCATGAATATTAATGGCTTAGAAAAGGTTGAGGTTATTGTGCTGTCTCTGTTTGCTCTTGATTAAGGATTTGAGATAACTTGTGGTAAAGAAACCCATTTTTCCAACTTAGGAAGCTTAGCATAATATTGGTTAGCATGATACCTAAGTATGTATGCACCCTGCTATCCTTCTTCACTACCTTGACGTCCAGGCTAAGAATGACAACTTCTTGAATCTATCTGTATGTAATGACTGGATACAAAGGGACTGAGGTATAATCTGTTTTTACTTAAAGAGGGATGACTACAATTGCACAATTAAAACTGTACCTTTAATCACTAAAATATGTCAGCAGTCTCAGGCTACCTGCAAGTTGTAATGATAACGGGATTACTAAAAATAATACAAGCTCTATCAGGAGAAGTGCTATCTACACTGATTGCTGATGTAGTGCAATGTCAGGTTCAGTGTAGAAGCTGAACAAAGATTTGTTAAAAGAAAGAATATATGTGCATTTTCACCAGTGCACCGAAACTTAGCAATCCAAGAGTCACCTTTATCAGAAGCTATATGTGGCCCCACTGATGTCAGAATGACCTTAAGATCTAGATTTCAGACAAAGGCAGAGCCAGTCACATTTAGATCAGAAAAGCTATAATGCCCAAGTGCTATCACCCAGCTTTGATCATTAATGTTATAATACCATTAATGTTATTCACCACACTTGGATTGCTATAATTAAATGGATATTTTTTAAAAATTGCCCATCAAATATAAGAACTGGTCCATTGATAGGTTATTTAAACAAATATGTTTTGGGCAGTGAGAGACCTCTTCTATACTAGGTCTCAGACAGCTGGAATTTAAACACTGTGGGAACATGGGCATGAGGGCACAGGCTTCCAAAGGAACCATTTGAAAGGGTGTAAGTGAGAACACTCCTTTGGATGTGCAGTTTCTAGACTGTTTGTTAGGAGGTTAGTCATGTTATTGTTACACCTTATGTTGTATCTCTGAGAAGCACAAATGAACAGAAGTGTGGATTTAGAGTTGAATGAATGAATCACTGCAAAGCTCTGAAAAACTCTGGGGCTCTTAAGAGAATATTTGTAAATATTGGTGAACTGAACTTTTTTCAGTGTGTACATTATCCAGATGAAATTCTTTTAAAATCCATCCTGTTCATTATTGGAGAATGAAGAATTTTACTTCCAGTTCAGTTTCCTGTTTCGTGATTTAAATGATTGATGAATGAAGGCTCTACGTTCAGTCATATTTATTATTGGCCCTTGGCAGATTGATGGTCTGATCCATTCTCAGGAATTACATGATCAATTCAATTTTGTAGATCTGATGATCAGATTGATTAGACAGTAAATGATCAGGCCAAATAGAAATTACCATTTGGCATCAACCAATGTGACAAATTAAAAATGGAATTGACCTCAAAATGTTTAATTTAGTGTCTAGTATAGAAAAGAATATAATAGTTATTATCTAGAGCAATGATTCTCAAACTCTGGGCGCATCAGGCCCACCTGGAAGGCTTGTTAAAGCACATTGCTGGGTCCATCCACAGAGTGTCCGACTCAGTAGGTCTGGAGAATCGGCATTTTAAAAAGTTCCCAGATGGTGCTGATGTTGCTGGTTTAGAGATCACACTTAGAGAAGCACTGGTCTCAAAAAAAAAAAAAAAAAATTGTTAGTTGAGTTTAACATATGAAACAGATATAGGTTACAAAAATTATTTTCAGGTAAGAGAGATTAGAGCTGGGGTTATATTTATTTAAATATGGACTGAGGGATATGGAATAGATAATATTCACACCCCAGTATCTTGAATAGCGGGTAGCAAAATTTTTCGGTAATTATACCCCAAACTGTTGTTTCATAACCAGAAATTCCTGTTGACTGAATGCAGAGTACATTTCAAATGAAGTCTTCTGGACAATGCGAGTTATTGGTAAAGAAGAGTTTACTTTTAATGAAATAAATGAGCAATAGTAAGTATAAGCAATGAAATCATGCTTAAATCGTGATAAAGTATTTGTGCACACAACACTATGCTATGCACTGAGAGGATTTAAAAGGCTAGTCCTTATTGTCTAGAAACCCACAATCTAGTGAAAGAAATATGTTCCGAACACATGGAGCAAAGAGCAACACTAAGAAGAAAGGCATTATTGGACTCTATAGGGTGGTACTGAGAATCTATTTTACAGAAGACAGAGGGAACCAGATACCGAGGACTCAAGTGGCCAGGCTTTGTGGAGAAACTGATATTCGCTTTCACTTAGTACCATTCATCAGTAATGCCAAACAAACCAAGAATTGAGGAGACTCTGCCTGCACAATTTCTGCTGCTTCCCATTTCTTGTGAGGAATATTCCCAGAGAAATGAAGCAGGTTAATTAAGATGCTAACGGCTGCCGCAATTTCTGAGCAGATTAACACCACAAAAGATTTTGGTGTAACTAACTGGTGTTTGTTCCTGCTTGTGAAAGCTGTGTTTGTACAACTGGGTCAGAGTCCAAAAGAGCTGAAAGAAGTTAATTAGTTCAGTTTGCCAAGGCCTTGTCATCTGGTCCCAGGACTTAGGGAACAGGACAAATCCAATGAATGTAAATCTGTACATATGTAAAAGATTGTGGTTATGATTATGATTAATATAATTATCCATTTTCACATTATCAAAGCTTTGATTAAATAAATTATTAGCAGCCAATGGAACACAGGTGAGGAATTTTACGCTGGAAGGCGAGAGATAGGAAACATTTATCCAGCTATTAGCGGTTCTCTAGCCATTGTCCAGTGCCTCAACAATCACCTGGGGTGTTTAAAAACAATACGGATTCCAGGCTCTCATCTCCAGAGTATTATTCAGAGTATATGGAATGTGTCCCGGAAGTCTGTATCTTTTAACCAGTTCACATAGTGATTTAGTTTCACAGCCATGTTGGGAAAATGTTGGTCAAAATATGAACACAAGTTGTGCACACAACACTGTGTACTGAAAGGATTAGAGAGACTAGTAGGCTAGTCTTGGTGGTCCAGAAGCCCACATTCTGGTAAAAGGAACATATTCCAAACAAATGCAGTGATCAGCAACATTCTGAAGCAATGCATTATTGGGGCTATATTTGGGCGAGGGGGAGAGGAAGGTACAATATCCTAGGAGCAGATCCTTGAACAGTAGGTGACCAATTCATTTCCTAGAAATCACAGTCAAAGATGGTTGATTGGGGATCTTTAACCTTTTCTGCAGTACGGCATAGTGGAAGAGTTACTAGGCTTTGAGTCTTCGGATAGGAATTTTTTATACTCAGAGTGTCTATGAGAGTGTCTGACACAGAATGGGAGCTCAATACAAATGTATGCAATAATGAGCAAAGCCAACCTAGTCATCAGGCATTGCCAGGAGAACCGAATGACATCAGTTCCTGAAAGTGCTTTGTACAGTTCTAATACTTTATCAAAACATGGACAGTATTTTCACTGTTCTTATCATTATTTATATTAATCTTTTTAGATAATTAGTTCTCTCTGGACACCACAAATGGCACACTCAATTGACTTCATTGTGCTATAAGCTGATATACAGAGAGCCTAATAGATTGTTATCAGTTTAACATAATGTTCTGTATCCTGCGTGACCAGGCAGTGAGTAGTTCCCCATGGAAAATGTAGTGAATCAAATACCTCTTACCAGCACCTCAGTTGCAACTGTGGAGCCAGAGCTGAGGAGATGAGAACACATCATCATGAAGCCACTTTGTCCTCTCTGGTCACAACTCTTTGTTGTCCCCACCCCCCACTAGGTATTTAAATGAAGTTACAGCTGTAATCTCAACCTTCATTCCTGTAATCTGTGGCTCAGTGTTGGAGATGTGCTCTGAAGTCCGTGGGTGGGAGGCACCCTGAAGGCACAGCACATCTATTACCCTGGAGAAGGTGGTAGCAGGGAAACAAATGATAATGGCAAAATGCTAATGCCTCAAATGAGCTGAAAATGATGATGTAGCACATGGAACTTTCCAGTTCTTCTTGTGATGAGGCAGGGCCTATTGATAGTCTGAAATATAAATGTGCCTTAGAGAAGTCTTGCAGAGATGTTTGCCTCTCAGTGAGAGAGAGAATTCATTAACATATGGAGCCTTCTCCAGTGACAATTACCTGAGGATGCATGTGGACTGCCTTTGCACAGATATTACAATGTAATTGTGCTTCAGGGGGCATTTTGACAAACAAGGCAAACCCATTATTTTTATCCATCTACAACAGCAAATTAATTGAACAATTAGTACTAATAGCTTGGATGTACATAGCAAGGCACCTTGCATCCCAAAGTACTACACTGACAAAATATGAGCACTAATGCTCCACTAGTGAGAGATGGAGCAATCCTCTTAGCTATTTCCAGTCAGAAAGAGAATGACATAATGAGCTGAAAAGGAAGAATTCATCAAAGAAGACAGAGCTGGCCCCCTACGTGGCTGTTGTATTGCCACAAAGAGAGTAAACTACACGTTCCATTTGTTGATCACAGAAAGAGGTTGACATCACTAGATAGATTAGGTAGAACTTTAAATATAGCAAATAGAGTTGAAACTAATACTAGAGCCAATTTCTATGCCTCTATATTTTAATGTGGAATATTTATGGATTTGGGGGGCTTGATAGGAGGGAGGAGAGTGAAGGTGGGGAGAGGGTGGGCCTATTTTCATATTAAAGCATCTCTCTCCTCACAAGGATTCCTAATCAGACGTTTTGATTGCAGGTCACCATATGATTGTCAGCAGTACCATGTTGTGATAGCTCTTCAGGTCCCCATATTCTGTAGCAGGCCCTGTGTCATGCCTGCTTCCGTCCTGCTGATAGTGCATAAACACAGAACTATTAACAAGTGCAATTAGTGTACATCCCCATTCTGGACAGACACTCCTAAGTGCTACTGTTCAAATACATAACTTATAGCACTCTGGACTTTGATAAGTTTAGAAAAGATAATTTTCAAATGATTGAACAACATTGTAATGTCTTTTTTTACTATAGATTGATTCATATAAATACCTGAGTTTTATGAATAGTGGGCTATTTTTCCCCCCAAATAGGGGGTATGAATAAATAAATATTATCATTAACACCCTCTTCAAGGCACATAAATAAATTCCTATATACTCATACATTTCCAGAGAGTATGGGGGAAGCAGAGCTAGACTTCTGAAGATCCTTATCTTAGGCTGTGACTCTCTGATAGATTCTGTTCTAGGGGACCCCAAGGAAATAATTACTATCCTCAGCTTTAGGAATAAATTAAGTTACTTTCTCTGTTTGCATTCTATGACTTCCTTATTCGATCCAAATGTAATTTAACTCTGGTTGGTATAACATTTCCCAAACTATCCATTTGGCTTTTATTTGCTCATCCAAAATCTTAAAATTTTTCTCCCTGCTTTAAAAAAATATCATCTTCTCAATGCATACCATCTTTTGCAGGTTTATTGAAGTAATCTTTCCAAAATACTGCTTTTATAATCTCACCCACCTATTATAAAACTCTCATGGTTTTCCACTGCCTTTCAAATAGAATCCAAATGTGTCACTCTAGATTCCAAAACCTTATACAGACTGGTGCCAATTCATCTTCCTAGAATTTCATTGCCAATATTCCTCAGGATACATACTTCATTCTAATTAGACTGCTTAATTACCATCCCCAGAAACCTTCACTTGCATTCTGGTCTCTGTTTCTTTAGCTCATATTGCTCTCCACCATTTAGAATATCCATCTCCTTCTAACCCAATTATCTTATATAAATCTCATATAGCTTTTAAGATTCCACTTAAGTACATATCCATTGCTCTGTGGGCGATAGAACACACTTGTTCTAGCAGGGCATGAGGCTAAATAGCCAGGGAAAAAAGGCCCAAAATAGTGTGGAGTTTTTAGCATTCTCATGGTGCTTGAGTGATAAAAATTAGAGTTCAGAACCCGTGATATATGAGGAGCCCTAGGAACCTATCCAGGTTCTCATATGGATATATGCTTGGAGAAGGGACAACTCAGAAGTAGATTGGGCCCTACAAGGTGCAGACTGACCTCAAGTTAGCTCAACACCAGATTAGACAGAGATTATCTGCATTCTTACTGCTGCCAGAAGATAGAATGTGTCCCATTTGGAGAAAGACAAACTTATTCAGAGCCTCACAAATTTTCATACATAAACAGGATTCAATCAACAATTACCAGGCATATCAGAAACAACCACAAGAGAAGACATAGACAATAGAATCAGACCCACATGTGACCTAGCTATTGGAATGATCAGGCACAGCCTTTAAAATAACTGTAAATAATATATTCAATAAAATAGATGGAAAGATCTTTATTTTACCCAACTTAATTTACAAAAAAAGAATAAAAATTAAAATGCTAAAAGAGAAAAATTTAATAACTGACTTTAAGATTCTAATAGATTTGTTTAATAGCAGATTGGTTACAGTTACAAGATTATCAAATAAGACTCTAGGTCAGTAAAATATATCCATAGAGGGGGAAAAAATGGGATGGAAATTATATACAAAAAGGGAAAGAAATAGGGACATGGTGAAAATATACAGAAAATTAGATTTCTAGATGTAAAGGAGAAAGAGAATGGGAAAAACTAAGATTTGAAGAAATATTTGAGAAAATCCACACCTAAGAAAAATATTCACATATTCTAGAATCTCTATGAACCCCAAGCAGGATAAATAAAAAATAGTCATAGACATATAGTTATTTAATTGCTAATAACCAAAATGAAATATAAAATCCTTAAAACAGCCAGAGGAAAAAAAAGTCACATTAATTTCGAATGAGCAATAATAAAATTGACAGCTAAATTCTCAATTGATGAAGGCTATATAATGATACATTCAAAGTAATTTTTAAATTGCTGAAGGAAAATGACCAACAACCTAGAATTCTATACCTACTTAAAATATCCTTTGAAAAATAGAAGTATAATAAAGATATTTTCCCAGACAATCAAAAAGGAAATTGTGGCCAGCAGACTTTTATTAAAAGAAATACTAAAAGTTGTTCTCCAGGTAAAAAGAAAACAATCCCATATAGAAAATTTGTAACAGGAAATAGAATGAAGAGTACTGGTAAGGGTAATTATCTATGTAAAACTCTAATAATAATTCCTATGGATTACAGTCTATGTATAATTAAAATACAAGACAACAAAAACACAAGTCTGGAATGTGGTAAATGGAGTTAAAGTGTCTTAGGGTCTTGCATTGTCTGTTTATTGACAATTCAAACAATGTGGCATATGTACTATTATTATCATTTCTTATTAGAAGTTACTATAAGTTAGCAGAGTCTAATAAGTCAAGGAGGTATGTTGTAAGCTTTAGTGTAAACACTAAAAGAATAATTAAAGAACATTTAAGAACAAAATAGAGGGAAAATTTTATTAATGAAAATACTTGTTAATTTAAAAGAAAACAAAGAACAGATGAGACAAATTTTTAAAAATAGATATATAGTAGATTTAAACCCAAATATATCAGTAATTTCATTAAATGTAAATAGACTACTCCATTTAGGAGAAAATATAATCAGACTGGATTAAAAAGAAAAAAACTTTTAAGCTGCTTAAAAGAGATACATTAAATAAAAGAAACTAAAAAGTCAATGATAAAAGGATGATAAAAAAGATATATCATGCAACACCAACTAAGTGAAAGCTGTGTATAGCTATATTTGTACCAGGAACAGTACATTTTAAGAAGCATTACTAGATGTAAAAAGTGACATTTCATGATAACATGCTTAATCCAGCAAGAAAACATAACAATCCTAGATTTGTATGCACCAAATAACAGAAAAATTTAAAGCAAAAAACAAAACTCAACCAAACTATCCATTGTGAAGGTATAATAAAGACATTTTAAACCATAAGAATTCAGAACATTTATCTCTTATAAACTCTTACTTTGGGAGATAGTATGTACTAAAACAAAACAAGGAAGTTATCCAAGCCATAAGATGGCATGAGATTCAGGAAAAAGCATCTAATGGCGACAGCAGTAAGCAGGCCTGGAGATCAGCCATCCAGGTTGGAAAAGGACGATGGCTCTAGGAGAGAGACCTCTTAGACGGAGTGGGGACGATAGAATATCTGTCAGGGAACTGAAAACATTATTATATGGAAGACACTGGAAGAAGAAGAAGATAGAAAGGCAATGAGGAACTTGTAGTTATAAAAGAAAACATCAAATAAGAAACGTATATAACATATTCATGATATCTTTTTTGACTCCACAGTGAAAACAAATTACTTAGTCATAATAATAGAAACACTTTTATAACGTTAACTGAAAATCACCCAGCATATTAAAAGGATGGAGAGTAAGAGGAGATATATTGTATAAGAGATCTAAATTGACATCTATTATAGTAAGGCCAAGAGAATATTTAAAATTAATAAACAATGAATAGTATGGTATGAGCATTGTTTAGCAATATTAAGGTAACTATGAGAAGAAAAAACCTAAAGAATGTTTAGTGGTTGCCTCTGGGCAACAGGATTGTGGTAAGAATGGTTTAATTCAAGAGACAGTTATTTTTCACTTGTTCTATTTAATTTTTACTTTGACATAAAAATTAAAATATTTTAAGTGGGAAAAGTAACATGCTAGTTATAGGAAATCTGAGAAAAAGAAAATGATAAAGTAAAAATTACCCTAATGCTGCCATCCAGACAGTTCAGTTTTTGGTATATTCCCTCAAGTCATTTATAAAACACACACACAACTTTTTTAAACAAAATTGAAATTATATTGCACTGGATTTTTTTATGCCTAAAATTTTATTATAAACATCTCCCTTTTCTATCTTATAAATCAAAAACATGCATTTTAACGTCTTCGCAGTTTTCTAACATCTAACTGTTGAGATTTTATTTAACTGCTAACCAACGGTTGAATATTTAAAGTGTATCTAAATTCAGGAGTATTATAAATAATGTTGCAGTAAATATCCTTTTACATAAGCATTACATATCCTTTTACATAATCAGAGGTTAATAAATAATGTAGTAATAATTGTCCTTCCCTCATAAAAAATGCTGATTATTTCCTTATGATAAATACTTAAAAATAGAACTACTTACTCAAGTATAGGAATCATTTTAAACTTCTTGATACATATCATTGCAAAATTGCTTTCTATGAAGGTTGAATGAATAAGGATACTATTAGAGGACAAAGTTGAGTGGTACAGAGAATATGTGATACAAGGAAGGGGCAGATCAGGGTGGGCTGGAGTGGGCAGGGCAGGCCCCGTGCATGAGCTTCGGCTCTCGCATCTTTTGGGAATGTACACTGTACCACTTACTAGTGATACGAAAGAGAACCAATAAATGAGGAAGAAGTACATTTCCCTGCAATTCCTGCTTCTTCACATTTCTTATGAAGAATTCTCCCTACAAAATGAAGCAGGTTAATTAAGATGCTAGGAAGGCTGGCACAATCTGCGTGCAGATCAGCATCACTCAAGACATCGGTGCAATAACACGGTTTATTCCTGCCTGCAAAGGCTGTGTTGGTGCAACTGGCACAGAGTTCAACAGGACTGAAGGGAAAAAGTAGGAATTGGTTCAGTTTGCTGCAGCCTTGTCACCTGGTACAGCCCAAAGTCTATATGAGTATGATTATTATTAATATAATCCTTCATTATCACTTTATCAGAGCTTTGAATTTTAAAAAATCTATTAACTGCAAACAGGATTCAAATTGGAAAGTTGATAATGAAGAATAAGGGATGGTTCTCGAACAATGGTCCATACATTAGTGGCCTCAGAATTACTTAGGAAGCTTTTTTAAATCTATTGCATCCCAGGCCCATTCCCAGAGATTCTGATGCTCTTGGTAAGGAGTAGGGCCTGGAAGTCTGCAGTTTTAACAAGATCTCCAGGGCATTCATTTAGATGCACAATCAGGTTTGAAATTACAGATCTTGATCATGGATGGAGTACACCGGAGTACCTATTTTACTTTACTTCTACTAATCCTGGACTGTGTATGTGTGTGTGTGTGTATATGTGTATTTGTAGGGCAAATAAAGACATCTTGGCACAGTTGAAATTTGCATTTCTCTTGGTCCTAGAGGGAATGAATATTTTTTGTTCTTTGTGGATTTTTTTTTGCTGAGGAAGATTTGCCCTGAGCTAACATCTATTGCCAATCTTCCTCTATTTTGTACGTGAGCCGCTGCCAGAGCATGGCCACTGATAGATGAGTGGTGTAGGTCCACGCCCTGGAACTGAACCTGGCCCGCTGAAGCTGAGTGCGCCAAACTTAACCACCAGGCCACCGGTGCTGGCCCAGGAGTGAATATTTTTATATAAATTTTTTGGTATATTTTTATCTTTAAGTTACCACTTTCCATTTCTCTTTATCATTTTTTCTATCAGGATATTTTAAATTTTCTTTATTGGTTGTTAAGAGCTCTTGAAATATCAAGATTTGTTTTCCATTTCCTAAGAATTTGGAAATGGCAAAATAAAATTATTCTCTGAGAGTTTAACTTAGGAATTAACACATAGTTGAGCAAAGCAGAAGTATGAAAACTTAGCTTTAAGAGAAAATGGCTACCTGGCTGTCAAGAATTGATTGAATTATTGAATTTGTTACCATATCTTAAAAAAGATATGGCATTTGTAAGATGACCTATGGAAGTGAATAAAAATGTGAGTTCAAGTGTCAAATGTTAGGTGGGCCAGTCAACATTGTGGTCTTGAGAGCAGACTTAGTCCCATCAACACATTATCTCAGGTCAATATTATTAAACATTCAAAGCATGCTGCTAACTATTATTGATTTGATTTCATTCTCCCCAAGAAACTCCTTCATTTGCTCTCTCTATGCCTACAGGGAGAACATGTGCTAGGCAGAGAGCTTGATGGTCTGATGTCTCAGCAGTTTTGATTCCCACTATAAATTAATAAACCTGCATCTTGATTATACTTTGCATCCTGGGCAAGAATATGTTGGGTGGCATTTAAAATTTAGTTCCTTGTGCAGTTATATTTCTTATTAATGAAAAAATTGCCCTTCTGATGTTCTACATCAGTCTCATGAGCTTGGCAAATATGAGTCCAGCCCTGACAGACAGATTCACTCATGGTCACTAAAACATCACTCTGAAAACGTGAAAGTCAGGCTCAGGACTCCAACATTGTCACGCTGGAGAGACAGCGTGGAGAGAGCTCCCTGCAGCTACTTGTACTAAATGAGCTTTTTTGAATATCAACAAAGATTTACCTTATTAATCCAGAACTAAATTTTACAGTTTTTCATTTTGTTTATAGTGTTTAAGGATACTCAAAGACGTCACATGTGGAATACAATTGTGTATTCATAATGGTATAAATATGCTCACATTGCATGTTTAACTTGGTATTTTGTGGATGCTCCATAAATGCTTGATAATGCCAAGGGACATACGATCTCTGCATTTTTTTAAATTCTTTCCAATGAAACTGATCTTCTCTAAGCAAGAAGGGAAGTGAAAACCTAAACTTGAGCCCAGAGCCTGGCCCCTGCTTCTACACGTCGTTCGTCCATTCTTCATGATATTGCAGTACTTAATTACTATGAGTTTAGTTGTTCTGGTAGATTCCAGAATACAAGACTTGCCATGATGTGTGCAGGAAACTACAAGCAGTTTGGTGGTTTTACAGGGTGAAGTGCAAGGCACCTAATGATGAGAGAAGAAGCCAGTGGGGTCAGCAGCAGCCAGAAGAGAAAGTCCTCATGAAACGTGTTAAGACACGCGGAATTTATTCTGTAGCCAATTGGGAGCCACTGAAGGTCTTGGAGCAGAGGAATGGCAAAATGAGATTTGCATTTTTCAGCTCAGTCCAGCAGGAGTGGAGGGAAGAAGGGAGGCGAGTGAGGAGGCAGTGGCTATGGTTCAGGTGAGAGAAGATGAGGGCTGACCCTCGGCCAGAGTGGGGAGGAATGCAGAAGCAGGAGTGACTTTGAAAAAAATATTTGGAGTGAGGAACAAATAAAAATTAAACCTTTTGGAACGTCATTTTGTTGTTGTTTTAATTTGAGGGTGTTGTTTGAGGAGAAGCAGCATAAGCCCAGGTCAGTAAGAGCCTAAGCACATCAGAGCGTTTTTAACATCCTTTAAAATTTCCCACCAAATCCTCAGGTGTGCTGCCTACTTTTTAAGTCACTAGGAACATCATGGAGCAGCCTAGGCTAGATTTTAGGCCCCTGTGCCTCTTTTTGTCTTTTTTCCTCCTTTTTTCATAATCATCACTTATGAAGCAGTTTCCATTTTCCAGGTAAACTCTAGCACATGTCTCATGACGTCTCTACATGTTTTTCTCCCTTTCAACACTACTTCCTTAAAACCCCAGGTTCCTGTTCTCTCTTGTTTCCTGATATGGAAAAGAAAAGCTCTGATAATTCAACAACATGCAAGTTAATCAGTATTTCAGGAATTGCCTTTGGGATAAGATCCCAGGAAAAGAACTCCAAAGGAGCTGAACTCTAATGGGGGAAGTGCAGATACTGGCAGCTTAGTTGAGAAGATGTATTTGGGGATAAAGGGATATTCCCCTCAAATGTAACCCCACTAAACATCAAATATTGCCACATGGTCATTCTCACCTCTCAGACAGGGGCTTACAATCCAGGTTTTGCCACTCACTTTCTTTGCACACCTGTGGAAACACAGAAAATTTGAGTAACTGATTTGAGCCTTTTATTTACCTTGAGTCCACTGAGGACAAAGTAAGAGTAACTGGTAGTTTCATAATTAACTGGATAGATCAGAAAACTGGTTAATTCAGAATCCCAAGTGATTCTAGGTGAAAGAATGGGAGTTAAATTTTACAGCTGAGACAAAACCTAACCCTTACTCATTAAGGGTCCACTTCTGCTTTCTACAGCTCTGTTCATCTGCACAGTCCACGCCTTCAGCTCCTAGGTTCTGTTTTACCTGGTTCCTTTGCCAATCTTAATCAAGTCACATGTGATATCTGAAGGGACTTCACCTACATCTGGAGTTAGCCTTGTGCCCATAAGTCTGGCTTCCCTGCAGTGAGCAGCTGTCTGTCCATCTAGTCGTAGCCTGCTGTGTGAAACTGTGTGGGACAGTCTCTGTGATGGGTTTCATCTCTTTATTTCTGCTTAGTACTTCAATTCCCCTGCTGAATTTGGAGGCTTGCCTTGAACTCCAGCCCAATTGACTAGGATCTTGTCAACACGCCTAGCACTTGACATTCCCTGTAATTTGGCAGCTGGATGCTGTCTCCCTTAGTTCCAGCCACTGACAGAGGTCTTGCTCCAAATTAAATGGACCACCCAAACTCTGAGGCTGCCACCCACCTGAATTTGTGTATTGCCTTTGCCTGGTGACTCCTGGTGGCCGATAGATGGGATCCTCGTTAACATCAGGGATGCTTGGAACTAACGCCACCCCTTTGGACTATGATATAAATTATGTTCTATTCCTAGGAAGGAAGGCAACTCTAAAGCCAGCCAGTGCTCTTCTCTACCCCTATTTCCAGCTCCATGTCCCCATCTGTCTCCTACACATATCAAGGCTTAGCATGCCCTTCTACCCACAATATGAAACTAATATATTAAATTTCTGGTTTGTCCAAACTAGCTTTATTGACACCAAATTTAACCTCAGTATGATTTAATATTTCTGCTGGGTCTATATTATGTTCAGAAAAGCATATAAACTTATAGAATAAAGATTTGGGAGTTTATAGTTCAATGCAATATATCTGGAAGGCAGCAGTTGACAAACCAATATTACACTGTACTCTCTTCTAAAGTTCATATTAGAAATGCAGCCAAGATTGATGAAACGCTAAAAGATAAGTTGGAGGAGAGGATACATAACTGCTCTTGGAACAAGAGGAAGAATGCAGAAAAGAGATGCTCATTGTTTGATTTTTCAGGCTTCTAAGGGGAAAAAAACTCTTAGAGGACTTTTCTTGTGGAGTCATTTGTGTGGAAAAAACGGTACATGGAAACTTGTTGAGAAAAGTGGAAATAGAGGAGGAAATAATTGGTTATTGTAAAGCACACTGTTTATCAGAGAAGGCATTTAGTAAGGTTTAATATGGAGCAATCCATTAGAATGGGCTAATAGTCACAGTACCAGCTGGTTAACCCAATATTATGCTTAATTGAGGATTATATTATTTTCCATAGCTGAGTTTCTAATTTGAAACAAAAAACACATTTGATGAAGAAAAAAATAAAGACTAAAGAATATCTAATCTTCTCTTAATGAATCAAGATTTTGCAATGACTTAAGGTTAATCAACAATAAACTATAGAATATGCCAACTTTAAGCCGTATTCTTCCTATTTAGGTTTTTAATTATATCCACTCTTCCCCCTACTGCTCCACTGCCCCCATCTTTTCCTGTTCCTTTCTCAGATCTCAGAGTCCATATATTTTCTCCTTTATTCTCATTTATTTATTTATTCGACTAATACTTATTGAGCATTCTGCCTTCCCCATACCATCTGAGAACTGGGCACGACACCCTCTTGGACAATGCCTCTTCTCGCTGGGACCTTGCTGCAAAAAATGACCTAAATCTCAAACAAAAACCACAAATTCAAGAAGGAGATGAAATTAAGATAAAAGAATTAAGTTCTAATGTTTGACTTTGCAACTGTCAAATAGTAAATCAGTCTTCTTTGGTAGTCAGTAGAAGCTCTACTGACCCCATAAAATCACTCCATAGTTGGTAGCTAATTCCTCACGCTGTGAAGATATGCAGAGCTGTGGACTAGGACCCCAGTAAATTGGATACTGGCCAATCAGCTCTCGCTATTCTGTATAACTCTGCAGTGAGGTGTGCTAGACCTGAACCCAGGTTACCGTGTTGACATCATACAGGCAATCCAGTCAAGTGTTGGGCTAATAATATTAGGTAGTGAATGTTTTGCAAGTCAGCTGGATAGTATTTTGGTTATGGGATGATAGCTGACTGACATAGATGCTGGCATTGGCTCTCTGATGGTGAAATAGGTGACCAATCAGGGTGAGTTATACAATATTAGGTTATCTAACTGCAGTATTTATTTCCACTTCCTCACAACTCAGAGAAAGGAGTGCTTATTTATTTATAAAAATTATGAGGCCCAAAGTATATAGAAGGAAATGGAAAGAAAATTGGGCAATTGAGGTCTAAAAGGCTTATATCAACGTCTTGGGAGAAAGTATTTTGAGTCTTAACTCTAATGCTTAGGATTTAAAAAATGTTTAAAAGAGTAACTTGCTAGAAAGTACTCAATAAAGATAATGTCTACACATACTTTGATATTCTTTTCTCTTCATGGCATGGTACTATTTTCCTCTGTCACTCAAGCTGTTTAGTCTCTTTTCAAATGCTGTCTATCAAATAGGAGGAAAGTAAATGTGTCAATTGGTCAGCATCAAAAGTATAATACTTTTCAAAATGTTCTGAATCTAAATAAGATGAGAGCAGTGATTTGAGGAAAATACAGATAATATTTTTGAGGAAAAATATCTTTAGAAAAAAATTACACTTGGCTAAAATGCAAGCTTTGGAGTTTCAGAAAGAAAAAAAGAATAGATAAAAGAAAAATGGTCAAACATCAATGATATCTCTCTTTTTAAATTTGTATTCAGGTATTTTTTAAATTCATTCTTTTGGTATCAAGTTCTATGAATTCTAAGTACATAGAGTTGTGTAACTGCTCCAAAATCAAGCTAAAGAAACATTCCTCATCCCCCAAAATGACCTTCTGCTTCCATTTTTTAGTAAAACATCCCCCACAATCTAACCTTGGCAACTGCTGCTCTGTTCTCCACCCCTATCAATTATATACTGATAACATCACAATCCAGAGAACAACCACTAACACTTAAAGTCTTATACTTAAAGAAAATTTTTTAAAAATTGAATTTGACTTTAGGTGAATATATTTTTTACAGAGACATGTTATAAGGTGAGAAATTAAAAAAAAAAAAGTTTTAAGCATAAAACACCTGAAATTCTAAGGTAGAAGTTGAATAAAAAAATGTGAATTTGTGGAGAAAAAAGAAAAAAATTTCTTACTGTTAAAGCTTATTCATGTCAATTTATAATGAAAAACTTCAGATGTCAACTTAACAATGGGACTGAATGCACAGTAATTCAAAATTATTTTTGAGGGAAAGCGAACAAAATGTTGAAAACTAGTGAAGTAAAGTATTGGTCCTTCTATGGAGAATTATTTCCTCTCAACAATCTTTTCTGTCCAATACCCTTTGCTTCCTCAATCTCCCCTCCAAACCAACGCAAATCCTTCTGTTTTCCTTCCAAATCCCCCAGTATTTCTCCATTTCAACACATTAATCACTTGTAATTATATATTTAATAATTACTGAATGTCTCTCTTCTATAGGTGTTCAAATATGTTCCTTTACTGATCCAAACTCTATATTTTATTTAGGACCAAACCTGAGATCCTTGAGGACAAGGACCACATCCTTATAGTCCCAGGGCTTGGTACTGTACCTAGCATATAACAGTTTCCAAAAAGTGTTTCATTAAATGATGACTGAAGTTGAGAGAGGAGATTGTTATGAATCACTTATAGAGTTGAGGAGACTCCTTTTGGGCCGCATGTTAGAGCTGGCTAACTGTCCACTGAAATTTCACACTCACCCTTCCATAATTTGAAGTTTTTATGAGGAGGCAGTTACCTTTCCTGGGAGTACACTTCCCAGTTCTACTTCCAAGAGGATGTAGACAGGAGGATGCCTATAATTTCTGGGCTTACTTTTGTTTTTAATGAAGTCATTGTGCCTTCTCTATTCTCTTTCCCCTTCCACTGACTGGATTCAGGGGTCTCCGAGCCGCCTGGGGATGGTATATTCCCAAGACAGAAACAGCCTGAGTCTCTGAATTACTACTTGGAGGAAAGCTGCTTACTGACCTGCCATCCTCACGTATAATACACATGGACACAGGCATCAAATAAACTTTTGTTGCATTAAGCTATTGAAAATTGAGGGTTGGTTTGTTATAGCAGCTAGCCTAACCACAAAAGCCCAGTGCTTTTACTGCCTAAGGGAAGACCAGATCCATGTCTGTTTAAAAAAACAACCAAAAAAAAAACCACCCTCAGCAACAGCAATAATAAAACAATAAGGGAGAATTGGTGTAGCCAAGTCTCCAGTGATTAAATGAATAGGATTTAGTAGCTTAGAAACTTAACATTTCAAATAGAAGGTTCTATCAAAGCAGTGGATTGAAGTTAAAAAAAAAGAATAAAACAACCAGCCTAGTCTAAACAGTGGGAATCTAAACTAGGGTGTTCCTGAGGGAAAACACTCAAGAGAAGAAGAAACATCAAGAGAACCTTTAAATCTGTTAAAAAGAAGTAGGCAGAAAAAGTCAGTGAGGACTTTGTGGTACAGAAGTAGGGAGCAAGGGGCAGATGAGACAATGTTGTTGCAAGTCTGAGTGAACATTTCTTATGCGTTGATTAAATACTGTGACGGTCACATTTCAGCTACTGAACGTATACTTCCAGGCTTTGGGGAGCATGGCCAAGAGCAACTTTGAAAGTCATCTTCCTTCCTTCCTTCCTTTGTTTAAAGTTGGAATTGAGTAAAGAAAAAATTGCAGTTGGGACATTTAAACGCTGAGACCATCTTTCTGGCTCAGATGAATAAAGGCCTATTCCACATACTTTGAAAAATTGAGCCTGGGGAATGAAAATGATTTTCACACTGTTTCATATTTCATCCAATTGGTCAAGAAACAACTGTCTACAATGGGTAAAGTGCTATGAGGAGTGACACCGTTTGTCATTAGTAAGCTCATAACACATGTGTGTTGGGGTGTAGGGGGGGTGTGGGTAGAGGGCAAGACGGGCCTGAGCACAGACAGCCAAGTGATGAAGCTGTCGTGGACTGCTCTGTGACTTTGCGGAAATACTCAGCCTCAGGAGGACTATTTGCTCTGAGAAAGAGGGTCAGGACTAAATGGCTTCAAGGCAATTTACAAATGCCCCTGGGAAGCTGATATCTTGGCTATGCGGGATTGCAAGAGGCAGTGAAACAGATTTTCCTGCAGAAGTATGGCTGATTCTGAGGATATGAGCAATGAAAAGAGTTCCTGTAGATCTGGGTTTACCAAGTACAGATGAAGCTGACAGCTTCATTCCATGTCCCTGGAAAACTCGAATTGAGGACTGAATGTCACTGCTGAGCTCTGGAAGATGGCTTAGCTGGTTTTTGTGAACCATGTCCCTATAAATATTTTGAAGACACAACTTTGGGTCAATGGTGACATGCTTCATTTGCTAGGTGGCTTTGCTCATTGCTTTCAATATTTGGAAACATATACCACAGTGCACCCTGCTTCACCAACAAAACAAAACAGAACCTAATTGCATAATTAGATAAGGGAGAAGTGGGAGGGAGAGGGATTTGACTTTAGCAGCAGGAACTGGTCAGGATAATTGTTTATGTAACCACTGTTTGGTTGAGGGCTGAACCAAAACTCAGATTTAAGCAAAGTTATCACATCATTCGTTCCAATATTCTCCATTTCTTTGCTTCATTTAAAAATGGTCTTTCTTCTTAATTGCCTAACCCATGTCATATGTATCATCATGCCTAAAATTCAATGCATGTTAATTGAATACCTTGAGAGAGAAAAATCAGGCCTATAGGGTACACAGAGAAAAAGGAAAACTAATTTTGAATGAGAGAGATCAGCCGAGACTTTATGGAAAAGATAGTAATTGATCTTGACTTTGAAATACAAATAGGAATTAAAAAAAATTTTTCATGTTGTATAACATACATTCAGAAACATGCACAAACCTTAAGTGTGCAGGTGGATGAGGTATTTTGAAGTAAAACATTTGGATTACCCAGAAGTTGTCATGCCTCCTTCCAATCGCTGTCCCTCCTTCCTCCCTAAAAGTAACCACTGTCCTGACATTAACACCACAGACTAGTTTTACTGTACTTGAACTTTATCTAAATGGAATCACACAGTATGTATCCTTTCATGTTGGGTTCTTTTGTTTGACCTTTTGTTTCCAAGCATGGTTAGTGTTTTTGCATATTCTAGCTTTCTTTAATTTTTATTGCTCTGTGGTAATTCAATGTATATACCACAATTTATTTATCTACTCTTCTGTTGATGAAAATTTGATTGTTTCCACTAGCATTTGGCTCTTACAAGTAATGATGTTATGGTCATTTCTTTTATATATTTTTTGGTGCACTGGTGTATGCATTTCTCAAGAATACATATCTGAGAACGAAATTGTTGGGTCATAGGGTATGCTCGTGATTAGTTTACTTGGTAACGTCAAACTGTTTTCCAATGTGGTTGTTGAATAGGATTTAACAAAAAAAGCTATGGGGAAGAGAAATGGAGACAGAAAAAATTTCATGGTGAAGAGACAGAGACATGAAAGAGCCTGTCATGCTCCAGGACCAGGGAGTGTTGTAGGGTGGCTAGAGTTTTGAGTGTATGAAGGCTGCACTAATGGATAAGTCAAGTGTAAGTAGAGACAAGAATATGGAAGACTTTAACACCTTTCTTGGAAATTGGAACTTTGTAAATAATGGGAAATCATCAAAGAAACTGAGATAGAGGAGTGACATAATCAGCTCTGTGCTTTAGGAAGAGGAGTCAGTATGAACTGTCTGCAGAGTAAGATGGAGGATGCGATTCTGAATCAGGGTATTGAGAATGGAAATGGAGAGTCCTCTAGGACGCGGAATAGCTGAAGCTCTTATGAGTAAGTGCTATTCCTTTGGAACCCAGGGGGCTTTTTCTGCGGAGTTCTGGAACTCTGAAATTGCTGGGTTTTGCTCTATCATTCTCTTTCTTCTCTAACTACCATGGCTATTGAATTCCTTTAGAATTCTTTAATTTATTTCCTCTTAGTAAGATTTTTACTCTAATAAGAGCTTCTGTGTGGTTTTAAGTAGAAATCAGTTAAAAAAAAACAGTTAAGGATAGAAAATTTTATGTCTGTGATGAATGTTAGGTATAAACAAGAGGTTACCCAGGACTCCGAATTTAAATAGCGCTCTGTAAGAAATGCTGTCTGTCAAAAAGATGCTGAAGTACTTCATGATTTCTAGTCCATACACCCAAATATTGGGAAAAGCCCTGTCAATATCTAGTGCTCTGTTTACAGTTTTAATAGAAAAGGCTTCATAGTCTAAGAATAATTTGTATGAAACCATATTAACCATTGATCACCAGAAGGCCAATTTAATCTGATTGTTTTATGATAGTATTAGCACACTGTTAAGGGGACCAGATGGGTCAACAAAGAAGTAGATAATTATGTGGCAAAGAATGAATTCTGTCATTCAGTTTTTTTCAGCAGCACAGAAAAATACATTAACACCACCCCCCCACCCCCACCCCGTGTCAAAGGCTTGACATTACCCCTGTTTTTCAACATGGATCTGCCATCATTTAATAGCTTTGGGGTTTGGGCTCAATTAATTTCAATCTTTGTGGTATGAGCCTGAAACCTAGGCTGAGGCAATCACAATAAATATTTGGTAGACTCCAGAAGAATAATTGTATTCCCTAGCTACAAGCAATTAAGCACTACATGTATTCCTTGTAAACCTTTGCAAATACAATGAAAGACATGTTTTAAAAGACAAATAATTAAATAGTTTCTTTCCTTTGGTGGCATTTAGGTAAAGGAAAATTAAAGCTTGTTGTTTTGTTTAGCAGGAAAAGATATCTTCTACTATAAAAATTATGATGGTTTTATATAACCTGCCGATAATCTTTCAGAAATCACGGAGAACGGGATAGATGCCAGAAAACAGATGGGCAAAGTTCCAAAAATTCAAAAAGAGAAAAATAATGGCTTGCATAAACTACTAGGGAAGAAGTTTAATTTTAATTCCCTCTTCTAGAATGCATTAATGATAAGAATTTTAGATTTGGAAGTATTCTCCAATCCTCTCCCAACACAAAAATCTCTTTTACAACATCCAAAAACATACCCATTATTCATATAGAACAAAACGACAACAAATAAAATTTATTTTAAGTTGTATGAGGTCATTAGAGTCTTATAAAATGGGAAAGCTTAGACATTTACCTAATGAAAGAGAAGTAGTTTCATCACACTGTCTTGAAATTTTTATATATAGATTAAAAGCACGAGAGGAAAAGGACATTTAAGGAACTTCTTTAATGCCATTTTAATCTTTACAATAGTCCAGTGAAATGGACACTTTATAGAATAAAATGAATAATCTGACGACTCAGGAGACTGTGTGATTCATCCAGGGTCATTTAAATAGTAAAGTGAAAACTAGGTCCTCTGCTTTCATTTTTTTTCTCCTATATCTCTGTATTGACATTTTCCTCCCTGCACTGGACTCAGCCCTGTGCCTAAAGCAACAACTGTCCAAATATGATATGTGTCTTCTGCATGAATAACTCCTGCTATGGGGAGCTCATTACCTATGATTTTACAACTTTTTCTTTGCAATGATTTTTCTTTTACTTCTCTTGTTACTCTTTTCAATCTCCTCTGGTGGCCCTTTGTCTTCAACCTATCCATAGATGTCTTCCTTCCTTAGTTCTCCTCCTTCCCATCAACATAAAATTCCTGGAGTATCTTGCTGCATGCATTGCTTCCCCTAACACCTGAATACCAATAATACCCAAATTTAAACCTGGGGCCCAGATTGCTCTTGAGATTCGTGTATCAAATGATATAGAGTCACCTGGACGTGATATTGGATCACGAAACTCAACTCAATCATTTGGCCAACATCCTTCCTACAAACAACTTCTCCGACTCTAAATCTGTTACTCTTTCTGTAATTCCCCCCTGTATCTCTGCCCACTCATGCTCTCAAGTCAGAAACATAGTGGTTGTTTGTCACTTCTGGCTGCTCTTGCTCCCCACATCCACTCACTCATTAATTCCTGTCACCACTTCTTGCTGAAGATGTTCACATCTCTTCCCTCCTCTACACTTCCACTGCCCCTTAATTCAAACCCACCGCACAATTTGCCAAAATTACTGCCAGCCTGAGGAATTATCTCATAGTTCTGGAAGGGCACCTTTCCTATGGTTGCCAGAATGGTTTATGTAAAACACTTATTTTACTATGTCACTTCCCTTCCTAAACATTTTCAGCATTTGTATGTCTTCAGAATAAAAGAAAATATCTTAGCATGGGATAAAAGGACATTCATTATTGGCTCTTGCTTCTTTATTCTCCCTTCTGTACTAGCCATTGAATGTAGGTGTGGCAGAGGATGTCCTAGTAGCTGAGTATCAGAGGTTCCTTAAAATGAATGCATATTTGAATTCCTTGGGAAACAAAAAAAAAGTTAGACCTCTGGGTCTTATCCTAGACCAACAGAATTAAAGCACCTGGTCTCTGAGTCTGTAATTTTAACAAGTGTCCCAAGTGATTCTGGTACAAGTTTGCATTTGGGAACCACAACTGCAATAGATAAGAGGGAAGTAAAAGGATGAATCCCTCTTTTAATGACCTTACACCGTGTTAGGGAAGTTAACATGAGCATACTTGCAACAACTAGGATACAAGATGAGACAGATATTAAGAGACATCAGAATATGAGGAATAGATTAGAATTTTGCTGTTGGAAATCAAAGGCATTTGGAGAGTACCAGGAGCCACTTTTTGTCAAGAAAGTCTTTCTGAAAATTAGGTCTTGGTCCAGCCTCTCTGAGCGACATTCTCTGCTCTGACTTGAGTCTGGAGAACTTATATTCCACGGGTTTGTCCTTTTAATATGTTACAGCTTGCAAAATTGTACTCAGCTCCTCAAGGGAAAAGCCTATTAAGACATTCAAAAACAATTTTTTAGAGAAATGAGAGCTGATGGCCACAGACACAGCTGACAGGAGGATATCTGGGTGATGTATGTGTGGCAAGTGTCTCTGTCCTGTAATGCTGGCTCTCAGAGATGGCATGAGAGCAAGAAAGACTTCCATCTCCCTCAGTTCTCTTGTAATCCTCTGCACACACTATGTTGTTCTCAATTCCATGTTGCCAATCAAGCATGCTTGTATTCCCCTATGTGTTCCCTAAATCTTACCTATCATTCAAGCTGTACCTTGAAGACCTCTATCTATTCCACCTTATACTAATCTTTTTAGGATCTGCGTTATTGACGATCACCATTCATAGTCATTGTCATCATCCCCTCTTCCTCTTAACATTCACTAAGCACTTACATTGTAACTAACATTGGGTTAAACATCTACACAAAATACTTAATTTAATTCTCATGATAATTCCATAAATTCAGTAGTATTTTTATCTTTATTTTACAGATGAAGGTTTAGAGAAATATGATAAATTGTTCATGGTCACACAGCCAGTAAGTGGCAGAATAGGTATTGGAACCCAAGTCTTAATGATTCCCAAGTCCAGGAGAGAATACTGCTACCTTTAGCTTCTTTGTAATTATTTCATGTGTCAGTCTGTTCTCCCTCTCCCAGGTCACTGTAGACTCCCCAGAGAAAATCCTCGAAAAGGAGTCAGCATGATGATGACTGTTCTTTTATAGATTTATTCTCTATATTTCTCTGCCTACCTCTGTGTTGCAGGAGGCTGGCTACTGTGAACTACATCATCCAGAACTCCCTGAACCTCTGCCTTCCTTCTGGTAGGGTTTGACTAATGGGAGTCAGGAGAATGGAGGAGAGAGAGGTCATGGTATTTCTTCCACGCATCACTCTGCTTTGGGCCGACTTTGTCAGTCACTGCATCCTTCCACTACTCAAACTTTGAGCTGGTGACCCTCCTCCATGGTTTCAGTTTCTGTGGTCTCTAATACTTTATTTCTTCCATTTGTTCCCTTGGCCCTGCAGGCAGTAGCAGCTTTCCACTGTTGCTTTTTTTGGGGGTGTCTCATTCCCATGCTCTGTTTCATTTCCCTACATTCCTATTATTAATCTCTTCTGTATTTGAACTACGTGGTGTTCATTCTGATTCCTGCTGGGACACTACCTGTTAGGGCTAGCATACTTGATTCCATACTCAGCTCTCCCACTAACAAGCCCAGCTTTTTCTTGCAGCTCCAGGTATATAAACCTAATTCCATAACTAGACCATTATTGCCTGGATGCCCCACAGATGTCTCAAACATTTCCAAACCTGAAGGTATACGTTTCCAAAAATTCTGTCTTTCACCCTATATTTCCTATGCTGGTGACCGAATCACCCCAGATTGAAACCTGAAAGTCATTTTAACCAACTCTTGCTCCTTCATTTCTCCACCACCAACATCACCACGCTCCTTGGTCTACATCCTTAGTCATTCAAATCCACCTCTTCCTCTCTCTTTCCCTGACACCACTGTTTCTGTTTAGACTCTCATTGTCTATCATTTGGACAATTAAATTGCAACAGCTTCTTAATTGATTTTTTCAACTCTGGTCGTGCACATCAACACTGCTGCCAGAGTAAACTTTCTCTTTAATTTAAAAAGTAAGTAGATGCTTGTTGGGAAAATTCAAATATGATATTTATAAAGTTAAGTCTTCTCTCATCACTCCAGAACAACTCTATAGTGGTAAGTACTGAGTTTATTTTGAAAATGTTGATTTTTCTATGCATATAAACTGTATACATGCAAACACACATAGGTTTATTTATAACAGTATTATACTATATGTACAGTTTAGCAATTTAGAATACCATAAACAAGAGTTATCTTTTCAAAACTAAAAGGGAATGATATCATCTCTTCTCCCCCTTAAATCTCTTCTATGAGTTCCTTATCATTTTTAAAATAAAGTCCAAGTGCTTTTATAAGACCCTCCACGATGAAGCCAAGCCTCATCTCTTCCCATGTTCTCCTTTCACCCTGTGATCCAGCTATATTGAAGTGCTAACTGCTGCCTAAAAACATTTGAGCATTTCATGCCCTTATTTCCTTTGTACATGCTTCTCCATTTACACAAATTTGAGAATGCCTAATAGATTTCAAGCCTTTCAAGGAAAAAGCAATGGCATGGATGCCAGTTAGCAATTCCTGGCTTTTGGAAGTTCCAGAAGTATAAAGACTCTCTGAATACCAACTTAATTTTTATTGCTATCATCTCTTTATTTTTCAGATTTCTCAGTTTTGAGTCATAAACTAGTTAGTGGTAGTAAGTTAAATAGTCTTTATATTTGGAAAGGTGTATCTCTGAATGTCATGCCCTGTTTTCTGTGTTTCCATTGCTATTGATTTATTTCAAGATATCTATTCCTTACAAGTCTTAGGCAGTAATTTTCTATAACCTAGATGCCAGAAAATAAATAAAATTAATTAAGATATCATACTTTACCTATCCCTTAAAATTCTATGATATCAAATAGGTTTGTAGGCTTAGAAATCTTGATATTGATGTCTATCATATCTTGAAAATAAAGGTGTAGAATACAAATGCCGCCTCCCTCCCCCAAAAAGATAAGTAAACACAAGTTAAAACCATTAGTGTTTATACAAGCCATAAATACTATAAACTTAGGGTGCAAAAAAAATAGTGGACACATATAAACTATTTTTCTTAAAATAGTCTTGGAAAGGGGGCTGGCCTGGTGGCATAGCAATTAAGTGCATGCGCTCCGCTTCATCTGCCCAGGGTTCGCTAGTTCAGATCCTGGGTGCAGACCTACTCACTGCTCATCAAGCCATGCTGAGGTGGCATCCCACATAGAGCAACTAGAAGGATGTACACCTATGACATACAAGTATCTACTGGGGCTTTGGGGAGAAAAAAGGAAAAAAGGAGGAAGATTGGCAACAGATGTTAGCTCAGGGCCAATCTTCCTTAAAATAAATAAATAAATGAATAAATAAATAATTTAAAAAACCCTCATGAATTAATTAAAAAAAAGTCTTGGAAAATTTAATTTGGAAGAAACTGTACATTTCTGCCTTCTTTTAAAAAATAACATGCAGGGTAAAAATAACTGGGTAGCTGATCTGTTAAGTCTGAATCTTGCTTCTTATATTGAAAGTGATAAGATAGCTGGAGGACCAGTTTGGCAAAATTCTCTAGCACTCATACCTTGCTAATTGTGGGAGTTCCTGTTGGGTGCTAAGAAGATGTTTTAAATTATTTTTATAAATTTAAATTCCTTTATTTTACAAGGGAATATGTATGATTTGGTTCTGAGAGTATGAAATATTTGAGAGTGATTGATAATTGAACATAGGCTCGTAGTCCTTATTGAAACTTACAGCTGAGTTTTCTAAGTGAAGACTGACCAAGAGATATCTGTAGAAATCCTCACTCTCTAGGAATATCTGGTTGAGAACAGGGCAGTCTAAATGTCACCTCCAAATATTTAAAACAAGATTATTAGAAAGAATTTAGAGTGTATATAGTCCACTTTCCAGAATGTTTTGTAACAATGGTACTCCAAAAGCCATTTTACTGAGTGAAACTTTCCTTAGTGAGATTCACTAATTAGATCTTGGGTATATTCAAGACGTATTTCTCTTATTTGGCAGATGGACAGAGTTGAGGAGACCACTGCTATTGCATTGTCTAGTCCTGAGGGGGTCAGAGACCTTCTCCAGGGCTCACCATGGCTATCAAATTGGGACTGAAAACAGCCCTGAAGAATTAGCTTGTGAGATGTGGTGAAAATTGTAACGTGTCTGCCCAGACTCTTGGAGAATCTTTTTCCTTTTTTTTTTTTTTTTTTTTCACACAGTTTTAAGACTTCATTGTACTGAGAGATATAGTGGAAATAAAATGATGAATAAGTGATATTGGCCAGACAGCATTTAATCTTTAAGGTGAGTAGAATCTCACCTCACAGAGAAAAGTGTAGGGGAAGCCTTCTAGACAGCAGAAATAGCAAGACCAAGGTCAAAGTGGTAGAGAATTTTTTGTGTGATCACCACCATTATCTGTTAAGAGCAAGGAAGACGATGGGAACAAATGCAAGGAGACTTGGATGACTCCTCCTATTGTGCCATTAACTATGTAATCCCACTTCCCTCGGCTTTGTATATGGATGAACTGTATGTGTGTATATATATGCATTAGGGTTTGGAATTAAGGAGTTAAACTACTCAATCTCCAAGGTTTCTTCCAGCACTCATTTCTAGGAGCCATATTACTTGAGCTGAGATCTGTTGAGGATCTCATAGAGTTGATGGTGACCATGATAATGGTTCATGTAAATAGCTAATGGTTAACAGTTCTGCCTAGAGAAAGGGGGGGGGTCCCAGTGACCCTAGGGGCAAAAGTGGCAAGACAGCCATCACACTTCCAATTTCAAAAGAACATACTCAGTGTTTTCTCCTCAACGGGGCTGGTAACTTTATGTTTGTTTGGTTTTGGTGTCCATGTGCTGGTTGCTTATCCCTGGAGGCCATAGGAGCTTCTGTGTGTGATATAATTCTGTATGGACTCTGAAATTAGAGAAGATAAAGTAAAGAAAGGGAAATCTGGAAGTCCTATGTTATTTTATTTGGGACTGGCCTTGAATACTTTGTATACGATCAACACAGAACATCTTCAGCTAAAAGAAGCTAAGTCAAGTTAAAGAAGCCACTGGACATGGATGGACATTGAGGGTATAATGCAAAGTGAAATAAGTCAGAGGGAGAAGGTCAAATACCGCATGATTTCCTTCATTAAGTAGTAGATAATAACAACAATAAACAAACACATAGGGACAGAAATTGGATTGGTGGTTGCCGGGGGGGAGGGGGGGGAGGGAGGAGGGTGAAGGGGATGGTTCGGTACGTGTGTGTGGTGATGGGTTGTAGTTGGTGTTTTGGTGGTGAACATGATGTAATCTGTGCAGAAGTGCAGGTGTAGTGATGTACACCTGAAATTTTTACAATGTTGTAATCCAATGTTACTGCAATAAACAAAAAATTAAAAAAAAAAAAAGGAGCCATTGGAGTAGTGCTCTCAAATTCTGTTCCTGGCTCTGTCCTGTTCAAAACTTTTATCAGTGTCTTGTAAACTTGTGTAGAAGGTATGCTTATTATACTTCAAGTGAAAAAAGATGGGAAGGATCACCAACATTGTATACTCACTTATTACTTAATGTTTACTCCACATTACTCAGACCACTTGCTATTATGTGGCCAGGCAACTATTTCCACTATAATCGTGACAACACATTTATGAGATGATGTGAGACTCCTAGGTATCTCTGATTGCTGCTACATTGATTGTGGTGGACCATATTTTACATGGTACAGCTACGAAGTGTTGAAGCCTACTTCAGCCTGGATCCTTGAGTGACTGTGTAGAGCAGAGCCCCTTGCTAGCCATGTTGGATAATTAATGTGAGCAAGGTAGAAATATTATTGTATTAAGTCACTGAGATTTCAGGGTTGCATAGTTATGCAGGCTAGACTATCCTAATATACATAAATAAAATGATTGATATTGCAAATGATCTTTAAAGCTCAAAACATTTGGAAATGCCAGTACTCAGGCCAAAAGTATTTCAGCATGAGTAAGGAGTAGCTTGATAGTGGATCATGTAAAAAGCTTTGGGGGAGGCGGATGACTAAGAAAGATAAATTGCAACACGCTTGTGATCTTCAAATATTTGAGAAGTTGTCATAGATAGGTCAGCTTGTTCTGGGTTACTGCAGAGGGCAGAAACAAGACCAATATGGGAAAATTATAAGATACATAGATTCAATATAACAAAGAATATTTTATCAATTTGAGCTATTAATAAGTGGATAGAGATACCTTTGAAATGGCAAGCTTAGAAATAGCTGAAGTTGTCATGCTGAGACCAGATGCCCAAGAATCAGGAATCTATATTGCAAAATTCTTCATAAAATTTTGGTTTATAAAATCCTTTCATTGTTAAGATTCTATGATTTTTTTTATATCAATAATGGTCTGAATATCAGTACCTGTGTTTTGAGATAGGATATGTTTTATTATTTACCCAGAACAGGACTTGGCTTGTATTAACTTATCTACAATTTCATGCATCCGTTTGTGATGAGGGTACAGATGCTGGCGCTTCCATAAAACAAAATTGCATCAATGATGATTTGGCTAGACTAAGTTGGATAAGACCAGGTAACTAGAGCAGTGGTTCCCAAATGTGGTCCAAAGATACTGCTGGCTGGAACATAAGCATCATCTGAGGATGTTAATAAAAATACTCATTCATAGCCCTCATCCCTTGAAAGTTTAATGTATAGGTTGGGTGTGGGGGTTTGGGAATATGTATTTACATTCCCCAGGTTGCTCTGATGAGCAGTCTGGTTGAGACTAGCGCTCTATACAGTTTACTTGTTTCTCTGCTTATGTGGGTGTTTTATTTTTTTAGATTTGTTTTCTTCTTCATGTTATAGAAAAGTTTCCTTTTCAAATCTCCAGGCTTATCTCAATTGAATGAAGGGAGAGGGGATTTCTCCATGCAAGGGTCCGTGTGTATATAGAGGGAAATATAAACTAACTGTAGCTATGAACAGTAGTGGCAGACGCAACCATACCAGCTCCAGAATTTTGACTGAAAAGGGAGAGTCACAAAGGGTGAGAATCAGAACCTGCTGTGGCCACCAGATTCCTCCTCTCTCATCCCATCACCATTTCCTCAGCATATTGGGACAGGCAAAGGAACTCTCTTGTTTGCAACCAGAAGGATCTTGGAAGCTGTGAAGTATAGCATCCTTTCCCAGCAAAAAAATTCAAGGAATCAATTCAAAGTCACCACAGTCAGGTGAATAAGCCTAGGTTGCACTTTTAGGGTATCACTAGAGGGCTCCTTAATTGTCTCTCAATCTTCTGGCTCTAATGGCATCTGGCTGTGACTGAATTCAGAGCTGCCCGCAGCAACATTGCAGAAGATGAGCTGCTGAAAGAGGGCCTGGCAAGATTCCCACTCAGGGAAAATGATAATCAGACCCCAGGGCCATGCCAGAGAGCCCTTAGCAGAGTGAATACTGGCTCTTAATCGAGGCTTCTCCTCAAGCTTCCTCCTCATCTTGCCCTCTCTGTAAAAATTGGTTGGGTTCGTACACACTGTCTCTCCATGACAGTGTCTTTTCCTGGGATGGTAATTATTTTTTAACAGGTTCAGGTAACTACATAGTCATTTTTGTCTGGGGATAAGTGTCCTCGCCTATTTTCAGCACATTTCTCTTTTCCTATTATTGTCACACTCTTTAATGAGGCTTGAAACACTCAATTTCCTGACCTCTGTCTCAAAGACTTTGATGTTTCCTGCCTGACAAGACAGTGTGAACCTCCTAAGAATGAAAGGTAGAATTCTTGTGACCGCTTCCTGCCCCCAAATATTTTGTCTTTAAGCTCTAGCACTGCTGTTACATTTCCTTCAGTGAATACTATCTCCTTTGAATCGTTATTGTAACCCATAGTCAATTCCAAAGTCTTAGTTAAATAATCTATTTGGGAGGGTAAATTAAAGGCCTCATATAAATCTAAAAAGTTAGAAATCTAAGACCAGCTCAGCAACCAAGAATCTGTTTTTAAGTTGAAAATAAACCAGCCACAGAAACACCTTATTTATTTATATCTGGCAGCCTGAACTACTATGATCTCTTTCCCTGTGTGTGTTTTTCCCATTTTCACATACTTTCAATGCCTAGCACAAAGCTTTGCACATAGAAAGGGCTTAGTGAATAGTCCTTTAGCTTAGAATGGGTAGATGGATGGATGGATAGTTTGATGGGTGGTTGGATGGTTGGATGGTTAGATGGATGGATGGATGGATGGATGGATGGGTAGATGGATGGATGGATGATCAAACAAGCTATCTGAAATATTGTCAAGAGCCAGACTGAAATTCCAAGAAGAAACTTTATGGCACAAATATATATGCCCTGTCCATGTATATAGTATAACACTGTTTGCCTGGAACAGTACTGGTTTTTGCCTTTGATGTGTTCATTGGTAGCATCTTCATTCACTTGCAAATATATTGGACAGTAAATATATGGTTGTCATATTCATATGTGATCTTTTCAGATCTATTCAGATCACATTTATTAAGAACTATGTACTCTTGTATTTAATTCAAATAATCTTGAATATCTTTTTTATTTTGCAATACATTAGCATATTTTAAATGGCCATTGGAGGTTAAAAAGTCTTACTCTCCCTCTTAAAGGAAGCCTCTTAAAGGTGTCATTATTTCATAGCATAGGGGAAGTTTGTACTAAAAGGCAGGGAATAAAAGGATGCATTTAAAACAATTTTAATCAAAATTATCACAATTTAGAAAAGTGTTGTTGTTTCACTTATCTGAAAAAAAATGACTCATCCTCATATATGCATAGGAAAATTAAGTATTACTATAATAAGTAACATCTAGTCCCAGCTACTGTACATGCCATATGTTGAGAGTGGATACATAGAAAATAAAGTTAAGGTCTTGACTTTTGAGGAGATTGTAACAGATAATAAAACCTTGATTAACCACACTCCAGCTTCTAAAAATCATAACTAACTAAATAAAACCTTGATTAACCACACTCCAGCTTCTAAAAATCATAACTAATTATTTTTTATCTTTTACTGCCTTTCAAGGGAAAGAGACATGTCACTTGAAAATAAATTAGTATCATAAATTTAGTTTAGAAAGAAGAAAAAAAGGAAAAGTAATAGTCCCTCTTGATTTCAGATTGACATGGACTCAGCTCTCAATCTGTCCATTTTCCTATAATTTCTCTTTCTCCATCTCTAGTGTGAGGCAATGAGACTTCTGCTCAAATGAATGATAAGGCTAAGGACCTATGGCTTTCCAGACTGCCAAGAAAGGGTTCAGTTCCCTCACTAGACTGTTCATTGAGCTAGAAGAGTAGACTTAGTAATTACTTGAAAGATATTCAGTGTTAAGTGTTGAACTGGTTAACTCTGAGTTGAGTGGAAAATTCAGTTTATCAGAAGCCCTCCTTCCTAAATACCAACACAGGCCTCTAATTCCCTAAGTGTTTCGACCCAATGTGATTTGCTGGGGTTGCAGGATGTGCAGATAATAGATAGCCATGTGGCTGGCAGTGCCCAAGCCTTCCTGGAACAGGGAGGGATAGAGAGTGGGATTATAGCAGTACATAGGTTAGGGTATGTGGATACCACTTGGTAAAGCTTTGAATGGAAGAAAGACAAAGGATTTCCATGGGGAATATGTTTTCACCTCTGCAAATGGGAAAAATCATATTTCAACCATTGTCCTCTGTAATGAAAGACTTTACTCATATATGAAAGATAAACAAACACATAGATATAGAGAACAGATTGGTGGTTACCAAGGGTGAAGAGGATGGGGGGTAGGGTGAAAGGAGTAAAGGAGCACACATGTATAGTGACAGATGGAAACTAGACTTTTAGTGGTGAACGTGGTGCAATCTATATAGAAGTCGAAATATAATTTCAACTTGTACACCTGAATTTTATATAATTTTATAAACCAATGTGACCTCCATAAAATAAATTAAAAAAAGAAATATTTAAACCTGGAAAAAGGAAACCTAAGGAGTAGCTTATTTAGTCCACTTGCTGTACCTTCAATAAGATGTACATTTTCTTCACTCAGTGCCAATGCGGAATGCATCCCTACCTCCCCTCGGCTTCTGTGAATCTTATCCTTCCTTCAGGGTCAAGTTCAAGCTCAAGTCCATCCTCAGCCTTCCTAGCCTGTACACAAAGCAGTATTATCATCGTCTTCATTTTTATTCACAATTGGAGCAGTGGCTGTGCTTTTCTTTCTCATGACAGCTTTAAAAATGGCACAGAGCCTCCTCGTTCTGAAATGGTTTAAATGAGACCCTACCCAGAGGCAGCCAACGCTGAACTCTTCCTCCGGCCCCCTCTGGCCTAATGAGCCTTCGAGGATTATTGTTTGGCATTATTAAATGTCAACAATAGGATGGCTCCCCTCTGGGAACTCAGTGAGAATGGCAAGAAATATAAGATTAGAATTGAGAAACCACACAAAATGGCTTTTATTTATTGACAAAGGGCAGAAAAAGCTGCTAAACATCATTCCAGTGTTCCTCTATATCATCTGTTGTCGACTTCTCCCTTTTCCTCCTTGAGGGCAGCAGTTCTGTCTTTACACAATGTAACACATTAATGCTACAAGTTTTATTTCAATAATGATATTAAAAATGGAGTTAGAAAACACTAATTTGCCAATCGTTTAAAAGGAAATTGAAGCTGTAAATGGTTTTCTGCCCACACTCCTCTGTGACGACTTTCTCTGACTTTGAGCCTGGAGATTGTGAATCTAGCCCTCTGGAGGTTTATCTGGGGAGGTGGCTTGCATTTATTGAGTGCTGCCTATGTGCCAGGCCCAACACTATGCGCTTACATTCCTCGTCTCACTCGGTTCGGTTCTCACAATCGCCAGTGAAGTAGGTATCACTGACCACATGTCATACATGAGAAAATGGAGCAACAAGAGGCAAAGTAATGACCCAAGGTCCTGGGGCTAATAGTCAGGAGTGTAGGTGGACTTCAAGCCCAAGGCAACGCTAGGCTCCAAAGCCTCCTGTTTTGCACAGACAGTGGAATGTGATGGGGGGAGGGGATGAGGCCAAAGAGTAGGAAGGGCAGGAAATGTCTATCTGTGTCTTTGCACTGTTTGGGGATTCCTCACCTTGCCTTCAGAGGACTGAGGCGCCCAGGACATTTTCTTAAGAGTGGAGAGACAATGGAGGTTAACGGCTCTTCTATCTACATGGCGATTTAAGAGAAGGACATATAATGCCTCAGGATTCCAGAAACCTGACCTCCCATCCAGGCACTGCCACTGGCTTTCCATAAGGTCTTGTTTCTTCACTTGAGAAATGAGGACACCAGCATATGTCCTTCTCACCTCACAAGGTTACTATGAGTCATACACAAGGTGATGTCAAGGGCACTCAAGGCTTGGCAGGTGTTTGAATGGGATGACTTTTGAGAGAACTTCTAACCCTGAGATTCTATTTTACAGATGCATTTCAAAAAGACTTTGAAAAGCATAAATCCCTTCACAAATGTAAGGGATTATTAAGAGCAGGGAGATGTGACACCAGCACGCATGTAGAGGCACCAGATATAACTCCGTGATTTTCTGCTTCTTGCTTTTGCAAGATCTGCCTCTTGCAAAAGATTTGGACAAATCAGAAGAGGTTTTTTTCCTTTGCATTTCTATGCAAAGTGTTGTTTTTCTCTTCCAAGTGCCCGGAACTGATAGGGGGAGATTTGAGTAGACTTAGACATGGAACAGGGTACAATGTATCTGGATCCAACGTCCTTCAGTGTCCTCTTTTCATACTTTCCATTTGGGTTGTCCTGGCACATAGCATCCAATAATTTCATTTATTAAATGAACTTTTAAGAGTGCCTCGCAGAATCATGCAGCAATAAAAAAAAAGTTACCTTAACTAGTTTCTAGCTTTTTCTAGAAGCAACTTGCCACATTTTTGAGATATCGAGGTTATTTGGGAACATGCTTTTTTACAGGATGGTGTTAATGGTATTGTGCTATGGTAAATATGGTAATTCCAAGAAGAAAAATTGGCATGAAATAACTTGTATATATATTTCTTTGTACAGAAGCAATGACATTTATAAAAAATCCATTGTGATTCATAAAATAAGAATTCTCTCTTTTTCTTATCTTCTTCCAGGTACAATGAACACTTAGAATAACCAGGAAGGAGAAACTGATGTTATCACTTCTGAACTGCACAGTGGGCCCAATGCTGTTCTGATACCATGAAATATGAACACTCAAACAGCCTTCCTCATCTCAAATAAATAGAGTTAAGGAATGCCTGACACCCTATTTTTCTCTTCTCAACTTGTGCATTTGATGCCGCATCCTCTGGGAGGGAAGAAGCCCATTGTCTAAGGGACAGCTTTGTTACTTGGGAGTGAGCCAAGCAAACATGGCCTCATCATTTCAACACCTCCCCCAGATCTGGCCCCCTTTCATCCTTCTACCTAGACGGCATGTCCCAAGCTCAGTGGTAGCGGACCCAACCTCTACAGGCTCGTAGAGGCCAAGTATGCACATTTCAGTAATTTGCAAATGCTACAAATCAGGGGTCCCCCATGCTCCCTCTGGAGAGCAGGTAGTTAAACACTTACCAACACAGCACTGTCCAAGTCATTCCCAGCCTGAGCGTTACAGTACTCAGACTTCCCCATGAATGGAATTTTCCCCTGGATGCTCATTCCTTTGACGTTCCCTCCAGACATGATCTCTCTAGGTGATGCTTCAATTTTTGTTCCTCTTTTTACCTTGTAGAAGAAGCACAGGATTTTGGGATTCATACATGGCTGTATTCAAATTGCCACTTACTATCTGTAGAGGAGTTATTCACTCTTTGATGTTCTCAACAGTAAAATCGGGTAATAATTTAATAATACCTTTCGCATAGGCTGGTTGGGAAGACCGCATTCCTAAAACCCCTGCCCAGCTAACAATAGGAGGTGCTCATTCTCTTCTCTGTTCTGTAGAAAAGTGGGCTCCAATCCACTGGGGGAGGTGGGAAGACAACGTTAGAGCTTCTTTCAATCTTCATTTCATCTTAATTAACTTATATTTTGTATATGTTTTATAAGGTACAAAGTATAATTATGGAGTTGTATATAATTTATAAATATGTATCTATACATATTGGGATATAGGAAAAAATTACTGATGAGTTACACAATCAAAACAATTTGACCTATCTGCAGTGAGATTGTTATTTTTAAGGATGATTGACATGTTCACACTAAGGCCTTAATTAACAATAATAATTTATTATACATCACCAAGCTAGGTTCACGTTTTAAGTGAAATAATTTGACTATTTCAATGTCTTATAATAAAAAAAATGGATCTCTAAGCACTGAAAAAAATTAACATTCTTCCTTGCTTAGGATATGCTTTTGCTTTCCCTTATTTCAGGCATTGGCTAAGGCCCACAAAGTCTAAAATATATACTATCTGGCCTTTTGCAGCAAAAGCTTGCTGCCCTTTGCCTTACCATGAGGGAGATATACACATTATTCAGATAGAGAAGCTGAGGGGTTTTTTTTAGGTACAAGTATAAAGGCAGGATTTAATCCTAGATCTGGTAATTCTAAAGCCTGTGTTCATTCCACTAAATTACACTGCAATTTCCTGTTGTACTTACAGTGGCATGTTACAAATAGAGCAAGTACAAAGAGTAGGATAGGAGGGCGATCACTAATGGTGCCATTTGGGGTCAGGACATTCTGAGGGAGAGGCAGACAGTATTTTACTATGTAACCCTGGTATATGTACTACTATTGCTTGATCCTGTACCCATGGTAGATATTGCTAACTGATGAAAGCAGGATTTTTTGCTGAGCCAGGACGCAGCCACAGAATCCTACTGAACGCAACTTTCCAGGCATAATATGTGAAACATAATTGGCATTTCTGACAAACATGAGTAGAAGGATATATGAGTATGTGGCTCCAATAGATGACTTTGAGGTAGAGATGGAGGAAATTCCACGAAAATGAGAGAGAACTTGAATTTTTCTTTATTAGCAAGAATTTCATGTAAGAGGAACATATTCAAGAAATTCTCTTTGCCCAGCATATAGTGAGGAGCTGTTGGCGGGATACAGGAGAGCAGAAAACAATCTAGCATAGTGGTCGGGATCATGGACTCTGGAGTCAGAAGGTCTGGGCCCAGATTCCAGCTCTGCTACTTAACTGAGTGTGACCTTGGGCAAGTTTTACTTACTCCCTCGTTTCTCAGCTTCCTCATTGAGTAAAAATGGGAAAATAAGAGAACCTATTTTATGAGGTAATTGTGAATATTAACTGACTTAATCTACATAAAGCATGTAGGGCCCTCCCCATGTAAGATAAGTGCTAACATAAATGTTGTGTCGCTATGGCATGGCCCTTAATATGTTTAAAATATAGTCTTGAACTCAAACATAGAGACAAACTAAGAAAAAAATAGAAGATAATATAGTACAAACCATACCCAAGGTCTTTATTTTTCTGTGTTGTGTGCTTCTCAGCACTGTTCCTTCCATCCTTAAAAGTCAAAGATAATAAAAACACTGAGTCACCATTTTCTGCGTTACTGAGTGTTCCATCCCAATGAATATTATCCATCACCTCGTGGCTTTGTCAATGGCTCCCAAGACAGTGCAGTCTCATGGGAGATCTTGCTGACCTATCATTTGTCCTATTTTTTTTTTTTTTTTTTTGCAGCTAGAGAGAAATAGACATTCTTACCCTTGTGGCGATTTGGAAAATAATTCATGTCACTCCGGTACTTTTCAATGATGTTGATTTACCAGTGCATTTAATCAGGCAGAGTTAAGGTCTCATTATGCCATAAAGCATCTGCAGTAAGGAGTTACATTTAAATATTCAAAATAATTCATTCCAAGTTATGGGAACCATTTGTGTTATAATACTCAACTACAAGACCCCAGGGACATCTGGGCAGTCACTAATGAGCTAAACTACCTTTTAGCAATCCTCTAAGGAAAAAAACTTCTGACATATGACTTTAAAGATCCCTTACATATGCCCTTATGATCTACAACTTTAAACACTAAATTTTTAGTGATAATATTTTCTAAAGTAAGTTCACAGGGAAAAAAATAATCAAATTTTAGTGCTACAAAGAGTCAAAGATGAAAAGACTAATTTTTCCTGCTGAAATTTCAGAATTGTCTCTCACCTTCTGCTTTTTTTTTAATCAGTTATTTTAAGATATTGAGTAGTGAGTTTGTCCAGGGGTCACTAGAGCTGTCCTGTTTCTGTGTGAAGAGGTGAGCACTCCCTTTGGTCGCTAAATATAGTCTCTCCAGCCTTAGTCCTAGAAAAGGACTAAATTTTACATCCACCAAATATAATCTCCTAAAGATATCAGTTGGAGAATATGGCATCTAGCAGTTTAATCTTTGTGAAAGCCTCCAGGCCAGGACACCCATAGTGCAATTTCTGCAAGCCAAGGCCTCTGACTCCAAAGGTTTCAGCTCACATGGAATGCAAAAACCAGCTGGGCTGTCATCGGTCTGCATGGGATGTTATCACTCCCCAACCTACTAAATGAAATTCTACAAACATTGTAATATGTACCTTTTGAAAGGTCAAAAGAACTAAGTGGTGGTGATTATAAAGGAGTTTTCTCCTCTTCTGGGTTAGGATCTCAAGTCAGCCATGTTTTCACCGTCCAGGCTCCTTTTCTTTGATTATTGGTAGATGTGGAAAATTGTATCATTCCTGATATGTTGAAACATGACTCTAAAGGACAATACTGGTCTTTGGGTATGGCAAATTAAATTATTACCAGCAAGTATTTACTCCCTTCACTCGACCTATATGGGAGGTATATACTTACCTCATTGATTTTGAGTTTGACCTTGTGACTTGCTTTGGCCAAAAGAACATGGGCAAAAGTGACAGTCAGTTTTGAGACAAAGCTTTAAGAGACTTTACATGTCTTTTCTGAATGCTGTGGGGGCTTTTGACCTCAGCAATGAGGAGGACATTCCTCAGGTAGTTGCTGCCCCTCCAGCCCAGGCCTAAGAATGAGGCATGCGGACCAAACCTACTGAAGCAGAGCCGTTGTGGCCAATCTGCAGACCCACGAGTAAGAAAAATAAATGCTTGTTGTTTTAAGACACTGAGGTTTGGGGTTGGTTGTTAGGCAGCATTATTGTGGTGATAGGTGATTAGTACAGGCCTTAGCCTTAAGGTTCCTGGTTAGAGGAGATTTCCTTAAAAAGATGAGTTGTCTGATCTTCATATCCTACTAGGGGACTGGTTATATAAGGCGTGGGAGAGATTGGGTAGCACACATCTTCTCAGTCCTACTACTTTTGATCAATTTCCCAATGCCTAATTTGTTCTCAAATTGAGTTGAGATTTAGTTGTGACTGAGTGTTGCTACCAGATTAGACTATTTAGAACTATTTACTCATGTTTCTAAGTTTGCTGTGCCCTTTGGACACTTATGTCTTAGATGGCTTAGCCGGCCTAGTTGGTCCCTAGTTGGCCCATTCACTGATAAAGAGACAGAGCCATATAGTAAAAAGTACATAGAAGCAAGAAAACTCTGGGTTCAATTTCCTAATATGTTACCTACTACCTATGTGTTCTCAGCGAAGTGCTTATCTCACTGAGCTTCAGTGTCCTCATCTGTAAAGTGGTAATAATACTTCTTTGCAAGTCTGTGTGTATGTGTGTGTGTGTGTGTGTGTGTGTGTGTGTGTGTGAGTTTTAAAGAAGCAGCATGTAAATTAAGCAAAATATCTAGTATAATGCCTGATATAATCTTTAATGATTGAGTACTTGTTATCTACTACACACCAAATGCCTTTACCTGTATTTGCTCTTGTCGTCCTCACAAAAAAAATGAGATTGATACCATTTTCAACTTCATTATACGGAGGAGAAACCTGAGGTAATGGAGTTTAAGTAAATTACTCAAAGTTGTACAGCTAAGGAAGGGTTGAGCAGAGTTTTAACCCAGGTTAGAATGTAGAAAGTGTACGAGAGAAAGAGACCATCACTTATATCCTAACGACGAGAACAAATTGGATGAGTTAAAAAATCATAATTTTTAAAACCCGTAAAATACCTAAGGATACAAATCAACTAAGCTTCTGAAAGGAATAAGCTCTTCATAGGAAAGAAGAGTCTCATGGCTGTTTTCATCCTCAGGGACATAACACAAAAAGGATTAAATCAGCCTGACTTTTGACAACATTTTAATGCCCACACTTGGACATGCATGACGAACGGAAATCCCAATGATCCACAGTCATAAAGCAAACATACATCCAATCTCTGCGTGTTTCCCATAGTGCCTTGCTTCAGTGCTCAGGGACAGCACGCTAAACATTAGGGGCAGAGAAGGAGAGCTGAGAGAGAACACCCCTGAGGCAAAGTGGGACTTCCCTGGATGCAAGTCAGCAGTTAGCCAAAACAGGACAGAAGAACTGAGCAAGATCCCCACCTCCACCTGAGGTTCATGGGGTTTTTATGACTATAAACAAGTGCCATCCCCAAAGGAGAGAAACAAGGCAGGAGAGCTACGAGAGATCTCATCCTCCAAGATGCATGAGGCCTTACCAAAGGAACAGCAATAGCCTGGGGACTGGGATGAGGCAGAAGAATGAACAGAGAACTCGCTGAGGTACACTGAGTCTTCACTGAAAGATAGGGGTAGAGCAGCAGGGTAGAGAGATTTCCTGCAGCATAGAAAGCATAGAAGCATCCAGGTACAGGGATGGAAAGTGAGACTCCCAAGTCACCCCAGAAAAGTGGTCGCTGAGCTATAAAGCTGAGCAGTTCGGAAGGCTGGTGACTGGCTGTAAAGCATGAAAAAATCTCTGGAATCTCTGTGGTGTTCAGATCCTAAGCTCTGCTAAGGGAAACTTCTGCTCCCACCATAAAAACATTTGAAGCTCGTGGTAGACTGAACCCTTCTAAAGCTATGACAAAGCCCAAGCCCAGCTCAATTATAGATTAGATAGACCCAGCCTCATCAAAATGATGGTCTGAGAAAGGAATTTATGTGAACTTATCTGGGGATAAACATTATTTATTCAGTCTCTGCTGTGGTTTTTTGTTTTTTATTTATTTATTTATTTATTTATTTATTTATTTATTTATTTATTTATTTATTTATTTTTTACACACAATATCTGGCTTACAAAAAGTAAAAATAAATAACCAGGAAACAGAAGCAGGAAAATATGACCTATAATCTAGCTGCAGAACCAATAGCAGGAGAACCACAGAAGTGTGAATTATTTACTATCTTGTCATTTACAGTAAAAGTTTACCAACCTCTGATCTAGGGAAAGAAGAAACAATATGTTTAGGGAAGCAATATTAAGAATGCCAGTAGACTTCTCATAAGAATAACGGAGGATAGAAGCCAGTGTTGAGCAACATCTTTAAAACGCTGAAGAAAGAAAGAAAACTGTCATCTCAGCTCTGAGACTTTGAATTCTGTATTGGCATTCATTGCCATTTATCAAATTTTTTGTTGTGGAGTGTGTAGATGCCAACTCCACCGATCTGGATAGTTGAACCTACGAAGGTGAAGTTAAACAGTGTCAAGCATAGGATGCATAGTTGAATTTTAAAAAAACACACAAAATTCACAAAGTTAGGAGAGATGTGCTTCACAATAACATGTGAAAATGAGCAGGGCTTGAAAGGGCAGGACATTCTTGGCTTGTAGTGTCGTGTGGTGAGTACAACAGTAGGTTGGAGTCAGGAGATAGACAAAGAACCAAGTCACACTTCTACCTCTGCAGTGTTTTTATGACAACTTCTCTCAGCTGTGGTTTCCTTCTCTGCAAAATAGAGTTAATAACTGCCCCACCTACCTTACATGGTTGATTTGCAAATCAAAGGAATGAAAGCGAATGTTGTGAGCAATTGAAAGGTACTTTGAATGCTCCCAAAATATAAGTTGAAATATTACTGGTAAAACAACAAAACAACCCAAACTGCTACCATTGATAAAAATCAACAAGTGCATTCTACATTCCTTGGATACAATTAGAAGGAGAGAGGTGATGATTTTGTTCTACTCTGTCCAGATAAGACCACTCCAGGGATGTTGAGTTCTGAATGTCACACATCAAGAGACAAGTAGACCTACAAGGGGCACATTCAGAGGGGAGTTTTGAGTAGAATTCCTCAAAAGTCTTAGGTGCAGAATATTTGAAACAATGGGGGATTTTTCCTGGATGAGTAGTAGCCTTGAAGTAAAGAGGTTCAGGGGTCCCAAGACACAAAACGGAAAAGCATGGACTTATCTGCAAACCCCCATCTTTGGAATCTTGCCTCAGCAACTCCCTGGCAGCATGGGCGTGGGAAAATTAAGCTGCTTGAGTCTCATTTTCAACATGTGTTAAATGGAGATAACGTTATACTTTTGTGAGGATTCAGTGAGATGACATTAAGTAAGATAAAAGAACATATAGACTGTTTTTATATATAACTCTAAGATATTAGATCTAGAGTAATTTTAATTACTTATAAAGCACTTTAAACCAGTGGGAGCTATATAGAAATGGAATTAACTGCTTCCCTCTGGTTGAGGAATTTGACTATAAGCTTGGTGGAGGGTATTAAAATGCCATCAGTATATGGTTGGACTATATGATGTTTTAGGTCCTTTCCAACTTTCAGGTCATATTTGGACAGTCTCAGGAAATGACACAATGCATCAATTTGTCAACTTTATTCTCATTATCATGCAGAATTTGCATATATCTATACATAAGATGGAGTAGCTTTAAAGGGTCAGGATGGATTAATGTACCAGCCTGATCAGAAGAGCAGAGCAGACTGAGAATATGAGAGACCCAAACAGGTTTTCCTACTGGCTATCAATCAAAATTGTGGTCCTTTGTCTCTAAGTTTCATAGATTTTCATACTAATAACACAAGGTTCTTATTACAAGGGCAGGAAAGCCCCATAGTTCTTTATGGAAAGTTTTTAAAATTTTACTAAATATCAGATGAACTTTTGGAGTTGTCTAATAAACACTAGGAATTTTACATTCTTCAAGCTAAGAGACAGGAAACACTATGCTTTGCCGTAACTCTGCAGACATTTTATTTATGAAAGAAACAAAACTAACAATGGCAGACACGTCTGCAAAAATGACTAGAAATTGTCAGACTTGTGGACATGTTGTTCTTTGTCTCATGCTTTAATAATATGCAGAAGTCTGGCTTAAAGAAAAGGTCTCCTGTTAGTATTGTATCAGCAACAATGGCTGAACTACAAAGGAATGCATAAAGGAAAATGCTCTTAATGGAATATTTGAGGGCTGCTTGAGAGACCTATCTGGAGAAGGAGAATACATTTTGGCAAAAGAGATGTTGTGATTGCCACGAACCTGCCAGGAGATGCTTTTTCCTGAGAAGTTAATGTTTTTCTCTGACAGAGAGGTCCTAGTTTTGCCTGTTGATTAAATTAGAATCTGGACTAAATGGGTTTGTTACCATGATTTATTTTTACTTGTCCTGATTTATTAATATTTTCTTTCCCAATTTACAATGGCATATATGCAGGATAAATGAGCCCTAAAATTTTAAGAGGGATCAGAGTCTTACCCCTAGAGTCAACTATTAATTTGAGGCCTTCTGTAGCAAAATAGATAATTACATACATGAAGTTTTTTCATTGATTTTTTTACTACCCTGTCTCTATTACTTTCAACATCTCAGAAGTGCCTTTTCCCACATTTTAATTACTACATTTTTAATTTATTTTTAACAGCTTCATTGAGATATAATTCACAAACCATGCAACTCACTCATTTAAAGTGTACAATTCAATGACTTTCAGTATATTCACAGAATTGTTCATCTGTCACCACAATCAATTTAGAACATTTTCATTACCCGCAAAAGAAACCCATATCCTTTAGCCATTACCCTCAATCTCCCCAGCCTCTCAGCCCTAGACAACTACTAACCTATTTTCTGCTTTTTTATCCTATTCTGGATATTTTATATAAATGGAATCATACAGTAGGTAGTCCTTTGGGTCTGTCTTCTTTCACTTAGCATAATATTTTCAAGGTTCATCCACATTGTAGCATGTATCAGTACTTCATTTTTAAAATTGCCAAATAATATTCCAGTACATGGATATACCACTGTTCAAAGACATCTGGAGTTTTCCACCTTTTGGCTATCATGAATAATTCTGCTATGAACATTTGTGTGCAGTACAAGTTTTTGTGAGGACACATGTTTTCATTTTTGTTGTGTATATACCCAGGAGTAGAATTACTGGGTCAGATGGTAAGTCTCCTTAACATTTTAAGGAACTGCCAGACTGTTTTCCAAAACAGCTACACCATTCTGCTTTTTCCCAGCAACGTATGAGGGTTTCAATTTCTCCACATCCTCGTCAACACTTGTTAATATCTGTCTCTTAGAGGATAGCCTTCCTAAGGAGTATAAAGTGGTATCTCATTATAGTTTTTATTTGCATTTCTCTGATGGCTAATTATGTTGAGCATCTTTTCATATACTTATTAGTCATTTGTATATCTTCTTTGGAGAAATGTCTATTAAAATCTGTGTACCATTTTTAAAATTATATTATTTGTCTCTTTATAATTGAGTTGTAATCACTGTAAATTTTCTAGATACAAATTCCTGATCAGATATGATTTGCAAAAATTTTTTCCCATTTTGTGGGTTGTCTTAAACCATCACATTTTATCAGGCTGTTGTTTTCCCTCTACTTACTGATATTTGCCCATAGGAATGGCCTAGTAAGTCATTGTCATGATGGTTTTAACCAGATAAATGTCATCTTCTTCCCATCAGCTGTCACATTCACTCATCTGAACACCTGCCATGCACCAGTCTTAATCACCAGGGATGCAGCAGTCAGCGTGCAGTCTTATTCCTGCCTTCATGGCACTTACAATCTATAGTGGGAGGAAGACCTTAACGACCATTAAGAGATTATCTTACTGCTAAAAATGAACATCTAGATCGTTTACCTTTGCATTCAATTAGCTCCTTTTCTAATTCAGTGCCGGTGCCTCTTGCTGTTTATAGCTTTGATCTAACACATTCTCCCTTCTTTTAAAGGGCTTGGGTTTCTGTCTGGGGCAGGAACAATTTTAAGAACAGTTGCATGGATCAGAGAACATTTGAAAGTAAGAGTACAAGGTAAACTCTGCACAAGGACCAGAAGTTTTGTCAAGATTGGTATAAACACCAGAAGTTATTCAAAGAGCCTACGTATGGTGAATCAAAGAGGAAGTCTGCAGAGAATATGGAGAAAAAATACTTTCTAGCACAAGTGACAATAATAAGCCACATGTGCAGGACTCCACCTACAGAGTAGAGAAGGATTACTTTTTTTTATCCAATGAGGCATTATCTAATGAGGAAACTTGTGCTTGGTAATTCTGATCATCACTTTTTATGTTGGCTTTAGGTTACCCTTTGGTTCCATAAAATGTTGCAGTAAAAAGAGAGAAGCCAGGAGTTTGAGCACTGAGCAAGTTCAAATTGAATTCAAATTTTTCTTTTCTTCTAAGATGAATTTAAATAGGCTAGAAGCTTCTCTGATTTAGAAATGTGGCAACTACTTGGGGTTATACTGCATATAAATAGTATGTAAAGTAGATGACAATGACGGTGATGATGATGCTAATAATAATTCATTGCATCCCTCTAGTATTTAGATTTTCAAACATTTTCACATACACTTCCACCAGAACCTAATAAGAACCAAGCAATATTTCTAAAGAAGGCTTCATTATCCATGTTTCTCTAAACTTTTTGGTGACATAAAAATACATACAAGAAATGCACTATAGGTCATGGGTCTACAGCTTGATGAATCTTCACATATTGAACATTCCATGTAAAACAGCTCAAGGAACAGATTATTACTAGCATCTCACATGCCCCTCTTGATGCCCATTTAATCATTAATACCCCTAATATAACAGGTAACCACATTTCTGACTTCTAACACCATAAGTTAGTTTGGCCTGTTCTTAAACTACAAATAAATGAAATTATTCAGTATGTACTTTTTTGTGTTTGGTTTCCTTCACTCAGCATTGCATTTTTGAGATTTATTTTATCCTTAATTCTCATTGCTATATAACATACTATTGTGTGAATATGCTACAATTTATCCATTCTAGAGATATTTGGGTTGTTTCCAGTTCATGGCTTTTAACAAACAGTGTTACTGGGAACATTTTTTATGTTTTTTTTTTTTTTTTTGCTGGGTGTATGTCTAGGAGTAAAATCTCTAGGTCATGATATAGGGTATGTGCATGTTTTTAGATTTAGAATAAGCTTCCAAACAGTTATCAAAATTGGCTAATGCAACTTGACCTCCCACTAGCAATATATAATGAAATTTCGCACAAACACTTGGTATTTTCTGTATTGTTAAGTCTTTTTTGTGGGTGATTATTCACATTTTGAAAATGGAGACCCAGAGGCACTGTCACAGGAAAAGCCTAGAGCACCAGTCTACTGGCACAGTGTTAACACAGTGTTGTTTACACCGCACCAAATACTATGCCGTTGCTTCCTTGGCAGATAAGGCTTAGGCATCAGCAGCACAGGACATGACAAAAAATATCAAAATACGTATCAAGACTTCCGGTTTCAGCTTTGACATGTTTAGAGCTTGGAAGTTGTCATTTCCATCCTTACAACAAGAAAAAACAAGCTGAAAACTCAATGACTTATCTTGGATTCATTGGAGAACTGAGGTCTCAAGACAAACTGTTACCCTAAAATCTAGAGAGACAGGTGAATCTGGAGAATCTGAGCTGACATCTGCTTACCTAAAGCCAAAGTGACTGGAGCTGTAAACTGGTAGGTGCACTTACAGAGCGATTTTGATGAAGAGCCAGAGGCTGAGCGTGGAGCAGCATGAGAGTGAGAAACCCTGCCTCACCTGTCCCCTAACCCTGCCCCCACAACACACTGTCATCTGGCTCTCCAGGGGGAAGAAATTCAAGTCAGATGCATTCTTATTATGAGGTGGGACCAAATCTTCTCTTCAAATTCAACCCTAGATCCTAGGAAGGGAAGCTGGAGCATCCTGGTATAGTCAGCTTCTATCAGTTCTGCACTGCTCTGCACTTACTGACTCAGTACTGAGAAGAAAGACATTTGGCTAGAGAGAGAGTTTAACTGGAAGACTTCGGATCTGTAGAGGGAGCCCAAAGGACAAGGTAACAGTGCTAGAAGTGTGTCACAGCTTCTCCTCACTCAGGGCACCTTTCTAAAGCAGGTTTCTAATAAGCCTAGCCACGAAGAAAGGCAATTACAGGCACTGCTCCTACAATTTATAATGCAAATTGGATAGAACACAATAGATTAATTAGAGAACATACTTGGAATTTGCATTATGCAGACAGCAATTGGTATAATGTGATTGAGTTTAGGAACTAGCACCTTGGGAGCAGGAAAAAATGTCATTGGCAAGATGCATAAATGCACACCTTTCCAGTGTCTGAGTGGCTGCCTGCTCAGTTGGCCTCCAGTTCATTTTTCCCCTGGGACACAGATCCTTGGGAACTGTGGGTATGCTTAGGTAATGGAGAACAGAATTGGTAGGCAGGGCTCTATATTTATAGATCACAGAAGAGAACTAAGTTGTGGGCTAAATTAAGCTCTCTGAGTCACAATTCTCTTCTAGGTGTTCAGAGTCTTGGACTTCAGATGTATAATATTTTATATAATTTATAGGAATTCCAAAATCCCAGCATCCAGGGGCTTTACGAATAAATCAAGAACCAAAATGTATATCTGCCAGTGATCCAAGAAGGCAGCAGGGGTTAAGAGAAGTAGCCAGGGCCAACAGGAAGAGCAGCACCAATTTCAACGTACATTCTCCTCCTCCCCAACCTCCCAATGCCCTTTATCAAGGAAATGTGAGCACCCCTACAAGTGACTACAGAAAGCCTTTGCCCTTTTACAGTTCCTATAGGGCAGCATAAAAATTCTTAACTTTCTAAAAATAATTTAAAATTATATTTATAGAAGAGAAGAGAACGGACTCCAACATCTCTTCAGAAACATGTGCAATTGTGAAGTAGAAGGTCCCCTTAAGGTATCGAGGTCAAGCAAGCAAGGAGTGAAATGCACTTGTCTCATTGGCCATCATGTCTGTTACTAACTCAATGCTAGGCATCAAATTAGTGCAAAATAAAGCAAAACAAAACAAAACAAAACAAAAACAGGGCATACCCTGACCTGCTGTTTCCTCTGAGAGTTAGAGACACATTTGCTTACTCTTCGTGTGGGTCTTGGATGGAGATTTAGGAATGGTCATAAGTGGCTGGTGAAGCCATTGGTGTGGACGACCTCCAGAGTGCAGAAGAAATGATGACTGAGCACAGAGTCCTGGGCAGCACTGCCGTTTAAGGGGCAAAGGGATGAAGAGAAGCTCATAAAAGACATGCTAAAGGAGACGTCAGAAAGGAACGAGTAAAACCAGAAAAAATACATTATCTCAGAACTGATGGGAGGAGAGAGTTCCAAGAGGGGGGGGATGGGCCCATCAAATGCCACCAGGAGTTTGTATTAACCTGGAGTCCTCTCAGGAAGCAGATCCTGAAACACAGGCTTGCGCTCAGGTAGTTTACTGTGGGAGGTAACGCCAAGGAAAGAGGGAAACTATTATCAGATGAATTATCTCGCTGACCCCCACTGGACAAGTGCAGCTGGACCTCTCTGCGCCTTCTGAGAAGCTGTGAAGAATATACCTCTGAACTAATTGCCTGAGGGATGGGAAAGGGAAGAAATACTCCACCAGCTCCAGTCCTCCACTGCTCAAGGTTTGCCCCATATGGTAGGAAGTCCTTTGTATTTCCAGGTTTGTACAAGGTGGTTCCCAGAAGCTTGCTCTCAGAGAGTTAGAGAAATAAGGGAAGAAAATGAGAGATTCATGGGGTAGGTGAGGCAATGCTTTCCGAGGCTTTGAGTTTTTACCTGCATGGAACTGACGGCCACAGTAGCAATAAGGGCTTGTTCAGATGATGTAAGGCAAGAGGTGTCCAACGCAGAGGCAAAGTAAAAATCGGAACAATTTGTTAGAAAGTGGCAAATTAGCTTGAGCTATGCAGGAGCAGTTTCAGCTCCAATAACCTGGTAGTTTAGGACTTCACTAGTATAGCTGGATGCAGAGGCTCAATTAATATCTTCAGCTTCTTAAGTCTTCTCTCAGTTTTGCTTCCCTTTGTATTGGTTTCGTTCTCAGCAAGATCTCTCCAGAGTAGAAAAATGGCTTCAAGGAGTTTTAGATTATGTGGTATTTACAGGTCATACTCACAAGAATATGTACCTTCTCTCTTCCATCATTAATATCAGTCCCTTAAAAATAAGTGATTAGTCTCGTTAGGTCATATGCTCATTCGAGGTCCAATTGCTGTGCCCAAGGTGATGGGGTGTGCCTGTGCTGTGTGCCTCTGATGTGGCCTTTCAAGCAAGACTCCTTAATTAATAGACCTAACTGTAGGAGCCATGAAGGGGTAGCTGCAAAAGAGGAGAAGTTGGGGAGACTGCAGATAGAGCAGAAAAAAGCATAATACACTCCCTGTATGTAAAATATGGGAAGGAAAGTGTTCAGGGGATTGTTAATAGGGGGTCACTGAGTGACCTGACTCCTAGTCCCATCTCTGTTGCTTACAACTTGTGAGACACTGATCAAATTCCCTAATCTCTCTGAATCTCAGCTTCTAATCTAAAATGAAAGCAAGAACAGTTGATTTCTTTTTTTTTTAAATAGAGTTTTAGTTAATAATTCTCAATGTTAACAACCATATGAAAAGCATCCAGCTCCAAAATTCAGAACTGCCACAAACAGCATTCTTGTGGATGTTACAATCATTAGAACTCCTTTCTTTCTTTGAAACACATATTGAACTCACTGGTGAACTTGGCTTCAAAGCCGCCATAATCTCAGTCAATATTCTCAATCACAATCCTTCATCAGCATCAATTCACATACCCCATTTATGTATCAAACACAAGACAGTATCTACTATACAGCATTCATAGCATTGACAAGGGGTAATATAAGCATTATTTCACTTAATACATTTAACCAATTTAGTTGCCCAGAAATCAAACTCACTTTAAGTGTTTCTACAGATAAGGACGCCCCTTAAATGCAAGAAGCATTCAATACAGTATTTGCTTTCATTGCTCTTCGCAAACTCTCTCACCAAAGCCATGGGTCTGAGAGATACAACTGGACAGATTAAACAAATTAAACAGTGGTGTCTTTTGCACCACTGAGTCTCTGCATGTGCTCTCTGCTTTTTCTCACCTGTACAGGCTTTTATGCCAGCACCACCATCAATCCCACTAAAGGTTTTAAAAGTTACCTTCTGGTTCCATATCATAGTCTTGCATTCAGCGTTGGTATGACTCCTTTGGAATAAAGAGTGGTCAATAAAAATGGGACACCCCCTGTCAGAGATACAGCAAGTGCAGTTTGATATCATATACTTAACTGAAAAAGTATGTCGACAGAAGGAATTCTGTGGCAGAAAATTTACAACACCATCAAGTGCTTCTTCTGTAGAATTTGAAATAAGACTAACTTCAGAGGTTAAATGGAGGCTTTATGTTGTATTTTATGACATGAGGACAGACAACATTAAAAACAATATAAGCAAAAGCAAAATACTGTAGACTATGATTTCCAAAGAAGAGAATTTGCTGAGGGAAAAAGCATATGCTAGAGTTTAAATTAAAATAAGGAAGAAAGAATATAATTTTAACCGGTAAGTTCTATTTTGAACGTTAAAATAATTTACTTGAACGTCCAGAGATAAATTGTACCAGCAGAACACTCTGAAATCAATTATACTGTATTGGTTTGCCTATCTGCAAACAGCATTTCACTTTCAACCACTCTATTTCAACCCTTTCTGTAACAAAACTTCAACGTTCTTTTACTTCTATTTGTCTAAAGAATAACATCGAAAATGCTAATACATATACTTCACATTGAACACAATAATTCTGAAAATGTTAGTACGAAAGTATTCTTACAAAATGCTTACCAATAGTTTAGAAAACTCTGAATTTTCACCAGTCTATTCCAACCAGAACTGTAGTCTGTGTTTCCTAGCTAGAACCATTGGAACCAGGGTTGTGGCCAATGCCTACTCTAGGCCCCTGCCTGATCTTGCTATCGTGCCATCTCATCAGCAGACTCAGCAATGGGTAGTAGTCAGGGGAGGGGCAATCATAAGAGATAAGGATAGAAACATGTAATAAGAGACAACAGAGAGGGGAGTGGAGCATCCACGTGGTTCCCTCTCACTGAACAGTAACCCCCTCCTGGACTGCTTTTCCCTGATTAAAGAAAAGCTCTTTCTGCTACTTTGCTCTGGTAAGAAATGCAATTCCATCAAGACAGGCAACTTGTGTTCATTTCTCCTATGGTAGGTGCCTCATAGCTTAAGTCATTAACATTTCAAAATTTCCTATTTAGACAAACCAGCACTGAGTTATTTCCAACCTGTAAGCAGCTCAGAGTAAACCTTGATTCTCAGAATTCATTCATTCAACTTTTATTGAGTGCTGATTTTGTGCAAGGCTCAGGCAGGGATCCTTCAGGAATACAAAGATGAACAAGACATGATTCCTACCCTCAAGGAGTTTAGCATCTAGCTCAGGAGATGAAATATGTGCCAAATATGTAAACGTTGAATAACATAGATCAGAAAAAGGTAACAAACAAAAATTCCATAAAGAGACATAAAAAGAAAGCCTATTTAAGGTCATAAAAGGCAAAACAATTTTAGGTGTCATGGAGAATAGTAGAGATTGGGAAGGTCTCCTTTGTATAAGTGGCATTCCATGCATCTGATTTCTTGAAAAGATACTTGTTGGGTACCAACCATGTGCCAGGCACTGTGCTTGGCTTTTAGGCTGGATCTTGAGAGAGGCTATAAGTTTGGACCTGCAGCAAATGGGATTAGAGGTTTTGAGGTATAATAGTTGCTGGTATGCTGCTGCTAGCTTTTACTGGCTCATGAGAGCCAATTGTTAAATGTTCAGGAATTTTGCAAGCAGGTTGACCAACCCTTGATTGAAATCATCATTGTGGGAGTTTGCCATAGAAATCAGGAAACACTACAGTTCAGGGCGATGTGGTTCCCGCCCCCCCCAACCCCCGCCACCGCCCAGAGATATTTGTTAAATTTTTGCAGCCATGGATATGTTCCAGGAGGAAACATAAATGATAATTCACTAATTAGCCATGTGATTTCCAGCAAGTACATTGCTAGTCTATGGTTTTTCCTATCTGTAGGAAGTTTGATACTTAAGATTTTTCTTACTCTAACATCCTATTATCTGTAGTGGGGAGAGTGGAATGAAACCCAATGATGAAAGGGTTAATAAGGATCAGGGCATTTCTCCAGCCTGCCTGCTTCATGTTGAGCAGGTGCTCAGGGGAAGTGCTAATAAGAATTGATTTCCACGCTGTAATGAGGGGCTGGCTGCCAGAGTCAAGGCTCTCCATAGGAGTGCTGTTTTTCCTGCTATGAGGTTGTCTGAAGTGGAAGAATAGAGCCCTGAGCTGGAGAAATTGGGAGCCCTCCCTATATCTCTCCTCCTTGCTGGGTCTCTGTGGGACCCCAGGGCAAGTCATTTAACCTCTCAGTGCCTGTGGTCTTCACCTACAAATTAGGCTCCCTGTCTTTTCCTCCTGCCCCTGCGTGGATAATGTTTGGAGGATCTACACACCAAGCTCAGGTTGTCTATAGGTGTCAGTAAGCAAGTATCCTGAGAGTATAAAACACTGTTGTCTTAACTGCCCAGAAGGAGAAGAGGGCCTTGGAGATCTAGCTCACCCGTGTAACAGCATCAGATAGTCCAGTCTGAATGTTATCCAGATATAGAGATGATGGATGTGACTTTGGTCCCACTGACATGTCCTACTAGTTCATGTCAGGGGCGTTAATGGCCTCTTTTTTGAGCCTTTTTACTTAGATTTTCCTTTCACTGCTCAGTGAGCAAAAGCAGAGCAGTATGTGGAGGGATGTAGAGAGCTACAGAGAAGAATGAGTTTCCTTCCCTCTTCACTAACATGTGCTAGGAAATTTCAAGGGTAATTATTTTCTTGTTCAAGTCGTAACTTCCATTTCTTCATGAAGTTTCTAAGCAATACAAATGAATTCAGATTCCTTGGAATGGCCTTTGATTCCTTCACCAAAGCAACACTGTCTGCCACAGACGAGTACTCTGGGCGTTCATGAAACTGGCAAGTGTGACAGTCACAAAAGATTAGACTCGGAGTCAGCTTTGGGTCCACATATCAGATCTGCCATTTACTGAGTGATATGGGTCAGGGCACCTCCACCTTTCTGCGCTTGAATTTCTCATCAGTGAAGGGAGTTTGTATCAGTCCTGGCCTGTGTCCCTTTGTCCACGGATGCGTTTCTGACCTTCCCCTGCTCTCCTTCCTATTGGAAGGGTTCACCCCACAGGCGGCAGATTCCCAGGTGGTCAGATCAGCTGGTTTCTGCCTGGGTTTGGCTACAGGGAGGCACTGGCAGGAGGTGAGATGGTGGGTGGGAAGGAGAAGTGAGCAGGAGGCTACTCTGCCTCTCTCTTTCTCAAGCGCGTTCTCTAGAGTGGCTGAGTCTCTTTTGTGATTCTAACTGCTCCAGAGAGTGTGACCCTGGCCCCAGGCTCCTGCCATCTGATCTTCGCCCCTTTGTCCCTCACTGCGTTCCTGCTTTGGCCATTATTTGTGCTGCCTCAGTTTCCTGCTTTACATGTCCTTGGTTATAAATATTGGAAGCAGCTGGTTTCCCTGGCTAGATCCTAACTGATACAGAGTTGATGATATACTTGTTTTACAAGGATGTTGTGATATTTAAAGAAAATCCTATACAGTTCCTTATTAGAGAGTGCTCAATAAATGTCCATAGGATCCAATCTTTTATCAACCCTTCTTTCGCTTCCCAACATCACCATTTTTTTGTCCTTTGAAATTCTAAATATTCTTCAAATCTCAATGTAGATGCTACTTACTTCACGAAGTTTTGCTCATCCCTAACCAGATAGAATTTTTCTTGATTCTCTCTCATAGCACTTTGTGTACACATCTCTAACATAATTTAGTGTTTTCTGCCAAGTTGTTAATTATTTGTGAATTGGCCTTCTCCTGCTAATCTGTAAAGTTCTTGCTGTCTCTTTCATCTTTGTATCTCTCCCAAACCTCCAAAACAGAAAAGGTGCCTAAAAGTGTTTGCTAAACTGAATTGGAGTGCCTGTCATGTTACTTTTCTCTGCAACTTGATTCCCATAATCTGAGGGTCTATGGCAGACACTGGGACTGACTCTCCAAATCAAGTGTTAGGTGATATCTTGATCCAGGTCATAATAATAGAAGCTTCTTGAAGAGTGCAAGTGTCCCATACTTTCTTGGGCTTACTTTTGATGTCAGAATCCCATCAGACTTTTCATCTATCCTAAATTCAGTAGATGTTCTGTACTGAGGACATTTATATCAAAATGCATGGGTTCTGAGAAAGTGTTTGTTTTTGTAAATGAATAACAGAAAATCAGATGTTTGATTTGTGTTATGGTGTGGGATCCATGAGCATACAGATGAAACCATATATCTAGTGTCTAGAATTGTACTTGTCATATTATAGGTGCTCAATAAATATTTGTTGAATGCTTGAATATCTATGTGTTTTGGGTAAGATTTTAGAGAAAATTACGTTTGTAGTTTCCCTTCAGAAACCATTCTCTCGTGTGAATTTCAAATTGATTTTTCCTCTTTTTCTGTAGTCTTATTTATTATTTTATTTTTAATTTTAAAGGAAACTCACCCCTCAGGCTATCTCTTCTATTATCCTGTTTTTTTTCTTACTCAAATATGTTATCCATTGTTTGGTCTCTGAAAACGTGACATGGTTTATATTGTTTCTGAGATGTTAATGGTAGACAAGAGGGTAACAGAAGACTTCCATGCTGTGGAATGAAGACTCCTTCTTTTCTCTTCATGCTTTCCCACCCAGCTCTCCTTCCTACCTCTTCTCTAGTTCACTGTCCTCCCATCCTTGCTTCTTCTCTCTCCACCCTGCCCCTCCCAGCACCGCCACCTCAAACTACCCTGCAGTTGTGGACTAGGTGGAGGGAGCTGAGGCTGATTGATTAGGAAACCTTACAAATGAAAGGGGTCCTAGAGTTTAATCTCGTAAAAATCTCTTGAGTTACAGATTAGCAAGCTGAGGTCAAGGGTAAAGTGAACCCTTCAAGCTCACAAAAGAAGTTAGCAAAGGAGCCAGAATTTGGGGTTTCCTGATTCCCAATGGAATAGCCAGCAGTAACAATAATTTAGTATTGCCCATGGCAGGATCCCACTGCAGAATTGCCTCTCCAGTACTCTCTTGCCCCAGCCCTGGCACAACAGTTAATGAAATTCTTTGTGATAGTCTGGATTTGGTGGCCATTCTAGTTTTTCCTACTCTGACCCTTCTAGCTTTCAAAACCTGTCTCATCCTTATAGAGAAAATTCACCCTATGACTGAAGTGTTCTATTAGCTTAGGCAGTATTTTTCTTAACCTCTCCAAGCCTTAGACGGTTGAGCTAAATTTCCCTGGAGACACAGGCCAGGCTTCTGTCAGCTTGTTTCATCTTCCCTAGGGTCCCTGAGTCAGGGTTCCTACTACGGATTGTTCTTTTTCATTGAGCATCCTTGCCAAGATTTATGATACAGTAAAGAGAGAAAGAGCCACGTCAACTGTCCTGTGAAGGAAAATGAGATTCTGCTAAATTTAAGGAGACTTTAAATGAATAAAAAGATCAGCAGGTTAAATACTATGAAGTAGGATCATAGATTAATTTTAGAAAATACAGAAGTCATTCTAATTACAGGTACAACAGAGTAGAAAGCTGGATAAGTCCCATATAGTCCTTTTATAGGCCATGGCATAATTAAAGGACTATTCATTTTATAGATACAACTATGTCTTTGACATCGACACTGTGTACTGGGAAATCAACTTTGGGCCCTTAACCTGACACAGACTTATTCTTACCTAAAAAGAGCCAAGAATATTCAGGCCAGCACTAAATCTCTGAGAAAAATCATGAGCTTTGGAAAGGAAAGAGATTTCTCCATTTTAAAAACAAAATGCTCTAGGATGTTGGAGGGCATCAGTAACAGGACAAAGTAGCCCACCCCAGGTACAGTGGTGGTGGAGTCAAGCAATAAACTGGGAAGGTTTAGCCCCATTCTTTTTTTTTTTATTCTTAAAAACATTCCACTTAATAACAGATGTATAAAAAGGCGAATTATCGGTCTACTGAGATCATGCTTCTTATAGAGTTGGGGCGAGAGCTCACTATCCTCCCGATTCCTCAACTCCTCTCACTCAACTACATCTTTCATAATCACACCTGTAATTTTCATAGATCAGTTTCTCCTGGAGAAACTGATGGTTTCTCCATCAGTTGGTAAAGGTAGTAGTTTTTGGAGAGTTTAGATTTCTGTCAAGACTGCAGGATTGTTCTGAAGACTGAGCCCTCCACAAATTAGCCCTGACGACTTCCTAGTTCTAAGAGGTCTTGCAAACATCATTATCTTGGGGATTTGTAATGACATCTGCAGCCTTCCTTGAAACCTGGAATCACCTCTGATTTCCGTCTTTGTACATCTCTCATAAACAGTCAAATATCTTCCCGTCAAGAACTGATTATTACTGTTGGTCTATTTTCTTCTAAAAAAGGGAACTGTGTTCAGAAGCAGAATGGTGGTCCCTTTCCTTAGCCCCATTCTTATAGTATCCATCTATTCCACCCCACACTCCATTCTGTAATGTGGCCGATTGATGACATTTTCTCAATTTTGTAAAGTGTAACTTCAGGACTATCTCCCTACTTCTCTCCTTCCTTCCATGTTGCCAAATCCCAGGAAATTCTGGTACCATTACACATGGTCTTTACAAAATTTCAATCAGTGCACATGAAATAAAGTGCTGTCCTTTGAGCATTTTATACTTCCAGCTGGATATATTCTACCTGGACGTCTTCCCATAGATGTTCCACAGAACTCTCTTAACATCTGCCCTCCTTCTGGCTCACTCTTCCCAGTAGCTCAGCTCCTAACATTGGTGTCATCATTGACTCCTCATTCCTTGATTTTCATACCCAATCTGTCACCAAGTCCTGTGGGTTCTTCTTGGCACTATTTTTCATAAATCTTTTTCCTCCCCATTTCTATCAGCACAACTTGGTATTTATTCTCAGTTTCTTGACAGCACCACTAACTTTTAAAGTATGTTTTCCTCTCCTCTAGTATTTCCCTCCCATTCCATCCTACACATTTCTTCCATATTACACTTCTGATTCAGTCAACTGAAATTTATTAAACCTGTATTACATGTCAGGTGCTAAGTGAACAAAGATGAAAAGCTCATGGACCTTCACCTCAAGAAGTTCAGGCTAGGGTGAGACAGAGACACAGGGACAGTGAGGGGTAATGGTGAAGAGTGTAGTCACAGGGACTTGATTCCAAACTGGCTCTAACTCTTTTGAGCCATGTGGCTCGGGGTAATCTAGGTGTTTCATGCCTGCAAAATAGGGATAATGATACCACCTACCTCTTAAGTTTATGACAAGGATGGAATGAGATAATCCATGGAAGCACTTACAGTTGTTATTGACACGTAATAAACAATAAATAATAGCCATTATTATAAAGCAATGCCCCATTATTATACAACAAGCTGTCTGTGGTTAAGAACCATTTTTTTTTTATTTTTTTATTTCCAGTACATCGTGAGCTGATTTATGGCCCTACTTTGCATGACTTGTATGAAGTTCACACAACATACAACTCAACATTTGAGTTTGACAACATGCAGACTGGTCTACAACCTGTTCAATGAGAAGTCCATTGCTTGGATACCTGTATGTCAGGGCAGTGTACACTGTGGACCCAGAACACACAGTTCATGGGCCAGAACCAATCCCTGGACCACAGGGATTGAGTAGCACTGTGATAAAGTAGAGCTTTAATTATTTTTACCTTTTTGCTCATAAGTGGTTCCCCATGAGCTATGCAAAATTCTTAATTTGACAGTTAGGAACCCCCCAGACCACATCCTACCTTTCAAACCTCATGTCTCATGACTCCCTTTTGCAAACTTGAGGCTTCTAGTCTAGTGGCTTTCACAAGGTTTCAGGGACAAGGTATAGAAAAGGGGGTAGAGGATAATTCACTCTATTTCATCTTCTTTGAAGGCTTCTGACTATTTGAAATTGTCTTTTTTATCATCTGTCTTTATTCAAGAATCCAGTCTGATCTTATTGGTTACTATATTCCTGATGCCCAGAAGAGTATTTGGCGTATAATAGTGTTGAATAAATATACATTGGATGAATAAGTGAATAATGAAAAGATTCTGATGTAAACGGATTTAAAATCCAACCTACTAGACACATTACTCAACTGTTAACACTTTAAAATTTGGAATTCCTTACTTTTAGCAAGAAGCAGTTCTTGCTTCTCTTTTCACCTAGAATGACATCTTCTTCCTATCTACCTTCCTTGTCATTGAAGTTTTGGTTACTGTTAATCCACTAAAACTCAACTGAGTGACTTCCTCCAACACAGCCTCCAAGAAGCCTTCTTCTGACTTGCCATTCTACTGTATGTTATCTCTATTACAGCACTTCCTAACTGCTGTTGTTTTTTATTTTTTATGTTGTAGGCCCTTCACTAAATTACAAGATCACAGGAGACAAGAGTCTGGCATGATTCACATTTTCATTTTCAAAAGTGTTCAACACAGTATCAAACAGGTAGTGGGAATCTAATGCTGAATTATGTGGATTATATCTGAATTCTTCAGAATCTGTTTCTTTCAAGAAATAGTTCAAGTTTTGCCTCCTTCATAGAACCTTTCATGATTATTCCTACCTATGCCAGTATATCTGTCCTATAAATCCTTATAGCCTTTTTGACTTTTATTCTTTAACTAGCATTTTCAAATTTCATTCACGATTTTCTTTCTTTAACAAATGTTTGTTTTGCTATTGTGTTCAAGGGATTGTTACAGATATCAGGTCAGGTAACAAAGAATAAGAAAACCCCTGCCTTCAATAACTGTACAATAAAGTTTCCACTATGCAGTTTCTAGTAATGTGTGTGTATGCACTTGCGTGTTACTGTTCTTGTTGTTTTCCTCAACTTGAATACATACACACATACACACATCCTGAGATCTTGAGGGCAGGGATAATTGTGAACCTTCTACAAAACATAGCTTAGCCTGCAGGGCCTAGCAAATACTCAGTACAAATGGGATTAGTTGGTGTTCCACACACATAGACTGGTATATCCACATGGCACAAGCTTATTATCTCTTATTAGAAGGTAATTATCTGTCTTTTGTAGTGAAATGTGATAACCATGTGACATGGATACTATGACCCACTAATGCAGGTGAGGTCTGACAATGTTGATATCTTCACCTGTAGAGAAAACCAGTAATAACACATGCTCCATAGACTACTTAAATCTGGTGCCTCAAGAAATAATTAGATGCAAATAGAATGTGATAGGAAACATTTACCAGTCAGGTACAGTAAAAACTTTCTTAATTTGAAATGCAAAGGACCAGAAAAATGAGCTCTGAATTAATTGGGTTTGGATTATCTGATATTTTTATTAAGGGCATTTAGTCATTTAGGCAATAACAGCTGCTGTTTGAATTTCTTAGTGTTGGCTCTCTGAGGTTTTACTGTCAAGGCATGATTTCTTGTGGTGGTAATGTAATGAATGCATTTGACTATTAACCTTTGCAGTTGGACATGTCTAGCAATGTGACGAGATATTCACCAGCCCACCCAAGTTTCCATCTATAAGGTCTTTGATTTCATTCCTATTTTTACTGACAGCCACTATCCATGACCCCCTCCAAAATAATTCTGTCCTCTCTGATAGCAGAGAGAATTGATGGGTGCCTTCTAAGCAACTAGAAGGAAAGGCCATCTGATTGTCTGCTGCTCTACTTCAAGTCATCTGAGTGTTTAATTGCACTGCTGATCTATCTCTTTATTTGCATGATAAATATTGTAGAAATCCATCCACTAGAAAGTGTGATGGAATAATAAGTCCCTGATCAAGGTGGAAAGTTCTTTGGGACTATTCTAAATCATTTTTGAAAGGCAATGCTCATAATACACAAGTCAATGTTACCTGTGATGTTCTCTAAGTAGACAAAACAGGAAAACCCATTAGAATATATTCATGAGTCATTCTAAATTTGAAAACTTTGCTTTTTTTTTTTTGTAATTTTTATTTATTTTTTTTCCCCCAAAGCCCCAGTAGATAGTTGTATGTCATAGCTGCACATCCTTCTAGTTGCTGTATGTGGGACACGGCCTCAGCATGGCCGGAGAAGCGGTGCATAGGTGCGCGCCTGGGATCCGAACCCGGGCCGCCAGCAGTGGAGCGCACGCACTTAACCGCTAAGCCATGGGGCTGGCCCTGAAAACTTTGCTTTGATGATTTTGTTAGGCGAGGAGAAGCGACAGCTCACTGGCAGAAATTAAGATTTGCTTATTCTGCTTAGCTAAATCTATCAACAGCCTACAATTTAGTAAGAAAGACAAGATAACTACACACAAAAGGTGACAACACCTAAGTGGACCCAGAGCGATATACTATAAGTTCGAGCTAATGATAGAGACAATGCTTGTCAGATTTAGGGAAGGGATCCTGATTACATGTGAGAACAAACCTCACAGGATTGAACCAAAGTTGAAATAATGTTGAAAGTGCTACAGTGCTATATAGTTGAAAATGCACCTATATAATGGGTGCCAAATACAAGTTTACTGCACCGCTGATAGGCTCTCCTAATGTGTCAAGGCCAGTTTAATTATTAATGGCAGTTTTCCTTTTTGCTTGTTGATATCCACCTACTTGTATCACCGGCAACACTTCTCCGGTTCTTCATTTAAGTTACCGCAGAGCCTCCTAGTCTTTCAAAGCTGGGAGGGATTCTACGGCGCAGTCCTGTCATTGTGCAAATGTGGAGATGAGTGACTTGACCTCCGTCCCAGAGTCAGAGGGGTGATCTACTAGATCAGAGTCCTGGTCCCTTGACTCCCTCCCAGTCATAACTCCTGGGTTCTCTTTTATCTTTCTCCATCACCATTGTCTCATTCAGCTTTACAAAAGAGAGGCATCTGTACATGTTCTGGACGGAGCTGAAAGCAAAGTACACTCCTTTCCCATTTTAGACAATGCTTTTTGTTTTTGTTCTGGTATTTTTAACCTTTCTTTTGTCCGTTTTTTTTAATTAATAGACTTTATTTTTTAGAGCAGTTTTAGGTTACAGCAAAATTGGGGGGAAGGTACAGAGATTTCCCATATATCCCCTGCCCCTACATGTGCACAGTCTCCTTCATTATCAACATCTTGCACCATAGTGGTGCATTTGCTATAAATGATGGACCGACATTGACACGTCATTATCACTCAAAGTCCATAGTTTACATTAAGGTTCACTCTTGGTGTTGTACATTCTATGTGTTTGGATAAATGTATAATGGCATGTGTTTGCCTTTATAGTATCATACAGAGTAGTTTCACTGCCCTAAAAATCCTCTGTGCTTTGGCTACTCATATCTCCCTCCTAACCTCTGATCGTTTTATTGTCGCCATATTTTGTCTTCTCTTTTCTTTTGCTTTCTTTTTTCCTCCTTTTTGCAGAAGCTCTATTTGTGGAATAGATGAACATAAATACTCAGGGTAATTTGTATTAGCCTTGTGTTCAATGAGTAAATGAATGGATATATTGTCATTATCCTTTAGACTCACGTATGTACTAATTACCGAAAATACATTTTTGGCTCACAAGGAAGACTGGATTTACAGGCTTCCCTTTAAAGTGGGCCGACTTCAGACTAATGACCTTGAGATGAAGGTCTCTGTAACTCAAACCCATTGAGCCATCCAAATCCGGTCTTCTTTAATAGGTACAAATTATATCATTTATGGGATCTGGAGAGATCATTCAACTGACCTGGCTCCATCCCTGGAATGAGTTAGAATTTTCTTCCTCTTTGAGAATTTCTAATCAGTTCAAGCTTTCTTCTTTTAAAATGTTAGATGGCACTACTTAAAAAAATAGTTTTGGATCCCATAGTTTTGGGGTAGGAAGTTACGTTAGCTACCCAAGGACAAATGCAGTCTTCTGGCATCATCAATGGCCAACTCGAAGGGCTTATCTGAGTCTTGTCTCTGAACAACTTTCCCAAAGCAGTATTTTGAAGAACTTGGTATAATACGCTCAGAGTGCTATGAAACAATGTTTTTTTAATAAGGTCTTAGAATTCTAGGGGAAAAGTGCTCACTAAGTATATTGAAGATTTCCTTGAATTGAAAACTTCAGAAAATGGTTTTGAGTTATAATTGCCTTGGGTAGTAGAAGATTGTGCAATGAGAAGAATAAAAAATGAGAAGTCTAAGGTAAGAGAAAGGCAGGCATCTAGTCTGTTCGGGCTGCTACAACAAAAACTCCATAGACTGGGTGGCTTATAAACAACAGAAATTTATTTCTCATAGTTCTGGAGGCTAGGAAGTCTAAGACCAAGCTGCCAGCAGATTTGGTGTCTGGTCAGCGCCCGCTTCCTGGTTCTTAGCCATCTTCTCGCTGTGCTCTCAGGAGTGTCTTTTATAAGGGCACTAATCTCATTCCTCAGGGTTCCACCCTTAAGACCGAAGCACTTCCCAAAGACCCCACCTCCTAATACCATCACACTGGGGAATATGTTTTAACATGTGAATTTTTGGGGGACACAGATATTTAGTCTATAGTAGCAAGATAGGAGATCAATGTCAGAGAAGGGGCTTGAATACATTTATAATTTACATAGTGTTTGTATGCTGTCACTGTAAACACTTTACCGACACTAATTATCTAACTTTTATCATAGCACTATATGGTAGGTTATTACATTAGCCCTATTTTACAGATGAAGAAATTGAGACACAGGTTATCTAACTGCCAAGGGTTACTCAACAGGGAAGTGGTAGAGGTAGGTTTGAACCCAGATAGGTAGGCTGCAGAGACCAGGTAACACTCAGCCCTGCTCCCCTGCGCTCACGGAGCCACGTTATAAAGCCAGAAGCCAGGACCGAAGACCAAGTATTTGGTGACTTGATTAGAGGATAGTTCAGAACTGCAGTACTGGCCCAGTGAGCCTTCAGGGGAAGGATGGGGTAGGCAGGGAGGAAACTGTAACTTCAGGGACAGGGAGGCAGTAAGCCGAGCAGCTGGGCAGGCATCTTAGGAGCACAAATGCAGGCACTCAAGCCAGAGAGCATTCATGCAGAAGCTGTTGGAAGACCCAGTGTCCACTCGAACAGTCCAGGGTTTATTGGGAGTCTGGACAGCAGGCTTGAGCACACTACTGAAGAGATATTTTTATTGTAAGTACAAGTATCCTCATCGCCAGGAAAGCTCCTTGCTACCTCCTATTGGTGTAGAATGGACCCACAAGACAGGGGCAGCTCAGATCTCAGAGAACAGAGTAGGTAGTTGGGTCCTTGGTGGGAAGAAGTACGGGATTGCAAGGTCCTGACAATTAATTTAGAAATCAGGACAATGACACAACTGTTACTTGGCTGTGGCTTTCCCAATGGGTATTTCATATCTACTTCTCTCGCTATCTGTTTGTCTGTCTCTCCCAGTTTAGGAAAAGTCACCATATACAGAATATGGATTTCTGGAGGCCTTTTTCCAGGATGAAAGGCCTCTGAAGTTATGATGCTCTGGTTCTCAGGATTGCCTCTCATCCTCCAGAGAACATTCTGTTCATGTCAAGAGCTTCTATCATCTACTACTCCAAAGAAATACGACAGTGTGTCAGACCATCCCTCAGGGATTCCTGCCAACCCATGGGTTATTTTCCAAATACTCCTGTGCCCCACAGAGACATTTCATACTTTCAGACTCTAGTTCTGCCAAGCCTGTCAGTTGCTGGGAATTTTTGTGTGTCTGATCAAGGAAATCTTTTACTTCCATCCTGATCTCTCAACTCATTTGCTTTGCCCAGAGCAGTGAGGTATAGAAATGGCTGCAAAGAGAGCCTGCTTTTCCCTGATGTTATCGGTATCTCTCAGTCACGACCTTGCCCACTCAGAGGAGCTGCTCTCAATGGGCACCAAGCAAGCATTTCTTTCCCCTGGATTCCTTTAGTCATGCTACATGGCATTTAGACACACTACATGACTCATGGGCAGAGCCACCAGTGTGGATTCAGGTGTATGACAGACAGCTACCAACAATGAGCTCTCCAACCATCAGTCAAGGAAGCACTCATCCCTTACCTGATTGTCTCATTTGGCTTGGGTTGTACCATATTGCTGTGCAGCAAATGTAGCTGAGCTGACTTTGTTTCCAAATATATTGACCTAGTAAGCAAAATTCCTGAGTGATCATGTTACGTGTCTGTGCAAAATACAGGATAAACCCTTGCAGTATCTTGGTTTTCCTATCTGTGAAACAGGATCAGTTCATGTTAAACAGGAATCCTATATACTACATTAGACTGTCCTTATACTGTGTTGCTATGTTTCTTTGAAACTCTGCTAAAAATTAGAGAACATGTATTTCCCAAACAATTCATGTTACTATAGATCTCTTAGAGTCAAGATCCAAAGAAATATTCCCAAGGCTTGTCATAGGCTAAGTTTGACAGAATTATGAAATAAGAAGTATGCTTGAGGGCCGGCCCCGTGGCTTAGCGGTTAAGTGCGCACACTCCGCAGCTGACCGCCTGGGGTTCGGATCCTGGGCGCGCACCGACGCACCGCTTCTCTGGCCATGCTGAGGCCGTGTCCCACATACAGCAACTAGAAGGATGTGCAATTATGACATACAACTATCTACCAGGGCTTTGGGGGAAAAAAATAAAAAAATAAATAAAAATTAAAAAAAAAAAAGAAATATTTCCATACTTAGTAAAAAAAAAAAAAAAGAAGTATGCTTGAAAAATCATTTATTTGGTTAATACAAAAATGTAGCCTGAGATCCAGCACATTCTTCAGGTAATCTATTGCAAGTCCTTTGAACGGTGCAACTTAGCATTTTAGCCACTTCTTGCCTTCTTCAGAGTTCCACACTGTCTACAGCATGAAGAAATGGGTCTGCATTCAGAAATATGCCAACCACACAAAAATGTAGGGCACTGTTCTTAAATTGGACAGAGTTTAACCTTTCAGAAATTTGTGATAACAATTAAGCTTCAAAGAGGAAGAAAGTGTTAGGAGTGCTAGTTCAGAAAATGAGAACAATTAGGCAAAGTAATAGTTTGCCCACTCAAAAAATTCTTCAACATTGCATTTCTCTCCCCTTGTATCCCCTTTTTAAACACGAAGTACTATCTGAATGCATCTGACTGGAGGGGACCCTAACAACAAAGCATGCAACAGCTGACGCTGTCTTAACCCCACTGAATCGTCACTAATGTTAATCTAAACTCCTCAGATCAAAGTGAACTCTTGCCCACCAAACCAGCAGTTCTCAAAATGAGTTCTCGAGACCAACAGCATGAGCATCAGCTGGGCTCCACACTAGACCTGCAGACTCAGAAACTCTGAGGGTGGGGCCCAGCAATCTGTGTTTAATAAGTCCTCCAGGTGATTCTGATGCACCTCAACTTTGAGAATAAATTAATTTTAGCTGCAGATTGGAATCTTCATTTTTTTTTTTTTTAAAGGAGATTTTACTCCCAGAGTAATTTGTCCAGAGCAAGGCTTCAGGGATTTTAAGAGCTCCCCAGAGGAGTTTAAGGTGCAGCCAGGGTTGAGACCAGTTGAAAGTCTTGCCAGTAAAAATTTGAGAAGCTTCTCAAACTGTAATGTGCATGAAACCTCCCTGCGGATTCTGCTAAAATGCAGATACAAATTGATGGGGCTGCGATGGGGCCCCAGATCCTGCATTTCTAAGGAGCTTCCCAGTGATGCCCATTCTGCTGGTGAAGGGACCACAGTCTGAATCTCAGGCCTAAAGACACACTGACCTTTGGCTACTCCACCATGGATGCTCAAGGCTGGTAGAGGCCAACTCCTTGCTGCTTTTACCAATTGAGAGTCAGCTGTGTTAGTCCCCAAACAGGCCACTCTGTTTACAACAGGTGTAACTTTTAATTTAATTAAATATTTTAAAAGCCAATAAAATACTAATGTGAAAAGAAAGGTGTTTTCCCCTTCTACGTTACTCTGAAAAAGAACTTGAGAACTTTTGAAAATCTCAATAAAGGCAAATTATCCTAGGGAAAAAAAATTGTTCAACTAATTGTCGTCAAAATCTAGATAGACTCTGCACTCAGAATGCTTTGTCAGTGACTTAAAAATTCTTGCTCACTTTAAAGAAACTGAGCTGTAAATACCAAGGGAGTGGCTTATGCAATACAGGAGACATAAAATTCTAATAGAAGACTGACACTCAAACGTATTCCTATAGCAAAAGTTTTGCAGATAAATCAACATTTACCTGTTCCAGTTAAAATAAAATATTTAATAACTGTGTGTATCATTTTAATGATTTCCTGCTTTAATGAACTTTGATTGACTACCAGTTTTGTTTGTGACAAGTAAAGAGGCTGTACTGTAATTTTGTTTTATAAGAGCATTACTAATAACTATATTGTATGGCACATTAGCTGCATACCAGGCACTATGAAAAGTGTTTAGTGCTTATTTTAGTTAATCCTCACAAGAGTCCCAGGAAATAGCATTAATATTCTCATCTTAGAGCTGAGGAATGCAGTATGGTTTCTTCTGTCTCACATTTTGCTGGCATTCTAACTTCAAACACAGACTAAGAAATATGAGATTCCTTATAGTCTAGTAAATTTGAGACAAAAGTTAGAAACATTCAAGATACATTGAACAACAAGTGCATAATTATTACCTGATATGGGACTAAATCTACTTTTAGGTGAGACACTGTTAGTGTTCTGAACTCACAAAGTGGCATGTAGTTACCAAAAGTGGGAGGCAAAAGGTAACACCTCCTCATAATCTGGCCCTAACCTAGCTTTCAAGTTTCATCACCACCTCCAACCCCAATACACACACACACACACACACGCATACACGCGCACACACACACAGAGGTCTGGGTGCAGTGGACTCTTGACATTCCCCAAGTACTTGTTTATTGTCATGACATCTCTCATGCCATTTCCTTTGCCTGATATGCCCTTTCACCTCTTCTCTCAATAAACTTTGATTTATCTTTAAGATTGGGTAGTTCCTCCTCTAGGAACACTTAACCAAATGAGTCACTGTCTCTGGTGACTGTGTGTGTAGACAACTAGTTAGTTAATAAAATCTCTAGGTGAGAAGGATGAATTTGGCAGAATGAGTTCATACAACACATTCTTGGTAAGTGCCTGCTCCACCAGCCATAACCATGGATGACATGGCGCTGCCTTAGTGGGACTTACATGTATTTGTCTCCATGTTCCACTTTCCTGCTGCCTTGCCTGCACTTCCTGAGTTTTTCATTCTTAGCTCATGGCTTCAGTTTTAGCTACTATCCTTTTGGACTCTCAAGTTCTCTGTTTAATTTCCCAAGATCAGCCTTGGTCACTCATACACCAGTCTACACTTTAGGAAATGATTGCACCCAACATATTGTTTGATTGTAAAAAAAATCTTGCATTCTCATGATTTTTATCTCTTCTCAGCCCTAAATTATTCCAGATAAGAGTAGCCTCTTCTTTTGTTGCCCCTAAAACAGTTTATCATGCTTCTTTCAGACTTACAGTTGTGTATATGACAACCTCTCTTTATTGTGCCCTTTGAGGGCAAAAACTGTCGTATGTATCTTTGTTTTCCTATTTTTTATTATTGAAAAATATACGTAATATAAAATTCACCATTTGAACCTTTTTTTTTTTTTTAATTTATTTTTGTGAGGAGATCAGCCCTGTGCTAACATCTGCCAATCCTCCTCCTTTTTTGCTGAGGAAGACTGGCCCTGGGCTAACATCTGTGCCCATCTTCCTCCACTTTATATGGGACGCCGCCACAGCATGGCTTGACAAGCAGTGTGTCAGTGCGTGCCCAGGATCCGAACCGGCGTACCCTGGGCCACCGCAGTGGAACGCATGCACTTAACTGCTTGCGTCACCTGGCCGGCCCCACCATTTGAACCATTTTTAAACATACAATTCTGTGGCATTAAGAACATTCACAATTTTGTGCAACCATCGTCACCGTGCATCTCCAGAACTTTATCATCATCCCAAACCCAAATTCCACACCCATTGGACAATGATGTCTCATTCTCCCCTTCTCCCAACCTGTGTTAACCTCTATTCTATTTTTTGTCTCTATGAATTTGCCTGTTCTAGGCACCTCATATGGAATAATACAATATTTGTCCTTTTGTATCTGGCTTATTCCACTTAATGTTTTCAAGGGTCATCCATATGGTAGCATGTATTAACATTTCATTCCTTTTTAACTCTGAATAATGTTCCATTGCATGGATATACCACATTTTGTTTGTCCATTCTTTCGTTGAGGAACATTTGGGTTGTTTCCACCTTTTGGCTGTTGTGCATAGTGCTACTATGAACATTGGTGTACAAATATTTGTTCCAGTCCTTGCTTTTAATTCTTTTGGGTCTCATTTTGTTTTTAAACTAGTGCCTAGCACAATGCTTAGTTCAATAATTACTAAATAAATGAAGGACTGATTTATTGAATAAGTGATAGGTAATATCTTTAAAAGTTTTGTATTATTGCTATTTTTTCCAAATTCCCATTGCTCCCCACACTTTCCTTTTCCTTTTTCTTACTTCAAACCACCAACAAAAAGAAAACAAAACATTGAAAATTTACATTTATTTTTAATATAAATGTTATATTGTTCTGACCTAAAATTTTCCAGAAATTTAAAATTTCTAGTTGGGATGAGATGGAAGATTCCTTGGACCAGAGCTTTTCTGGAAGATGATTGTCCAGAATGACTCAAACAAGGAGTCAGAGAATGAATGGAAGCTGTATCCCAACCAGAGGTCCAAACTTCTAGAAGCCAAGTCAGTTGTTAGTTTCCATTTGCCTAGGCCATACCAATAAAGCCAAGGAGACTAAGAGCCAGACATTTGTAACAACAGGGTACTGAGCAAGAGACAACTATGAGGGAGAGCAAGAGCGTCCAAATCAACTGCAGTGAAAGGCGCCATGTAGCTGGGTGTCGGGTCTGGCCAAGCATAGCCTTGGGGTGCTTTAGAGAGTTCCATTAAAGGCCCTATGCTTGCTTTTCTGATTACATCATCCTACTGTGCAATCAGAGGATCTGAGAGAAAAAGATAAGATGGTAGGACAGATAGGGATTTGAGGTCTTTTAAAGCAGTGGTTCTTTACCAAGGCCATTATTTTCCTCCTTGCCCCCAGGGGATACTTGGCAATGTCTACAAACCTGGAGATATTTTTGGTTGTTACAACCGGGTAGGGGGTTGCTAATAACATCTAGTGGGTGGAGGCCCGGGATGCTACTAAATATCCTCTAGTGCACAGGGTGGCCCTCCACAATAAAGAATCATCCAGCCCAAAATGTGAATAATGCCAAGGTTGAGAAACCTGTTCTAGAACAACCCCTTCACTTTACAGAAAGGTAAAGTGACTTATGCATAGCACCATTGCCAGTTAAAACTACAGCTGGAATATCTTGACCTCAAGCCTAGTGTTTTTCTTACTTGTCTTCCCAGTGTGGGTTTTGTAGCTTGATGATTATTTCCAAAGTGCTTACATGAACTTGAATAAAGTGTGCTGTTTTAAAAAGAAAAGGAACTCCGGATATAGCGTTTCCTCTGCTGAATCTATAAACTATACAACCCAATAATTGCTTTCTCCTCTACTTCCATTGGAAGTATTCTTAGGAATAATAAGTTGATACTTGCTAAGTGCTTTGAGCTCCTTTCGAAAGAGGTGCTAAAAACTTCTCTAAATTATTTTTATCACCGCTATAAAATTTAAAAGCAAAGTATCATTCCTTGTCAAAAGCAGGCCTTACCTTGAGTTTCTTAAATTATAACCTCTGATTAGCTATTGAAACTCCCTAATCACAGGCTGACATTGTGTTATCCTGGGAATCATACCAGTTAAATCTATGAAATAATTGATTGCAGCCTGACAAGACTGTGAACTCTTGTAGTTTGGAACAGAGCTTCAAAATACTGTAAAAGATTTGTTGCTTAAGCTTTCCTTGTTTCAAATATGAGGTCAATGCTGTGGCTTTATCTATTGATTAATATCGTCAATTTGATTTATTAACTTTCTAATTATGAGACGGCTTTCTAAGGATTTATCATTCTTCATGAAAAACCATCATATAGGAAGGAACCTTGAGGAGTCCTCGTGGTTTCTATGCTTGCCTTCAAGGAGGACCACAACCTGATGAATTCCATCTACCACCACCATCACTCCTTCATGAAAATTCTCCCACTTTCCTTCGATGATCAAATTTAAGCTAATTTTTGAGTGACCTCCATCATAAGAGTTTAATATTCTCTCTAAATAGAGGAAGTGAGGAGCAAACAGAAGAACTGACTCATCTTGGAATTTAGTAAGAATGGACCACAGATGACCTGTGTCCTAACCCCTGGTCCAAGAGAGACTGTACAACTAATAGGGGTTCAATTGAAAGACATGTGCATGCTCAGGCAAGTTGATCTTAGGGGTCTCTGAGGAAAAATGGTCAACAAGGCCATCTTACCTCTGTTAACTGTAAAGTGCACAGATCATTACCAGAGAGGGATTGTTCCTTCATCTTAAAGTCCCTCGGACCTGCTTAGCTAAAGTTGCACCTCAGTGTGCTCCAGCAACAGCTACAGATTTTCCACTTGTTAGACCAGCAGGAGCAGCAATTGGGTGGGAAGGTTGGCACCCAGGGGAATTTTGGAAGCTGCATTTGCACAGCAAGTGTGAGGTTTTCTTTAGATTGTATGCTTGTCAGGGAATGGCTTGGGAAGGCCAGCGGTGATCATGGAGGGGCTAAGCACCCCAAATTGCCTCTTAGTTCGGCTACTGTGGTTCACATGTTTGAATTTGCAATTGAGATCTCCTAAAATGTGAGCGGGAGCAGAGAGCTGGCAGCAAGGCCAGAGGGGTGGGATATTAGAAGCTTTTCTCATTACAGGTTGTTCTAAACTGTAGATGATTGATCCAGGGATGACTTATAATTCTCTGAGTGTTTGAGATCTCTTGTGTTGCATTTTTTCCTTCCTCCCAAATCCTCAACTTGGACATTCCTCACGATTCTGGCTTTCTATTGCCCTCTGCTCCATTTTCCTTGTGCTCACCCTCGGAGATGTCATTCATTAGGCTACAGAATCTCAGATCAGGTGATCCCAAACCTGTGTCCTTAGTCTTGCCCACTTACACAGCCCCAGCTGCTTACTGGGCACAGCCACCTGCATGTTCTCTTGGCATCTTAAGCTCAATGTGTCTGAAGCCACACTCAACTGTTTACTCCCTAAATCATTCCCTTTTCTGGCTTTTCCTATTTTTCCCCCAATGAGGTCTCTATCTTCCCAATCTCTCCCCTCTGAAGCTTGGGACGTCTTGTGTTCTCTCATTTTCTTGGCTCCTCAAATCTAGTTTTATTGACTCTTTCCTTTCTGAATCTATCAATCTGATCTTTTTCTACTTCCTTTCTGATTATGGGCCTCATCACTTGATACTATATAGGACTACAGCTTCTGTGCCTGCTGGTCTCAGGCTCTTTCCTGTTATCCAGTCTACCTGATAGCCATGAAAAGGTTCCTAAAATGCCACTTTGGAGGTATTTTTTTTCTAGTAAATTTTCAAGGGATATTTATTAAGTGTCCCCTACATGCTACCAGGCACCTTGTTATGTGCTTGTCATGGAATGATAAACAAAAGAGGCATTGTCTCTACTCTCATGGATTTTAGTGTAAGGAAGAGGCAGATAATTAAAAGTAAGAAAAAAAAGTAAATTTACCATTAATAATTTTAACTTACTGGGTGCTATCAAAAACAAAACAAAACAGTATAATAGAGAATAACTGGGACCAAAGGTGGTGACATCTAAGGAGACACCTAAGAATTGAGAAGAGCCCAGTATGATCTGTGGCTCCATTTTTTTTTTTCTATAAAATTGAGTTGAAATTTCTTTTCTAAAATCGAGTCATTATTTTTCAGACTTTTTCATTGCTCCCTTTATAAACCCCATATGCCAATCCAAATAGCCCATATGTTATTATTGAATTCTGCTCTGTGCATTCCCTTCTATATCTTTGTCAAGCACTTTTCTTTGTGGATCCCTTCCCTCTCCCCATCTCTTTCTAGAAAAATCATGTCTATTTTTTAATGGAGAGCCAAGACATACCTTCTTCATGAAGCATTCATCAGTCTTCTTAGCTGGAAATCATCTATTAATTCTCAACTGCTGTTGAATAATAATATAGTAACAATATTACTAAGAAATTATTATTATTATCGCATCTCCCACTTAGTGCTTACATTACACTCTAGTACACAGTAATTATTTGAGTGCATGCTTTGCATTCAAACAAACTAGCTCATACTTCTTCGTCCCCTGAGATTGTCCAACACAGTCCCTTGATCTATGTAAGCATCCAATGATCATTTTTTAAATTAATAAACAAGCCATCTTTAAAAAGGATACCAAAAGAATCACATCCAGTGACTAGCACAGGAAAGGAATGTGTTCTACTCTCCTCTGGGTTCCTAGCACTTTGCACATTGTCCAGCATATAAGAGGTGTTCAATAGATGTTTGTTGAAGTAAAAGTCCAAGAACATACAGAAAGTCAGCAGCAAGGAGGAGACTGTACCTCATATCTGCTAATCCTTGAGTTCCTTCAAATCCTGGGCTAAGAGTTCGCCAAACACAGGATATCTTGACTCTAATGATCCCATTTCTTTTTGGCCTGGTTGTTTCTATAATGTCAGCATCAACTCCACCATTGCAAGAAAATAACAGGATGCCACAAGTTGGTACTGACTTCTTTTTCGTGTTGGCAATACTTGGTCTCCTGAACGTTACAAAATGTTTGGGAGAGTTTTTCACCCTTTTCTGAAAATCACACATAGAAACATATTATCAGTTTCAATGCTTCAAAGTTCTGGCTCTTTCAGCAGCATAGCTAGCCCCTCTGGCTTCCACGGCTGTGTTCTTTCCTTTTTTCAAAGCCAAGCCAGATAAAAATACACTCCACAGATGCTGTTCTGAATGTATGTTCAACAGCATTGATAGTATATGGAAGCAAGACGAGAAAAGAAGTAGCATCACGACAGGCTGTTGGAGGTACTAATAAAAATCAGTGGAGGTGTCTCCATAGGGCTGAGACATGAGACCTGAGGACATGGGGAAGTTTAACGTCAAGTTACTTCAGTAGGCCGAGAGGTACAGGAGGCAAAAATGAACTTTGCCTAGGGAGAAAATACCTAACAACATAAATGGAAGGAAGGAAAATCAAGCAAGCAAGAAAGGAAGGGAGCAAAGAAGGAAGGAAGGATGGAAGGGAATCTTTTATTTGATTCTCAAGTGTAGTAACTCAAGCATGAAAGACACTCTCCAGTTAAATTAGTCAAGATTGTAGCCCTCATTATTATGAGAGAAAATTGAGTCATTAAAATAATTATTCTAAAATGCATATGTTGGTGATAATAAGATATGTTTTATTGCTTCTCTTTTTCAGGTTATTGAAATCCCTTAAGAACCGTTATCTTATTAAGTCTTATTATATGGTTATAAGGTTGGGGTTGGGAAAGTTATTCTTCCTTTGTAGTCTAGGAGATAAGGATAGAGATTTGTGTGAATTGTTGTGGGCCTGCAACAGAAATTAACAGCAGACATTATACCGGATTTCAAAGCTGTCCATTCCTGAACTAATAAATTTCCCCTTCGTAGTCCATCTTAACTTATGTGTAAGATATTGGCTGCCATGTTTGAGAGTTGCCTCATTTAGAGTTCTTATATCTCTGTATACTTCTTTGTTTCTCAGAATGAGAAAAACAAAAAAACCCTACAACAACAATAGTAAAAATATTTTGCCTCAAATAAGCCAGAATCTGGCAAAGAAAAGTGTAAACTAAGTGGATTATTTTCCTTGAAAATCTTTAGTTCAAATTAAGAGGAACAATTATCTTCCCGCAAGGAGAATATTTCCCTTAACTCTCAAAAGATATTATATTCTGACTTGCAAGCATTTCCACTTTTTATTTACCATGATCCCTTTCTTTTTCCCCTTTGGGAAAAGAGAGCCTGACAAAATTTGGTGACTTGGACTGGTGGCACGATCTGTCTTAATTTTCCCTTCCCTTTTCTTCATTATATTCTTATAGAAATAGACTATCATGTTCTTTGTGGCTGCCTGTTTCTCCTTGCCTTATTAGAAAAGCTCTTCTGGAGTGTCTGCCCCTTGAAGGGGTTGGATTAATCAATTACACTCTGGTTCTACCTTTTCAGGATTAAAGAGAAGTTGATTTGACATCTAAAACTCCAAAAGCCTTTGAGTTCAGATCAGAATCTTTTCCATATCAAGTGGATTTTTTGCCCATGGGTTCCTTCACTGCTTTCTCTCTTGAGGCTATTAACATGGAGATAGTATCTTTTATAGATAAAATCTCCTCTGGCTACCACTGCCTCTTTCCTACCTGAAATCCTAATCTTTCATTTTTGATATCACAATCATTTTCAAAGTAACAACCTGACATATTGTAACCACTTGACATGCTTGAAAGAGATGGAATATATTTTTAGCTGCCTAATTTTATACAGCATTTGGAGAAATAGGCTTGTGATACAGACAGTTTATTTCTACTCTCAGTCAACTATAGAAGAGTAAGGAAAGTCTTTTTTGCAAAAGTTTTTTCTTTAATCACTATACAACTTTAAAACTTCAAATTAAAAATTGTTTATTAAAATTCACAATAGAACATACCCTCCAAATGCCAATGTTCTTCGGAAATATAAGAACGGTGCTAAAAGACATGTCAATAAGAAAGACGATGAGAGACAAAGGATTTGAAGTTGTTGGATGAAGAAGATACAACAGTGCTTTCAGAGCATCACAGCTCTTTCGATCCCTCTTGTGCTCTTCACAATTCAACTCTATTTGCCTGCTGTCCTTGACCTACTGATAACCATTTCCTCTCTGTAGTCCTCTGGTTTCCATGTCCATCTTTCTAACCAAACTACTTTTTAACGCTATCTCTCTGTTCTTGACATTTTGGGTCTCACTGTTTCCTCCTTTGTTGATGGTCCTCTTAAAGTTTTCACTCAGAGTCACTGTCAGAGACCTGTCACTTCCCCACCATCCAGAGACGGTGCCCTTTGAGACTCAACAGAGAGCTTCCTGGTGCCATCTTTAAGAGGCTTTCCAGTGTGGCAGAGTCACCTGCATGATGTAACTGGACTGCCTTGCGTCTCTCAGTCTGCTGTCACATCTCTTGCGTCTCCCTGGTTATCAGTACATCTCCCATCCAAAATGTTAGTAGAAACAGGAATGTCATGAACCCTAAGCTTATATCTATTTCAGATGTTTTTCTTTATTCTTAAAATACATTTCAGTAATGAGATTTTCTCTTTTCTCCTCCTCTTATGTTTTTATTGGCAATTTGAAGGAATACATTGAGACATCTGGGTTTCACTTTACATAGGACCATCCATATGGAGCCATGTAGAGTCATTTTGAGGATCTGGGCCTCTGGATCAGTAGGTTACTAATATCTTCAGCGAATGTGGACAATATAGCTCTCATGAGGTCAGATTATCCAAGTGAAGACAAGAGGTCCACAGTGGAGCCAAGGTAACATATTTAAATTCCAAGTGGTCCACGGGAGTGGCCTGAGAATGTATCAGAGAGAGCAGGAAAAACAGGACTACACAATATGGAACATTGGCTAAAATCAAGAAAGAAAGACCTGTATTCAGACCTTAACTTCATGACTTACTAACTGTGCGAATAACCCAACCTAGTGTCTCTGAATCCTACCCATCTGAATTTTCTGGGAAACAAATTTTTTTTTAAGCACGAAGATTTTTGAGCCAAAGTTCATAATCTCTAACATATAGGCTCTGAGTATAAAGCTAAAGAATCTGTATTTTAATCAACTCCTTGGGTAATTCCAACAGCCAGCCTTGCATTTCGGATGTCCCCACATATGAATTTGGGAATCGCTAACTTTACCTCTCTAAGCCTCATCTATAAAATTAGCATAATAATATTCACTATACCATGCAGGTATTATAAATGTTAAATGATATAATAAATATAAAGTGCTTTGCACACTGCCTGCCGTATGAAACATGCACAATGGTGGTTGTGATTAAAAAGGACTTGAGGCAAAGTAGTCCTAAAATAAAGGCTGATGGAATTTGTAGTCTGAGGCAAACAATTCTGAGCTAGCAACTGACAATGGCTGTCTCTTGGTTTCTACTGTATTTTATTCAGGAAGAATATTTAGGCAAATCATCATGGTTTAGGCACATAAAATAAAACACCCTCGTGCTAAAAAGTCTTTGTCATTCTCTGGTTAACTCTTGCCTTTATTTCCCTCAGGTGCTTACAGCTATTTTTTATATATTTTTTTAATTTCAGAAGTGAGAAGTATAAGTAACACCATTCCTAGCCATGGCATCCAAGTAGCCTTTAGGTCTTATTATTTCCTGTGCCCAACGAAACTGAAGTTTACTGCATTCTGCTTTGACCTTCACCTTGTGGTCCTCCTGTTTTATCCCACCTTCTTCTTAGACTCAGACCCACACATTTGACAAGATCTGTGAAACCTGGAAGTAGACCACATCACCAACAGATGATCTGTTGTTGACCACATTATTATAAAAGTGCTTGGCTATGTCTCACTCCTTTCTCCTGTGTGTGTGTCTGTGTGCTAATTCCAGTTCACCATACTTCTGGCCATCTCTGAAGAGCTTCTCATGAATGAAAAGATTGTCTAGGAACTTCCCGGGCCCCCCCAACCTGGTGAGCCATCTGGCTAGTTGAGGCTGATCTTTGAAGTCAGGGTAGTGTCAAGTAATCCTTTGCCATGAGCTAGACACTGGTCGTATATTTCATACGCATCTTTTGTTAGTCAGTTATTTATTATTTGATCTCAGTTCCCTTAGATCCATTTTCCACATTAATCTGCTGTAGAAGAAATTTATGATTCATGGATCCTCACCCAGAATAGGTGGATGGCTGGAAATAATTCTTAAATTTGTAAAATAACTTTGTCTTGAGTTACTTGGCCTATAAATATTTATTGTTTTTTTTTTTTTAAGTTTTATAACAGCACAGCATCTTCCCAAAGGATTCATTTCTTACTTCCCTTGTTTTTAAGATGATAAAATATAAAACCAGTGGCTAGACCAGTTTGGTTATGCAAAAATGAATTTGATTTAAAATCAGACTTGAATATAGAGGTTGGGAATTCCATAATATGGTAAATATGGCCTACTTAGGAAATATATCTTTCTCGGATTGTGAAGAGTTGTGGAAGGAATCTTAACATATAAAAATTGACAATAGATTATTTCATTGGGACATAGATTACAATTACATTATTTTTCTAGAAGGAGGAGAGGAAAATTTTAGAAGGAAAAAGCCATGTTTTGGCTTGCATATTTTACCAAAAAAAAACTTTCTAAAATGTTTTATTAAGTCATATCTCTGCATAAATTTCTTCAATGGATTGAGTCCAAACTCTAAACATAGGCCCAGACTTCTACTCAAGTCTCAGGTTTTACTGATGTCCAGTATGAATCTTCCCTTTGAGCTAGACTTGGCCACTCACCATGCCCTGAACAGACTATGCCCCTTCTCTCCTCTGGAACTTTGCTCATCTATTTCTTCCCAGTCTGTGGAACTCCTTCCCAAATTGCCCCCAACACATTGTGATTTCTCCCTGCTATGGGAGGTTGGGGAGGGTAATTATAATTTCTTTTACACCTCTCTTATACTTGAATTTGCTACCTGGGACTGTCAAGTCCATGTTATAAGCTCTTTGAGGACAAAGATTATTTCTTTTCATCCTTCTATCCCCCTAACACCTAATACATAATATTATTCTCAACACATACTTGTTTGATTACTAGAGCCCTCTATTGCAATAAAGAGAGGATCTGCTGTGTTTATGTGTATTAACCTGAGGTCACATTATTGTGGACCAGCGTTCCCACTATTAGACATTATAGCATGGTTTCCAAGAGCATTTCTCTGCACTCCTGCAGTTATTTTGCAAAGCTATATTATCTCAACAAGAGAGCTGATCCAGTGGTTCAGGCTATTATTTAAATAGTCATTAATTGAACAGTGAAGTGTTCTGCTCACCTATGATTGTATAGGGAACTATAAATATATGTGCAGTTGTGTAATTATCTCCACCAACGCTACCTTTCAAAATGGCTAATTATCACAAACATATGAAATGCAAATGCTATCTCTAGATGCTTATTCAGAAGGACTCATGCAGGTACTATAATTCTATTAGAAATATCAACTGTGATTTCATTTCCTCAAATTTAAGGTGCCTGGCATGTTACTTTCCCAGTCACTTGTGATTCTGGCTTGCCCTCCAAGACCTCAAGGATTGGACCTATGATTTTGATAACTAATTTCTGCTCTGAACACTACTTTCCAAGAGCTGAATTTCCTGAGCTAGAACTCCAGTCTTGCCTTGACTGAGTTCCCATATCTATTGTATTCATTGCTTTAGCATATTAGATCCAACCACTAGCTTCTGTTTTATATTCTGTAAAATGGAATTAACATCAAATTCACATGGTTGTTGTGAGAATTAAATAATGTGACATGTATATTGCACGTTACACGTCCAATATATATTCTCTTCCTATTTCCTGTTCCCATCCTATCTATCCTTTAACATATTGGTCTTAATATTCTCGACTGCAACCTCATTCTCCCTTGCTATGTCTTTGCTCCTGTTCCTAGACCAAGCAGCAGGGGCAGATAAGGCATTGTCCAAGCATACCTGAAACATGGCAAATCATATCAAATAGTGATTTTTTTTTTTTTACAATGCTTGTTATGTCACAGGCCAACAAGATCATCTTAGAAAAGAAAGGGTACTATCGTGGCTAGAGCATAGAAATCAAGGGGGAAGGGAGATATAAGGTGAGGTTGGAAAGCTAAACAAGAACCAGATCATTTGGAGCATGGGAGGCCGTGGTAAGAAACTGTACTCCTCAAGATTCTGTCATTGATTTCATTTCTCTGCTGCCTCCCTTCTTTGGAGGATTTATCCTTTACCAATATGTCAGAGACCATCTCTGTGATACACCAGTTGACCCAAACTTACCATAGGATTCCAGAAATGTATCTCCACCTTCTTTATGTATATGCCAAGAATTTGACTCCTTACTATCAGCTCCTGTCCCATGATTTCCTGTTTCCCATCCTCCCAGTCACTGAGTCACTGAGCCCCTACCAGGAATCTTCCTATAGTTCAACATTTATTTATCCAAAAAACTCTTTATTTTTGAGTTTCTACAGACATTGTGCTGGAAATTCACAGAGGAAAAGATAACAGTTCCTCCCGTCATATAGCGTATGCTTTGTTTGGTAAATACTTATAGAAAAATCACATTTCCTGGTTTTTGTCCTACAGATTTTTTTTTTACTGTTTATTCTCATCTTCTTTGCTGCTTCTGCCTCATCTCTCTGACCTTTAAGTTCTGGAGTGTCCTAGGACTTGGTATATGTATCTCTTCTCCGACACAAATTTATATTCCCAGCTTGGATTTCTGCTCTGAATTTCTGACTGGTAAATATGAACCTCTATCCTTGTCATTTCTACTTGGAACTCTAATGGGCATGTTGCTTATCATGGTTGTGGGGGCTTTAAAAATATGTGCACAAATGCTTTGACACTCCTTCCCCTAAAATGGAGCCTAAACCCCCTTTCCTTGAAAGTGAACTGACCTTAGTGACTCACTTCTATGGAATATAATGCAGTAGAAGTGAAGCTGTGTGAGTTCTGAGACTGGTTTAGAAAAGCTGATAAGGTTAATAAGCCTCTGCCTATCTCTTTCTCTCTTACAACACACATCTCAGGAGTCCTGAGTTGACATCTAATAAATAAGTCTGGCTACCCTGAAACTGCCATACTATAGAAACTACGTGATGAGACCACACAAACGTAGAGATGCATGAGGAGCCCCAGCTGTTTGAGCCCTCCCAGCATCAATTGGCATGTATGTGAGAGAGCAAGCCTTCAGATGATTCCAGCCCCGGCCTTCAAGCCATTCCAGCTGATGCCAAGTGGGGCAAAGCTGAGCTATTCCCCTTGAATCTTTCCCAAACCACAGATTCATGAGCAATATCCATGTGGTTGTTGTTATAAACCACTGAATTTTGATATGGTTTGTTTTGCAGCTATCTTAACTGGAACAGCATCAAAAATGAAGGTCCTGATATTTTCCTTCACACCAGTTTATTGTTCAGTCTTTCCATCTCAGTTAATACCAAATCTATCCTCTCACACACTCGGGCTAAAGTTTTGTCAACCTCAATTTTTCTTTCTCTTATGTGCTTCATCTGTTCAGTCAGAATGTTCTATCATCTTGACCTTCATAAAGAGCCAGAACTGGACTATTTTTTACCATTCCCACTGCCACCAAGACATCTACGATAGTCTCTTTCATAGATTTACTGTGTTAATAGCACCAGTGATTTTCCCTGTATCCATGTCCGTCACATGTGGCTTTGTACCTGCTCCCATTTAGAGGTGGAGAAAAGTTCCTTTCTCTTTGATTTGGAGTTCAGCCGTGTGATTTGCTTTGACAGATGTGACACAAGCAGAGAAGTCTTGCCCAATTCTACCCGCTCTGTTGCTTCTCTTTGATTGCCTTTAGTACAAACCTGGGCTATCTCACTGGAGAATGAAAGACATGTGGCACAGAGTCAAGTCATTCCAGTTGCCCACGTTGAGTCCATTCTGGATCAGCAAAGCTGCTTAGCTAACCTGCAGCTGGCCACAGACATGAATGAGCTCAGCCATGACCAGCAGACCTGCCCAGCTGACCCATAGGGTCATGAATATTTACTTTCTATTTTAAGCCAGTGTGTTCTGTGGTTGGTTGTTATGTGACATTTTTATGGCAAAAAATTGCTTATATGGAAATTGATGCCAGGAGTGAACTGCTGAAGCCTAAAATATATGTCATTGGCTTCATCTCTGGAAATGGGCCAGAGGCTGGAAATGTTAGGAAATTGCTACAGAAAATTGGAAAAATGAGAGCCGTTCTATATAATTGTGAAATAGTTGGGAAAGCAGTCTCCTGTGGTAACTCGGAAGATGGAAAATGTAACTGATGATCTTTTGGATTTGGACAAAGATCTCTAGGCAAAATAGGGTGTGTCAGCTGGCTTTTACTAGCTGTATAAGATACGTCACTTTAAGGAAGAGATGAACTCTGCAAAGTACTGGCTAGTTTGAAAATAGAATTTAAAGGGATTATACATACCTAGAGCCTAGAATAGTGTTCGGCACCCAGTAGGTGTTCAACAAATATTTGTGGAAAGAATTATTTATTTCCAATTTCAATAAATATTATGAATAAGAAGTATAAAGCTCCATAAACATTCACCGCACAAAAGGAATTTTCTGCTTAATCCACTTCCCAGGGGTATTTGAATTAAAATTGAGGCTTAATTCATTACCAATAAAACATTGTGGTGCGCCAACACGAACCTTTATTGTAGACTTTTCTGCTACTGTGAGGTGAAGGCACCCTTCCTGAAGTCACTCACATGATGCTTCTTAGAAATTTATGTACATGATATTTCCTGCTCATATAATTCCTTTTAAGTCATATTTCTCAGCCATATCACCATGTCTGATTTTTTTATATCTTTCCAGGCAGATATTAGAACTCAGAAATAAAAAGAGACCTCAAAGTGATGCCTGACTAGCTCTTGGTATAAAAGCATGATTTTCCTCTGTTGTCTGTGATTCACAGAATGGGTTTTCCAGCTAAATACTGACTAAAGTCTTGTTATCTACTCTGACCCTTAGGTTTAATCGTAAGCAGTTCTTCACCTAGATTTTGGGTATCACTTTTTCCACATCTTACGTACTTCTCATATTTTCCCTCCTTCTCTCTGTTTTTCTACTTCACTTTCCCAATTTACTAACATAATTTGAATTCTGTTTTTGTCTCCAAAATGTTGCTTTCTTCCTGACTGCTTGGTATCATCTGCACTGTTGAAAAGCCTATCTTCTTGCAGGGGACAAGACATCATTAAGCAGCACTGGGCCCAGGACTGACCCCAGCCAGCATCAGCTAATATGTCCCTTGGGTTGGTCCTAACTCAACAGGAGACTCTCTGAGTTGTCCCTAGGGCCAAAAGATAACTGTGAAGTAAGTATTTTCCCCAGTTCTTCAAATACATATTTGTTTAGGGAAGAACAATTTTAACAAGCCTGGTCTCTAGGGATGTAGTTTGAAAGCTGCTTATTATGTGGATTTTGCATTTGGCAGAAAGCTTTTGCAAGGGAACCTAAAGCTAGTGGAATTCCACCCACTGAGAAGGCTTCCCAGTCTGCAAAGGAAACCCTCAGCTTCAAAGAATTTCTCTAATTTATAAACAGTGCTCCTGCAGCTCCAATCGCCAGGATCCACTCTGAAGCTTGCCTCACAAAATCAGATTTCTCTACCAAGTAAAACTAAATATAAGCTATGCTTGTCACCTTCTCAACCATTTCAGGAAATGTTTCCATGAGAACTGAAGGGTCAGAGGTCAATAGAGAGTTCCTGAATTTCAGGTGTGAGGATACATCATCTGTCTAACTTTAACACACAGACAGAATTTCAACATTGCAAAGAGCGTGGCTCCCTTCCGCAAAGCCACCTTGGGAGACTAGCCTGTCCCAAAAGTCGATTTTGTTTTAAATTTTACCACTTCTTTCTCTCTCTGTCTCTAGTATTTTCTTTTTAAATCTCAAAGGTAATTCTTGCATATGGCAAAAAATTCACTGCATAATGAAAAGTAAATGTCTCTCTTACCTTAGACCTTCAGTCCCTTCTTCACAAAATACTAAGAGTTTCTTATATGCTTTCCAGAAACTTCACATGCATATGCAAGCACACTGCCTTATTTTAACAATATAAGTGAGACCAGGCTATTCCCACAATTCTGCACGTTGGCTTTATCCCTTAAAAATATTGACAATCTCTCCATAGGGATGGACCTCAGACTCAATAATAGCTATCAAGTATTTCATTGTCTGCATGTAACATAGTTTAACTGATAGGCAGTTAAATAGTTTTAGTCTTTTGCAACCAGAAAAAAAATACCGTAATAAGAATCCTTGTACTCTCACATTTGCACACGTGATACTCTTTATTTGAGAAATTCCTATAAGAAATTCCTATAGTTTAAAAGTCATACATGCATTGAACAAGTTACTAGATGCTGTTAAAAGGTTACATCAATTAATATTTTCTCAAGATGTATGAGCCTATCAGGGTCCTAATACTTTCAGAAACACTATGTGTTATTAGACATTTTGATATTTGTCAATATGATTGATGAAAATGGTATTTCAGCTTCAAAAATGATTAATCAGTTTGCACATCTACCCTCATTTATAATAATCATATTTCACATATACTTATTAGTTTCCTTATTGGTAAAATGGGGACGATAGTAATACTAAGCTCAAAGTGTGTCTTTGAGGTTTAAATAAATTAATACAAGTAAAGCACTTTGAACAGTGCCTGACACAATGTAAGCGCTTGGAAATTTACTGCTATTTATCATTACTTTTATTATTATTACCATTGTTATCTGGTTATATGCTTATGCACTGTTTACGTTTCTATAACATATGAATAGTCTGTTCATGAACTGTGCTTATTTTCCTATTGGCTTATTGGTATTTATCACATTGATATTTAATAACTCTTTATGTATTAAGTAAATTAGCACTTCTCTATTTCAGTTTGACATTTTCCTCAATTGGTTATATATTTTTCAACTACTATAACTAGTATTTTCTTTCTTGTGCAGGCTTTTTAAATTTTTATATAGATGAATTCACCAATCTTTATAGTTTCTGAGTTTTGTATCTCCCTGGGAAAACCAATCCATCTCCATGCTTATGACAACATTCTCCTAAATTTGTACATTTTTGTTTCATTTCTCCATGGTGAATTTGATTTTTAGAAATAGCCAATAATTAGTTACAGGATATAAAGGAAAAGAAGCCCCCACTAACAACAGTGACATAAGGGTGAAATACTTGGGAATAAACTCAACAACATACATGTAAAACTTATATGAATGAAACTTCAGATACTCCTGAAAGGCAGAAAAGTAGACTTGGACACTTAGACAATTCTTCTTCTTGGATAGAACTTACTCAAGATCATAAAAATATAAACTCACCTTAGGTTAATGTATAAATTCAGCATGAAGTCAATAAAACACTACCTTTCTTTCTAGACAAGTTGATTCTGAAGTTCGTATGGAAAAATAAACATGCCAAAATAACTCAGAATAAAACCCTGGAAAAAGAGTTAGATGTTAGAACATAAAATAAACTATCTATGGTAAAAGCAGTGTGATATGTGCCCATGATTAGAAAAATGAATCAATTGAATAGAATACAAGGGCCAAAAAAGAGAAACAAGTACATATGGAAATTTGATATATAATAAATGTAGCATCAAATATCATCGGAGAAAATGTTGGCTCTTCAATAATGGTGCTAGGACAACTGGGTAGACATTTAGAAGAAACATAAAATTGTATCTATATATCACATCGTTTATTAAACTCCAAATGGATCAGAGATTGCAAAGTAAAAAATAAAACCTAAAACTACTAGCAGAAATTGTTGGCAAATTCATAAAGTCAAGGTGTTTCCAACTATGATTCAAAATCCAGAAGCAAAAATAAGAGTGATAAATTTTATTAAATAAAATCTTATGATAAAAACTGCCATTAGCAAAATCAACAGAAAATTTTTGCAACTTATATCACAAAGTGTCCATAACTCTGATACGTAAAAAATTCTTAAAAATTAAGAAGAAAAAGACTAAACCTGATAGAAGAATAGATAAAGGACCTGAATAGATAGTTCACAAAAAATAAGAAAGACAGTAGCTTTTAAACATATGAAAAAAATTAAATCTTACCAATAATAAAGAAAACTTAGAACCATTCATTGAGATACCATCAGACTGGCAAGAGTCCAAAATCTTGATAAAACTCTCTGTTGGTAAAGCTATGGAGAAACAGGCACTCAAACACTTTGCTGGTAGGAATTCAAAATAGTACAGTTGCTAGGGGGGAAATTTGGCATTATGTCACAAAATTGCATATGCATTTACTCTTTGATCCCTAAATACCACTTCTTGAAATTGACCCTGAAGATATATCTCCACAAAAACAACACAAAACAACAACAACTAAAGCTACAACAAAATATGCACAAAGTTATTTATTGTTGAATTCTTTGTAATAGCAAGGGATTGGTAATAACTTAAATGTCCATCAAAAGGACTGGTTGAATAAATGATTATAGTTTGATCTGACTGAATACTATAGAGTCTTTAAAAAGAATGAGAAATAGCTCCATGAGCTGCTTGAAAGTGAATTCTAAGTTATTTTGCTAAGTGAAAAACGCAAGATTATTGTTACTTTTTTCTATAAGAAAGAGGAGGAAATAAGAGTGCCTATTTATGGAAAGGATAAATGAGAAACTAATGAGCATGTTTTCCTTAGAGGGTACAAACATTTATACATTTAAAAATAAAGTTAAATAAGAAAGAATAAAAGAAAGCCCTAAAATCGAAACAAAGAATAACTAGTGAACCAAAAGTTATATCAAATTGGTAACATATCCAATAAGAGAAAAGAGTAAGTTGAAGTGATTTTGAACCCAGTACTATGACTGTATATCATTCATGGGGAATATTTAAAAGCAAAGTAACAAAAAGAACTGCATAGAAATCTCAAATTCATTCAGTAGGTTTATTATTAATAATAATGTTTTAGTAATGTTTAAAGTAATGTTTTTAGAAGTAGGCTATATTATTGTAGGATGAAGTAAATAACTGTTATTACAAACCAGGATTTTCAGGGTAAAGAAGATGTGATAATAAAAAGTAGTTAAAACTCCTTTTAATGGTAAATTTAATTAGAAATATTAATACAAATTCATAATTTTGCAAATATATTTTTCCCCACTCTGTCCATTGAAAATGTTTGGAAGCAAAAGTACCCTGTAGCAATGGGTGAATCAGCACCCAAGTCTTATTTGTAATACGAATTTCCACTAAAATAAAACAGTGCTCCACGAAAAATTGATTGACTTCAGGTTGTTCTAGTTACCTACTGCTGTACAATAAACCACCCCAAAACTTAGTGGCTTACAAAACAACAGCAGCAATATTGCTCACGAATCTGCAATTTGGGCAGGACTCAGCAGGGGCAACTCATCTCTGCTCCACTCAGAGTCAACTGGGGAAGTAGCCTGGGAAGTGGAATCACTTGATTCCATGTCTGGCAAATGATGCTAGGAAGACCCAAACAGCTGGCGGCTGGAGGAGCAGGGGTCTTAGAATAGCTAGGGCTCCTTGCACACCTTTTTCATCACCACGTGGTCTCTGCACCTCAGTGGCTTCAGAATAACTAACCTTATATGTTGGCTCAGGACTCCCAAGGAATATGTCTCAAAAAAGAGAAAGCCAGATATAAGCCATATCTCCTTTCATGACCAAGTCTTGGAAGCATCATTTCTATTGCATTCTATTTGTTGTAAATGAGGTCATTAAGCCTAGCTCATATTCAAGAGAAAGAGAGCTAGAATCCACCTTTTGAGTAGAGTATGTCAAAAAATTTTTGCAAATGTTGTAAAACCACCACACAGGAAAATACAAGGTTTGTTGGGACCTCTGCTTTTGCTGAAAATCAAAGAAGTGCTTAAAAGACTAACGTAAATACATCAATAAAACACAAGAGCTTGCTTAGACACGCTCTTATTGACCAAATTTGGGACATTTTAAGCTTCATAGTGAATAATGAGTATAATTAATTGTAACAATTGAATAAATAAAAACTTCTGAGACTATAGTGATATTCAAAAGACACAGGAGGGGTGGTGAAAGCCCTTCTAGATGAATGCTGGCTAATACAAAGAGAAAGAAACGATAGAATTTGAATATCACTATTTTGGAAACTCCAATGTGAGAACTGGTTCAGGCAAGGGACAAACATGTATGTTAAAACCATTAGGTGAAAGTTTGTTGGGAAACAGTATTTTCACATTGTGCCAAAGAATGAATACACAGATTACTTACTAATTGCAAAGGGGAGAAATATCTCTTAACATGGACAGATCTGGTCTTTGCTATTTTAACCAAGTGATCAAACTTGGCATCAACAATAGTGAGACACCTTGACCTTCTATGACGTTTTAAGCCTCCTGGTGTTATCCCATATAAGGTAGCAAACGGCTCCTGTGGAAGTCTTGCTTTCAACGATTAACCCAAATTCAATCAGATCTCTAGTTCTAATGTCGGGTTTATTGAAAAGAAAGGCAGTAGAGAAACAATTTAAAAGAAATCGAGAAGAAAAAGTCAGTGAAAAATCCCAAATGTGAGACACCTGTTACAAATCTGGCCTGGACTTTTCAAAAAGGTCAATGTTAGAGAGAAAAAAAAAAGGTGGAGGCTGTTTTTTAATCCGTTAAAAGTGATTAAAGAGCCATACAAAACAAGTGGAATGCATTGACCTTGATAGGATCTTGGATCAGTAACAGAGATAGCGTGAGAGAGAGGGAGAAGGAGGGAAAAAGAGCCAGAACAGACATTCTTGGAACAATTGGGGACATTTGCATATGGACTGCATATTAAATTATACATGCCTAAAATCACATTTGAAAAGCAATAGATTGGACTGAACTAGATTTATAGGGCTAATTAATTGTGTGATTCTCAAGCTGACTCTCAAGTCCATCCACAAAGAAGAATAACAAAAATTTATGGATAATACCTACATTATTGAAATAAGCATAGTAGCCACTAGGGTGACTATTTTGGATATAACTATATAAGTAAAACTACACACACACACATATATAAAATAGCTAGAGTAATTTTTAAAAATAATTTCACGATATTCATTAGTCACACTACTCACAGAGGTTCATAAAAAAGGGATGGAAATTGATTACCGTCAGGATGAGGGAAGGTTATGGGGCTCTGGCAGTCTGCGATCATCTGCCCCTCCATTTGCTACGTTTATTCCTTTACAGAAACCCCATCCCTGAGTTGGCTGTATCCCAAGTAATAAAGAAAATAAATTCCAAAAGGCACAATATCAAAAGTTGAAATTCAACCTAGGTGTCCAAGTTATGATGCCAGGTCTCTGACCAATAATGTGAGCTCGAACAGAAAGCAGAATGAAACCCCAACTGACTGCTTCTTAATCTCAGATTTCAGAAACTGGATCTCCTTGAGAGGAAGTCAAGTTTGTCTTGAAAGTAATCTTTCTTTTAATATACATTTATCAATAGTTTCCTCTGTCACTGTCTTGCTGTCTTTCAAATTGCCATGCTCTATTGAATTTTTAAATTAAGTATGCAGGATTCATGTCTGAATTCAAAATTAGCAGTACAGAAAAAAATAATGATAACCAATATCATAAGAAAAAAGAGATTGTGTTCATAGTGCAGAGGAAGAAAGCCCTATTGTCCAGAGAAGGGAAGAATACAAAGCTTCACTGGGTCAAGATTTATGGGTAGAATTCTCTTCCTGGATTTTGGAATGTATTTACTCAAAAATCTCTGATTATAGACATGAAGAACACCTTGGAAAATTAACTGATTCAACAGTAGTCCTACTCCTTGCCCTTATCCAACTGTACTCTCGTTTGGGGAAAAAAATGTGTAGTTTGGCACAGATATGTTTTGATGTTTGTCCAGTATGGTCCATTTCCTCCCGGGACTACATCATCTCTATAGGCTCCCTGTACTGCTGCAAGGGACTTTTGAGGTCCTGAGAATTTCTCCAACTCCAGACCTCTTGGTAATCTGGCCAAATTTAATCACAGCCTCTGTCTATCCTGCTCTTCTAGGACATGTCCTGGTTGAGGTTAGCATTAACTAACATGGTTAGCTATCATGTATGTAGTGTATAAGTGTAACCCAGCTTATAAAGTATTGTTTCTATATATCATCTTATCTAATCCTTACATGAAACTTGTGGGTTATGGTCTTTCTATTATTTTTTCTACTTAGAGAAAAGAAGAAAGACACTATTGAAACAATATTCTCTGCATTTCCACTTCATCAACTGTAAAACTTCCTATAAACTAAAGGAATTTCCAAAGCACTTGGCATAATGCCTGGCATATAGAGCACTCCATAAATTATTATTGTTGACAAATCTGCACTTATCAAATTGGAGGACCCACACCCTAGGAGGGTCCCCAGGGCACCAAACTTGTGCATATCCTTAGAGTGTTTATTTTACTTCATGTCAAATAATTTCAAGTATTATTTTTATTAAAACAAACATTGTGGAGTAAAAGATACGATTTGCATGAATTTAAAGATAAAATATGAGACGTGAAAATACTTTCAGCCTTGCAGTGTGCTAATTTGATTTACATCCCAGACCCTCTGAAGTACGCAATCTGTTGGAGTTACTCCAGCAGGAAAATTGGAAAAACCTTGCCATCGGTGTTCTTCCCAATTATCTGGCTAGGCAGTGACAGGGGTGATCTGACACAGCCAGCCTCACAAGGCACCTTTCCTCAACACAAAGTCAAGATTTGTACATTGATCCAGTTACTGAGAGATGCTGCTGGATTGATGAGGGGATCTCAGGAAGTTCTCCCATCCCGGAATATCTACCTATCAAGCCTTCCAAGAGCCTTGCAATTCCACCATAATTATACATTTTTAAGGCAAATTTTCAGAAAGAAATTATTCCCATTTGCTGATTTTACAGATTAGGAAGCTGAGAACCCAATAAGTGGAGTGATTTCTGGAGGTCACATAGCAATATAAAAATAGAACCGAAATGGATTTTAGTTTCTTAGCTCCCGGTCCTGTGCTATTTCCCCTTTTTTAATTTGAAAGTAAGCAATTATACTACCTAGAAGGAAGATATCAAATGTGCACACTAGCAGTCAAAGCACAGAGGACCCAGGAGCAGAGGCATAAACGAATGGGCCTGTATAAAGTCAATTTGTGGGAGCGGGACATGGAACATGGGGAGATGCCCAGAAGACAGATCCTGCCCTACCCCTGCCAACCTCCCTCAGCAGCCTGCGGTCTGGAATTGCCAGGGGGCGGCACTCCAAAGGGCTCTGGGTGTCAGTAACTGGGATCACAAAGAGTAATGCCGAGAGGGAGAGGGCCAGCCAGAAAAGTAGAGGAAGAAGTAAACTTTCCACAACCTTCATATGGGGAGGCAAACTGAACGTATTCTCAAGAAGAAATGAAGTCAACCCTCCAGCCTCTGCTTTTGTCTACGAAGCTCCCCAGGGCCTCAAACCCGATTCGTCTCCGGTTTCTTTGCAGAACTAAAGCAAACACACTGAGCACTGTTTACCAGAAGCAGCCAACGATACCCGAAGGAGCAGTATCCCTGAACTCGTAGTGCTGTCAGCAGAGAAAATGCTGATGCGATATTTGAAACCCCGAGTTCAGGGGAGAGAGTAACTGAGCCAGAAAAATAATGAATAGGCGTGTCGGTGTTTCAACGTGGGTCCCTTTAAATGTCCCCCAGCAAGGGCAGCGTGTTCTGGTATCATCCTGAGATCAGTAATTAGAACTGGCATCTAAGCATCACAATCTCCAAATCTCTCTAAAGTGATAAAACGGTCCAAGGTGACCATGTATTCTGATTCTGATTTCCAGCGATTTGGATTGAGTTGATGGGCTTCTGTGGAAAGTCTACTACTATTACTAATAATGGCAGCCATATGCCGTTTCCTCTATGCCAGGCACTGTTGTTAAGCTTTTTCTTTCATTAATTCATTTGATCTTCACCATAAACTTATGAGATAGGTGCTGTTATTGTTTTCATGATACGAATGAAAAACTGAAGCTCAGAGAATATAAATAAATTGCCCAAAGTTTGGTGGCTAGTAAGTAGTGGGACCGAGATTCCAGCTCCAAAGTCTGTGTTCTTAACCTATACCTTCTAGCCAGCAGACTGGGCACCAGGGAATTGGTGGGAACGACACAGAGTGTAACGGGAACAAGGCGCTAAGCCCCAAGCTGGGCAAGGGAGTCAGGGAAGAGTTCCTGTGCAAAGATGCTCAATTAGCTATCTGAAGGAGCAGCAAGAATTAGGCTGACAAGTAGGGGCCCCTGCAGAGAGAGCACCAGGTACCATGACCTGTAGGGGAAAGAGGCTGGAGCATTTTCAGGTAAATGAGTCCACTTCACTATGATTGGAGTGTAGAATTTGAAATGAAAGAGGGAAAATGTGAAGCTGAAAAAGTAAGCAGGGATCAATTCCCAAGGAGCTCTATGTTGCCTTAACAAGTGGGCTGTGGGTGGGGGCCTGGATAGGGCATTCTCTTTCCAGTCCTCCCTATGGAACAAATGGGCAATGTTAGATGATTTTGCTTTCTTTCATATTTAACATATGGAGATGCAATTGTTGACAAATTTGTTCAGCATTGGTAAGAAATTTATCAGCATATTGGCATTCTAGACTTCCGTTGTCAATTCACTATAGCCTTTAGAAAAACCTTGAAGGAGAAAAATGTTTTCTCTGGCCACCCTCTGTTTCTCTTAATGATTATTTCTGCATTGTCAGGATCACCTTCTCTTCCAGGTCCTGCCTCAACCATAAGAGTCCACAAAATAACTCGAATAGTTGCAATGGATTGATTCTCAAATATGTAGCCCAGAAAAGCAACAACAGTTTGAAGCAGTTAAGAGCATAGATTACAGAAATGAAGGTCTATGTTCAGACCTTGGCTATACTGCTTCCCAGCTGGAGAATGTTAGGCAGATACCGTAGCTGCTCTGTGCCTTAGTTTTATCATCTATAAAAGGGGGCAATCATAGCACCTACCTCTAAGACATATTGAGATGATTAAATGGTTTACGGGGTAGCAAAGTGTCTAGGAAAGATACCACAGAAGATTTGGCATTTTTCTAAGTCTTCTTTTTGGAGAAAAAATAGAGATAACATCATTCTTTTTCCCCCTCATCATTAGAGCAAGTAATTCTTGTCTCTGGAGGAGCCATTTATTGCAGCCTTCTTGAAAGACAATCTTAACCTGCAAATCACCGGGTCAAGCTGTCTCTGATCCAGAAAGGCTTAGGACCTCATATGGTCGAATTGTGTCCTAAAAAGTTGATGTGCACTCCTATTTTAAGAAAATCTCATTTATAAAAATCTAAACTTGAACAAATAAGCCACTGGCCACATTTCAGCAGAATTATTTACTTTATAAAATGATTTGTAGCAAGATTTTTTTTTTAAATAACAGGATTTCCTTGAGTATTAATTTCCAGCATCTTGACTTGTACTATCTATTGCACTGAAAAGATATTAGCTATGCAATTTGAATTGCTCAGCTGTATGGCACTGAGCCACATTATTTCTAATTTTTACAACAGCTGTAAGATGTGTGATGTAGGTACTATTATCCATGTTTTACAGTTAAAGAGACCAAAATTCAGAGAAGTTTAGTTAGTTGGCTTGGTTTACAAAACCAGTACACGAAAGAGCCCTGGATTAAAGACTAGGTTCCGATGCCCCTGCTCTTCTTCACATGGTACAACTTCCAAACACATAGGTTTCAACAGTCTCCAATAGGAATCATCATTTATCTGTTATTATAATCTCTCCACTAGGGAAACTACAGGTCTTTACATCAGAGGAGGCTTCAGGTTCTAATTTGTTTTTGCAGAGCTGCCTTGCTATCTTTGCTCCTCTCTTCAGCTTTGGTATCAACACAAAACCATCAGCTCAGCTTCCTGTTCATAATTCAGCTTTCCACCTCATTTAGCAAAGTGCCACCTTCATGATGGAATTCTCTGCTTTCCAAGACATAAGACGGTAAGTGGAAATTTTACTCAATAACCCAATCCTTTTAACTCTAATTAAGCCTATTTCAAGCCTCTGTCTAAATTTGGAACTGACAACTTAATTGGTTGTCCAAGTAGAAGAGAAGAGAGAATGCTCTCCCTGACTAGGTTAGGACTGGGACTATAATTTTTCATTGACAGGAAAGAAAAATTTCCAAAGTCTAAACTGCTCCTGATGTAGTAAATATTCACCACTACGCTCTCAGTTTTTCCAGATCACTTCTAGAGATCATATTTAAACCATTCATGGGTTAATCCCAATCATTTTTTTCCTTTGTGGTTGATATTGCTGATGCTTTGCCTTGAATCCATTTAAGAAAGCATAACCTTAACGGCTACCCTAAAGGAAATAAATTCCCAAGATTTTGTCCAGCCGTATCTCTCCTTCCAGACCAAGCTGTTCTCAATCTGTCCAACTAAGATGGAGTTACTTCCATATTGCCTAACAATATCTAGGGTTGGATCCTATCAGGCAAAACTTAATTATCAGATTCCATGTTTCCTTAAGGCAGCAGATTACTGAAAAGCAGTGTGTGTGTGTGTGTGTGTGTGTGTGTGTATGTCTGTGTGTGTGTTTGCATGTGTACCTGACTATTATTTATTTGGCCTCAGCCCAGTGGGTCAAGAGGTCTACTTGGACCTCAGTAACACAAGGTCTAAAAGAAGGGATGAAGAAAATCATGGAAGGTAAGCTTCAGAACTAGTCCAAAGCTCCCAATCCCGGAAATGTGTAAAATAACCAAAAAATCTCTTGTTTCCTCTCCAAATTAATCTTCCTAATGATGAAGCTTGTATGGTGGGAACACTGATGAAGATAAACAAAAATATCAAAATTGAAAGAGACCTCAGAGATTACCTAATCCACTTACCTCACTTTATTGGTGATTTTATTGAGATTCAGAGAGATGAATTGCCCAAGGTCATAGAGGTAGTCAGAAAACCAGCTCTCTGATTTTTAGCCTTTTGGTCTATCCGCCAGAAGCTAGGTCACTTACTCATTTTCTGTGGTCTATATGTGCCATCATTTAGTGTGTTATTCGTCACTTCTTACAGCCACAGAAGTTGAAAACTACACTCAAGCATAGAGCCAATAAGGCATGAATTCATCAACACAATAGAAAAATAAGAGATTGTGCAGAATGAGAGATGATATTGGAGATAGAATGCTTCCTTGTCTTTTAAACTCCCAGTATACTTAGACTGGGTGGTTAGGAGCCTTTTTTTTTTTTTTGAGGAAGATTGGCCCTGAGCTAACATCTGTTGCCAATCTTCCTCTTCTTTTTCTTTTTTCTCTCCAAAGCCCCAGTGCATAGTTGTATATCCTAGTTGTAGGTCCTTCTAGTTCTTCTATGTGGGATGCTGCCTCAGCATGGCTTGATAAGTGATGAGTATGTCTGCGCCCAGGATCTGAACTGGCGAACCCCGGGCTGCCGAAGCGGAACTCGCAAACTTAACCGCTGTGCCACCGGGCTGGCCTGTAGGAGCTTTTTAAATGTAATTTTATAAGCAGATTTTTGTTTGAATGGATAATATTGTACCTAAAAATGATAAAACTAGTGTGATGGAGTCAAGATCTGGCTCCGCAGATCCAGTGACCTGCATGATTACTAAGATCACTGGTAGCACCAAGATTTTTCCCTTTTGCTTTCTGCTATCCATTTATCTTATCTCATGCACGAAAAATCTATAGATTTTAAATGGCCTGTACTTTCTAGGGTTAATGTTTTCCTCATTCAGATCCATGTTTCTTGCAGGAAAAGGATAACAGAGTCACAGGTATTGGACAGGCCAGCCATAGTACCGAGCTCCAAAAGTCAGCGTTGATTGTGGGTTTTCCTCAGCAGGCTGCTCTGTGTGCTGAGTAGCTTGCTCCCATCAGGGCTGGGATCTTTATATTTGTTTTGTGCTGCCCCTGGTCAATTAAAAAATTGATTCAATATCTTAATTCCTTTTGGCTTTGCTTCAGCTTGTCGGAACTTTTAACATTTGTCTTTGTCTAAATTGCTATGGGCAGGGCTGGTGTTAACAAAATTGTAAGCTTGGAAAAATTGGTCTTTACCTGTATGCCCCCTTCTGTGTTCTTTCTTCAATCCTGGCTTTCTCCTGTCACATCTCTGTAGGGACAAGATCTCCAATGAGGCATGAATTTATACTATTTGATAAAGCATCATTCACCCAACAGTTTTTTATTGAGCACCTACTATGTTAAAGGCATTAGTTATTTGCCTAACATGTTAATAATACCCCTTATACTACCTCCACAATTTTTGCCATATCACCTCAAAAAATAGATTACTTAATAATTTTCATTGAAATCAATTCAGGGTTTACTTAAAGTTTATCAAAAATAGATTTTGGTGTTTGTGTTTTTTGTCAAGAAGGCAACCTAATCACTGGCTGCTGACCCTGTCTTCCACATCAAACCTAGCAGATGCTAGACAAGTTACAGTTCATGTGAGTGAATGTGGAGCTTCTCTTAACAAGTGTGCAAAACTGTCAAAATACCTCAGGAGGCTTAAAGTCTCTGGGTTTCTTTTGAAGTGGAAGAAATGGCAACCTGGAACAACAGAGAGAGGATGGGTTGGGTAGAGGGTCCCAGCTATTGCACCATTACATCTTTCTCTCTCAGGTTGCCTTGAGAAGCCCAAGCTGAAAGTCACGACCTAGCAGGGCACTCCCTTGGCTGTAGCTGAGTGTAATTCCAATACAGTAATGCAAAATTTGGCCGGCACTCACCAAGTTCCAAGAACTCTAAAAAGAAAAGGATTGGAATAAACAACTATACACTGCCTCAAAGCCCTACCCTGGGTTATTAGATTTGTCCCATCTGTAGCATGATCAAGAAGGCTATAATAAAATCTAGACATGAATGAGTCACATGAAGTCAGCCCAGAGCCCTGATGGGATAAGTAGCTGACCACTATGTTTATCCATCCAACAGATATTTATGGAATGGCTACTCTACGCTGGGCATTGTTGTAAGCACTGAAGATAGTAGTAAACAATATAAAGTTAGCACGCTGAGGAGTTTACATTCTAAAAGGAAAAAATAGACAACAAACATATCATAATTGGATAATTTACCATGAGCACTTTCCCCCATACTCTATCTCCAGCATGTGCCAGTCAACTGCCACAAAGGGTGACTGTCTCTGGATAAAAGAGAGCCTGGGATGATGTGACAAGTGATGTCATGAGGGGCAACATAGGTCCAGGAAAAGAGTAGAAGTGGTTAAGCAGATTATATCAAGAGACAATCCATCTAGAGTATAGCTCCCTTCTCCCCAAATCAAAGCTGGAAGAACAAGGCTAGGATTAGCCTTCACCATTCCCAGAGCTGTAGAGATTATGATTTAAGAGAGTTGACCCTGTAAAAGGAATACCGATAAGTTAATAGTAAAATTCAAAAATCAAAATATTTGATGAGTGTGACAACAATACAAAACAACAACAAGAAAAATATATAGTGGAGAAAGCAAAGCTAATGGAGCAGAAAAAACAAACTTTGAAGAAGCATGATACATATCCTTAGGGAAATAAGGAAATTTATTGCAAACATGAAAAAGAGCAGATGTTTCTAAAGAAGAACCAATTTGAGATATTGGATGTGAAACAATGTAATTATTTAAATAAAGGAGTCAATAGAAAATTTAAGTAGAATAGCTACAAAGAGTTAATGAATGGGCTGGAAAATCATATTGAGAAGATCAATCAGATTAAGGGGATGGCATAAATAGACAGAAAGTATTTGAAAAAATTTGAGAGATATAGAAGATCACATTAGAATGCAAACATTGATTTAATAGGAATTCCAGAAAGAATTATTAAAAAGACAATGTAGGAAGGTAATCTTTGAAGAAAAAGTGAATATTTTCTGGAAATAAAGGAAGGTACATGACCTTAGATTAAAAATGGTTTGCTAGGGTGTAGAAGCGCACAACAAAAAAACAAAGAAATAAAACCAACATCCAGACACATCAGTGTGAAATTTAACAATGAGCTTCCAGAGTGAAAAACAAATCACCTATAAAGCCACAGGCATGAGATAGGATATCACATTTCTCAAAGGCAATATGACAATGGGATCATGTGTTGTTGGGGTAAGGGGCAGGAGAAGGAACTGATTCTAGATTATCCAGAAAATAGATAGTTCAAATGATAGGGTAAAATAAAAATCTTTTCACCTTAACACTCATAGACCTCATCTAAAGTATTTTTTTTAGCATATTCTCTAATGAGAATATAAATTATTCTATGAGGCAGCAATAATTGTGGAAAGCAGGAATAAATAAGAGCATTAATATTATTTATTTTAATAAACAGTGATTAAAAAGAAATATATATCCACAACACCTAATCTACAATTTAATGTCACATCAAATTCATGGGTGAGGTGAATTGTAGTAGAGAACAAAGGGAGATAAGTCGGCCAAGGTTCCTATCATGTGAGAGAGGAAGACATAGGTATTAAAGAGATTAAGACATTGGCCATGAAAAGAGAACTAATTCCTGGGGTCGGCCCCGTGGCTTAGCAGTTAAGTGCACGCGCTCCGTTACTGGTGACCCGGGTTCGGTCCCCGGCGTGCACCGACGCACTGCCTCTCCGGCCATGCTGAGGCCGCGTCCCATATACAGCAACTAGAAGGATGTGTAACTATGACATACAACTGTCTACTGAGGCTTTGGGGAAAAAAAGGAGGAGGATTGGCAATAGACGTTAGCTCAGAGCTGGTCTTCCTCAGCAAAAAGAGTAGGATTAGCATGGATGTTAGCTCAGGGCTGATCTTCCTCACAAAAAAAAAAAAAAATAAAGAGAGAACTAATTCTTTAATGAGAGAATTGTAACCATCAGAAAAACGCAACGAAATGCATAAGTTTAAACAATGAGGAATAAAAGGAAAGAACGAAAAAAGAAAAAAAGAAAGTTTGATTTAAGCAATAAACATCGTACTTAATAAACCAAAGAAGTAGTGGAAATAAATGCTACTTCATTGGTATTATAATAAATAAAAATGGGTTAAAGGCAGAGATTTAGATAAAATAGACAGATAAGATTTAAATGGCCAGGATTTGTTTTTTTTTTACTTAAACCAAAGATAGAGAAAGGTTGAAAATACAGATATGGAAAAAGAACTAGTAGGCAAACTTGAAACAAAATAAAGCTGGGATAGTTGTACTTTTAATATCAAACAAAATGGAATAAAAAGCATACACTCACACGTATATATAAGTACATATGTGTGAGAAAACAGCATAGAACAGAACTTAGCACATTGCAAGTGCTATAGAAGAGCTAGTTGTAATTATCAATAATATTTTCATTACAAGACAAATTATATACAAATCTTCAATGCAGAAGAATTCCAAAGAATTTGTGTAAATATTCTGCCCTCTAGGAGATGGAACATAACTCCCCACTTTTAAGTGTGAGAGCTCTTAATGACTTCCTTTCAAAGAGAACAGTATGGAGAGGGGAAAAAGTGTACCTTTACAGTGGAGAAACCTGACAAATGCTAATTACCTCGACCAGGTGACCCAGATTCCTATCAACAGATGAAAATGGCACTTTACCCTTGTGGTCTTCCTCCCCCAAACCCATAACTCCAGTCCAATTATGAGAAAAACATCAGACAACTCCCAATTGAGGAACATTCTACAAAATATCAGACCAGTACCTTTCAAAACTGGTTAAGGTAACCAGAAGTAATCAAAGTCTGAAAAATTGTCACAGCCAAGAGAAGCCTGAGGGAACTTGATGGCTAAATGTAGTGTGGTATTCTGAATAGGATCCTAGAATAAAGAAAAAAACATTGGGTAAAAACTAAGGAAATCTGAATAGTGTATGAACTTTAGTTAAAAATAATGTATCAATATTGATTTGTTAATTGTAACAAACGCACCATGCCAATGTAAGATACTAATAATAGGGATGCTGGTTATGGCGTATATTAGACCTCTCTGTATTATATTCACAATTTTTTCTGTAAATCTAAAACTGTTTTAAAATTGTTTCAAAAGTTTATTTAAAAAATGCTAGCTAGTAAGTTTTTTTTTTTTTCCAAAGGATCACAGTCCTAAATGTAAGAGCTAAGTCTCTAAAACTGTTAGAAGAAAACATGGGAGTAATTCTTGGATTAGGTGATGGTTTCTAGATATAAACTGAAAACATTAGCCACAAAAAAAAAGACCAGATTGCACCAAAATTAAAAACTTTTCTGCTGCAAACAATACATCAAGAAAGTGAAAAAACAACCCATAGAATGGGAGAAAATATTGGCAAATGATATATCTGATAAGGGAATTGCATCCAGAATATATAAAAAACTCATACAACTCAATGAAAAGACAACTCAATTGAAAAATAGGTCAAGGATCTAAACAGACATTTCTTTAAAGAAAATTTAGAAATGGCCAACATTTGTATCATTAGTCATTAGAGAAATACAAATCAAAACCACAATGAGATACCACTTCATACCCACTGGATGGCTAAAATAAAATGTTGTCTAGGATATGGAGAAATTGGAAACCCATATATTGTTGACGGGATTGTGAAATGGTACAGCTGCTTTGGGAGTTCCTCAGTTTGGCAGTTCCTCAAAATGTTAAACATAGAAATACCACATGATCCAGCTATTCCACTCTTAATGTACATACCAAAGAGAAATGAAAACACATGTCCACACAAAAAGTTATACATGAAGGTTCATAGCAGCATTATTCATAAGAGCTAAAATACAGAAACAATAACAACCAGTGTCTACCAATTGATAAATGGATAAATAAAATGTGGCATATCCATACAATGAAATACTATTTGGAAATAAAAAATGAAATACTGATACATGCTACAACATGGATAAATCTTGAAAATATTATCCTAAGTGAAAGAAGCCAGACAGAAGAAAGAAGCCACATATTGTGTGATTCCATTTATGTGAAATGTCCAGAATAGGAAAATTCATAGACACTGAAAGCAGATTTGTGGTGACTAGAGGTAGGAGGAACGAAGTGTGGCTGCTAATGGGTATGGGTTTGTTTGGGGATACGGGAAATGTCCTAACTTAGAGAGTGTTGATATTTATACAACTCTGTGAATAAACTAAAAACCATAGAATTGTGCACTTCAAAAGAGTAAATTTTATGGTATGTAATTCTATCTCAATAAAGCTATTATATTAAAAAAAACAAGAGTTTAGAAAATTTGAAGACTGCAAATACCACTCTTGATTGAGTAAACAGAGAACACATTTCTTCTTTGGCACACATGAACCATTCTTCAAAATCAATCATGTATCAGGACTCAGAGGAATTTCATTAAATTCAAAGAAACAGTGCCATACACATTATGATCTTTGACCACCATGCCATAAAATTAGAAATTAATAACAAAAGAACACATTTAACATTCCCATGTGAAGGAGAAATAAAATAATCATGCCTCTAAACAACTCATGGGTTAAAAAGGAAATCAAAAGCAAAGTTGTTGTAAACTATTACAGCCAAATAAAATGAAAGCAGTGTATTTCAAAATGTGTGATGTGCTCCTAGAGAGTACCAAGAGGGAAATATATAGCTTTGACTATAATTATCAGAAAACAAGAAAGGCTGGAGATACATGAAGTTCAATTCAATAGGCCAGAAAACTAGAAACAGAACACATTTAGAGAAACAAAAAGAAAAATAATAAAAATAAGGCCAGAAATCAATGGAATAGAGTACACGATAATTTTTAAAAAGTATGTTTGAAAAACCAAATATAACAGATAAACTTGTGGCTAAACAGATCAAGATGAAAAGAAGAAACAAATAATAAGCAAATTAAAAAAGAAAAAGGAAAATTTGTAAAATAGCAGATTGTATAAAGGCACAAAATATAATGAACAGCTGTTATATGCTAAGAGATTGGAAAGCGTAGTTAAAGGAATACATTTCTAGAAAAACACAGTGGCAAAATACAAGAAGATACAGAAAAACATGAAAGAACAATAGCCATTCAATAAATTGAAAGAAGAAAGAACAAATGCACCCCTGGACACATACTTCCTTCCCCTCCATCACGCATTTTCTGGCTCAATTCTTGGGCTACTAGTTCATTTCCCTCCAGCCCACTTGCCAGATTGCTGCTTAAATGATATTTCTTAATAGCAAATATGATCACGACCCACCCTGCTTAGAACTCTGAACTGGCTTCCTACAGATTTAGAGTTAAGTTCATAATATTTGGCTTACTCTTTGCCCCAATCATTTCAAGCTGTAGTTCCCGAATAAGTTATGTTTCTCCACCTTTTGAGGCCTTTGTCCATGCTTTTCCCTCTCCCTGGAATGCCTCTTTCAACCTTTCCATCCTTTCACTATTTCTTATCCCTTAACGCTCAGCTCCAGTATTATTTTTTCCTGGAATAGACAACTCACCCCAGTCTGATTGAGCTTTACACATTTTGCATTCTTGGCGCAATCTACACATAAGTAAGTAGTATTTGCTCTCATAAATGCAAATCCAGCATCTCTTGCCATAAAGAGAAGGTAGGTGGAAAACCTAAATAATTTTTAGCATTATATTTTAAATGAGTACTGTGGCCTGTCTTGACTCGCCACCTGAGATCTGTTCTCCGTTTGTTAAAAAGGATATTACCACATGTTGGACAAGTGGTAAAAACTAGCATTAAACTGAGACTTTTCTCTTTGATTTTACAGAACGATTGAGAGAGAGAGAGAATTGTAAATGGAATAATTTCCTGAATTGCACTGGATGTTGTTTTATGCCCCATACATAGGCATATAGAGATTTGCTTAAGACAGATTTCTGCCCTCAGGGAGTTCAGGTAAGGTGCCAGCTTTGCTATGGGATTTGCATTCACATGTGGGGCTCTTAAAGACAACAAAAACAAAAACAACAAAATAAATGAACAACAATATAGACTCCCCAGAAATCATGGGCAAATTTCAATCTAAAGGGAGCCAGTTGAGCGCATGTGGTGCCCTTACATTATACCTTGTAAATATGCAGTTGGCTGCCTGCTCCTACATTTGATGATGGCTGTTGATTGATGACTATGGATAGTGAGCACTCTCCCAAGGTGCCATGTGAGAGTGAACTTGCTATGGCAAGTTTAATCCTGAACAGCGATAAAAGTGATGGATCTGCCCAGGCAGGCATTGTCTATATTTTCCTTCAGGACTCCATGAGGGTCTGAACACTTGCTGAAGAGGGCTACGATTTCCAATAAATGGTGCATATAGATACAGATCTATACATAAAATTTAAGATATATATAAAATTTAAACTTAAGTGTGCCTCACTTTTCGAAGTTCCTAAGTTTCTTTTGATGGTAAAATTAGTTTTAAAGAAGTTGTTGAAATGCTCCTGATTTTCAGATCAAAAGCACCTCCAAATGTTATCATCTTTCAGATATGATTGCTCCCACTTTAAGTTAGGGCAATTTCTTGTTACTATATGGAACGTTGGTTTTATAGAAGCTCCAAACCTTAATAAAATAAAAATTTTTGCAAAATATTTCCTTGCTATTAAGTATCTCTGTAATCTGAAAAGAAATTTAATTAAACCTCTATTTCTAAACCACTAAGAAACTAAAGCAAGTAGGCAAACGTTAAATCAGAGTGCCTGTCTTGAAAAATTAGAAAATCTCAAAGTTAAAATAACTATAGGAAGAGAAGGTGAATTACAATTGTGGAATAATTTCCATGTGCCATGCCCTTCATAAGCAGGATGAGGATATAGAAGCCCATAAACACTATTTAATATCTAAGATCAAGCAGACATAAGTGGCAGAGCAAAAACCAGGATGTAGATCTGCCTGTTGCCAAAAATGTTTTTGCAGTGCCAACTGCTAATTTCACCCCGGATGGTAACTTCTAGTTCAGGCTGGAGTTCTTGTTCTCTGTAACGAGCTGCACATCTTTGAAAAAGTTACCTGTGCTTTTTTTTTTTTTTAAATTCAGGTTTATTCAAGTACAATTTATAAAGTATATAAAATATAATCCACCCATTCTAAGTTCAATGTATTCAATCTTTTAACCACTACTACAAATCAGGGTATAGAATATTTCCATGTACTCAAAAAGTATCTTCATACTACTTCAGCCCTGAAAAGAGAGTGTAGACCCATTTTTCCCATACTCCAGTACTATACACAGGTAAAATCCTGTAAATGGCACAAGAAGCAAACAAAAGGTGGTTAAAATAAAAAGGCAGGGGCCAGCCCGGTTAAGTTTGCTGGCTCCGCTTCAGCGGCCCAGAGTTCGCAAGTTCGGATCCTGGGTGAGGACTTATGCACCGCTGGTCAAGCCATGCTGTGGTGGCATCCTATGTAAAGTAGAGGAAGATGGGCATGGATGTTAGCCCAGGGCCAATCTTCCTCAACAAAATGAGGAGGATTGGCGTCGGATGTTAGTTCAGGGCTAATCTTTCTCACACACACAAAAAAAAGGCAAATTGCCTTGGGACACCATGACTGGAAAACTAGCACAACAGCAAGATATTTTGCATTCCACCGACCCAACAAAGCAAAGCCACCCAGACCCAGAGTTTCCCCAACCCATGACCTAACCTATGATTGAAGCCCAGGTAAGCTCATTCCTCCCCACATGGAGCAGGATTCCCTCTGACAACATCAGAAGGCAAACAGAACCCAAAAAACAAAAGACTTGATTATAGCAAGGGGCCCCAAATGGGAAACCATTTTGTCCCCCATGGTTCTGAACTCTACTCTCCCACCCAGAGACACCAGGGGAAGTAGGTGAAATTGGAAAAAGGGACCTGGTCACAGCAAGCAGCCCACTCTGACAAACCTCTTTATCTCCATGTGTCCACATCTCTCCTCCCCTGCTCAGAGACACTGGGGCAGCTAGGGGGTAATGGTAGAGAGGTCCCACCATACTACTTCCCCACTGAGAGACACTTGGAGGCCTTGCCTGGGGAAATCCCTTCCATACCTCAGGCAGCACCAGCAGCAACCAGTGGTAGCCCCAGCAACAACAGATAAACCAAGCAGAAAAAACTAATACTAAAATGGCTCTGAAAATTGAGCTACCATCAGAACTACAGCCCACAAGCATAGGCCAAGACCTGCATACTAAAGCTTAAAAGACTGACTGCCTGTCAAAACAAAAGATTTACATGGGACCCAAGGTCTTCTGATATAACAGATAAAATATCTAGGATACAATAAATAATCATCAGTCCTACCAAGCACCAAGAATATGACAACTTGAATGAGAAAAGATAATCAGTTGATGCCAACACCAAGGTGAATTGGATGGTGGAACCCTGAAAGGATTTTAAGATAGCTGCCATAAAAATACTTCAACAATTAATTACAAATTCTCTTGAAACAAATGAAAAAATAGGAAATCTCAGCAAAGAAATAGAAGTTATTAACAAAATGGAAATTATTGAGCTTCGTAATACCATAAGTAATAAAAACACTCAATAGATGGACTCAATAGTAGAGTGGAGATGACAGAGAACAGAATTGAAAAACTTGAGGACAGAACAATAGAATTCACCCAGTACGAACAACAGAGAGAAAATAGACTGAAAAAAAATAAATGAGCAGCAACTCAGGGACTTGGGTATCAATAACAACAGATCCAACATTCATTTCATTGGAGTCCTAGGAGAGGAGAAAGAGAAAGGGGCTGAAAGACTATTTGAAGAAATAATGTCTGAAAACCTCCCAAATTTGATGAAAGACACAAACCTACAGCTCTAAGAACCTGAGCAAATCCCAGGCAGGACACATACAAAGAAATCTACACTGACACACCATAATTAAACTTTTGGAAACTAAAAATAAAAACAGCAACAACTAAAGGCACAATATTTTTTAAGTGCTGAAAGAAAAGAACTGTCAACCATGCGTAGCATAGCTGACAAAACTATTCTTCTTGAATGAAGGGGAAATAAAAACATCTCAGGTAAAGCAAAATTATAACAATTTGTCACCATCAGGTCTATCCTTAAAGACTGGTTTAAGGAAGTTCTTCAAACAGAAAGGAAAATATAAATAAAGGAATACTGGAACATCAGGAAAGAAAAAGAAAGAAGGGAAAGAACAGAGATATAGGTACATATATTAGATTGTCTATTATGGACAGAATGTGCCCTCCCATAATTCATATGTTGAAGCCCTAACCCCCATTGTGACTGTATGTGGAAATAGGGCCTGTGAAGAGATGACAAAGTTTAAACAATGTCATAAGGGTGGGCCCCTAATCCAATGATGTCGTTATTTTAAGCACCCAGTCTATGGTATTTTGTTATGGCAGCCCGAGCTGATTATGCTTTTCTTCATGAGTTTTACAGTTCATGTTTAATGATTAAAATGAAGATTATAATATTATCTGATAGCCCAGACAATAATATTTAAAAGTGAGGAAGGTAAAGGGACCTAAATGGAAGTGAGGTTTCCACACTTCAGTTGAAGTGGTAAAATGTTCATACCAGCTGATTGCGATAAGTCAGATACGTATATCATAATACACAAAGCAACCACTAGGAAAATGGGATGAAGATAGGCACTCAAAAAAAATATAAATAAATCAATATGGAATCTTAAAAGATTACAAATAACTCACAGGAATGCAAAAAAAGGAATGAGAGCAGAAAGAAACAAATAGAAAACAATAATACAGCAGATTTAAGTGCCAACACACCAAGAATTACCTTAAATAGAAATGTCTAAGTGCACCAACCAGAAGACAGAGATTGGCAGAGTAGATTTTTTTTTTAAGTGACCCATCTATTAACTGTTTATTAAAAAAAAAAAAATTCACTTTAAATTCAACAACATAGATGGGTTAAATTTAGAAGAATGGAAAACGATATACCATGCAAACAATAATTAAAAACTAAGGAATGGTGAAATATCTGAAAAAGTAGGGAAGATAAGAGAGTAATACAAACAAATTCAGAGCGAAGAAAACTACTAGAGGCAAAGAAGATATTACATAGTGATAAAAGGACAAATCCAGCAGAATGACCTAACTATTCTAAATGTGCATACATCAAACAACAAAGTGTCAAAATAGCTGAAACAAAATTTGATAGAGCTGGCAGGAGAAATATATAAATCCACAATTATAGTTGGGGATTTCAACACTCCCATCTCTTAGCAACTGATAGAACTACTAGCCAGAAAATCATCAAAGATATAGAGGAACTCAAAAACACCATAAACCAGCAGGATTGAATCAACATTTTATAGAACATTCCATCCAACAAAAGCAGTATACACATTTTTTTTTTCATGTCCGTGAAACGTATATTAAGATGGGCCATATCCTGGGCCAGAAAAAAACCTGAACAAATTAAAAGTAATTGAAACCATTCAGAATTTGTTCTTTTACCATAATGGAATCAAACTAGAAATCAATAACAGAAAGACCATGGGAAGATAAGTATCAGAGGAAATAAAAAAATACATAGAACTAAATGAAAAGGAAAATAACACACAACAAAATTGGTGCAATGCAGCTTAAGCAATGCCAAGAGGGAAACTTATAGCACTAAAATGCACATATTAGAAAGAGGAAAAGGTCTCAAATAAATAATCTATACTCCTACCACAAGAACCTAGAAAAAGAACAAAATAAACCCAAAGCAAACAGAAGGAAGGGAATAATTAAAAATAGAAGCAGAAATCACGAAATTGAAAATAGGAAAAATGAAACAAAAAACTAGTTCCTTGAAAAAAAAAATTGATGAAGCTCTAGCAAGACTGAAAATTTGAAAAAGAGAAGACACAAACCACCAATGCTAGGAATGAGATGGGGGCTCTCACTACAGATTGTGCATCCATGAAGAGGTAATAAAGGAATACTACAGACAACTTCATGCTCATAAATTGGGAAATTTAGAAGAAATGGACCAATCCTCAAAACCCACATACTACCAAAACTCAAACAATGTAAATAGACAATCTGAATAGCACTATAGCCATCAAAGAAATTGAATTCATAATTAAGATGCTTCTAAGAAAAGAAACTTCCATGCCCAGATGGCTTCAGTGGAAAATTCTAACATTTAAAGGACAATTAACACAACTTTATACAATCTCTTCCAGAAAATAAAAGAGGAGGGGACACTGTCTAACTCATTTTATGAGGCCAGGCTTACGCTGATACCTAAACCAGACAAATATAGTACCAAAAAAGAAAACTATAGACCAATATCTCTCAGGAACTTAGATGTGAAAATTCTCACAAGATATTAGCACAATGAATCCCACAAGGTATAAAAACAATTCTACACCATGACCAAGTGGTATTTCTTCCAGAATTGCAGGGCTGATTCAACATTCAAAATCAATTAACATAATCCACTATTTCAATAAGCTAAAGAAGAAAAATCATATGATCATCTCAATTGACTTAAAACACAAAAAGCATTTGCAAAATCTAATACCCATTCATGATAAAACCTCTCAGAAAACCAGGATTAGAGTGGTATTAGCTCAAATTGATAAAGAGCATCTACAAAAAACCTACCCCTAACATCACACTTAACGGTGAAAGACCAAATACTTTTCCTCTAGGATTGGGAATAAGGCAAGGATGTTTTTTTCTCAGCATTCCTATTCTACAGAATACTGGAAGTTCTAGCCAGTGCAATAAGGTGATAAAAAGAAATAAAAGGCATTCTGGTTGAAAAGGAAGAAGTAAAATGGTGCATATTTGCAGATGACATGACTGTTTACTTAGAAAATCTTGAGAAATTAGGGGAAAAAACACAACCTCCCAGAAATCAACATCAGAAGACAACAGGGAAGAATAATGATATCACTGGCAGAGTGCACAGAAACTGGATCTCTCATACGTTGCTGGTAGGAATGTAAGATAGTATAGCCACTTGGGAAAAAGAATTTAGAAGTTTCTTAAAATGCTAAACCTGTGAATACATATAGTCCAGCAACTGCACCCCTAGGCAGTTGTCCCAGAGAAATTAAGATTTATGTTTACACAAAAGTATGTACAAGAACTTTCATAACAACTTTGTTTATAGAAGCCCAGAACTGGAATCACCGCAGATATCTTTCAATAGGTCAGTGGTTAAACAAACGGTGATATATACATATCACAGAATATAACTCATTAAAACTGAATGAACTATTGATACACACCAAAATTTGGATGAATCTTCAGGGAATTATGCTGAGCAAAAAAAAAAAAGCTATTACAAAAGGATAGGATATATACTGTATTATTCCATTTATATAACATTTTTAAATGATAACATTTTCGAAAAGGAGGACAGAATAGTGGTTGTCAGAGGCTTGGAATAGGGGTGTGTGTTTGGGGGGTGGAGGATGGAAGGGGGTTGGGTGTTATAAAAGTGAAATTGGAGAGATTCTGCTGGTTCTGGAACTGTTCCGTATCTTGACTGTGATGGTGGACACACAAACCTACACTGGTGATAACATTTTATAGAACTGAGTACACACACACACACACACACACACACGAGTACAAGTAAAACAGAGGAAATTTGAATAAGATTGGTGGATCAATGTCGGTATCCTGCTTGTGATACTACACTATAATTTTACAATATGTTATCTTTGGAGGAAACGGTAAAATGTACAAGGGATCTCACTATTATTTCTTGCAACTGTGCATTTCTTGCAATTGCATGTGTATCTACAACTATCTCAATTAAAATTTCAATTAAAAATGCAGCTTCTCATGCCATGACCTACTAAATTAGTTGCTTCAGAAAAGGAACTTGTGAATCTGTTTAAAAAAAAAAAGCTTCATGGTCATTTGCAGTCAAGTCAATCCCCTCCCCATTCCCTGGTCCCTGGCAATAACTGATCTGATTTCTGTCCCTAGAGTTTTGCTTTTTTGAATTTCATATAAATGGAATCATACAGTATGTTATCTTTTGAGACTGGCTTGTTTCACTTAGCATAATGCTTTTGAGATTCATCCTTGTTATTGAATATATCAATAGTTCGTTCTTCTTTATCACTTGAGTTATAGTTCATAATATGGATATACCACAATTTTTTTTTCATCCATTTATCAGTTGAAAGATATTTCAGTTATTTCCAGATTTTGGTATTTATGCATGAAGCTGTTATAAACATAAATATATGGGCTTTTTTGTGAACATACATTTTCATTTCACTTGGGTAAATACCTAGAGCTATATTGCTAGGTTGTAGGGTAAGTTATGTTACGCTTTCCCGTTAACAATGTATGAGCATTCCAGTTGTTCTGCATCTCTGTCAGCACTTTGTGTTGTCAGGTTTTTATTTTTTAATTTTAGCCATTCTACTAGTTGTTTACTGTCTACCCCACACTACCCTCCACATTTATCTAAGGTCTTTTAGAACAATGGAGTGATTACTGATATATAAAAATGGTGGCCAGATACCTACTGCCTGTTAGAGAAAATTCAGAGTCTTCTGCATGGTGTTGAAAGCATTGTATTACTTGTGCTCAGATAGCCTTTCTGGCTTTATCTTTAGCTACTTCATTCAACTATATCTGTATCAGGTATCTTTCTTTCTTGCCTGCTTGCTGTTTTCTAAACTTCTCAAGCAATTTCATGCTTTTATGCATGGTACTTTTTTTAGAATTATGCTGTTCCCTCTATTTTGAACACCCTTCCCCACTTTCTCCCTCACAGACCTCTACTTCATCTTTCGGGTCCAAACAGAATTTCAATATTTCTCTGTATCATTTACCAATGCTACCAACAGGTTTACAATTTCCTTGCTTTGTGGTGAAGGTACTTTATGTGTGACCCTATTGAGAAATTTGTAATTAGCCTCTTGTGTTACAGGCTTTGAAAGGGATGCTCTTTTGCTTCACTTTGAGCAGTTCCTGAAGAAATGGAAGCTGTGTCTTATTTTTCTTTGTATTCCCTATGACATAATATCAACATTATTTGTTAAATTGAATTTAATAATGTTGATTTTGTTGTTTTTACAATATCTAGAAATGTTCTCTGAAATCTTAAGTGCAAAAATTATTTTCAGTGCTGTTTATCAATGTTGTAGATCATATGATCTGGAAGCAGATGCTGAGAGGGCATCTTGGGCACATGTTTCTTACTGACTTCTCCACATGCTAGCCTCCTTTACCTCTAAGCCAGTGTTTCTCAACAAAGTTTATCCCTGACCCTCAAGGATGAATCTATAGTTGGTTTTCTGCTACTGCCCATCAGCCAAAATTGTTTTCTTGAGTTTGACTTCATGGAGTATGTATTATGAAATCAATAGGTATTTTGAATATGCTTTTTCAGACTATGCCTCTCCCTGGTCACCATCCCCAACCCACCCTATCCTACACTATCTTGAGAATCACTGCTCTGAACCAGTGTTCTCAATCTTGACAGCTCACAGATCTCATAGGAAATGTTCAGCCATTCTGTGAAGGGTCTGAGGACCCAATTCGAGAAACTGCACATGAAAAGTTAAGCACAGTTGGTCTTCACTTGGTGCCACAGGGATCAGAGGTACAAGCGTAGATGCTGTGATCATGTGGCAACACTCTGTCATATAAGATGATCGCCCAGGTAATCCTCAACAAGTGTGTATTAATTTGATTTAGATTATCAACAAAAGTAACACACAAAATTTAAAATATTGCAGAAAACTTGCAACTCTCTTCCCCAAGAATGTCTGTGAAAAGAGCAAAATTTGAGAAACACTGTCCCAAATTATTTTCTCTCTCTCTTTTCCTCACTATTTGGAAACTTAAGAATCCCTTACTGTGAAGTGTGTCTGTTCTAGAAATTCAAGGTTAAGTTAGTTTCCTTCTTCTGTCTCTAGTGTGAATGGATAATTTCTTTTCTAATATAGAAGTACCCATAGATGAAAGAAAAAAAAAGGAGTTTGGCATGCTAGGTATTTATTAGGTTTCAATAATCTTGGAAGGGAGGGGGATATGGAACTGCGACGTAGTCTTAGAGCCTTAGCTAACCTGAGAGGGTTCATCCCAGGTGTCCCATGTTGGGCCTAAATGGCTGGGTCTTCACACTGTCATCTCAATCAGTCAATTGGATGTGGGCTGATACTAGAAGAACATGAATTTGAGCGAGGCGACTCTCTGCAGCTGAAGCAAATCCTACAGTAGCTGACAACTAGAGGCTATCTGCTATTGGGTAGAGTGACAAGGCTTTTTTTGAAGGGGATCTGGGTGGCAAATCTCCAAGCCTGTCACAATTAGTGACAGTAGCTAATATTTATTGTTTACCACGTGCCAGAGTATTACAAAAGCCTTTTATGCACATCATCTCATTAATTCTCACCTTCTCCCTGTAAAGTAGGTCTTATTATTCTCCCTATTGTACAGAGGAGACAACAGGCTAAGAGGGGGTAATTGGCTTGCCCCAAGTCAGACAAGGAGTTTAAATGGTGGGGCTTAGATTATAACCCAGGCAGTCTGACTCCAAAGCTCAATCATTTAACCACAACGGTATCCTGTGCGATGATCTATACTATACTTAACTGCAACTCCTTGAAACTTGATAATCCACATGCAATGAATAGTTTTCTGTTAAGGAGAAAAAGAATACCCATTTGCTTCCCATTGTAAACTTATGCGGGCATATTTTATTTAACAGAGCCTTTTTCTGTTTAAGTCAAGTGCGGCATAGGCTGATATGAAGAGATTTTCCTTTTTGGTCTCCTGCAAATTCCATAGACTGATATGTCTTTGGACCAGCATTTAAGGTGAGTCATGAGTTAGCCCCACCTACCTGCCATGTCTGTGTTAATGGAGCACGCGATTGAAATACTGAGAAGCTTCGGGGAGGCAGACTACCGTCATCAGCATTTCTAGGTTGTCCAGTTTATAACCTTCTAGGGTTATAAAGGAACAGATGAAAGTACAGCAGTCACAAAGTCGCTTTCAGCTGAAGAGCTTTTCAAGATAATAATCCACCTTTAGATTTCCGTGCAGCTGTAGGTAACAGCATCAATTAGCACTGACAAATTCAGTGGTGGACCTCATTTTCCCTCAATTATCTTTTGAGAGATCTATGTTAAATAACCAAATGAACTTTGAACAAACGTGATTTAAAAAAAAATTTCTTGGCCTTCTAAATCTTGTGTATTTATTGACAAGGTGATGATGTATATATGTATATTTTTTACTTTAGAGATTTCCAATGATTTTCTATGCATTATCTTTTTCTATTGATAACTCAAATAAAATAGACTGTCCTGGTTATTATTAGAGGTGACAATTTGCAGTCTAAGTGTGTTGCTATGGATACCTAAAAAGTCCCTCCTGCCACCAAAGACTCAGGCCTGGGAGTCAGGGCCTAATCCTGAGGTGATTTTCAATAGCACCAGCTGTCCAGAGCCTGAAAGGCGTGGCAAATTACACCATTGTTAGAGTGAAATGGTATGGCTAAGCTAATTATTTGTGGGCTTTAGACACAGGTGTTCATAAAAGGCTGAATGTGCACTTCTAATCAAGTCTGATTGGGCCAGAACAACAGCCCAGCATGGGACTATCAAAGAGTTGTTTATAGTGTCTTTCATTTAAATAATAAAAGAGGCCACTGTCGGCCTTCTGTTCACTAGAGTTTTCGGTGTTGCTCTGAGTTCGTCATTACAGGTAATCATACTGGTGTTTCCCTTTGACTTAGTCCAGTCATGGAGATCTGTTTTCTAATAATATTTTACTTGATAGTCACATAACAATTTGATGTATTTTAGCCATTCTCATGACAATTTCCAGTTAATGCTACTTTTAGTGAATGCAACTTAACCTTACAGAACTGAAGATTAGAAATTTATCATAAACATTATATTTTAGCTATTACTCATCCAGAAAATTGTTAATTCTCCAAGTATTTCCACCTTGTTACCTGTGTCACTTCTCTGATAATTTTTGTGATCATAATACAGGAGCAAGTCAGTTCAAAAATATGCTTTAAAATTTTCCCTCATTTAACAGTATTTGATTTGTCTAATATTTGAGTACCATCAGTTGTTAAAATGCATGTTTAATGGGAAATATTATAGATTCATCATAGCTTGATATTATACTGAGTATGATAAATTACTCTGATTAGCAAAGCAAATCTGAATTTCCCTATCTTTGCTTCTTTAGAATAATGAAAAGAATACTTCTTTGATGTCCATAGGTCATAAAGAAGTTTACGTTCAATGGTTATAAAACAACACTTATACATCTAACATTTAGCTTCCAAACAATAATGTAGTCTATTCACTACTCTGACACTGCTTAGAAAGGAATTGGTTTGTCTATTTTAGTTTTCTGTAGCTAATACAGTGGGTTCCTACTTTAGAAAGTGATACAATTAATAGTGCTACATAATAATGTTGGAATACTTAGTAGATATTTTACCTTAAAATTTTTTTTCACTCCACATCCTCACAAATGCTTGTAAATTTATAAAATGTGAAAACATATTTCTTTAGAGACGTACCCTCTGCTACCAGAATTGGATAAAAATGTACTTACTCTCTAGAGGCAGAGAGTGAGCTATTAAGAGAGACAGATGACCTCATAAACGTGTCTATGTGCAGATCAATATGATGGAGCCTACTATGAGTATAGATATGCTCTTGGATGATTAAGAGCACTGAGTTGTGTCCAAGTCCATTCCGTCAGGGTCTTCTTCCTCCCTGCTGTTCTTCTATGCATGGGAGGAGAGTGGGAGTTGGGATTTTCTGGAAATGATTGTGTAGCCTTTAAAGACAATGATTAGTAGCATTTATAATACTTTATACAAAAGCACAAGACTTCCTACATATAGGTAGAAAGCAAATATATTGCCTCCCAGATCTGTAGGCATTGTATACAGGAAAGAGTGCTCTCAGAGTTCGATTAGAGGGACACCTTGGCAGTGGCCACCTTGAACCTGTGGTGGTCGTATAAATTATCACTCAGTTAAAATTCAACAGTTATGTACCCAACATTGACCATGCTTGCAGCTCTTCAAGAAAGACTGGCCTCAGACAGAGTTAGGTAACTACCAGTGCTAGTTGCTCTTACATTTCCTTCTAATAAAATATATTTTTCTGCTTTCATCTCTCATAGTCCAGAGACATAACTAGTCAATCATTTCTAGGGACCATAACTATATCATGACTCTTTGTGACCCTGTGGAGGAAAAAAAAATGCCTGCTCATTTTTTGTGAGACTAATATCTCTAGTGAAGGGGGGACTCAAGACCTCTGACTATGAAAAGGAGTTATTTGAGCACATGTATCAATTAGGAGTAGATAGGCTGTGATGTAGTAGCAAGTCCCCAAACTCTCAGGAGCTAAACACAAAAGCTTATTTTTGTCCATGTAACATGTTCATATAAGATGAGCAGGTGATTCTGCTCATTTTAGTCATTAGGTGCCCAGACTGATGGATGCTGCATCTTGATTCCTGCTTCTATAATGACTATCATGAACTGCTCTTAAAGTTTATGCACTAGTGACACAAGATACTTCTGCTTACATTTTATTAGCCCAACAAATCATACAGCCAGGTTTAAATTCGAAGGGCAGTGTTCAGAAAGCAGAGAGCAGAGAAATATTTAGTGAGCAGAAATAACAGCTGCTACAGCATGCTCTAAATCACTTGTCGCAGGTGAATTCTTTGCAGACTAGACCAGCTCAAGAACTACATAAACTAGTACCTAATTAAAGTGAGAATTCATAGAAAGAAAATAGGGGAAGAGATTGTATCAAGATATTATACATGCATCTACACTTTCTTCTGCTTGAAATCTCCTGAAATTACAGAAATACAGTAAAAATTCTATATGTAGAACAGGGAGAAAGGTTCTCAGGAAAATTATTAATCTTAGATATGATTTAATAGAGAATATTAATATGATATGAGATCAAGATGAATCAAGAGATCATTATTATGATTTTGAGAATCATATTTTTGAGGTTTTGAGATTTTTAGAATATTAATATGATATGAGATCAAGAAAATATTAATATGATATGAGATCAATATGAGAAACAAGAAAATTTAAAATTAAATGAATTAAACCTTCAACTACGCAAATGAGAAAATTGTAAAATAAACATACAGAGAGAGCCTGAAGGAAAGCAACTAAAAATATATTGACAATAGTAATAATGAAATTGAAAATATTGTATCAGTAAATTTGATCTGTTCAAAAAATTGGGTTCTTTTAACACATCAGTAAAATGGAAAAGTTTCTGGTAAATTTGATCAAGTAAAAAAGAATACACAATAAGCAATATTAGCTATGAGAATAAGTACATACATAGACATCAATAAAGAGATAGAGGAAATTTAAAACTATTTGAGAATAATATGTACAACTCTATGCCTTAAAGAATGTTACTTAAATTAACTCTTGAAAAGATAGAAAAATTAATGAGGCAACTATGGAGAACAAAATGAAAAGGCAGTTAAAGACTTCACCTAAAAAAGTTCACGAAGTCCAAATAATTTTGTGGGTAAGTTCCACCAAACATCCATAAAGATAAAAATATCTATATTCTATATACTATTCCAGAGCATAGAAAATGACTTAAAGCTTCCTGATTTTCCCCAAACCAGATAAGGAGAGTATATACCCACAGAGACAAGAGAAACCCAGAACCAAATCTCGCTTATACAAAAAAAGAAATAATCCAAATTAGAATGTTAGCAAACTAAAGCTAAGATTGTATTAAAAGAGAATTGTGTTATGATCAATTAGAGCTTAAGTATAAATGCAAATATAACTTAAATCAAAAAATCAAATGTCTCATAAACAGGTTAAACTAAAAGTCTAAATAAGATACCCCAAATTATAAAGTTTGACATGTATATAGATTTAAAAAATAACTGAATAAGCTAAGAATAGAAAGAAATTTTCTTAGTCTGATAAAGTATAACTACCAATAAAAATAAGATACATCATACTTAATGGTGAAAGATTAAAATAATTCGACTAAAATCAGTAAAATGGTAAGGATGCTCACTATCATTACTATAAGACATGCTGAAGATCTTAACCCAAGTAATAAGGTGAGAAAAAGAAATAAAATAATTTAGATAGCAAGAAATAAATTATCAACTTGATTAAAAAAAACAATTTTAACAAAAGGGAAATGATAGGACCAGACATTTGATGGGAGAGTAAAATATAAGCACATAAAGAGGACAGGTGCTACATTAGGGTTTTTTAGAGAAACAGAATCAATAGGGTGTGTGTGTGTGTCTGTGTATGTGTATATACATGTGTATATGTGTGTGTTTGTGTGTGTGTATACATATATATATAATCTGTTTTTCTCTCCATAGGGAAATTTATTTTAAAGAATTGGTTCACACGACTGGGGAGGCTGGCAATTCAACATCAGCAGGGTAGGCACGCAGACTGGAGATCCAGGGAAGAATTGATGTTGCAGTTCGAGTCTAAAGGCAGTCTGCTGGCAGAATTTTGTCTTCCTCAGGGAAGGTCAATCTTTTACAACTATGGCCTTCAACTGATTCGATGAGGCCCACTCACATTATGGATGATAATTGAATATTATCAAAATTATGCATTTATTTCTTCTTATGAGAATGACAGAAGTTATAAACTGGCAATTCACTTAAGGAAAGATAACAAAACACCTAACCTCATCCATAAGCAGAAATATACCAAGTGAAACAAAAAGTTACATTTTACCCATCAGATTTGGTAAAATTTATCATTTTGATAATATTCAATGTTTTTTTAAATTAATTTTTTCTTAATTGAGATATAATTGACATATAAAATTATATTAGTTTTAGGTGTACAACATAATGATTTGATATATGTATATATTGCAAAATGATTACCACAATAAGTTTAGTTAGCATCTATCATTACACAGTTACAATTTTTTTTCTTGTGATGAGAAATTGTAAGATCTACTCTCTTAGCAACTTTCAAATATACAATACAGTATTGTTAATTATAGTCACCATGCTGTACATTACATCCCCAGGACTTATTTATTTTATAATTGGAGGCTTGTACCTTTTGACTACCTCCACTCATTTTGCCCACCTCCCACCCCCCACCTCTGGCAACCACCAATCTGTTCTTCATATATATGAGTTTTTTGTTATTTTTTTTAGATTTTTACATATAAGTGAGATCATGTGGTATTTGTCTTTCTTTGTCTGACTTATTTCACTAAGCATAATGCCCTCAAGGTCCATGCATGTTGTCGCAAAGGGCAAGTTTTTCTTCTTTTGTATGGTTGAATAATACCCCATTGTGTGTGTGTGTATATATATATATATATATATATATATATACACCAATCTTCTTTATCCATTCATCCAATGATAGGCACTTAGGTTATTTCCATGTCTTGGCTATTGTAAATAATGCTGAATGAACATGAGGGTGCAGATATCTTTTTGAGATAAATTTCATTTCCTTCAGATAAATACCCAGAAGTGGAATTGCTGGGTGATATGGTAGTTCTATGTTTAATTTTTTGAGGAACCTCCATATTGTTTTCCATAGTGGCTGCATCAATTTATATTTCTACCATCAGTACACGAGTGCACCACATCCTCACCTCACTTGTTATTTCTTGTCTTTTTCATAATAGCCATTCTAACAGGCATGAGATGCTATCTCATTTGATTTACATTTCCCTGATGATTAGTGATGTTGAGTATCTTTTCATGTACCTGTTGGCCATCTGTACGTCTTTTTTGGAAAAATATCTATTTTTAACAAGATATTTTATTCTATTGAGTTGTATGAGTTCTTTATATATTTTAGATATTAATCCCTTATCAGATATGTGATTTGCAAATATTTTCTCCCATTCCATGGGTTCCCTTTTCATTTGGTTGATGGTTTCCTTTGCTGTGCAGAAGCTTTTTGATGTAGTCCCACTTGTTTATTTTTGCTTTTGTTCCCTTTGATTTTGGTGGCAGATCCAAAAAATCATTGCCAAGACCGATGTCAAGAAGCTTACCCCCTATGTTTTCTTCTGGGAGTTTTATGGTTTCAGGTCTTACATTCAAGTCTTTATTCCAGTTTGAGTTAATTTTTGTGTATGGTGTAAGATAGTGGTCCAGTTTCATTATTTTGCATGTGGCTGTCTAGTTTTCCCAGAGCCATTTATTGAAGAGACTGTCCTTTCCCCATTGGATGTTCTTGGCTCCTTTCTCATAAATTAATTGACCATATATGTGTGGGCTTATTTCTGTGCTCTCTGTTCTGTTTAATTGATCCATGTTTTAATTCAAATATTATACTATTTTGATTTCTATAGCTTTGTAATATGGTTTGAAATCAGGAAGCGTGATGCCTCCAGCTTCGTTCTTTCTCAAGATTGCTTTGGCTATTTGGGGGTCTTTTGTGCTTCCATATAATTTTAGGATTATTCTATTTCTGTGAAAAATGCCATTGGAATTTTGATAGAGAGTGCATTCAATCTGTAGATTGCTTTGGATAGTGTGGACAATACTCAATGTTAACAATGATGTGAAATTACTGACACTAATTCACTGTTGGTGGGAATGGAAATAGGGAATATATTTTAGAAGCGAATTTTACAGAATCTATCAGTGCACATACCTTCATACTCAGCTATATCAAAGTCTAAGAATCTAATCTATATTGTAGAAGAAACTCTTGCCCATTTGCACAAGGACGGTCATTGCTTCATCATTTGTAATAATAAAAAATTGAAAGTGACCTAAAAGTCCACCAATAGAAAAATATACATATAAAAGTATATGAAATGAAAAAAGTAAATCAAAAAACGTTCGATACAGTATATGTGTAAAGCAAGAAAATAGATAGATAGATAGATAGATAGATAGCTAGCTAGATAGATAGATGATAGGTAGATACAGCTGTAGACATAGATGATTGAGATCAAAGTACCCTTGGTAGTTAAAATTGCACATTTTATCTAGAAGGAGAAAATTGTGATATCTACGTGGTTGGTCTTTAATACCCTCTTTACCTTCCTCTTCTTCAAATTCAATGTCAGGCTTTGCATGGGGTTATAATTGGCTCATAACACCCCTCCCTGGGAAATTTTCATTTTAACAGGAAATGTGAAGAAAGGGATAAAAAAGGTGCATGCTCTTAGAATATCAAAAATCAGCATTTAAATATAGAGATGGAGCAGGGGAGGGAGAAGTAGGACCTTTCTTGATTACCCTGAAAACATATTTCCAGGCAGCAAACACTCAGGCCCTTGGAAAGATTAGTCCTGATTGGGGGCGATGAACAGATGAGAACCCATGGAGAGCAAAGAACGGTTAGTAGAGGGCCTCAACAGCTAAGCTGAGGAGTGATGATTTTAACCGTCAGATATGCACAGAGTAAATGGATGAAAAGGGACTGAGGTGAGTAGTTGTGGGGAACCATAATTTTTCAGGTCTCCATAAAGGCATCCAGAATACAAGGACCTGGATTAAAAGGGCCAGCACTTGTATAGCAATGACTCTGAGCCAGGTTCTGATCTAAACACCTCACTTGTGCTAACTCCTTTAATCCTCACAGAAGTCCTTTGATGCAAGTATTGTTTCTATAACCCCCATTTCGCAGGTGAAGAAAGGGAAGCAAGGTCGCTGAAGCAAGTACGTAACAGAGCAAGCACTGGAGCCCAGGTGTGCTGGCTCCTCAGTGTGCCTCTTAGCCGCTGGCGGAGGTGGCAAAGGCAGGAAGGCTAAGGTGCAGAGTTGATTGAATCTTTCGTTTAATATCTTCTTGCACTAAGTCATAGGCTGGGATATGTGGAAGTGAAAAAAAGATACTTCTTAGGGGACAGAGAGTGGTCACTTGTGGATCCCTAAATGTTGTAATTTCATGCTTCAGAGTTTCTGCTGATGCTGGTTCTACCTCCTTGCATATTCCTTTAAAAAAAAAAAAAAAAATTCAGGGGCCTAACCGGTGGCGCAAGCTGTTAAGTGCGGGGCGCGCACTGACGCACCGCTTGGCAAGCCGTGCTGTGGCGGTGTCCCATATAAAGTGGAGGAAAATGGGCACAAATGTTAGCCCAGGGCCAGTCTTCTTCAGCAAAAATAGAGCAGGATTGGCAGATGTTAGCTCAGGGCTGATCTCCTCACAAAAAAAAATAAAATAAAAATTCAATTTGGGTATTTTCTCCCTATGAAGACTCTCCAGACTTTGCCCCTTCCTCTACAGATAATAACCAACCCCCCAAAATTGAATAAGATAAGGTCTCACACTTTGACAATTTTGGTCAAATGGAAAACAGTGGCAAGTAAACCAACTATCACAACACAATATAGTAAGTGACATAGAGGAATGTCAGTGTATCTTGAGCTTGAGAAGAAGGGTCAGGAATAGTTTGCTTCCTAAAATCCCAAAAGAGAGGTAATCAGGGCGAAGGAGAGGGAAGTGTAAAGAATTTGGAAATCTGCTATAAAAGAGTTTACCACAAAATCATTGAGTCATGGAGCTGAAAGAGATTTTTTAAAAGTCTGCATTAAATCAAATTACTGGTTTCTAATTACTCTCTCTTGGACAACAGCTACGCATTAGGAAAACTATCAAGTGAGCTGAAGGCTCCCCAAACATGATTATTGGGAAATGATCAAATGGCAGAACGTGAAGGATTAAGTTGCCTTTTGTCTCCTTTTTTCCAAGTTAGTTAACAGGACTGCTACTGAGTTGCCCCTCTATAGTTAGTGACCTCTATGGATTTCAATGTATGTACTGAAGGATATTTAACTGAATTATCAAGATGCTCCAGTTTCATGCTGCTTTTAATTCATCAAGACTTGGGAAGGATATGGCATATGCATCAGAGAAACTTGACATGCTTAGAGCTGTTTTTCAGTCCTTTTAATAGGACAAGTAAGATAACATCATCTTCCTAGCTGAAAAGCATACTTTGTGTGGTGATTAATAAATGGAGCTTATATTCCTATGGCTGGGGCAAGATTCCTTGTGTGGAGAAAGTTACTAAGTGTTAGAAAAAAGGTGGATGTGGAGATACCAAATAGCTACTAAAGCAGTGGAAAGGAGGGTGAGGTATGTGGATGCCATTTCATATCATCAGAGAAGGTACTAAGGATGTTTAGCCAAGACCTAAGTTTAAGGGAGAAAGAGATAGAGGCACGTCTGAAGAACTAGAGCATCCAGGAGGGAGGAGATTGGTCTTGGAGTGCTCAAGAAGGCAAAATTTGGAGTAGGGGGTCAACAATTAGAGCTATATGATATATGAGGCATATGATAGTTGAATGGCTGGCTTTTATAATAGTGATCTTCCTATTCCTGGAAGCATCAGGAAAATGCCAGAAAATCATCAGAATGAATCAGAAGTGCCATAGAAGAGATTCTTGCATTGGTGTGTGTAATGAGTGTGAAGGTGAGGTTGGTGAGCTTGTCTCTCAGGCCCCTTCCAAATACAAGATTCTTGAATTGAGGTACAAGGAAAAGCTCTGTCTCCCATAAGTGTAACTCTCAGTGACTGGTCAAACTGCTCGATATGCATTCATTCATTCACATAGATCCTGACTTGCTTCAAAAATATTACATCAGAAATTTCTACCCTTATTGACTAGGGAATTACCATCACCTCCTGGAAGCCCAGTTAAGATGCAAACATGATTATAATAACAGTTTAATAATCTCATTTGATCCCTCATAACAACCTCAATGAAAGAGGTAGATGAGATATTATCCCTATTTTACAGATGAGGAAATTAATTTCAGAGGTACTATGCTAGCTGGAGAATGAAAATAGGGCTCATTAAGAGATCATGAGACCTTAATGTGGATGGATGAATTTTCTCATCAAAAGAGTTTGTACTGGGAATTCTATCCAGCTGCTGTGACTGGACACAGGAACATTTTTATGGGTATGAAGAACGAGAAGGATCTAGAGTCCTGCTGGGCCAGTACAAGACCCCTAAGAATTTACTACTGGTCAAAAACAAACATTACCCTCTTCCCAAATCTGTATAGGGCATGTTGAAAGCTTACTCTATTGGAGTTGACTGTGCTAGTAATTTCCATGTGTTTTCTTATTTAATATTTGCAACAACACTATGAGTATTATTATCTCCATTTTAAATGAAAAACTTCAGTAGATTAAAGAAAACCATTTAAAAAAGAAAAAGGCAAGCTACAAATTAGGAGAAATTTTTTGAAACACATATTGCTATCCAGAATATATAAGGAACTACAAATCAACTAGAGAAAGATAACCTGATAGAAAAGTGGGCGTTTTAGATTCCTCCAGGAAAGCTTGTTTATGAAGCAAATCTAAAGTATTAAACTTAAAGCTGCAAGGGAGAATGTCACCTTTATAAAGTCTTAGAGGTGTTGCACAAGGAGAAAGTTAGGAAAGCGGATTGGTAGGGTTTTGAAGTCTGGGCTTAACAGTTTAGGGAGATCTTTCACAGCAAGAAAGTGGTTGGGATTGGGCTAGATTTGACACACAGTAATTTAGAGCCACTAGATATAGAGGGCAAGGGTCAGAAGACAAGCCCTTTTGAGTAAACTATTGTCCTGACAAGAGAGTAGTTTTTCCAGATGAGCAAACTGTTTGCTCAGATGACTTGGTATGCGAGAAGCTCCTGAAGCTAACAGTGAAATTATGTTGACCCAGGCCATCTCGTCTTTTAAGTTATGTTATGTTGGGCCATCTCAACAGTTGAGAGGTCTCAGTTTCAGCTCCCCTTTCCCCTCACTGTTGTAGTCATTCTCCAGCCTGAGCTGGAGGATAGATCATTACCCTCTTGGGTCAGGATCAATCCAGATCCATGTCATTGATTGAGGTGTTGTGATCATATATCAAGTTTCTGGTAGTGGCCATTTCCACTTTTATAAATATTGTGTATTTCTGTTCTTTCTATTGGATGATCATTCTTGGATCACTAGACAAGGTAGGGGCTAATCATTTGAAACAGAGGAGATCTGAGCAAAAAGAACACTAAGAAAGATTTTGATCAGTTTGCAGTTCACTTCTAAGCCATCAAGTCAAGTCTGCTCAAATTAAACCAGATTCCATTTCCAATCTGAATATCTGAAGAGTACATAGAACCAAATGTAGGAGCATTAGCCAAATTATATCATTGCTCTCTCCTGCCTGTCTTCTTGCTCTCCCTCTGTTTCAGATATTTTTAATAATATTACAAATGTCAACATGTAAACACAACATTCTCCCCCTTAGATGGCATATGTTCTGCCTTCAGAGGCCAAGAGTATATCTAGAACTGCTCTGTTCTGAATCATCATGTGGTCAATCTCATGAACTCTTCAAGTGAGGTGTTCTTTGGTTTTAGAAGCATTAACTAGCTCACTTGTTAATATGTGAACCAAATAAACATAGGATGCTCCCCACTTTTCAGTTCTCCTGTACATTATGTAATGAAGAAACTTAAGGAGAAGAAAGTATCTCAGAAATCAATGTCAGGGGTTAAAGTTTTGTATCTCAAATTGAGAACCAATTTTTCTCCTTCTTGAATTGTTACCTAGAGAGCACGTTGGCTGAGAGAGCAAACAGTTGAGCCGAAATGGACCACGGATGATATTAGGGATTAATCTAAAGGCAAACATCTGTTTACGAAGGTAACAAATCCCTGTCCAGGCTGCAGGCAGTAGCCAATAGGCTGTTTGCTTAAACCCCTATGTTTGGAATTCTTGTAGCTGGAAGTATTCTCAATTGATACATATTCCTATGGTAAACCAACATAGTGTGTCATACTTAGTGAAATATTCGATGCATTCCTATTATATTCTGGGAAAATTCAAGGATGTCCACTGTCACTACTACTAATAATACAAATAACTAATATTTATTCAGTAGTTACCATGTGCCATGAACTGTACTAATAACTTCACATATTTACTCATTTAATCTTTACATTGGCCCTTTGAGGAAGAGATTATTAACATCCTCATTTCAAAGATAGCGAAAATGAGGCAGAAAGAGATCAAGGTAATTTACTCAAGCTAGTTACCAGTGAGCCGGGATTTGTACTCAGGCAATCGGGTTCCAGAATTTTTGTTTTGTCCCTCACGTCCAAGCCTGTTTCTTTGGTCTCCTGCGCCCTCAGTGCTGCATCACCAGGCGGGACTTCTCGGCCTGCAAAGCGGGTGCCAATCACGGGTCTATGATGTCCTTCCAGATCACCTTCTCCACGCGCTCAAGAGTGACCACGGCCCCGGAGGGCCACAGCACGGTAAGGCATTGCCCAGACTGTCGTGGTCACTGTGCACACGTGGTGCTCAATGTGTGCAATGAGCCCCACGTAGTGCAGGGAGCCCGAGCGGCGTGAAGCGCACGGACTTCAGGTCCGACTGTTGCAGTGTCGTCTCTAACATGCGTCAGGTCCTGGTGTGCGATGGCTTCTCCAGCTTGGTGGCCTTGGTCTTGAGGGTCAGTAACTGGATCCAGAAACTGGGCAGCGCTTTGTCCTAGTCCTTCCCTGCGAGGCCGCAGTGGGCCCTGGTCAGGCATCATCAGTCCCCCAGGCAGCCTTGGGTGTGGTGGGGTTGAGGGGCTGGCTCACGATGGCCACCTCCTTCTCCAGGAAACCCGGCACCTGGTCCTGCAGGGACCGCTGCAGCTCCTTCTGCTCCTCATGCAGGGTGCCCTGCTGCTTCTCTGAGGCCTTCACCTACAGGGTGCTCTCCTTCTTCTGGTGCAAAATGTACTCCAGGATGGCCTTATGCTCATACAAGTAGCCATCTGTGGTGACGACAGGGTTGTGGCAGGGCTGCAGAGAGAGGCAACTGCATTCAAAATCTCTGACAGCATCCTGGCTCCATCCAATGTTCTGGGTCTTGTAGCCTGAGGCCACTGTGTCTTTCTTCTAATGGTAAGTGCAGACGGCCCCTGTGGTGCAGTTCTTGCCTCGCCGTGTGGTGTCATCCTCACAAACCCTTTTTCCTTTGTGGCTTTTTCAACTATGCCTCTGCACCAGAAAGGAACTAGAGAATTTTGTCTCATGTTAATTTAGCCAGCTCTCTTTTGATTGGTGTTTTCATGCTTTATCTTTTCCTATCCTTTTACTGTTAACCTATCTATTCTTTATATTGAAAGTTGATATTTTGTCGGTGACAAATAGTCTTGCTTTTTATCCTGTTTAACAATCTCGGTCTTTTACTTGCAGTGTTTAGCCAATTTATATTTAGTGTTATTATTGATATGGTTGGATTTAAATCTACCATTTTGCTATTTATTTTCTAATTGTCCTTTCTGTTCTTAGACCCTTTTTCCCTCTTTTTTTGCCTTCTCGTGGGTTCACAGAGTATTTTTTTTTTAAATGCCACTGTTCTGATAAGCTCACCATGTATCTAGATGAATAAACTCTTGTCCTTATAAAAGAGTTGTTTTTCCAAATGTGCAAACTATTTGCCTACATAAAGTAATTTGCAAGAATTTCCTGAAGATAATAGTGAAAGTATTTATTAAGTTGCAGTCTTATCTTTCTGCATGAGGCTCTCCTGGATCAAACAGTTACAGTATATTGACTCAGGTCATTTCAGTTCTTAGCCCAAATAGCTGAGTTTAATTTATCCACAGAGTAGGAGAATGGATAAAGTATGGCATTGTTACATGCTGGAATATTATACAGCAGTGAAAATTAATGTAGAAATATAAATTAACATGAAAATGATGAATCTCAAAAACAGTGAAAAAAAGTTAACGGATACATACAGTATGAAATCATTCATGTAAACTCAAGAACACATAAGTAGTAAAACTACAAATAAAAACAGAGGAATGGTTAAAGCAAAATTCAGAATTGTTCTTTGCCCCTTCCTCCACAAGGTAAACTAAGAGAAGGATGTGATCAGGCAGTATCAAAGCGAGAGCTTCTGTATGCTGCCCATTTAATAAGGTGAGTGGACTATTCATGTTTAAACTCTGTATACATTATGTACTTTTTATTCTTAAAAGTATTCATTAATTTAAGTAAGCAAAATGCCAAACTTGTATAGTGCTCAAAACACACTCTGTCATTCTCCTCCCTTTTCAAATCAAGTATCACCTGGCATTCAATCACCAGTAAATGGGGGCATTTTCAAGTGGCCTCCACACTCCAGTCCTCAGTTTTATCTCTGCAAGATAAGGAGAAACTGTTTTTATGATCACGCACGTTCCTTACAGAAATAAAATGCTTTGATTTTACAACTATATTTGAACCTGTCAAATGCGGACTTCTTGGTTTCAATTAATTGTAGTGTTCTAATTACTTGTTTGTGATTCTAAGATTTCTATTAGGTAGAATCTTAAATAGGGTTCACATGATTTTCACGTAGGTGGTAGGAATAAAGGTCAAGAAACACCTCTTGGTTTTAGTGGGTGGTAGAAATATGAGCCTGTTAACCTTTTTCTTCCTATAAAAAGCTTTGTCTGGATCTGAAGATTTCTCATGTGTATAATTTTTGATGTTTTTCATGGAAGATTTGCCTTCGTAAGGATTACAGCTTTCAGGATACTAGAAACTGGATTAACTCTCCTCTCTCCTTCAGTGCAGGAACTAATTAGGCTTTGATTTCTCTCTGTGTCATTACTATTTGACACAGAAAAGATTTTTGCAAATATCTTTTTGGCAAACTGTGTTTTTCTCTGATTTTCCACAAGCCAGCATTTCCTATCTCAGAGATAGTTACAACATTAATCAAGGGCAGCATGTGTGTTGGATGAAATCATGTACACACAGCCGTGGGGAGCTGGAAATAATTGCTAATGAACTTCAGTCACTCTGGCAGAGCACACAGCCTCTGACATCCTGCCTTGCCCCACTTTTTCCTCTCATTCTCCCTTCACCTAAATCCCCAACTGGATACTTTTCAGTCTTCTCCCATTTTTCTTGCCCTTAGAATGCTCAGACTACAGCCACCAGATTCAGATTGCTCATTTCCTTTTTAAAGATTTGAATTTGATGGCAAGGAAATTTAAAGGCAAGGCTAGCGCATCTGACTACAGTGTTAAGTCCCCAAAGACACAAGGCCTCCTGAAACCCTCTTCAGATGCTAATATTCACACAAAGTGCCTCTGGCCCCAGCTGGCCTTCACCTGCATCCCTGACAGGCAGGAGCCTCCAGAATGAGGTCCTGGTTTCAATAAAAATAGGAAGGGCACACATGGTAAATGGCAGAGATCTAGCACAAGCTATAAAATTATTTAAAGTCGGCTTCCAGTCAGTTAAAACTAATTGCTGCAAACACAAAGCCCAGGCAGGAGCCCCCTTTCTCCTTCCTTTTTTGTAATTCACTTGAGACAGGGTAGCTTGAATCCTCTGCTAATGCCCACACCTAAAATTATACTATGCTGCTAAATTTAAAATGCAACCATCTTGTTAATATTCAAGTACTTTTTAAGCACAGGAGAAACGTGCTATGTGGTAGTATGAAAAATATTAATGGGTCATTTAGAATTGCCCTTTGGTTTTTTTGATTTTATGGGGGTACCTTGTTTAAATGTAGCTTTATTGTTATTATTGCTGGTCTTATGGCTGATTTTTTGTCATTGGTGGGTATAGTTTGCAGCCCATTCATTCTACTTTCTGTAAAACACATTTGTAAATGAAAAGTCACTTAATTCACCAACATATTCTAGGATTCAGTAAGCTGAATACATACAAGCCAGGAAGACTCCTTTCTTCATGCCCTTTTTTGGACTGGTTTAGAGAAGAGCTGTACAATCCTTTTCCTGACCATCCCTCTTCTTTCCACATGGTGTAATATATAGGATACCAGTGAGGAGAGCAGGGTGCTCCCTTTTCCAGATCTCAGAATTCTGCTCCTGCTTCCTCCAAGTTTGTAGCTAATTCATGAGACCCTTTGTTTAAAGAAAATTATGATTTAAAGTAATAGTTCCCTTACTCTTTTAAGATTAGAGACCCTCTTTGACATTAAAAAAAGAAAGTATTCATTCAAGATTTCAGATGCCTTTGAGTTCCTATTGCCTTGGAATATACATGGATAATATGAATTCAGTAACATCTTAAAATGAACTTATATTTAGCTAATTGCAATTACACCTTTCTATATATTAGATAACGATTGTACATATATGTGCAAGACATTTGTTAGGTCTACAGACAGTGTTTAGTACATATATGTGTGGATTCCAGATGCCTCTCAAAATCCTTATGACCTTTCCAGGAGTCCTCTATCTCTTCCCTCAGTTAAAGGACTAAGATTCTAGACGGAGAAAACTCAGGGTAAGGAGTCAGGAGGCTACAGTTTTGTCTATATTCAGTTGTTTGTACTGATTTTGGCATTTTAACCTCTTCAAGCTTGTTTCCCCATTGTAAATTAAGGGTGGCTTTTACCTGCCATATTCATCTCATAGGTTGTAGTAAAAGTGACATCCAATAATACTGGCTAAAAATATGCTTTTCAAAGTATAAACCCATTATTCAAGGTGCTCTTATCTACTTAATTAAGGCTATACATTTCAGGCTATATATACTTTGACAGAGTGATAAAGTATAAATATATTCTCATACCAAACTAGATGAGGAAAGCTTTGAGATACTTTTTTTTTTTTTTAGCTTTGAGATACTTAAAAAAAAAAAAGAAAAGAAAAGAAAATATAATGCTAAAATTAAGAATTAGTTTAATCTCAAAATGCCTTAAAAGTAGCAGTGTTATTTTCCCTAAAATTCATCAGACCTCAGAAGAAAGACAGTTCAGCGAAGAGGAGCCAAAATGACTTTCTTTTTCAATTTGCCCACAGTCAAAAGACGTATGCTGAGCACATGCTTCCTGCCAGGGTAGTGCTTGCTTCTCAGGACTCAGGAACAGGTGCATTTAAATCTGTCTGTAGACTAGATAATTCCTACACCAAATATTTCTCCTTTATTCGCCTCTTTCCCTCCCCTACTTTTTTGCCCATACTTCTCCCAGTTTTTTTTCTTTAGGGAACAGTTGAACATTTATGAAATTTTAAGTATTAAATTTGGCTACTTATTGTTTGTAGATACAGCTTTAATAAGTTCCAGGAATAGTAATGCTCTTGTTAATGTAGCTTAGGTTTGAATTATTTATTCTTTGGGGTTTTATATCATTATTATCCACTAGAAGGAGGAATATGTTACTTTGCATGTTAAAATGAAGTCGTTCCATTGTTAACCTCAATTTTACTAACTAAATAAACAGAGAAAGAAATAAATGGGAAAAATCCATATCTTCTAGCAGATTCAGCTTAAATGACTGTTTCTTAAACATCACCAAAAAATAATGTTGGCATTAATTAGTATCTAGCTTAAACCAAAACTTTTACCTTTATGTATTTTCTTTATGCTCTTTAACTATTAGTTTTTAATCCAGTGTGCCATTATTAATGAGATCTCACTTTATGAAAAAGTGACGGATTCTGTAAAGTTGTAGGTAGATTTTGTTTGTTGGTTACTGGTAAATTGAATGTTATTTTCCCATTGAAGTTCCAAAGTTGTTTTACTTCATTTAAGATTGATCTATAATTAGCTTCCTGTCCCCCCAGTACTTGTAGTTCTGCAGTGGGCAGACTGCAAAAGGAGGCAAGCCACTCTGGTTCTCTGAAATAGTAAAGTCACCACTGGTTCGGGGGAGAAATGGAAAAATATTACAGGGGTAAGTAGGTGGTGACTTAGCAGTGGCACAAACGAGTGAGTTATACCATAAACAAGTACGAAACATTTGTCAAATATGGACAATAATATCATTTGCTTAGAGAGAGAAAGCAATAGGGCTCTATCAGGATGTTCTGTGGCACACTTGAGCAGGGGATGAAACTTCTTTAGCAAATATATGGTTAAATTGTAAAGACCACTTCTACTTCCAGGAAGATGGAATAGATGTTGTTTTCCCTATCCTCATGTGAAATACAACCAAAAACCCTGGACATTTTAAAGATTCAATATTATCTGCCTTAACATCTGAAACCAGGAGGGCCTCAAAAGACCTAACCGTGAGTTCCCCTGTTCTCACCAGATATGCTGTCTACCCAGCAGGAAAGGCTCCCCACTGGGCTCATTCCTTATTAGCCAGACTAGCTACTCTCCACCTGGTCCTCAACCTAATGGATTTCACTTCCCTGCCAGCCTGCAAAATTATTCGAACAAGCCAATCATATCCTCCCATGGGAACGAGGGATCACCTCACTCCATAGAGTTCCTGGTTCCCAGGAGAGGAGTGATTGGGTTGTTTGAATAATTTTGCAGGCCGGCAGGGGCCTGCCTCCCACAGCCTGTACTGGTTCACTCTGTTCCCCAGTGCATTCCATGTGATTTTTGTGGCATCTAGGGATTTCAAGAATCAAGGAATATCATGGTGGTGAGTTCACTGGGTTTTCTTTCTGTCTCATATATCTCAGACTTGGAGCTGAAGAAGATAGCAACTTGGAAACACAATGGGTACAGGAAAAAAAAAAAGTTTTAGCCTAAGCCTGTTCTCTGTGGTCAGAAGGACCAGAAAAGGGGACAGACTAGTAAAAGAAAAATATTTAGACACTAACCACTGTAGTATGGTCAAACACGACAGAAAAAAGTGTAGCTCGCACCCCCACATATAGGGGTAAAATCTGAGGGGCGAACCTAGACTTCCACTCTCACCAGGCTGGAATGAGCCACACAGACTTGCTTACCAGAGTGGTGTCAGAGAAAGCTGAGTAGGGAGCTGGGCCTATCATCCGTGCTGGGTAATAACAATCCCAACCCCCTTGAAGTGTTAGTGGAGACCACGTGGTAACTCTGAACTTCCGCCCGCCTCCACCCAGCGGTAACTGGGGAAATCTCTCACTTCTAACAAGGGTGGTATCAAGAGAGGCCTGATGGGGACCTAGAACTCGGATCCCCACTCAACAGTACAAGGAACCCCTCCTACCCTTTGTTACTGATGGACACCCAGCAGGGAACCTGGACTTCTACCCCTATCTGACATTAATACAGAAGCACCACTCTTTCCCTTCTGGAATGATGTCAGTAAGCTGAAGCAGACGGTTTAAATAAGAACCAAAGTCTCATAACATGATACCCTAAAAGTCCAAGTTTCAGTGAAAAATCATTATAAAAAAGAACCGGGAAAATTTCAACCTGAATGAAAAATGACAATTAATAAATGTTGACAAATGGTTATATGAATTGATACAGAAAAAGCATTTTACAAAATTCAACATCCATTCATGACAAAAACGCGCATCAAATTGGGAATAGAGGGAGACATCCTCAACTTGATAGAGAACATCTACAAAAAACCTTAAAGTTAATATTATACTTAAGGGTGAAAAATTGAATGTTTTCCTCCTAAAATCAGAAATAAAGCAAGGTTGTCTATACTCACTACTCTTATTCAAATTAGCACTGGAAGTTCTAGGCATTACAATAAGGAAAGAAAAGGAAATCAAAGGCATAAAGGTATTAAGGACAGATAAAACTATCCTTGATGGCAGGTGACATGATGTTCTATGTAGGAAATCTTACAAAAACAACTCTAGAACTAATAAGTGAGTTCAGAAAAGTTATAGGGTACAAGATAAACATATAAAAATTAATTTTATTTCTGTATAATAGCAATGAACTGAAATTAAAAATATGATATCATTTACAATTGCTAAAAAAAAAGAGAAAACAATACTTAGATGGAGACCTAAGAAACATATACAGAACTTGTATGCTCAAAACTATAGATTGCTGATGAAAGAAATACAAAAAGATCTAAAGAAATGGAAAGACATACCATGGTCATAGATTGGAAAACTCAACATAGTAAAGATTCTAGTTCTTCCCAACTTGATATACAGGTTTAATATAATTCCTTTTAAAATCCCAGAAAGACTTTTTGGGAGGTATAGAAACAAAATATTCTAAAATTTAAATGGAGAGGTAAGAAACTAGAATGACTAAAACAGTTTTGAAAAAGAAAAATAAAGTGGAAAAAAATTAGTCTACACAATTAATAATAGCTTAGTAATCAAGACTACTTGGAGAAGGTATAGACAAATAAATAAATGAAACAGAATAGAGAACTCAGAAATAGAACCAGACGAATATGCCCAACTGACTTTTGAAAAAGCTAAAAAAGCAGTTCAGTGGAGGAAAGATAGCCTTTCTAACAAATGGTGCCAGAGCAATTGGACATCCGTAAGCAAGAAAAAAAAAAAAAAAAAAAAAATAGAGCCTCAACATCGTACCTTATAAAAACTGAACTCAAACTTTATCACTAATTTAAATATAAAATGTAAAGCTATAAAAGTTCTTCTCAAAAGCATAGAAGAAAATCTTCAGGTTCTAGGGTGAAGCAAAGAGTCCTTAGATTTGACACCAAACACACCACTCATAAAAAGAAAAATTGATATATTGTAGTTCATCAAATTAACAACATTTGCTCTGTGAAATATGCTGTTAAAAGGATGAAAAGAAGCTACAGATTGGGAGAAAATAGATGCAAATCACTCTCCAGTAAAAGATGAATATCTAGAATATAGAAAGAACACTCAAACCTTGATAGTAAAAGGCCAAATATTTCAACTAGAAGATGAGCACTAGGCTTGAAGAGACATTTCTCCAAAGAGAGTGTAAACGTGACAAATAAATACAAGAAGGTATATTTAACATCATTAGCCATCAGGGAAATGCAAATTAAAACCATAATAAGATATCACTACCTACCTATCAGAATGACTATAATAAAAAATAGTGACACCACCAAAAGCTAATGAGGATGTAGAGAAACTGTAACTCATACATTACTGGGGGGAACGTGAAGTGGTATAGCCACTCTGGAGAACAACTTGACAATTTCTTAAAATACTAAACATGCAATTAGCATATGGCCCCGCAATTGCACTCCTGGGTATTTATTCCAGAGAAATGAAAAACTTATGTTTATACAAAAAAACTGATAAAAACATTCATAGCATTTTTGTAACAGCCAGAATCTGGAAAAAACCCAGTTTTCCTTCAGTGGATGAATGGTTAAACAAACTGGTACATCCACACTATGGACTATTATACAGCAAAAAAAAAAAAAAAGCAACACACTATGATAACATAACAACTTGGATGAATCTACAGAGAATCGTGCGTGAGCAAAAAATCAATCCCAAAGTTACACAAGGTAGGATTCCTTTTATATAACTTTCTTGAAATGACAAAATTATTAAAATGGAGGTCAGATCAGAGTGGAGGGGAGGAGAGTGTAGAGGGGAATATGAAGGAAGTAGGTGTGGCTATACGAGGGCAAGATGAAGAATCTTTCTTGTGATGGAAACGTCCTGTATCTTGACTGCATCAGTGCCGATGTCCTGGTTGTGATGTTGTCCTATAGGTTTGGAAAATGTTATCATTGGGAGCATCAGAGTAAAGGAGTCATGGAATCTCTCTATACAATATTTTCCAACTGCATAGGAATATACAATTATCTCAAAATTAAAAGTTTAAGCAATTATAAATATCTGGCTGTATCCCCTTCTAATTTTCAAGTAAGCTACTATATGATTCCACAAAGATACCTGTGAAACTGCAGAATGATCTTCACTGTGTTGTATTAGTCTCCAGGTATGGAATTTCTTCATGATCCCAGTTGGTGGTTGTCTTGGGTAAATTTTTAAAATTCATATTTCTTCTGGTTTCTTAAGGACAATGCTATCTTTCTTATGAATGATGTGCTCTCGATGAGCATGACAATGCTTTCGTGGGACACCACATATTAGAGAAAAAGCGAGCGAAGTTCTCACAGGCTGGGCAGACTTTCACCTTCATGCCACCAGAATGGGTCTCAGTGGGAAGTAATGAGGTTGTTTGAAACCATCGTTTAATAGTAATAATAAAAAGAAAGCTCGGAGGGATGGAATTTAAAGCCCATCCATCATATCAGTAAACAACATTTGCATTTAAAAGGGGCCTCCTGTTTTTGCCCATTAAGTGCACACAAGAGGTTCTGGTAGCTTTTGATTTATCACCTCACATTTTCGGGCTTCCCTTTTCTTTAAATATATAGCTATATTTCAAATCCCAAATCAATATGCATGGTGTTGTACTGAATTTGAGGCAAGCAGCAAAATGAAAAAAAATAGTCATAAGACACAATTTTATAATCTTTCACTGAATGACAGTCTTACTAAAAGGCTAGAGATAACAAGGTACAACTTTCTCCATTTTCTTTCTCCTCCAAAGTTTAGCACTAAGAGTTTCAATGTCAGTCCCACAGATAAGACCACAAACATTTGGCACTGTGAGCCCCTGTGATGCCATTTCATACCTCTATGGCTTTGGTTATGCTGCTTCCTTGCCCTGGATTACTATTGTCTTTTCTTCCCTGGCTAACCCAAATTTATCCTTATTTCAATTAAATTATCTCAGATTAATCACTCACCTCTTCCTCCAAGAAGTCTTCCTTGAATGGTCAAGCATGAGGTAGATGCCTTCTCTTTCTCTTGGTACCCTGGCTTCCATATATCAGAGCATTTTACCATATTATGTGGAAATTATCTCCACTAGGCTAAGCACCTTGAACAAAGGAGCTATGGTTTATCCAGTACTTTACACAGTGTGCTCAGTAAATGTTGGTGAAATCGGGGCAATGGTGAAACATTTATATCTTATAGTTGTCAGAAAAGTGGGAGCAGATCACACAAGAAAAGTAAGTGAGTTTAGTAGATTTTTAGTGTAGGGAATCCAGTTTGAATTCAATGAATAGCAACAGATGTCGTTTACTGGATGTTTTCCATGCCCGAGCCTTTCTAAATGAGGAGAGTGACTTTCATATTTTCATTATTACTGCAAGATTGTAAGTGTTGTAGGGACAGAAACTCTGCAGCTCCTGCTTATAGAATTAGTTCTCAAACACGGTGTCTTTGCTTCCAACTTCGATTATTTCCCTAAAATAGATTACTGCAAGTAGAATTGATGAGTCAAAGAGCATGTACATTGAATTTTTTTAGACATATACAATTTAAATCCCTATTTGTAGCTCCACCAGATTTCATTTTTTTTTAAATAAATGCTGGCATTGTAACTAAAAAAAAAATAGGAGTGAAAACTATAATATAATTTTCGTTAATATTTAAGTAATATGGCTTAGAGGTTAATAACATATTATCGTGTCAGACGCACATGGTTTTGAAACCCAATTCCAAGATTGCAAGCTGTGTGACCTCAGGAAGTTTGTTTAATATCTCTAACCCTCATCTCTCAAGTGGGATTAATAAATGGTCCTCATCTTGTAGCAAGATTGGGGAAACATTCCTGACACAACGTAATTACTCAATAAGTATTAGCTTTTAGTTTTACACGTATTAGTCTTTCATTATCAGTGAGGTTGAGCATTTGTCTGTCTATTAAAAAATTATATCCCTGCTTTTCAGTACCATCTTTCCATGTCCTTTATTCATTCATATATTGGAGGTAACGTTCTCTTTTTTACTGAGTTCTAAAAGTTTACCATGCGTAAAAGATAAGAAATCTTTGTGACATATATTTTGAGTATTTTTACCTAATTAGTACTCTATCATTTGATGTTATCTATAATATTTTGCTTTTATACTCAGAAAGGTAGTAGGCAGTTTTGCTCCCCAAACATTTTTAGCTCTGCACTTCCCTGCCCCCTTTAAGTTAAACACAATCATATGGCTTGCTTTGGCAATCACATGTGAGCAATAGTGTTTATGTCGCTTCTGGGCAAATGCTTTAACAGCCAGCGCACAATTTCCTCTTCTGCTCTGATCATGGCAGCACACGTAGAGATGGAGACTATGTCAGCCCGTGTCCCCAGTGACTAAAATAAGTGGCACCCCCCTACCTACAAAACATGTAAATGAAACAAACCTTTGTTGTATTGAACTACTAAGATTTGGGGGGTTGTTTATTATTGCAGCATAATCTAGCCTATCCTTACTAATGCAAGGATATTTTTGTTCGGTTTATTATTTTTTTTAAATGTAGTGACATTTAGCCATCTTTTGCTTAGTAGTACTGCCTTCAATATTATGCTGAGAAAGTCCAGAAAGACTGTTCTATTATTAGAGTACCCAAACACGACTGAATGGCTTTTTGAGGTAGTAAGTTTTCTGTACACGAATGTTTTTAAGCAGAAGTTATGGCTGTGCATCAGGAATGCTGTGTAGTTGTTGTACATTATGGGAGTAATCAGAGGAGTTGACCTTTAAGTCTCCTTCCAGCTATTTGGATACTGAGTATAATGCAGAGTTACTACTCTCATGGGTCTTGCAATGTACCTCAGTATCTGCAGAGACAAGGTAGAACCTGCAGAAAAGAGTCTTCCATCTTTTTCCAAATAATCAATGATAAATATGCAGATAAAATAATCCCCAATTTGTAGAATAGATGTCAATTTCCATGACTGTATATTAAATTTCTATGCTTTTCAACATCTCTTCAGTGACTGGATTTGGCCCAAACGATACAAAACAGAAAGTAATACTTGCATAACTTGAACAGATTCCCTTTTGAGAACTTTTGAATTTTGCTATTGTTGTTGTTGTTTGACTTATTCTATAGGCTGAACTAATAAGTCAACACAGGTTTAAGAGATGTAGAATTCTACTGGATCCATGCAAGAGGATGGTTTCTAAGCAACATTAATTACAGGGAACAATATTTCTTACCTCCTCCAACTAGGGTGCACTTTAAGAAGTTGACACAGGGGTAGGTGCTACTAAAGTGTTGCACACTTTATTTTATTCCTTTATTCTCCATGCCACCAAATAACCCTTGAGTATAGAGCAAGCTCTCCCATTCAAAGGGGCTCCGAGAAGGTAGTTTCCACCTGCTATTGCCATCTCTCTCCTTTTATTCCTCATGGTTCTTGAGTTTTGAGGGGAAAAGACTCAATAAGTTTAAGACTAAACAAAGATAATCTGAAGAATTGTATAAAAATATTCTTCCAAATGATGTATTTAGGTTCTTTGAATAAAAACACCAAGGGATGAGCTATTAAGAAAATTGTAACCTCATCAAATTTTGATTAGGAAAATTTCTGCTTTTGTCAATCTCATGTATATTATTTTAAATTATTTTTTTCCTTCATCATGGTAACTTTTTTGTTCCAGCCTCTCTCACCTTTTTCACCTTTGGCACACGAGTATGTGTGTGCGTGTCTGTTGCACAGAGAAGATGTGTTGGAGAAAGCAGGAAAGAAGCACAATTGAGTCCTTTGCTACCTTGATGTTACAAATATCTGAAATTGTAGCTTCTATAAAATTACCCTCTAACTTCTACTTTTTAATAGTGATGTTCAGTGGCTAATTTTATGTACCAGTTTTAAATTCCTATGTGGAAACATTCCAAAATATATAACATTTTCTTCAAAATTCACCTTGATTCCCATTCTGAATGCAATTTTTGAAATTTAAGTATGTGTAAATTTGCTAATCCCTCCTCTCTGTCTCCTGTTTTCATGATAGTCTCTCAACTGGGTTCACCATGTCCCTGTCCAGAGTCTCTCTGTTGTCTTCTGTAGAAATTAAACATCCTGTGTTCTGCTGATGTTGAGAGATATAATTCCCCACTGACGAAGGGCTCTAATGATATAACTTCTCTGTAAACACGCTTTAACTCTATGCAAACTTTTAGAGCTATCTGGTGCTACCATTTCTGGACAAAGTAAATCAGGTTGGTTATTGATTGGCTTTTTCCATTGCTGACCTAGAATTTAGCTTTTGGGGGTTTATGTCTTAAATATATATCTCTTTACTATAGATTTAGTGGTGTTTTATGAGGAAGAAAAATGACATATGTGGATTCAAACAGCCTTCTCACAGAAGTTCACTAGATTCTATTTTAACTATAGTGATATATGATTATATAACCTTTAACTTTTAGACTGGGGTGCTTGTTTTCCTATTTATTGTAGGAAATATGTTTACTTGGTGTATGTGTGTTACAGGAAATCAAATTTGAGTTTACATCAAACTTATAATATTTAATCAAGTGATTATAACTTCACTTCTTAGTAATTCAACAAATATAAAAACAATCAGATTCTCTTGAACAGAGGAAACAACACCTGTTCTCCCCTTTCTTCAAGTACAGTGAAAGTTACTCAAAATTTTCATTTTAACAATAACATTTAAAAACACTGTGAAGAATCTTGACTTCATCTTCACTGTAGTAATTTTTTAACTAACTTCTAATACTAGGATGAAAAGACAGAGAATATCTAATTTTTGTCCTTGATAAGTTTGTATTCTCATTCAAAAGATAAAAATAATTATGGAATATGTATGTAATTGGGAATAAATTGGATATTGCAGAAAATAAGAGTAATGGCTTTTCATTCATCTGTAATACCCCTAGAACTAGGATTGTGTATACCCTCACACACGTGTATTTTTTGTGTCCATGTTTCCATGGTTTTATTACATACACTTAGATGTATACAAACTGTATTTTTAAATGATTTCCTTTAGATTGTGAATCCCTTAAAGATGGAGTTATTATTTTGTGTGTGTGTGGTTTTTTTTTTTTTGGTGAGGAAGATTGTCCTTGAGCTAACATCTGTGCCAATCTTCCTCCATTTTGTATGTGGGGCACCACCACAGTATGGCTTGATGAGCGGTGTATAGGTCCAGTATGTGGGGCACCACCACAGTATGGCTTGATGAGCGGTGTATAGGTCCATGCCTGGGATCCAAACCACGAACCCCAGGCCATAAAAACAGAGTGTGTGAACTTAACCACTACATAACTGAGCCTGCCCCATTATCTTTTGTGCTTTTAAACCTCACCCTATGCCTTTTCTAGCATAGTGCTAAGAGTGGTACCAATTCCTGTACATTTAATCAAGTTATGGCTAAATTTTTATTACTTGGAACCTGCATAAAGACCAGGTAAAACATTTAATTATCCATAGAGACTAACCATATTTAAGAGAAATAGACAAAAATCAATAAAACAACTTTTATTTAAACATTTCCTTTAAAAAACCACTTGGGGCCAGCCCGGTGGCGCAAGCAGTTAGGTGTGCACGCTCCACTGCTGCAGCCCGGGGTTCGCCGGTTCGGATCCCGGGCGTGCACCGACACACATCTTGTCAAGCCATGCTGTGGTGGCATCCCATATAAAGAAGAGGAAGATGGGCATGGATGTTAGTCCAGGTCCAGTCCTCCTCAGCAAAAAAAGAGGAGGATTGGCAGATGTTAAGTCAGGGCCAATCTTTCTCACAAAAAATAAATAAATAAACAAAAACCAAAACCACTTACTTTCATCTGGTTTCCTAGGAGTTGGTTCATGGATGGACAGTTCACATCTACACCCAGTGTCCCAGTCTATAAGGAATTTACTTTCAAGATGGAGGCCTTGAGGTGCAATCCCACACATGAAATAAAGTTCTTATTTTTCTCATGAGCTCTACTTAAATATGGCAGATTATTCTTGAAAGATTATCTTAAAGTAAGTCATCTTTATTTACTGAGCTCTTACTCTTTACAAGATATTGTGGCAGGTACTTGGGGAATACAAAAATAAGACATAATCCTTGTCAGTAAGGATTAGAATTTAATTAAGACACAAAATATCCACAAATAAAGATTTCAGCAACAATTCAAGTGCCAAAGGAGGATGCTCTGTGAGTTCAGGCAGAGAGAATTCATCAATGATACTACTACTAATAAAGTTAGCAAACATTTATATAGCATATATTATACTAGGGCAGTACTCTGAACACTTTACATATATTAACTCATTTTAATTTTCACAATAAATCCATGTTGTAGGTACCTATTTTGTTCATTTAAAAGATGAGGAAACTGATACACATGACAATTGGCAACAAAGCCTGGAATAGAACTCCGATTAACAACATTATGGAACATCATGGAGGGGCAGTAATGTGAATTGGAACATGAAAAATGTTAATGCCCAGAAAGATAAAGAAAATTAGGAAGAAAAGTTCAAGATCATGTGAGTCAAAGTTTGAAAGTAGGATATGCAAAACTAGCTCAGTCTTACAGGAGATGAGATATCTAACTATAAAATGAACATATAATTGATTTTCCAAATGAAACCACCTTTGAGAGTGAAAGGGGCTGCTGACTGGATGTGATGTGTGGACAACAGGCACAAACTGTAACTGCCCTATGCAAGCTGAGACCCATGGCCATCCTAGTTGTGCCGCTCGCTCAATCATTAGAGCAACCCTCACATCCTTAGATTGGTTCTGGCTATGGGAATTGTGTGACCAGGCTGGCTACTCATATGAGGCTGTGCAGAATGTAGGAGAGGAAAATAAGCTGTAGCCCTACTTTCAGGGTTTGGCTCAATGTCTGCACTCCAGTGCAATTATCTTTGACAATCTGACCTCCTGAACTTTGGACTTTGCCTTCTTAGAGGTGTTTTTCTTCCTGCATTCTTTTTGCATTAATGAACTTCTATGGATACAAACTCTGATCTGCTGGAACTTATGCAATCCACTTCATTATTTGGAGTATGTCAACAACTGCAGAATCTGACCTACACACTTTTTGACTTATGGAACTTGTCAGACTCTTCCTGCAAAACCTAAATTCTATCTTTGGTAAGTCCTAGCTATTTTTAGCTAGATCTGGCTCTTTACCACCTATCAGAGTGGTGACTTTTTAATACAGTGTAGTTATGGGATGAAAGTTGGAAAGGGTCCTGCATGGAGTGAGGACATTTTCCTGTAGATGGGGAATAGGGGTTGGAGAATGGGTTATTAAGGGATTTTGAGCAGAAAAAGGCCAAGATGAAGGTAAAATGGATCTGCTGGGATATGTAGGATAGATTACAATGGGAGACTGAGGACAGCAAACCAGTCAGGTAGATATGTAATTGTCCATAAATAAATTGATGTTAGTTCTAAAGTGGCAGTAATGTGAATCGAAGAAAAACAAGTGGAAGAAATATTGCAAAAGGAGAATCTTCAGAAAATAATAACTTTTCAAAACCTGGAATGTGGCATAGAGTTCTTTGGATTCAGTGAACCAGTGAATACTCTCATTGATTTATTTTGTGTTAGATTGAGCGAGGGAGAAAGTGCTAGTGTTTCTTCTTTGTCTTCCGACAGAACACATCATATTAGAATGTATCTTTTTTTTTTCTTATTGTCTGTCAACCACATTTTACTCAAGATCATCTCTTCCAGAGCCAATGGGGCATTCAGCTTTTCATCTTCAAGATGTATCTCACTGGCTAGAACAGGCTGGCACAGGAAGCTGCTTTAAGTGATAGCTTTGTCAGCTTAGCTAAGAGAGAACTGTGTTCCCATGAATTTTCTTCTCTGTATGGTTCCAGGTTAGGAGCAGGAGAAATTTACATAAGATTTGGAAGGTAGAAGTGAAATGGAAGCCATTTTGTATGTTCTGAAGGTTGGTGCATGAACTGTGATAGCTTGCACATATTATTGCTGATCTGCTAGTTCACCTTGTTAGCGTTGGGCATCACATGATAATCAGGAGCCTATAGAAGCAAGACTTTGAGTGACTAAGAATATGGCATGGAATAACAAGTGAATGTAAGGAGTATAATGGGATTAGTTGTTTGCTTTTAAGTGTGGGGGAGAACTTAGGGAAAGAGAATGATGAGCTCAAGGCTTTAAATTCCCAGCTCAATGTCTGGGAAGAAACCAGGAAGCTCTAAGACTGCCCTGAAGGAAACCCTTTTCTCCTGTAGCCTCATGGCTGAGATTTCTGAATCTTAAATTCAAAATCTAAACTTGCCAGTGGCTAAATTACAACACAATTGAACTCCCAATCTCACAGAGTCTCTTATGTTAAAGTTAGGGCATTTGTTTAGAAGGAGTGGTATCTTGAAAACTGTGTTCATCTGTGTAGATTCTAGTGAATCTGGGGATGTTGGACCCCTAAATTTTACTGAGACTCTTTTATCAAGGAAGCAGCCTTTCTGTCTTCTATTCCTGTCTGAGCAGGTCAGTATCCCCTTGCATGAAGAACATGAAATGTGCCCAAAGGTATTTTCCTTTGAGGGGACTATTGTTCCTCCTCAAGCCCAATACATAAACCTTCCATTGCTTCTAGACCTATAACCAAACCCAAGTCCAGACAATGCCTGGGAGAGTGAAACATAAAGTATGACCTATGAGGAGGTGCAATAGAGAAAAATTACAAGGTTTTTGCCAATTTATACTGACAGTAGCCTGGGGAAAATACAGGAATGGATTCTAAGTGTGTTGGAGGAGAGTGGAAGGAATAAAGTGTTGAGTTTGGATGAATTTGTTGACACGTTGATATGAATATGTTAATATTCAGTAATTCTGGATTCAATATGTTACCTTGAGCAACTGGGGATCTCCCTAAAAGTCTGCTTAGTTTTTTGACTGAAACTTGTGCCCTAAAATCTCCTATGAAGTTGAAATGCCAAAGTAAAAACTAAGTGAAGTAGAAATGCTAAAACTTCCTTGGTACATTGTAGAGGAAGATATCCAAAAAGCTTAGGGAGATCTGAATGCTAGAATACATTTCTGAAGTAAAATCTGCTTATCCACACCTAACGGTGTTCCCCAAGAGAGTCCAGAAGACAATTCCTTCACTCAGGCTGTGATAAAAACATTTCTGGGGAGAGTTTCTTTTAAGAGTTCTTTGATGGCTGTTCTCTGAATTCCTGCCTGTAACAGAAATGAGCTTGGAAGAGAACCTTGAACTCAGAATGAGAAAGTAGCTGGTCAACACTTTGATTTCAGCCTAAGCAGAGAAGCCAGCCACCTGTGTCAGACTCTGACCTACAGAACTGTGAGCTAATAAATGGGTGTTGTTTTAAGCCAATAAATTTGTGGTAATTTGTTATGCAGCAATAGAAAACTAATACAAACATCAAAGGCCAAGCAGAGGCCACTAAAATTCCCTCTCCCTACCAAAATAGTTTAATAGTAATAACAACACATTCCTAAGGGAATGGCAGAATTACTGTCACCATCAAGGACTTGAAAGATGCAGGAGTGGTAATTCCTAAAAAAATTCCATTCAATTAATCTTTTTTGGTCCATGAATAAAACAGGTGGATCTTGAAGACTGACAGCAGATTATTGTAAATTTAATTGAATGATGACTTAAATTGCACCTGTTGGTCCAAATGTGGTTTCTTTGCTATGGTAAATCGATGCATCCCGTGCCATCTGGTATGCAGCTATTTATCTGGTAAATACTTTTTCCCTTGTGCCTATTAGTAAAGACCACCAGATGTAGTTTTCTTTTAGCTGGAAGGGTCATCAATACACCTTTACTCCCCCAAATTAATTGTCATCTAATATTAGTTTCTTATTGCTACTGTAACAAATTACCACAAACTTAGGGGACTCAAAATGAAACAAATTTATTATCTTACTGTTCTGAAAGTCAGAAATCCTATAATCAAGGTGTTGTCAGGACAGTGTTCCTTTTGAAGACTCTGGGGGAGAATTTATTTCTTTGCCAGCTTCAAAAGATTACCTGCATTCATTGCCTCATGGCCCCTTCCTCCATCTTCAGCGCCTACAGCATAGCATCTTTAAAGCTCTCTGCCTCTCTCTCTCTCTGACTTTTGCTTCCATTATCACATCTTCTCTGACTTGCACCCTTTGTCTCCTTCTTATAAGAACCCTTATGATTATATTGGATCCACGTGGATAATACAGTATAATCTCCCTATCTCAAGATCCTTAACTTAATCACATTTGCAGAGTCCTTCTTAACATGTAAGGTAACATATTCACAGATTTGAGGGATTAGGAGGTGGACATCTTTGGGAGGACATTATTTTGTCTACCATATACCTCAATGAAATTTCTCAGGATCCTTTGATCCGAGACAGTCAACATAACCTTTTCAAAGTGAAGGGCATGTTGCTGCATCTGGCCTTTCCCACCACTAAGAAATATGCATAATAATTGATGGGCCTCTTTGTATTTTAGAGGAAATGTATATCTCGTTTGGGCATGCTATTGCAACCATTTACTAAGTAATCTGAAAAGCTATCAGTTTTAAATTGGGTTGAGACAAGAAAAAGAAAGCTCTGTAATAGGTCTAGCTGACAATATGAGCTGCTCTGTCTCTTAGACTATATGATCTAGCAGATCGAATGGTGCTTGAAGCGTCAGATAGGGATGTCTTTGGAAGACTCCCATAGGCAAATCACATTGCAGACCCTCAGGGTTTTTAGGAACATCACTATGCTAATCTCTGCACATAATGATTATAATTTTGAGAAACTACTTCTGACTTGCTACTAGGAGAGACTGAACACTTGGTCATGGACCACTAATTTCCATGTGACCTAAGGTGCCCATTATTAAATAGATGTCTGTAATACCATGAATAAATTTGGGCATACACATCAGCACTTTATCATAAAATGGAAGAGGTATATATAATATTGGGCTTAAGCAGATCCTGAAGGCACAAGTATGCTGCATGAATCAAGTAGCCCAGATGTCCATGTCCCATACTTACACTGTATTTCCTCCTACCTCTTTTTTTTTTTTTTGGTGAGGAAGATTTGCTCTGAGCTAACATTTGTTACCAATCTTCCTTTTTTTTCTCTTGAGGAAGATTAGCCCTGAGTTAACATCTGTGCCAGGCTTCTTCTATTTTGTATGTGGGTCACCACCACAGCATGGCTTGACAAGTGGTGTAGGTCCACACCTGGGATTCGAACCTGTGAACCCAGGTCACTGAAGTGGAGTGCACCAGACTTAACCACTACACCACAGGGCCAGCCCTTCCTCCTCCCTATTAATGTGCACTTATGGTCTCAAGGAATTTCCCTATGATCAGTTGATTGATGAAGGAAAAAAGGACAGTGGTGAAATAATATTATTTATTTCATCTGGATTTTGCCTGGAAGGAGACATGGCCAGAATTATCTTCTACATTGATTTATGTAAAGCGTCAAGTGGTTTGGCCAGATGGTCAGAAATTTAGAAGAAATACAATTAGAAATTGGTGAGAAGGAAGTCTGGATAAAATTTACGTTGGTACACCTTTCCAAATTAGCAGAATTTGTGAAGATATTTGTCATATAAGTGCTCACAAAATAGCAACTTCAGCTGAGGAGGATGTTAATAATTGAGTGGAGAAAGTAACCTAGTCTATGGACATCAATCAGTCTCTCTTCCTACCGCCGTCTTTACCTAATAAATTCATGAATAAAGTGGCCAGGATGGAAGGGATGAAGGTTATTCATGAACTCAGCAATGTGGACTTTCATTCGTCAAAGTTGATCTGGCTGCCGCCTTTGCTTGAGTGTGCAACCTGCCAACAGCAGAGACTGACACTAAGCCTGTGGTAAAGTACCATTTTCTCATATGCTCTTATAAAAGTCAATGAAAAATTACTACAAGCCAAGATAGGTAATACTGCTAATGGCCCAAACCCTTCAGTAATGAAGCTTCGGGTCACCCTACCATGCAAGGAACCACAAGTGACTGAGGTGGTTGCTGAGGGTGAAGGGAATATGGAATGAGTAGTGGGAGAAGATGATTCTAAAATCTATATTTAACCATGGGACAAGTTGTAGAAATTAGGACTATAGTAGTTATGAGTATAGTATATCTTTCTTGTTTTGATATGAATCTATTTTCTATATTAACCAATTCAATGCTTCTTTCCTCCCCCTCCCATTTCCTTACCATCTACGTAATATATGTTAATAGCGTTTAATTTTATATCTCACTATTTAGTTACAGCATACCAAAGGTAAGTAGGGGTTGTGTCATAGCCAGATGAGAAATGAACATTCTCAAAGGTAAATAAAAGGCCTTGTATCCTCTCTTGGAGAAAGTAATGGTATGCTTTCAGTTTTATGATGGTTAGTTACAAAAAGTTAGGTAAAGCATGGTTTTTCTATTTTCTCTTTGGAATTTAAGCACGATTAAAAGAGGAACATGTAGGCCAAGTCGATAAGAAGTGAATTCTAGTGGCAGTGCGCTCTTTCAAGTTAGTTAAGCTGAAACTGTCTTTTCCACAATTCCCTTCTCTGTATGCCACTAGATTAAGGTTGGTCTCAAGAGAAATTTGTTCAATATTTGGAAAGTGGAAATAAAGCAGAAACCATTTTTTGTGCTCTGAAGTTTGGTGTAAGACACCAGGAACTGTGGCAGCTCATACATTTTGTTGCTGATCTGCTGGCTCACCTAGTATGGTGTATCATCCAGGCCTGCAACTTGTCTAGTTCCTGGCATATGTTCTCAGTGGCCTGGGCCGGGGGTGTGTGGGGATCCCTAGGGAAGGTCATCAGGCTCTCCTGAAGATCATCCGCATCACTGAAGTGGGAGGCTATGAAATATGGATGCAGGTTCCAGTTGGTCCTCGTGGGTTCCAGTTTGTTTGTCCTCATGAGTTCTAATTTATGCTCATTTTCCCCCACTTACTTCCTGCCTCCTGAGCTAGTCAGCCTACAGTGACTTCAACTCCAAACCAGGCTCAGAGGTGACAGCCTTGCATAGACTTCTCCACCAACTGCTGTAATAGCATAAAATATCATTTTTTCTGTCTCTTCTTTGATATCACTCATAGAGTTTCTACTTCTCTGATCAAACTCTGACTGCTACACTTTATAATGTTTATTGAATGAGTTAATGAAATATGACTGAAGAACTCGCAACCTAACTTTAAAGATAACACCTGTTTTATTCTATGCAAGAAATGAAAGCACAAGGAATGTGCTGGGGGAAGGGAATAAAGTTGACCCTCAGAGACACAGTGGTTAGGGTCAAATAGTGCCTAAATGTGCACATAGAATTAAAGTTTAAGAATGTTTGGATTCTTAGGGTCAATTCCAGGTCTGGATAAAGAATATCTTATCATTTCATATTGGTTCATAAGGACTCAGAAGCCAATATAAAAAAGAATATCACTGGCCAGAAATGGGGCAATTTGAGGAACAACAATGATGATAACCTCAAAGGACTAAACCATTTCAAATGTCTTTAAATCTACAAGTTATAATAATAATAAAACAAAAACATATTCACTCTTGAAGAATGCTGGGAAACCAACTCATTACTTTGAAAACTTATAAATAAAAGAAAATAAATCAAACATTTTATCCTAGATTTCCTACATAAACTGTACCACTGGGTAACTAAATAATAGAATAGAGGAATAATACTTTCTTTTTTTTTTTTTTTTTTGTGAGGGAGATCAGCCCTGAGCTAACATCTGTGCTAATCCTCCTCTTTTTGCTGAGGAAGACCGGCTCTGAGCTAACATCTATTGCCAATCCTCCTCCTTTTCTTCCCCCCAAAGCCCCAGTAGATAGTTGTATGTCACAGAAGTTGTTGCACATCCTTCTAGTTGCTGTATGTGGGATGCGGCCTCAACACGGCAGGAGAAGCGGTGCGTCGGTGCGCACCCGGGATCCGAACCCGAGCCGCCAGCAGCGGAACGCGCGCACTTAACCGCTAAGCCACGGGGGCCGGCCCAATAATACTTTCTTTATGACAGTTTTTCAGCTGATAAATGAAGAAGAAATGATAGATTTAAAATATTACCATTTTGCAACCACTAATTAATTAATAGAGGTAGGCATTCATCATTGATAGCTGCTGACATTACAAGAAGAGAATGTATCCTGATGAAATTCACACCACCACGAATGAATATTCTAGCTAAAGGTAGTTCATACTAATTTATACCAACTATCAATTTATAGTAAATAGTAAAAAATTTATAAAAAAATTAAAATTATTTTTATAAAATTTATAAAAAGTAAATTTATGAAAATTTGTAAATAGTAAATTTATGAAAACTAATAAGTAATAAAAAATAGAGAAACATGTAAAACTATACAGAGGGATGAACTCAGTAAAATAAAATATCTGGAAAACTATGGAACAAATGACCCAATTTCTTCAGCAAATAAACTAAAAGAAAACACAGAGATGGAGGGGAAGCCTATAGATTAAAAGAGATAAGGTAAATTTACTAAAATCATTGACCTGTATATTTACAACGAGTAAATATTATGGTACGTAAATTACACCTCTATGAAGTTGATTCCAAGAAAAGACTTAGGGCCAGCCCCATGGCTGAGTGGTTCAAGTTCCACGTGCTTTGCTTCGGCAGCCCGGGTTTGCGGGTTCAGATCCTGGGTGCAGACCTACTCCACTCACCAGTCATGCTGTGGTGGCAACCCACATACCACATAGAGGAAGATTGGCACAGATGTTAGCTCAGGGCTAATCTTCCTCAAGCGAAAAAAAAGAGGAGGATTAGCAACAATATTAGCTCAGGGCAAATCTTCCTCAGCCAAAAAAAAAAAAAAAAAAACCTTAAAAATCATATTAATCAATGATTAGACCTTATTTGGAGCCTGATTCAATCAAATGGACATTAACCAAAAATTGATATTTAAGACACAATTAGATATTTGAACATTTATAAGATATTTGATGACATTAACAGATTATTGTTAATTTTATTGTGTGATGATATTGTGGTCATGTTAAAAGAGAGAAAAAAAGAAAACTTATCTTTCAGAGATGTATACTGAAAACTGAAATGAAAATTAAATGTTCGATTTCCAGAATTTAAAATGTGTGCTTTATAAGTGTGATTTGCAGTTCCAGAATATCATGGAGAGTGGATCCAAAGCGGCATTGATCTTGAAGAGATTTCAGTGGGGAGGTTCTGTTTCTGGAGCTTAAAGAAAGACTTCACAGGGCTCCTCAGATTTAGCCTGCAGTTTCACTATCACACTGGTAGGCAAAATTCAGTTGTTGCTGTGCTGGCTCAATTTTGATGTGTCTTGTGACCTTGGCCTCAAGGCTCTGTTCCCACCTGTTAATGGAAAGATCCATTACTAGTTCAGAAAAGTGTTTTAAAAATAATACACAGGGCCGGCCCCATGGCTTAGTGGTTAAGTGCGCATGCTCTGCTGCTGGCGGCCCGAGTTCGGATCCTGGGCACGCACTGACGCACCGCTGCTCCGGCCATGCTGAGGCTGCGTCCCACATACAGCAACTAGAAGGATGTGAAACTATGACATACAACTATCTACTGGGGCTTTGGCGGGGAAAAAAGAAAGGAAGAGGATTGGCAATAGATGTTAGCTCAGAGCCGGTCTTCCTCAGCAAAAAGAGGAGGATTAGCATAGATGTTAGCTCAGGGCTGATCTTCCTCACAAAAAATAATAATAATAATACAAAAATATAAGTCCATATAGAGATAGAGATCAAATATACAGTAGACAAAATAAACCTGTTATTTATTTAGAGTCACCTTATTTCCTCTCTGAAGTATTTTCCTAATTTGAGTAATTACTAGGCTATTCAGAGTCACTTCAGCTTCACAATTTTTTTTGAACTTTGTCTTAAATAGAATGCAAATTTTGTTAGGGGACATTTATTCCCTAGAAGCCTGAAAGAAATATATTTTAATGTACTTGGTTGATGCATGATTGGAACTGCATAACTGTGACTGCATTTATATCAAAGAAATAGGTGATTTTACGATCATTAATAACAATTGTAGCTATGCAGGCCAAGACAATGATATGGGTAATTGAATCTCATGCTTCAGAGCACAAAGTGATCGCCATGGAGAAGTCAGGGAAAAATGTCTTGCCCTATGTAGAGCATTATACATGTGAATGCTTAAGCGGAGGGAGATGAAGAAAGATCACGTTTTCTTGAGGCATGGGGGATTTTGTGCGGAGGAACAGCTCATTGGATAAAACAATGGCATTGGGTCTGCGTTAGAATTCGTCCTTTCAACTTGTATGCTATGTGGGACTGTGGGTAGGGACATGTCAAACCTATGGTTCTGTGAGTGAGCTCTTTTTCAATATATTAGGACATTTGGTTCTCATCTGAATCCTGGGAATTAAGTATTACAATTATCTCGTTTTTATAGATGAGGAAGCTGAGTCTCAAAAGTTGAGATCTTTTTTCTCATTATCTGTTCACCTAGTTGAGTGGAAGAACCGGAAGTGGAACCAGATTCTTTCCCTTAGAAGTTGTGTTTTAACCATTTATCTCGCCTTATGGTAAAAGAAAATAAAAACGAAGACAATAAAGAAAAAGCAAGAGGTCAAGGAATTTTCACTATATATTAAGTTGCTGTGACTAAGTGGAAACAGTGCTGTAAATATTTGCAGACAAGAGTTTTGATGGAACTTTTAAAGAATGCAAAAGGAAGGTATGAGGCACTTCTGAGTATGTAGCGAAGTTTAGACAGCAGTCTCACCTTTGTGGTGACATCCCTAGAACAGGACAATAGCATTTCAATCTATAATGAACACAGATGTGAATGTGATAACATTTGCTTTATCTCATGACCTCAACTATCAAGAGCACAGATGAGCACCACACAAGAAGCAAAAAGGTTTCTGAGAGATGAGAATGACTTATAAAATTGACATGTCCTGAAGATCATTTACTTTTTTCTTAAAGTGTTTTTCAAGACCTAACTCAGAGCCTATCTACTTGCATGTAGCTTCACTAACTTTGCCATGATCTTGATTATCTGGGGTTCCCATCTCACAGCAGAATAGAAATAAACAGCTAAGATAGTGAAACCATGGGAAGCACTGGTAGTCAATGGCATGAATTGATTGCTTGACAGTAAAAGATACGAGAAAAAAGCAATACAAAGATAATTCAAAACTCCAGTAGTTCGGAGCCATTCACAAAAGGGCCTCACTGTTAGAGCCCCATGAACCTTCTACAGGAGCTGAAGTTATTCACCCACTTATCTGTCCATCCATTCATTCACTAATTCAGCAAATACTTGTGTGCCAGACACTGTTGAAAGTCTGCTCATATGAAGATGGGTAACCCATGGTCCCTGCTAGTATGGTGCTTAGAGTCTATTGCAGGAAAAAATAAACCAATGACAATAAAGTTAGGGAAAATGGTAAGCAAAAGAAGAAGAAGAAGAATGTAGTGTGATAAATGTGTCGGATGCCTTGGGCGCACAGAGAAGAGATGTGTAACCCAGCTGGTGCAGAAAGGGGAAGACAAAGGAGATGAGGAAACTGGTGGGAGAGAATGTAGTCAGGTAAAGAAACAAATCTTGCACTACATTAGGACCAAGATGGCAAAGAGAATGCTTAAACCAAGCCATAGTAGCAACAGATTCTAATTGGTATACAGTTAAATAGCAACAAAAGTGGAGTGATGTAGGAGATACAACTCTTCTCAGTGAGTATCTGAATAATGTTTTCTGGGATTTGTCTTTGTGGAGTCTTTCAGCCACGAGGAAGTGACTACATTAATAAAGATTTGTGCCTTCTTTAAGGGCTCATTCTGAACAGAATTGGCCGCCTGGGTAGTATGACTTGAAAATGTCTCTAAGAGTAATTCTGGCTCCATGTCTAAAGTCCCAATGGGAGTGATTTCTTAAAATATTAAAATCCTTGCTTCAGATTTATTATTATCTGGTAGGTTTAACATATTAATCTAGGAGTAGTAGTTAACACAACTGCTAATTTAATTTATCAGAACTCTGAGGTAATGAAATGGCTAGGAGGCATGTTTTGGTAAGGTGTGCATGTGTGTGTGTTGGGGGTGTGTGAGGAAAAAGTAATGATTCTTTATCGGGGTGCTACTAGCTTCTGGTGGGACTTCTGAGCAAATATAAGGACTTGGGGGTGACTAGTAGGGAACACTACAATAAAAAAGAAGGACCTAGAAAGGAGAGAAAAGATGAAGGGTCAGGATGAGCCAGGACACCACAACTACATTAGGTGTGAGCTTGTCCTTTCCAGGCAGGAGTCCAGGTTATTTCAGTGCACTAGAACCGAGACCAAAGCCCACACCTCTCCTAGCCCCTTACCATCATCATCAAAAGTGAAGAGGGATCCACAAAAACTCACCTCTGCAGCCCTCTCCAACCCACACATTATCTCATCTATATCAGTTATCAAGAAACCCCAGACCCCTGGTCACACCTAGTCTCTAAACTCTGATTCCCGTAAGGATCTGCACATGGCCTATTCTCTCTCCTTATCCCGTTCTTCCCCAACTCTTAAACCCCTCCCAGTGTGCCTTCTGGAGTTGGCAATCTAGGACTGGCTCCTCAACCTTTTCTCTGAACTTGTTTTCACCTTATTTTTCTAATGAAGGTTTTCTCAACCTCAGCACTATTGATATTTTGTTGTTAGTGCCATCGAGTCTGTTCTGACTCCTAGCAAGCCTGTGTGCAGCAGAGTGGAATTGAGCTGGTCTTTTTGCACCATCCTCTCACCCTCTAGTGCTCTATCAGACAATGCTCCACTGCTATTCATAGGGTTTTCATGGCCAATTTTTTCAGAATTTGGTGGCCAGTTCCTTCTCCCTAATCTGTCTTAGTCTGGAAGCTCTGATGAAAACTGTCCACCATGGGAGACCCTGCTGATATTTGAAATACTGGTGGCATAGCTTTCAGCATCACAGCAACATGCAGCTGCCACAGTATGACAACCACCAGACAGGTGATGTGGTTCCCCAACCCGGAGATGAAACCGGGGCCTGGTGGTGAGAGCGCCAAATCTTAACCATTAGACTTTTAGGGGCTGGCATTTAGGACCATATAATTCTTTATTGTGGAAGGATGTCCTGTGCATTGTGAGATTTTTCACAGTATTCCTGGCCTTTATCCACTAGATGCAAGTAGCACTTCTCCGATTTCCAGATCTTGCCAAATGTCCCAGGGGGAGGGGAGGCTGAGTAGTGTAAAATTGTCCCCCATTGAGAACCATTATGCCAGCGGAACTGGCTCACTCCCAAAAATACTGCTTCCTTTAAAACTTTCTCAAGGTATGGATGGTTTTTTTTCTCCTCACTCCCCTTCTAGAATTGGGGCTGAGATGGAGTAGGTAAGCTCTTTGCTACTTATTGCCACATCAAACCATTCTCTTTCCTTCCTCCCCCACCTCCCACACATTTTAGCTTGGAATGTCATGCCATTAGATTACATCATCCTCTACCCCTCACTGTGGTTTGATCTACTGATCTTATATCATTCTTCCCTCATTTTTTGATTACTTTCCTGCTGGCTCACTGTGTTCCTTATTTGCAATTTCAGAACACATAAACATGCTTCTTCCAACACCCTGGCCCCCAGTTTCTTGGATTCTTTTCTAAGAATGATATTGTCCTTCACCCTCCCTCAGCCTCTCTCTTTATGGACACATCCTAGACATTCGAATTACTAATACCCCAAACTCCTCCATGAACTCAATTCCATGCATCTTGTCCTCTCCAATCACCACCTCCTATCTTTCCAATCCATTCACTCTAATACCCTGAGTTGCTTCTGTTTCTTGGAGAAGGATTTAGCAAGATGGAATTAGAAATGCAGGAGGCTTATTGGGAAAAATATCAATGAAGAAATAAAGAGGAAGCTGGAGGATGTTGGGGGAACCTTCAGATTGCAATGCCGGCCCCTGCAGAGGAGAGAGGAAAGGAGGGAAGCATAGGTAGGACAAGTCTTAGATTGCAATGCAGTTCTAAGAAATTTTGACAGAGCTCATTGGAAGTCTGAGCCAAAGTTGCCTGTCAGAAGAGCACCACATCTCCCAGGAATTGGGTCTGTTTAGTACCCTGTGGTCCTCAGTCATTGGGTGGGAGCTGATCTTGGGAAGCTTGGCCTCAGTTCATTGGGCAATTATACTCACCGTACTTGGAGATCCGATAAGTGCCTTCTCATGGCCACCAGAGATCCCTGTTCCAACAATCCTCACTCTCTTTTTCCCCACATCCACCTGGGAACTCATCTATCTTGATCGATACAACCTTATCCTTCCAAAAAACCTCTCATCCTTTATTCTTCCCCTTCTCTCACTCCCTGTGTCCAGTCTATCAGGAAATCCTGTTTGCTCTATCTTCAAAACGTCCACCGTCTGACCACTTCTCACCACCTTTATTGAGACCACTCCATATTTCGTCTGGATTACTATTGCTACCTAAATGATCTACCTGTTTCTACACTTGCTTATAGTCTGTTCTCAATGTGGAGATATGATCTTTCTAAAACAAATTTAAATTATGTCATCCTCCATGCAAACCATCACAGTGACTTCTTTCAGTCAGAAAAAAAGCCAAATCTTTCCCATGGACCATAAGCCCTAAATGATCTGCCTACCTCAACCCCCCTCTCATTCCCAATCCCTCCCTGACATCAAATCTCCCCCTTCTACTCTGCTGCAGTTGCTTTGGCCTCTTCACTGTTCCTTGAACATGCCAAGAGCACTTCCACCTTAGATGTCTGCACTGACTTTTCCCACTGTCTGGATCTCACATATTCTACTTCTATTAAGTCATTGTTCAAAAGTTGCCTTTCAATTTAGCCTACCAGACCACACTTTTAAAATTGCAATTGCCCCTCTAACTACCCAATTCCTCCTTATCTTGCTCTACCTATCTTTTTTCAGTAGCAAATATTACTGTACGATATGCTATAAAATTTACTTCTTATATTTATCATTTATTGTCTGTCTCCTCGTTGCTAAAATGCAAGCTTCAGACTAGCAGATATCATTGACTGTTTTATTCACTGATGTATCCCAAGCATCTAGAACATTACCTGGCAAACAGTAGGGCTCAGAAGGTGTTTGTGGAATTAATAATGAATGGGAAATTAAACGTGGTAGACTTAAAAATTTTGCCTTGTTTCATGAATCTCTGTGTTGGTGGTGGCTCTAACTTAGGTGTCTTCCATAGTTTCCCTTAAGGCTTTGTGAGGGCTTCATTCATTCACATATTTTTTGAGTATGAATTAAATGTGTTACATTGTTCTGATGAATATCAATAATTGAAAATAGAATTTTGTGAGAATAAGCAAAATGAGCATACTTTCCTCCTCTACCAAGAGAAATACTGTCTAGTTATATGCCTAGAGAAGATAGATTCATACCTGGAAGAAAATTTCTCTTCTTCTGAATTTAAATAAATATTCAGTAGCTCTGCCGTTCCACCAGTTTATCATTCATTTGCTATTTATTGAAAGTCCACTAAGGGATAAGCATTTTGTCTTTTGGGCAGTCTCCACCCTCATGGTGGTGTTAGGATCAGGGCTAGAGACTGAGAGGAATAGATGCATAATTTTCTCCTGGGTGTTCATTTATGGCAGTGTGATTTATTCCACACAAACAAGTAGAAGCTATGGCATATGATAACAAGTTTATGTTCATAAGGCAAAAATACTTCTCTCCCAAAGAGAAGACTTTCTGGCATGTACAGGTCTAAAGATAAAAGAGAAGAAATCACACTTTTTCTCCAAATGTAATTTTGGGAACTGCTTTCCTACCTTAGGCCCCTAAAGGAAAACATAGTAATGCATCCTCTGGTGATGATTTGGGTAGCCCATAGCAGGTCCAAAATTTGTGAATTATTTTAAAATATGATGTTTTAAACTCGGTATTTCTGGAAGTAGTTAACAAAGTCAAGCATATTGAGGTCAATTGATTATTACTTAGGTGTTCTTTTTAAGTATATTTTGTTTTATTTTATTTTTTTTGTGAGGAAGATCAGCCCTGAGCTAACATCTGTTGCCAATCCTCCTTTTTTTTTTTTGCTGAGGAAGATTGGCCCTGGGCTAATATCCGTGCCCATCTTCCTGTACTTTATATGGGACACCTCCACAGCATGGCTTGACAAGCGGTGCGCCCATGCGTGCCCAGGATCTGGATCTGAACCCGCAAACCCCAGGCCATTGAAGCGGACTGTGTGCCCTTAACCGCTGCCCCACCAGGCTGGCCCCAGGTGTTCTTTTTAGATGTTGTAAGAACTATACCTTAGTCCTCACCCATCCACCCCCTCTTCTATGCAAACTTAATATTGCTGTTTGAAGTGTGATTTAATTGTTTGGAGTAGTTAAAGTATAAAAATACTCTCTGTATTTTAAAGTGTTAAAAGCACTAATGTCCTCTGTAACCCCTGACATGTCTTCCCAATATGGCTTTGGTTAACACCTAAAAACTCTCATGAAAGGGGATTCCTTTGCCCCAAATGGCATGAGCCAGTGCAGCTCAGACAGCTTTGTCCACACAGGCTAACAATCCTGACTGGTTCCCCTAAAACAAGTCCTGCTGTTATGAGTACTAAGCCAACTGGACATCAAACCTGCCTGGACACTTAACTACTGCAAAGAAGCCTTCCCCGTTTCTCTGCCCAACCCATCAATGACCGTTTTCAGTGTTTAGGTTTGAGCATCAAATTCATGGGAGAGCAAGCAAGCATTGGCCAAAGTGCATTCCTGTGCCACGACCAGTGATTTTCTGTGCACAGTCTCTGGGCTGAGGGCTAGCGAGAGCTCCCCAAGATCTCCTGCCGATAGTCTGAACCCCTGCTTCCCAAAACTCCTCCTCAAAAGGGTACATACTAGTCAAGGGAACCCACCAATATTGTGATGTCCATTGGACGTTAATGTTTGTTTCTTGTTTGGGAAAATGTTATAAATTCTTCTAAGGCTATAATCCTGCAAAAGAATAATGTGAATGTACATTAAGCAAAGGATGATTACATTTGCAGATAGGAGTGAAATGATTGGAGTCTTCCTTGTGGATATGCCATGGGAGGCCAAGGGGTAATTACCAATCTCTGAAGTTGCAAAGAAACCATTTCTCTTAACTAGAGTTAGCCTACTCTTTAAGAAGTAGAGAAAGGGAGGGAGGTATTTGAGATTTTTTTCCATATCATTTATTTTACATCACAACAACCTGTTGTTGCTAATGACAACTTAGGTGTGAAAGAGAAAATGAAAGTGAAAGATTTGAACTTTGCTTTGGCATTCTTGTGTTCTTCATCCTTGCTGCACTAGGAGACATTAGCTTCACTGAATCTTTGATGTATGGTTAGAGTAAACCTCAGTTGTCATAGTAATAGAAACAGGATGACCTAGTGAAGAGAGCAAGGGCTTTGGGATTGGACTGCCCCAGGTTCAGTCCTGGCTCTATCACATGTGGTCGTGACCAAGTTCTTCTCTGAGTCTCAATTCTTAGCCATAACATGGGTACTATAATATCTATTTCATAAATATTTGGGAGAATTACTTTTTCAAAAATCACTAAAAACACAGAGAACAAGGACTAGCACTTGGTAAGCTCTCCATAAAAGTAATTTATATTATTTTTAATATAGAGGCAATGATATAAATAATTCAAACAGTAAATCATGTAAAATTATATGTATTATTTTTATTTACCTTCCTAATTCTGAATTTTCTGCGTAGTCTAATGACATTTTAAGAATGTGTAGAACACCTTTCTTTATCTTTCCTTATGATATCCCCAATTGGTATGTTAAATATTTGGTATGTTGTATGCATTCTAGAAAAACAAAAGTACCCTGACTTGTATCATTTGCTAATTTCTATGGTAGAAGTATTTTCACTATGGCTAATTTCGGTCTACCAGCATTTTAATAACCATCTCACAAAAGTTCTGAATATTAACAGTTGGCTCCTAGTATGAGCCAGCACACTCTTGAGATCCTGCCTCAGGAGGTGAGAAACCTGTGGCTCAGTCACGTTTATTTTCTTGCCTATGATCATGCAATTCCTAAGAAGCAGAGTTAGAGTGGGAATTCACATCTGCTCATCTGATGCTTTTGTTCTTTGTTCTTATCCTGTTCTGTCTGCCTAAAATTGTCTGGGATCCGAAAGGTGGATTGATAAATAGAAACTAAGAGAATTATTTCCACATGGATTAGTAGTTTTACACAGATCATAAAAGTACTCAATTCTCCACATACTTGCTAATACTTATAGTATCAGTTTTAAATTTTGTTGTTTGTTAATATTCAGGAATAAAATTATACATTATTGCAACAGTTCATGTTAGCTTCAATAACTAATGTGAAAACAAAATAATGTAAGCCCCTTTTTTGTTCAAGCATTAAGTGAAGTAAGAATAATATGTCTCTGTTTAAGCAGGGAATCAGTTTTAATTAAAAGTGAACTCCAAAGTAAGTCATTTAGACCTAAAAATACTTTCTTTGGTAAAGGCTCTGTATTGTAAATTGTTTCTCTTTGTTGATAAGAAAAGCCAATTAGCGGTTGAGTGCACGCGCTCTGCTACTCGCTGCCGGGGTTCCGATCCAGGCACGCACTGATGCACCGCTTGTCCCGCCATGCTGAGGCAGCGTCCCACGTACAGCAACTAGAGGGATGTGCAACTATGACATACAACTATCTACTGGGGCTTTGGGGAGAAAAAGGGAAAAAAAAGGAGGAGGATTGGCGATAGATGTTAGCTCAGGGCCGGTCTTCCTCAGCAAAAAGAGGAGGATTGGCATGGATGTTAGCTCAGGGCTGATCTTTCTCACAAAAAAAGAAAAGCCGAGTTTGTAGAATATTTATAACTCAGAGAGCTAAACAAAGAACATGCCTGATAAATAATTAGATTGAGGCAAAGTATGACTGAAATCTTGGCTCTGCACAATTACAGTTGGCAGATTTCTCACATGGGGATTTTTCCTTTCAATCAATGTAAAGAGAAACAATCTCTTACTATTCAGTTTTTTCACTCTTCATGTATTCTGTGAAACTTTATATTTGTCTGAATCATGAAACATACTTAAAATTTTGAAAAGTCATAAAGCATAACTGGTATAACAGGTAATAATATTTCATGAATGCAACTTATTTAAACAGTTCACATATAACTAAAATTACAAACCTCAACCATGTTGTTGTCCAAAACTATGAAACATCAAAACAGTGTCTGGATTTTGAGATAACTTCCTTAATAACCTTTCTTTCTTTTACAAAAATTTAATTATAAAGAATGTGCTTTCAACAGTATCAAAATTTAACCATAATATAGATCTTTGCTTAACTTTGAAACTAATGAGATTGAGCATCTTTTCAAATGTTTATTGAGCATCCTTCATGTGAAATGTTTTATTGCAGTTTAATCAAGATTTTGGCCTTTTCTATTAGAATTGCAAGAATTCTTTATATATTCCAGATACTAATTCTTTGTTGGTTACATCCATTTTAAGTATTTTGTTCCTGCTTGTGCCCTACTTTTATCTCTATTTATGGTAACTTTCCGTAAAAATATGCAAAAAAGAACATTTACAAAAATTTACAGCTAATATCATACTTAATGATAAAAGACTGAATGCTTTCCACTTAAGGATGGGAACAAGGCATCGCTATCTGTTCTTAGCACTCCTATTAAGCATCATATTTGAAGTCCTAATCAATGCAATAAAGCAAGAAATAGAAATAAAAGACATATAGATAGAAATGAAAGAAGTAAAATTATCTTTATTCACAGACAACATTACTAATATAAAAGATACTACCAAAGTCACAAAAATAATACGCAATCAGTGATTTTAGAAATGTTTTAGGATATAAGATCAATATACAAAAATCTACTCTATTTCTATATTTTATCAATTGTTAGTGGAGTCGAGTTGATCCCAACTCTTAGCAACCTTATGTACAATAAAGTGGAACACTGCCCGGTCTTTTTGCACCACCCTCTCACCTTCTGTTGCTATATCACACAATGCTCCACTGCTATTCATACAGTTTTCATGGCCACTTTTTTCAATAGTGAATGGCCAGGTCCTTCTTCCTAGTCTGTCTCAGTCTGGAAGCTCCGCTGTAACCTGTCCACCATGGGTCACCCTGCTGTATTTGAAATACTGGTGGCATAGCTTTCAGCATCACAGCAACACAGAACTGCCACAGTATGAAAACCTACAGTTGAGTGGTGTGGTTCCCTGACCAGGAAATGGACCCAGGCCATGGTGATGAGAGTGCTGACTTAACCACTAGACCACCAGGGCTGGCTATATTTTAGCAATGAGCAACTGGAAACTGAAATTAAAACAAATGGACCACTTACAATAGCTTCAAAAAAAGTAAAATATTTACTATTAACTTAACAAAGTATGTGCAGGACTTACATACTGACAATAGCTAAATGCTGACAAAAAAAGATCAAAAGGGAACTAAATAAATGGAGAAATACTCTGTTTTTATGCATCAGCAGTCTCAATATAGTAAAGATGTCAATTTTTCCCAACTTGAGATACAATTATAACATATTTCAAATCAAAATTACAGCAGTATTTCTTTTAGACATGGAAAGCTGATTTTAAAATTTTTATGGAAAATCAAATAAACTAGAATAGCCAAAAGAATTTTAAAACTAATGAAATCAAAAGATATTCCCATATTTTAAGATTTATTACAAAGTCTCAGTAATCAAGACAGTGTGGCAGTTGTGAAATAATGAAATATAAATCAATGGAACAGAATAGAAAGTACACAAATAAACCTATGAGTTCATAGCCAATTGTTTTTTTATAAAGACACAAAATTAATTCAATGGAGAAAAATCATCTTTCAGGAAATCGTGATGGAACTATTGGACATCAAAGTAAACATTGACCTCACACCTTTACAAAAATTAACTTGAAATGAATTGAAGACTAAACTGTAAAATTCAAAACTGTAAAACTCTAAGAATAAAACTGAGAAATTCTTTGTGACCTTGAGCTAAGCAAAGAGTTCTTAGAAATAACACCAAAGCATAATCCATAAAAGAAAAAAACTGATATATTGTATTATCAAAATTAAAAACTTTTGCTCGACAAAAGACACTTAAGAGTATGAAAAGACAAGCTACAGAGCAGAAGAAATATTTTCAATCATACTCGACAGAGGACTTCCATCTTTAATAAGGACTCTCAAAACTCAACAATAAGAAATCAAACTACTCCCAAAAAAGTTGGGCAAAAGATATGAACAGATATTTCACCAAAGAAGACATTCAGATGGCAAATAAGCACAAGAAGACTTGCTCTGCATCACTAGTCATCAGGGAAATGCATTAAAACCACAATGCAAAACCACAGTATACACCTGTCTTTAAAAACAAAAGACTTGGAAGCAACCTAAGTGCCCATCAAGGGACGAATGGATAAAGAAGCTGTGGTATATACACACAATGAGATACTACTCAGCCATAAGAAACGATGAAATCCAGCCATTTGTGACAATATGGATCCACATTGAGGGTATTATGCAAAGTGAAATAAGTCAGAGGGAGAAGATCAAATACCGTATGAGTTCCTTCATTAAGTAGTAGATAATAACAACAATAAACAAACACATAGAGACAGAGATTGGATTGGTGGTTACCAGAGGGGAAGGGGGGAGGGAGGAGGACGAAAGGGATAATTCGGCACATGTGTGTGGTGATGGGTTGTAATTAGTATTTGGGTGGTGAACATGATGTGATCTATGCAGAAATAGAAGTATAATGATGTACACCTGAAATTTATACAATGTTATAAACCAATGTTACTGCAATAAACAAAACATTAAAAAAAAAACAAAACAAAAGAAATATCAAGTACTTGCAAGGATGTGGAGCAACCGGAACTTTCATACATCGCTGCTGGTGGGAGTGCAGAATTGTACAGCTATTCTGGAAAATGGTTTGGCAATTTCTTATATAAAGTTAAACACACACCCCATGATGCTGCCATCTCATTCTTGGATATTTATCCTAGAGAAATGGAAATCTATGTTTAAGCAGAAAACATACACACAAGCGCTGAGCAGCGTTATTCATAATCATCCCAAACTGGAAACAACCCAAATGTCCTTTAATGAGTGCATGGATAAACAAACTGTGTCTCATCTGTAAAATGGAATATTTCTCTGCAATAAAAAAGAATGAACTGGGGCCGGCCCCATGGTGCAGCGGTTGAGTGTGGGTGCTCAGCTTCAGCGGCCTGGGGTTCACAAGTTCCGATCCTGAGTGCAGACCTACGCACCACTTATCAAGCCATGCTGCGGCCGCGTCCCATATAAAGTGGAGGAAGATGGGCATGGATGTTAGCCCAGGGCCAATCTTCCTCAACAAAAAGAGGAGAATTGGCAACAGGTGTTAGCTCAGGGCTAATCTTCCTCACCAAAAAAAAAAAAAGAAAGAAAGAAATGAACTATTGATACACACAACAACTGGATAATCTCTGGCATTATGCTGAGTGGAACAAGGCAGTCTCAAAAGGTTGTATATTGTATGATTTTATTTATATGACATTCTTAAAAAGACAAAATTACAGCGACAGAAAGCAGATCAGTGGATGCCAGGGGTTGGGGTGGGGAAGGGTTTGACTATAAAGGAACAGCACAAGTGAGACTTTGAGGGTAATGGAACTAACTGTTCTGTATCCTTATTGGAATAGTAGTTACAAGAATATATCCATGTGGTAAAACTCACAGAACTGTACATCCAGAGGAGTGAATTTTATTGTCTGAAAATTTAAAAATACTTTTTATCCAGTATATCTACATGTTTGTAATATGAGAATGGATCAGAGCAGTCCATGGTGTGGCATTAAGCCATGTCTCTATTGCTCTTGTAATGAGAAAATACGACAAGATAAAAGTTATTTTGTAAAGAAAATAGAGTTACAGTGACAATACTTCAAGGTGAGAACCAAATATCCAGGTATGGAAATGAGTTTTTATTGAAGAATAAAATCGACTGTATTCTAAACTTCAGATGGAATGGACTTTGCCTGTTTTGCCAACCTCATAGTGACTAGCACAGAGCCTGGCAGATAACAAGCTCTTGAAAGATACTTTTAATCACATCAATCAATAAATGATTGTATGAACGCAGACCTGCTGACAGTGGGCGAAATGGACCAAAGACATGACACAGAGCATACAGAACTTGCTTTGATAATCTGTACCCATCTAACAGGAAAAAAAAAATCCAATCTTCTGAATTTCATTTATCTATTCTGTACTTGATTTTCTTCTCTCAGTCAAAATCCTACTCATTGCTTAAGGTTCAGACCAAATTTTATCTCTCCCAAAAAGTTTTCCATCACCCCTTCACCTCACGTTTTTTTTAAACTACGTTTACTGATTGGTTCATTCTAGGGGTATAGAAATGTGGTGTGGGTGAGAAGAGCCCAGACACTGAACCTAAAATACTCGTGGTTTTTTTTTTTTTTTTGGTGAGGAAGAGTGACACTGAGCTAACACCTGTTGACAGTCTTCCTCTTTTTGCTTGAGGAAGATTGTCCCTGAGCTAACATCCATGCAGGTCTTCCTCTATTTTGTACGTGGGATGCTGCCACAGCATGACTTGATGAGTGGTGTGTAGGTCCTCGCCTGGGATCTGAACCCATGAACCCTGGCCCCCGAAGTGGAGCACACGAACTTAATCACTACGCCACCAGGCCAAATCTCCTGTTTTGTTTTTTTTTTTAACTTGAGGTATAATTGATATATAACATTGTATTAGTTTCTGTTGTACAAAATAGTGATTCAATATTGGTATATATTGCAAAATGATCACCACAATATGTCTAGTTAGCATCCATCACCACACATAGCTACAAATTATTTTTTCTTATAATAAGAACTTTTAAGATCTACTCTCTTAGCAATTTTCAAATATACAATATAGTACTGTTAACTATAGTCACCATGTTGTACATTACATCCTCATAACATATTTATCTTATAACTGGAAGTTTGTACCTTTTGATCCCCTTCACCCATTTTGCCCACCCCAACCCCCACCTCTGGCAACCATGAATCTGTCCTCTGCATTTATGAGTTTGGGTGTTCTTTTCTTTTTTCTTTTTTTAGATTCCACATATATGAGAGATCATATGGTATTTGTCTGTCTGACTTATTTCACTTAGCGTAATGCCCTCAAGGTCCATCCATGTTGTCACAAATGGCAAGATTTCATTCTTTTTTTTATGGCTGAGTAATATTCCACTGTGTGTGTGTGTGCATGTATGTGTGTATATATATGTAGGTATATAAAAATGCATATATATATCATATTTTATTTATCCATTCATCCATCAATGGACACTTAGGTTGCTTCCATGTCTTGACTATTGCAAATAATGCTGCAATGAACATGGGCGTGTATGTATCTTTTTGAAGTACTGTTTTTTTTTCCTTTGGATAAATATCCAGAAGTGGAATTGCTGGATCATATGGTAATTCTATTTTTAATTTTTTGAGGAACCTCTGTGTTGTTTTCCATATGGCTGCTCCAATTTACATTCCCACCAACAGTGCACAAGGGTTCCCTTTTCTCCACATCTTCATCAACACTTGTTATTTTTTGTCTTTTTGATAATCGCCATTCTAACAGATATGAGCTACTATTTCATTGTCGTTTTGATTTGCATTTCCCTGATCATTAGTGATGTTGAGCACCTTTTCATGTACCTGTTGGCACCTGTATGTCTTCTTTGAAAAAAATGTCTATTCAGATCCTCTGCTCATTTTTTTTTTTTTTTTGTGAAGAAGATCAGCCCTGAGCTAACATCCGTGCTAATCCTCCTCTTTTTGCTGAGGAAGACCGGCTCTGAGCTAACATCTGTTGCCAATCTTCCTTCTTTTCTTTTCCCCCAAAGCCCCAGTAGATAGTTGTATGTCGTAGTTGCACATCCTTCTAGTTGCTGTATGTGGGACGCGGCTTCAACATGGCCGGAGAAGTGGTGCGTTGGTGCGCGCCTGGGATCCGAACCCGGGCCGCCAGTAACGGAGGGCGCCCACTTAACCGCTAAGCCACGTGGCCGGCCCCCTCTACTTATTTTTTAATTGTTTTTTTTTTTTATTGAATTGTACGAGTTCTTTATACATAGTATTTTAGAAATTAACCCCTTATCAGATATATCATTTACAAATATTTTCTCCCATTAGGTAGGTTGCCTATTCATTTTGTTGATGGTTTCCATTGTTGTGCAGAAGCTTTTCAGTTCCACCTCGCTTTGATTTCTTTCTTATTTGAATGCTGATAACTTGCATTCTGATGTTGAAAGGAACTATATAGGCCTTTGTATGATATACTCTTTAATGTCGATATGTCTTATCCCTCTAAATTCATTGAAAACCCATGAATGATAAGAACTTAATCAAATATGTTGGCATGTTCTTTTCTGAATCCTTCCCAGCACCTACATTCTACTAATGCACCTGGAGGGTATGATTGATGTCACAGCAGAGTTGATGCTCTGTGAGGGTCCTCACAACCTCACTTTCAAGTTGGCAGGGAACATGGTTTTGCTGAAGCTGAGGGGTTGGTTGCGTAAGAGGACAAAATTGAGGTGGCCTCATGTTGGCCCAGAATCTGACAGGATGTTATTATCAACTTCTTGGGCAGCACCCAAGGCCTCTGAAATTACATCATCAACACAGCTGAGGTATCTGGCATGGATTCTTGTACGATGGAAGGAAAAATCCTAACTCCTATCACCCAGACTTTGTATAGGAACCTCAGTCCATTTGTAGATAAACCCACTACCCCAATTGTACAGGAGAAAAAAAGATTGTTTTAATCTAAATGAGAAAAGGTTAGATTGCACGAGTTTCCTTGTAAAGTACTTAAATCATTAATGGAATTAATATAATTAATAAATTTCATTTCCTGTGAGGGAAGAGTAAAAGTACAGTTTTCTCCTAAATTTTGCTTTCTCCTTCAGACAACGCTTCTAATAAAAAAAGTTTATTATCATCAAATTGATTTAATCAGTGGGTTTTAATGGTGCTTGACATTGAACCTAGTGATTATGACTTTGCTGTATTTCTGTGTTTAGCACATTTGCACGTGGCACGCTTATTAAACACAGTAAATAATTTGCAACAAAGTCTGCCGAGTCTTGGCAAGCTGAAGGAAGTCTAGAGTACTGTTTCCTCTCTTCTGCTCTCTTGAGCGTTTCATTCTTTCTAAGGCTTAGATATACAGGTTTATACATGTTTATGAGCTAGAGATGAGCTTGTTTCCATTAGCTTGAAGCAACATTTCCTGTTTTGTTTTGTTTTTTCCCATCAAAAGAGTTTTTTATTTTGGGGAATTTTAAGATATTCTGATTGGGAGAGAAGAAATATGCAAATTTATTTCCTGTTTTAGAAATAGACATATCTCTGAGCTCACTAAGACTCCCATTACGTTAAGAGAAAGAATAGTGAAGAGAAGTGGCCGGAACATAAAATGCTTCTCTGATTCTAACCATAGTCACATCAGACCTTACATGAAGTCTTTCCTGGTGATACCAGCTTATATTGGAATTACACAGGGCTAATGATCAGTACCCTGCAATTTAATACTGTCTTATGTTGTTTTAAAGTGACTATTTTAAAATTATTTTTAATGACTTTAACTTGTTTTTCTTGGGACTGGAGGCATGCTACTCACTTTTTTCTGTCTCCCACAGCCCATGTTGTAGTGTAAGCACTCAGTGGGTGCCCAGTGAATACTTATATTGCCTGTTCCCTGGAGAAAAATGCTTGTCTATTTCCCAATATTGGCATATGTACAGATAGTAGTAGATACTCAAAATGGTAATTTCTTACCATTCAGAAAAGAAGTACACTTTCTCTAGCTTGACCAGAGGTGCTTTCCTTTTGACCTACAGCATTTTCACAGTTGTTTTAAATAGAGCATAACTTGGGCCAGCCCCGTGGCTTAGTAGTTAAGTGTGCACGCTCCACTGCTAGCGGCCCGGGTTCGGATCCCGGGCGCGCACCGATGCACTGCTTCTCCAGCCATGCTGAGGCCGCGTCCCACATACAGCAACTGGAAGGATGTGCAGCTATGACATACAACTATCTACTGGGGCTTTGGGGGAAAAAATAAATAAATAAAATTAAAAAATAAATAAATAAAGCATAACTGTCACTTTTGATTCCATGAAATATTGTACTTCCACTGACCTTATTAGTTTTGCCTAGTTTTAATGGGAATATAAGCAACTGTGAAAGATCCAATAATTTCAGCTCTTCCACAGAATTGGTATATCCAACAGCTGCTTTCCCCAGCTAACCAGCATTCACTTCCCCCAACACAATGAGACGAGGGAAGAAGATCTGTCTGAGAGCCTTGCTCACAAGTGAGCATCTGGAGAGGGCCTTTGACAGACCTCTGACAAGCACAGCGCCTTGTGTATAGCCTACCTCGTCCTCTCGCTCTACCTCCTTGTCCAGCAACCATGCAACTGTGGCTTTTGCAAGTCCATTCTAATCAGCAGCCCACTTCCAGTGTTGCTTTCTCTGGGGATGTCATTGTGCTTTTTGGCTCTAGTCTTATAAGTCTGGCAAAGCCCTGTAATCAGCTTTCATTTCACTCCTACATCAGGGGTATCTCACCCTTTCCTGATGAAGTGCTACTTCTGAGTTCCCTGAAGTCTTATGTTAGTAACATAGGTGGTAACAAAAAGGATTTAGTCTTATTTGGGAATTCTAATGATGGCAGATGGCCTGCTTTGGGCTGTGCTATGGACTGAATATTTGCATCCTCTCAAAATTCATATTTTGAAGCCGTAATCCCCAATGTTATGGCATTTGGAAGTGGGGCCTTTGGCTGATGATTGGGTTTGGATGAGGTCATAGAAGTGGAGTCCTCTATGATGGGATTGATGCCCTTATAAGGAGATGAAGTGACCAGAGTTCTTTCTCTCTGCCATGTGAGGATACAGTAAGAGGGCATCCTTCTGCAAACCAGGAAGAGAGCCCTTATCTTTCAAATCAAGAAGCCGGCACAAGAACTGAATGGGCCAGTACCTTGATGTTGAACTTTCCAGTCTCCAGAACTGCAAGAAATAAATTTCTATTAAGCTACCCAATCTCTGAAGTTTTTGTTACAGCAGCCTGAATTGACTAAGATAGCTTATCTTCCTCTCTGGGACACCATTATTAGGTATACGAGCTGATTAATTTGCTTAAGGTTTGGTTATCGTGATTTCCTCTCTAATGGTAAAGAAGCCCCTGATAATTTCTGCTCCTCTTTGCCTCTATATCTGAATGATTGTCTCCTGAACTGTCCTGTCTAGATGTGACACCTGGAACTTGGGCAGCCATTGTGTGACTATCATTGGAGTCAGCCCAATGACAAAGTTGACATACAGAGAATGACAGTGTGAGTGATGTTCTAAAAAATGAGAGTCCTTGATGATATCCCTGTACTACAGAGTAAGCCAACCCTGGAACTTACCATAGCTTTGAAACAAAAATGATTTAGTCTTATTTGGGAATGATATGTGGGAATAGTAATTTGTGTATTATTTACACTACTTTGCATTGTGATTTTCTATAACTTGAAGCTGAAATCATCACTGATGTGGTTACTTAAGTGACGATTGGTTATTAGAGCTTCTACTTTACCTAACTCAAAGGATTCTTATGAGAACTTGATGAAAAAAACATATTCTTATTGTAATTATTGATTGGACACCTATGTCCTAAGGATTAGTACTAAGTAGTGGAGATACAATGGTAAATAAGAAATTTCCCTGCTCTCATAAAGCTTATTCCAGGGAAGAGACAACATTAAAAAATAATTATGCACATAATTATTTCTTTTCATAAATAAATAAGTGCTTTGAGGGAGGAGTAGAAGGAGCAATAACAGAGTGTAAGTAGTAATAACTAATTTAGTGTCTTTGGGAAGATTTCCCTGAAGATATGATATTTAATCTAAGACCTAAAGAAGAGGAAACTGTTGGCTCTGAAAGCATTAGGATGTTCCAGGTAGAGACAAAGTGGATGCATGGAGTCTCTAAAGATCAAAGGAGGAAGAGAGTTAGCCTGGCCAGAATAAAGTGAGTAAGGAGGAGTGTGCATCCTAGATGTATGCAAAAGGCCTAGTAAGTAATTGGCATTTGGTATGGGTTCAACAATAGTAGCTAATACTATTAATACAATATGATAGGAATTGTACATTTTGCTTTACTAAAAATTACAGGATAAAACTGAAAATTTCTTCTAAGAGGTTTAGATGATTGATAAATAGAACATTCATTGTAGATTATTAAGAAAGACGAGACTGTCTGAGGGGAGCATTGTTACTCTTTGAAACACGTGTCATCCTAATCTAGACATGTTCAGGGCCACTGCCACAGCCATGGTCCTGTGCCAGATGGACAACCGGTCAGATAGAGACCTATGGACACACTGCCACCTCCTGTTCCTGGATTTCTGGCCTTGTTCAACAGCATCAGCTCCAACCTCACATCCCAGGTCTATGGAAGGATCAGGACAGAGCAGCCACATTGCTTTATCAAGCTCCAATGTAAACTATTTGTGATGATAACTTTAATGCTTTCCTGCCTCAAGAGTGTGTAAGTCCCCACATGTGATATAAAGAATGTTCTGGTGGTAAGGAGAGAGCAGCAGGAAACGAGGAGGAGGGAGTAAAAGGGGAAGCTTTAAGGTGGGAGAGAGGAAGGGTCATGTTTACTTTGGAGATTCTTCATATTTAGAGCATTTTTAAAAAATTTTGTGGCAAAATCTATCACTCTGTGTTTTTAGATGGTGGCAGGTACCAAAAATGTAAAATGATGGAGTATTAATTTTTAATAAATCCTCAGGAATAAATGCAAATAGCTCATCCATGAAGGATGGCTGTGTTTCTTTCACTTATGAAGAGACCTTGATAATATATTAATGAGCATCATAATGCTTACCCTTCAAGGGTGACATGCTCCATATATATGCAAAAGCCACATCACCCCACACTGAACTTTGGATAATGTCCAAATGTCCTCCCTCTATCCTGGTTGTGTGCCTCTCATATCTGTTTGCTAGATGCTTGCTCTGGCACTGCTTAGACATAAATAATAATGTCTACAGGTTAAAGAATCTAAACGTCTTCTGTTGATTGATCAATTAATCAATTTCCATTGATTACCAGAATATTCTATTAATTCCATTATGATGTCTAAAGGGGAATCCATAGCAATTAAACAAAAAGACATTTGATAGTTTTTGTGGTAATTGAATTTGTAAGTTTATTAGCTTTCAGTTGTTTACTTCCAATATAAGTAATTAATATTTCATGCTACTCTTTTAAATGGGAAAATGCTTATGAGATCATTTTAATTAAAGAGCAGATATTGATTTGAAATGAAACCCCTAAAAGCCCTGGGTCTGTAATTGAGTAATACCTCTGTTATCAAAGATGATGCATTCTGATTATATTCGTATTTCTCGGAAATCTCGTTCCCTGGCACAGAAGGCACAGGGATGTGTGCTTAGATGTCAGCTGAGGAAGAAAGTACTATGATGTGAAGAAATCAAGTACCAGATGAAATAATGCCAGCTGTAGCAGTGAAGGTGAAATATATGTGATGGTCTCAAGAGAGACAGGGATTCACTGAGATAAAGGCAGAGAAGGTCAGAGAAGTCCTGGTGCTCAGGCCGAGGATGAGGAAGGAGATGTTGAAGAGGTATTAGGGAAGGGGCAGCTGAGGGCCTGTGTTGGAAGGCTTGGAAGGCTTAGTTTGTAGCAATGGACAGAGGCTCCTGTGACCCCCACAATAAGGAGGGGACTACACCTAGATTTTAGAGGTCTTCTAATATGGAGCATGGAAGAAAGTCTTTCATCCTGCTCTAATTCATGAGTGCCAAGGACCCTTAGGAGATCACAGGGTGGTGAAGAGCCTATGGCTCAGGCTGAGCAGAATCCATTCATTTGGAAGGAATAAATGCAAGACATAGAGAGTAGGGTCAATCTATCAAGGAATGAGCATCATGTGCATGAAGCCAAAACAAGGAAAGAAAGAAACTAGAGGACTGTTGTTCCAGGAGATAAGGACGTCAGGTGAGCAACCACAGAAGGATAGCTCCTGAGGGGACAGACTGTCCCTGACTTGTTCGGCTTAGTATTCTCAGCACCTGGAACAGTGCTCGGTGCATTGTAAGTCCTCATAAATACATGTTTGTGCAATATGGATATGGGCCAGATGAAGAAATAGAGCATGGGATGTGGGAGGGGAAGAGGGTTTGTCTTAGTCCATTTGGACTGCTATAATAAAATACCACAGACTGGGGGAAGGGGGATCTTATAAACAACATAAACATTTTTTATATTTCTGGAGACTGGAAGTCCAAGATCAGAATACCAGCTTGGTCTGGTGAAGACCCTCTTCAGGGTTACAGACTGCCAACTTCTCACTGCGTTCCCATGTGGTAGAAGAGGGGAAGGGAGCTCTCTCAGGCCTCTTTCATAAGGCACTAATCCCATTAGTGAGGGCTCTGCCCTCATGACCTAATCACTTCTAAAAGGCCCCACCTCCCAATATCATCACCTTGGGGGTTAGGTTTCAATGTATGAATTTTGAGGGAACACATTCAGACCATAGTAGGGTCCAAATGACTGAATAGACAATAGGTAACTTAAAGTGGCTTTTGTTTTTGATTCCCACAATGTCTTCAATTTTTCCACTGCTCAGAATCTGTCTTAAAGGGCAAGATTGCTTGATTTCTGTCTGGAGCATTCCATGAAATTCCACAATTAGAACAGATTTGGGACAGGTATGCTGTTACATATTATATGAATGAGCTTTAATCGACCAGCCAACAAGTATGAGTGACTGATATCAGATAATTTCTTGTTTTTATAGGACATCAAAGGTGGGGGAGAGGTGCAGAAAGAGTAAGAGAGCTTTCAGTTTTGAAATGGGTATCGTGACAGAGGGTGGGGTATGAGTTAAGGAGAAATGCTGTCAGATTTCACCAGATTTTGTGTGTTTTCATATGAGGTCAGCCCTATTTACCTTTACTATAAGGCCACATATAAAAGCTATTCTGGTACATAGTTCAAATACTGCTTGTAATATTTTTATTTTTTATTGTAAAGTAGTTTTATGCACAATAAAATGATGGGTATTATAAGTGCATTCTAAAGCACAATTTTTTAAATAAAAATTATCTGTCACTGATATTTCTTCCATTTTATCAGGAAAAAGCAGAATTCTTATCAGATTAAACCCAGATGACACAGGACAGTTGCCTTGATATTTAAAGATTCTTCCAAATTTTAGATTTTTTTTGAAAATTTATCATAATTTTAGTAAGTTCAGATACTAAGGACCAGAGAAGTAGTGCAGAAAACTGGAACACACTAAGATGTCATGACTTTAGTTCTAGTCCTGTGTCATTTACTAGCTGGGTGACCTTGGCCAGGCACTTCACCCTCTGGACCTCACCTTCCCAGCAACTAAATTATGGAACGAAACTACATCATCTTTTGGGTCACTTCTAGCTCTGACAACCTAGGGGTAGAGTCTCTGACAGCATAGGCCAATAGAAAGATAATTTGTGAGCCACAAATATAATTTAAAATTTTTTAGTAGCTATGTACAAAAAAGAAGACAGGTGAAATTAATTTTAATAATACATACTTTACTTAAATCAATATATCCAAAATGTTATCATTTTAACATTCAATGGATCTAAAATTATTAATGAGTTATTTCATATTCTTTTTATCATACTGTCTTAGAAATCCCATGTATATTTTACACTCACAGCATAGCTCAATGATGACTAGCTACTTTTCAAGTACTCGATAATGACATGTGGCTAGTAGCTACTGTATCAGATAACACAGATCTATAGCATTCAGCTAGAAAAAAACTTCTGTTAGATGGAAAGAAGATTTACTCAGCAAGATGTGCAACAGATGAAAACTTTTTTTATGGAGTAATTAGAAAAGGAGCTAAATTATTAATTAAAACTATGAGTTTAGCTGAGTCGTCTGCAGCCTGGTAGATTCTGCCACATGCTAGCAGGGGCTAGAATTTATTCCCTTTTGAGGTTGTCTTTTGCTTAAGTAAAGTCGCCTGATCCCCAGTTGTGGCTTGAGGTCTGCCTTAGAGTTCTAATTGCTTTTCTGTGGGTCTCTACCTGGAGCACCGTCAATGCCAGCCTGCAAGAGTCAATGGCTTCAGCAGAGGTGGGTGCAGCAAGCTCTGCCCCTCCCTCCCCTGTCTCAACCCCGAGGGTCTCTTCTGCCCATCCTTTAATCCTTAACTTACCATTAGCAACACCAGTGAACAACTGCTGTGTGCATTACACTTCAGCAGCAGTGTGGGCATACCTTGAGCAAATTAAACATGGTGGTGGGAAATTGAAGATGGGTGATATGTAGGACTGTTTTCAAAGTCAAAGAGAAAAGAAAAACAGGAGTTTCCTCACGGTAGAGTTGCCAGGTAAAATGCAGAATGCCCAGTTAAATTCGAATTTCAGGTAAATAACAAAGAATTTTTAGTGTAAGTATGTCCAAATATTGCATTGGATATACTTATACTTTTAAAAAATCATTATTTATCTGAAATTCAAATTTGACTGATCATTCTGTATTTTTTTTTCTAAGACTAGCAACTCTTCCTCATGGGTATCCAGTTTCTGGTGTCATTTCTCCTCAAAGGGCTTTCCACTGTTAATCTCACACCCTTCAGAAGAATCCTTTTATGCTTTAGATTTGGTCCTCTGCTCAATCATTTCTTCCACTAGTCTATGGATACAGCCATCCACTGCAGAACATTTCCTAGACTCTAATATAATCACATAGCTGGGAGACCTTCGATGATGCTTTTAGTGGGCTTTGGAGTTTGAGGCCCAGTCCTCTTTGGGTAAGTACCTCCCCCAATGTGAGTTCAATATATGGCTTCTTCTTCCTGCCATCCTCCAGCCTCAAGTCCTAGTCTTCTAAGAGAAGTCTTTGAACAACACACACACACACAGAGAACACCCTCCCTACACACACACACACACACACACACACACACACACACACCAAGAACACCCCAAACAATAATTCTGAGAACCTACACAATCTAAATCCATAATAAGGAAGGGAAAAAAATGACTTCCTAAATTCAACACAGTCTCTAAAGATTCCGCTTTTGAAATGAAGAAAGAACGTTTTCTATTATTCTGTGGAACAGTTTAAATTCTACTTTCTCGGTCTCCAGCTCTCAAACTTTGCTCAGTGATCAACCTGAACGTGAAAACGAAGTCTGCCTAGTGATCTACCAGGACCAGGCCCACTGAGGTGCCTTCTCTCTGAACACTGCAATTGTCCATCACAGCTGCCACTTCCCCTCTCTCCAGCACCTGCAACCAAGCCCTTCATATGCACACACATACATTGAGGAAGTGGGAACAGCTTTCATAATTTTTTGTTTTTTGAGGAAGATTGGCCCTGTGCTAACATATATTGCCAATCCTCCTCTTTTTCTTTTTCTCCCCAAAGCCCCAGTTCATAGTTGAATATCATAGTTTTAGAATTGTAGCTCTTCTGTATGGGTCGCCGCCGCCTCAGCATAGCTTGATGAGTGGTGAGTAGGTCTGCACCCAGGATCCGAACCGGAGAACCCGGGGCCGCTGAAGCAGAATGCAGGAACTTAACTGCTTCACTGCCAGACCAGCCTCAAAACAGCTTTCATTTTAAAGTAGCACTTTTTCCTCCTTTTAGTCCTGGTACACAAGGACCTGTTGGTAATTTTACTCCCAAGTAGGGGGCCAAAATCAGGTTAGAGTGCCTTTGTATGGGATCCAGGACTAATTCCAGGCAAAAGTGAGGAGCAGGGTGGGCTCTTTTATTTCCCCTCTGAAACTCTTTTCATTTCTCCCCATACTTTCCACTACGTGCCTTCATGATTTTGGCCTCTGAACATCCTCCTCTGTTCCATTATGACTAAGTCCCTGATTATTATTTACATATAGTCAAAGTGTTAGTGGATAAAGTTTTATGATAGGAGTTTGCAAACTTTTATATCACAGGTATATCCCTCCATTCATGCTTCTGTTCATCATGACTGGAAAATCTCCTTGTGACCAGTGGAATCTCCTGAAAGAAGCTGCTAATTAGTGCGAGTCATATCTCCTGAACCCCATGGTGGCCTTCTTTCCACCATGCCCTCGTGACTCCTGTCTCTGGCCGGCACTATTACAATACCATGTCTATTTGGCTTTCCTGCATCTTCGTGCAAATATTTGATAGTGTGATTCCAACTCAGCTTCCTGGGCTTCCATTTAGGTTTATACATTCTTGAAATGCAGAGCTGCCCCACCCCCTCTGTGAGTTTCTTTTTTTTTTTTTTTTTCCTTCAAGCAGGATAGTTCTCCTTCAACCATCTTTGCCAATAATTCTGCCAAATGCCAATGACATTCATGAACTTGCATGGATTTCAATGGGTTCAATGTCTCGAGTTCATTTTATTTATTACCCATACTTTCATTTCTATAGGCACTCTGAAGTTGTCAGATTTACCCTTTGATTCTCTTTCTTGTTTCCTTGTTATTTCCTTTTCTGAATTACTTGGCATCTTCTACATTGTTTCTTTTTTTCTTTCTACTTCATATCTACTAACCTCCAAGGGCAGCACTTTATAGTGCAAGCTGGGCGTTTCCACCCTATTTTCTCAAGTTTCAACTTAAATCTCTCTTTATCAAGTTGGCAAGTCTCCTAGAAAACATATTGTTCTCAGGCCCCATGAGATAAACTCTATTCCTTGCCAGGAGCTTTTCATTTTGGTGTCATAGTTCCTGATCTAAAAAAATAAAATAAAATAAAAACCAAAAACCCACCGTACCGTTTCTTTTGACACCATCTCTCTAGCCAGCTGTTCATATCTCCTAACTTCTTGTTGATTCTAAAGTCATGACTTTTAACTGGAAAAAGAGATGAAAAACTCATCTCTAGCCTTAAGATACTTTGTTTCTAGCCTAATAATTTGTAGAAATGACAGATGCTATTCCCATTTTTAGTAGAATAATTTAATCTCATTTCATTCATGGATGGTACAGATCTCTGTTGTAATGATAAATCAGTCAAAGAAATTATAATATGATATATATTAAAAGCAATCATACACAATGAATGATTATGAGGTGTAGGTTCCAGATGGGTAAGAGCTGAGGCTAGAGTATGCTGATATGTGGAGATAGTCAAATCCAATCTCTAGTCAAATCTAGTCTAGTTCACTTATTTGTAATGTTCTAGAAGTCTCCTTGAAAGGTAACTTAAACCTTATTGATAAGTTGGCTTAGATATTAACAAATACATTTGGTGGACATGAGGAGGAAGTACTCATGAAAGCTAAATTGCAGGCAGGTGTGATGGACGAATGAACCTCCGTGGAGGAAAATGCCACATAAATGGAAAAAGTTGTCAGGAATGGTGGGTCAGACTAAGCAACTAGGCTTGAATGTGAGAAGAGAACAGTGGGTTGTCATAAAGCACTAGGTAGAACAGAAATTATTAGCTCAGCTCTCTTGGAGACACTTATGCGCTCAGGGAAGAAGTGGACTCTATGATCATACTAAAATAACTGTCATTGTGGGGCATAAACATTCTGTGGGAGTTTATGAAGGAGAATTTGTTTGCCTCTTGGATGAATGTGTTAGCTCCTGAAATCCAGGGATAACAGTGATGGAAAGGAGCTACAAATAGCAACAGAAAAAAAAAATTCTGTGTTAATGCCATCGTGTGAATAGATAGTTCCACTGCCATTAAAGCTACAAGCAAAGCAATGATGGACAATATTTGGGATGGATGGAAAGGAGAGCTCCCAGAGAAGAAGGACAGCAGAAGTTGCAATGTTTTAAAATGTACTTGGGATTTGTTGCAATCAGGTATGGTAAGATGACAGAAACATGATTAGGTCATGAGAGTGGAACCCTAATGAATGAGATTAGTACCCTTATAAGAAGAGACCTCAGAAAGCTCCTTTACTCCTTTCCCTTTGTGAATACAGCAAGAAGATGGCTATGTATGAATGAAGTGCGTTCTCACCAGAGACTGAATCTGATAGATCCTTGATCTTAGACTGCCAAGCCTCCAGAACTATAAGAAATAAATTTCTGCTCCTTATAAGCCACCCAATCTATGGTACTTTGTTATAGCAGCTTGAATGGACTAAGAGAGGGAGTGCTAGCCATATCAAATATTAAACCATATTATAAAACCTGTATAATTAAAATGGCATGGTTTTGGTTCATGAACAAACAAAAAGTGAAGGGTACAGAATCAAAATTCTAGAAACAGACAAAATGCATTTGAAAAAATAATGTAGCATCACAAATCAATTGGGAAAATGTAGACTTTTTAATACAAGATATTGGGACAATTAGATAGCCATTTGAAAAAAATAGATTTGTTCCTCACATCATACATGAAGATAACTTCCAAATGATGGAGGTATATAAATGTAAAAAAAAAAAACAGAAAAAAAAAAAGAAAAAGAAACCATACATGTTACCAAAAGAAAACATAAGCAAATGCTTTGATAATTCAGGAGTGGGAAGATTTGGAAAAGCCTTTTTAAATATAAATAGCAGAGCTGCATTCTTTCTGGAGGATCTAGGGGGGAATCCATTCCTTGTATTTTTCCAGCTTTTAGAAGCTGGCTGTGTTCCTTGGCTCATTGTGTATCACTCTGACCTCCACTTCCAACTTCACGTCTTTTCCTCTGACTTTGACTTTCCTGCCTCCCTCTTATAAGGACCCTTGTGATTAAATTGGATGATCTCCCCATCTCAACATCTTTAACTTAATCATATCTGCAAAATCCTTTTTGCCATGCAAAGTAACAGAGTAACATATTCAGAGATTCTGAGAATTAGGACATGGACATCTTTGAAGGGCCATTATTCTGCCTACCAGTTTTCCCTCTAGTCCCCAAAGATTCATATCCACCCCATATGCCAAATACATTCATCTCACTCCAAGATCACTGAAAGTCTCAACTCATTATAGTATCAACTCAAAGACCGTACCACCTTCTAAATCTCATCATTTCAAAGTCCCAAATCTCATCGTCTAAATCATCTAAATCAGGAAAGGGTAAGAATCTGGGTATGACCTATACTGGGGAAAAATTCCTGCCTGTCTGTGGACTTATAAAACTAGAAAACAAGTTATCTGCTTCTAAAATACAATATGGAGCAGACATAGGATAGCAATTTTAGATTTTCTCTTTAAAAGGGGGGAAAATGGAAGGAAAAAGGGAATGATTAGTCCCAAGCAGTTTTAAAATCCAGCAGGGAAAACTCCATTAGGTTTGAAGGTCTAGAAATAGTCTTCTGAGGCTTAAGGCTCTGGCCTCTGGGCTCAAGGCCCCATCCTTGGAGTCATTCTTCCTTTTGTATGAAGGGTAGCACGTATTTTCAGCTGAGTAGTTTTATCAGCCTGTTTCCTGACTGTAGGAATTCCAACAGGGGATTTAACAGTTTTCTTTTGTCTGTTCTTTTGATTCAAGCTGGCAGTGTTTCTCTTGGTGTGAAATTCTCAAGACCCTTGTAGGTCTCCCATGTATGTCATGGAGATTCAATCCATTAGATGAGAGGCTCCTCTGTAGCATACCTTGGATAAGCCCATCTCTATCCCGGCTTCTGCTGAATTGACTGAGGGCAAGCCTAACTAAATATACATTCAATAACGTGGATGGATCTCAAGTGCATTATGGTAAGTGAAAGAAGCCAGATTCATTCATATGACATTTTGGAAAAGGCAAAACTATAGGAATGGAGAACAGATCAGTGGTTGCAAAAAATTTCTGGGCAGGAGGTTTGACTGAAAAAGGTAAGAAAAGGGAATTTGGGAGAGGTGCTAATGGAACTGTTCTGCATCTTGATTGTTTTGGTGCTTAAACAACTCTATGCATTTGTCAAAACTCTCAAAACTGAATACCAGAAAGAGTGAAATTTACTGTATATAAATGAAAAAATAAGTAACAGAAATATCAAAAAAAAATAAATAAACAGGAGAAGTGGAAGGAGGGGAATTTAGAGTTCATATTAGATAACTTCACTTTTGCATAAAAGTTCCAGAAAAAGAGAAAGTGAATATAAGAGGAAAATAAGCCATTTGTCTTAGGAAAACATAATTTGTAACAATCCCTTCTCTCTCTGCCTGGTTCACGCTTTCCAAGAAGGGCAGATCCTATAGAGAGAATTTGGCACTCATGTTTGAAGTTTTCTGCAATGAGCTCAGTTTCAGGTCTGAACCATAATTTCTACAGCTTTAAAAATAGAATTCAACAAAGTTATGGTTAAACTCTCCATTTGAAATGTAGAGCATTTGTTAACTTTCAATTCATTAATAATAGAATAATTAGGATACTATACTGTAAGTTGCCTGAGGCTAAGATCTGATTCTTTGATTTTCTGTAAGTTCCTATCACAATCCCCTGCTAATATTGCAGATCCGCAATATATCTATACTGACCGAATACATCTGTCAACAAACATTCTCTCTTAAAATGCAAATATCCTACAGGCTTTGAAAATTTTTGGTTGTTTCTCCATACTGTTTTATATTTTGTATGTTTTCTACAATAAGCGTGAATTACTTTTATAATTAGAAAAAAGCAATAAAAGTTATTTTGCAAATGCAAACACATCTGGGAGAGTTGTCTCAACCTTATTACTTTTCTTGAAAAAATTAAGTTCAGTTGCACAGAGGGAGGGAATTTTGATTTGGGACGGCTTCAATAAGTCATTTGAGAACAAGGATTACTTCTGAGAGGGGCTTATAGCAGTTGGAGAACTCCAGAGCTTTGAAGAGAAGTAAGACAAAGATGTAGAAAGAGAAATGGGAAGAAGGGGTCCATAATAAACTTTTATATTTTAAAAACATTTTTCCTGGCACCACTACATTAACAATAATGGGAGGAAACAATTTTGCCTTTTTCTTCTCCCTCCACATTGACTTGATTCTGTACCTTGGGAGTAGGGATCCAGGAAACCTCATATATGCTAGAACAGTGTTTCCCAGCCCCAAGTCCAGAAGCAAAGGTCAGTTGGTGACAAAATTCTTCAGGTTAGCAGGAAAATGAGAAACATAAGAACGGTGTAGACATTTTTTCACAGAGCTGCTTACTCGTTTTTTAAAAATTTTGATATGAACTCCTCTCTAATTTTGTTGTGAAAGTATTCTTTAGAGTGATGATGCTAGATCTCAGTTAATCTTTGAAGACTTTTCTGGTCCTTGAAATTCAAAATTTGGGCTTTGCTGAGTTAGACTGTAAAGTCCATGATGGTAGGGATCATACTTTGTTTTCCTCCCCTCAGCCCTGCAACCCTACGCTTAGCACTCAGTCCAGCACATAAAAAGTTGCACGTAAGTGTCTGTCGACTTTCTGACTATGGTAATTCAGCTATGGCAGCATTGTTTATATCTGTGAATTATATTGGTTTCTAATCCCTTTCAATAACTCTTTAGGGAGTGCATTTCAAGTTGACAGAAAGTTCCTAAACAATATGTTCACATGTTGCAGATTTCAAATACAACTCTTCTATGTCCTATTTGATGTAATTCTGACACTGTATTTTTCAAAGATGTATTTTTTGGTTTGTTAACTTATGTATAGTCTGACACCTTCCAACAAATGTAAGTTTCTCTGTGTCTAATACAGCACCTGGCACATGGCAAGTGTCTGAACTTTTTTTGTTGAATGAATTAGTGTTCCACTTCTCTGCCATCTGCACAGTGGCAATGTCTCAGTTGTATTACATCCTGTGGTGGCAGGCACATCTGGCACTGAGTAATAACATTTCTAGCCTTCTCTCTCATCATTCCCCCTACATACCATGTGCTACTGTGACACAAAACCCTCAGAGATGATGTCTAGGCTGGGTGTTAAAAGATAAGTCAAAACTTTCCAGGTGTGAGTGTTGAGGAGTTGGAGGATGGAGGACAAGGGAAAATTCCAAAAAGACACAACAGTGTATCAAATAGAACAACATATAGTTCCAGGTTCTGTTTGCCAAATTCTTCTCTCTGTCTGGAAATAATTTCACTTTTCCAGGACATCCCTATACAAAAATTACTTAGTGTGATTTCTTGTTTTCTGTTGGTCTCTTGTGAGTAAGGAAGACCTTCTCTTATTTACCTTTGGTTCTGTAGACTCTTGCTCAGAGAAGCACTCAATGAATATTAATTGTATAAAAGTTCATATGTAAGGTTATCTAATAACAATAGTAAAATATTTTGGTTGTACTTTACAATTTGAATAACCCTTATCAGGTTCATAAAAACCATGAGATAGGTAGAGGAGATATTTATCCTCATTTTACTGGTAAAAAAGCAAAAACAAAAAACAACTGAGTGTTATGGACTGAATATTTGTGTCCCCCTCACAAATTCATATTTTGAAGCCCTAACCCTCAATGTGATGGTATTAGGAGGTGGGCCTTTGGGAGATAATTAAGTTTAGATGAGGTCATGAGGATGGAGCCCACATGTTGGGATTGGAACCCTTATAAGAACAGGAAGAGACCAGAGTTTCCTCTCCCTACCATGTGTGGATACAGTGAGAAGGGAGCCATCTGCAAGCCAGGAAGAGGGCCCTCACCAAGAACTGAATCTGCCAGTGCCTTGATCTTAGACTTCCCAACCTCCAGAACCGAGAGGAATAAGTGTTAGATGTTTAAAACACATGGTCTATGGTATTTTGACATATCAGCCTGAACTGACTAAAACACTGAGGTTCAAAAAATTAAGCATAGTCCAAGATCATATAGCCAGGGTGTGGTTAAGTCAGGACTTGAATCTAGGTCTTCTGATCTCAAGCCCAGTGCTCGTGGTATTCACTCACTCTTCAATTAATTAATTAATTAATTATTTTGTTCATTCCTTCAACTAGTATTTATTTAATATCACATTCATCTGACTTCTTAAATTTCAAAGCACCAGATGGAATCTAGAAAGGTTAAGGAATGTAGTTCTCAGAAGAACCTACCAGAGGGAGAGCAGTGATGGTGTGTGGGAAGACCTGGAGCTGGATGTGGAAAAGAGCAAGCTGAAAAGGGAACGTTGTTAACAGCATAATTCAAAGTTCATGAGTAGGGAAGATTTAGTCCCAGAGAAATCATTTCAGGGAAAGAACGAGGTAAAAACCAAGAGAGATAAATCCAACGCACAGTATAAGTACAGTTTCCAAGGCGACTGCTGAGGCAGGGGCAGGGCTCAACATTGAGGGTCTAGAGCATCTGGGGAACAGAGCTGATCGAGAGCTATGGGAGTGAGCAGAAATACTTTCCCAAGGGCCAGAGATCTTTTGGATGCTGTTGCAGATGAAGTTCTGATAAAGCTTTCCCCTGGCCATATTTAGGGATGCTGTTGATCTTGGTATTGAAGTTTCTTATGACTCTGCTTTCCCAGAATCACATAGCAATAATGACTGAGACAAGATTTAGATTTAGTGAGTTAGCTCAGTGGACCTAAATGCAGATTATTGAACAGCTTTGCCCTATTGGGAATTCAGCATGGATTCAGAGTACCCCACCCTGAATGATCTTGTGCTAAAATGATTATTGTCATTTAGGGCAATTATTCCCCTCATTCATAACATATTCTACTTTAAGAGCTGGTTGTAAAGTTCACTTTTTAGAATATATTAAATAAAAACTCTACTCTTGCTTTTGCTTGAGTTTGAGGGAAGAAACTAATAACAACGAGACAAATCAGCATTATGAGACCAAATTAAGTTATATATCACCAAAAGAGAAACCTCTTTTCTCTTTTTTCCTTTTTCTCTTCAGCTAAAATCTGTGAAAATCTGGTTTTGTAGCTTCCATTCCATTTGGTGTCTGTAATTCTGCCATAACCCATTTGTTTGCTCCCAAATCTACACTCCGTTTTCCTTTACTTGGGAGTGGTATCGCTTAATAACAAAATGGCTAACTAGGATCCCCAGACAATGTGTAACCAAGATGCGTGCTTGGACTTCCATAGTTTTTAATGCTCTGTAAAGACATGTAGTTCCTCTGATGAGTCAATGTCATGACCCACTAATTGAAGCCCGAGGGCAGAAAGTAGTTATTGCCTCACCAGACCACAGTATCAAGCCTGGACAAAGAGTGATGTTACATGGTATAAGAATCCCATGACACATCAGAGAGGTGAGAAAGGACCAACTGCCATTAAAAAAATCTCATCTCCTCAGAACTACTCAAATTGCCCTGATTAGAGATGTTTTCTTTTTCAAAGACTTCATAGAATCTGTGATAGAAAATTAACATTTTTAGAAGTCCCTAACTTTTGGAGAAGATAAAGATTGCCAAGGTCCTATCTAAGAGCCTTGTCATTTCCAGCCTCTCCATATTCCTCTTCAAATGCATTTCCTTATTGATGGAAAGTCTTCTGCCCTTGTCTCTTAGTATTTGGTTGGTGTGGGATTGAGGTTTCCATGACTGTTATCTGATCCTAGATAGGTCCTTCACCCTAGTGTAAGAGAAACCTTTAAAGTAGTAACTCTCCAGGTTTACTCCTCCTTTCATGCCCTGAGAATCCATCCTAGTGAATATTAGTAATGGGAATGTGTAATAAGTATTAGGTAGGATGAAGTAGTGAGAACCACACTGTTTCAAATATGAAGGAGGAAGCAGAGTTGTGATGGGAGAATTCTGAGAATGGCTTGGTATAACGGAAATAGGAAAAGTGAGACAAATGAAAGGAGACATCAAGTCTTCATGAAGCCTGCTGAAGGCATACCCTTTGAAGAGATTGTAAATCACCAGTACTAGAGGAGTTGGGCAGACTGGTGGAGAATGACTACACAGCAAAATCAAGGCCCTTTTTGGTTTTTTAGTAATTATGTAGCAGTTGGAATGATGAGAGCAGAAAAGGATCTAAGATCATGATTAGCTGTGTGGCTTGACCAGGGAGCCTCATCCTTCTACTGCTCAGTTTCTTTCTCTATAAGATGAGTGTAGCAGATGCTGTCTAAGGAACTAACACACGAGCATTTTATTACTTACTGTTCTATGGGTATGCTGGCTTTTCATACATGTAATTTTCTTTTTTTCTTTTTTCTTTTTTTTTTGCCCTATTTGCTAAGGCAAATGGAAGTTAACCTCCAGGTAAAACTGGAACAGCTGTTTTAGAGCCTAAAGAACCATATGTTCAACTTGATTCAAAGGCATAAGCATTTATTGAGTGTCTACTATGCATTTAGGTAGTAATATATTAAGGACTCCAGTAGGATTCAGAAGAAAAATATGGCCTAATCTTTTTTTCATAAAGAACTAACAATCTAATTGTGATAAAACAAAGTAATCAAAGAAGAGTATAAGGCTCTAATAAGATTCTGAACTAAATATAATCAAACAATAAATTAGATTATTCAACAGAATTTTTTTTTAGAAATGTATTGGGCATCCCTTAGGCTTGTAGTAAAGGTGTTTCTGGACCACCACTTAGTGAGTCAAGAGTGCCAGAGTTTTAGATCAGAGATGGCAGGAACTCAGGGGAGGGCAAGAACGGGTTTGCCACTGTGCCTTGTAGTCCTTGTAAATACAGCAACAGAGCTTATTTTATTGGTAAAATCGACTTCAACTTTCTCCTTTGATTCGTTTTCAACTCTGTCTGCCTCCTCCACCACAGCCCCCAGTGAGGACATCTGTTAGAAGTTCTGCCTTGAAGACACACAGTAGCAAGTTGAGAACATAAGTTCCATCATTTGGCCTCAGACATGCTCATCCAATTAAGGGCTCAAATTGTTCACACTATTGCTTACATGTTATTTATAGGATTGACATTATTTGCAGTATGCAGAGAAGAGAATGAGGTTGAATATTTAGAGACTGGCTTATTTTTCTAAGAATTGCTATTAAATTAGTCCTTTAATTAATGTCAGATATGCATAAACATTTCCTTGTGGAAAAAAAATAAGTGAGAATCTCTTTCAGAATGTAATTGGGGAAATCCTCCAGTCAGACACTTAGACTAGAGCCTGGTTCTTTGAAAATGAACCAAAGAGAATATGAAATTCTCTTTCTTCCTAAGTTACAAAGAATTTATCAGATATGTTGGGGGGTGGGGGGAGGTGAGAGGGTGCCAGTGCACATAATGACCTACTTTTGACACTGTCCTGTCAAGTAAGATTGTCCTATGTCATGCCCTAAAAATACCAGTGGGATGGCAGAACACTCAAGAATTAAGACAGGCTTTGGGTACTAGCTATTCATGTATCCCTTGAGAAGTAGACTATTCTGTGTTGAACTAGAAGCCACAGAGAAGGATTTTATAGATGAGCATTATAGATAAGAGAGGCAGTAACCTAATAAAGAGCAGTGTAACAGACACTGAAACTATTAAAATAAAATAAAATACAGACCAGGCTTGAAAATTCCCCAAGCAGACAAAACCATTTAAGCCACAGAAGCAAAACTAAATCTAGCTTACTTCATGAACATAAGCAAAACTTAACTTAGGTTATTTCGTGTGCATGCCTCTGATAATCATAAAAGAAACTTATGTTATCTTCCTAAAATGGTATAAAATAATAACTTTTAACCAATCCCTTGCCGTCTGGAAACCCCCATTGTAATAACCAATCACTGTAAAGGTTAAACAACCTCCTCATTTTCACTTTATAAGCCATCCTGTAATGTCATGTCTCTGAGCTTCATATCAGTTTTTGATTTGAAGACTCCAAGTTCACGAACTGTTCTCTTGTGCACAATAAACTTTTACTAAATACTATTTTACTAGTGTGGTTTTAATTTTTACTCTTTCTCAATTTTTGACAACACACACCCATATTCTCTTCAAATTCAGCTGCCCCTACTTGCCACCCTTAGCAGGGCAGTCCTACATGAATTTCTTTCCACAGGAGATTGTTTCAACTTATAGACATATAGAAGAATAAGTCTATAAGTTGGACTAAGCCATTGCAATTTATTCTCTCCAAAATTTTAACTAAGAGGCAAAGAAAAAGTTGTCAGTAATTCCTTTAGCTGAAAGAACAATTACAGTCAAGGCTTCAATCAGTACCACTCCATGTGAGATATGTGCAAGCCTAAATTGTGAGGGGGCAGGAAACAGGGAAGTAGATGATTTGTAGCAGGTATTGAGGGGAGAAAGAACTGGTCAGTAACAAAGAGCAAGAGTAGAGATAGAAGGTGATGCCCCTGACTCAATTCCTAATGTTCTGGGTGGTTCCCATCTTCAGGTTCCATGAAGCCTGACTATGTTTAAAGTTAGAGTAATACTGTCAATGGTTTTAAGAACCACATCCCATGACTTTGCTTTTGCTAGTGTGAGTACTCCTAATAACCTGACCACATGCCTAGAAAAGGACACAGTGAATTAGGAACAGAGTTAGAACTTAAAACTTAGTTAACCAAGACCTGCTACACTGTAGGCCAATGTTTTACCCACTGAACATCACTGCCAACTGCCCAACTACACTGCCTATAGGCTAATTTCCTTTTATCCAAGATTTTTTGGTTGTTTTATTAAGCTCACTTTTTCCATGAGAATTAAAAATCTCAAAAAGCATTAATAGAAAAATCTCATAGGGGGCATAAATGGTATATTAGAGGATAGAGTTTAGACACCCATTTCCTCAAATAATAGGCTAATTTTCAGTAGTTTCAAGTCTTCTTAGGAGTATTACTATATTCCTTTACTCTACTGGACTGCTTAATGTATTTTTTATCTTCATATAATTTATCTAAACTTCTTATATCATCACACTAATTTTCCTTCGAAAACTCACATTACTGAATGAACAAAGCAGGTTACAAAGCAGTATGTATAGTATGTCCCCAAAAGTCTTTTATAATTACATAATTGCCTTTATTGGTGCTCTTGTTTTTGTGTGTATATTCAAATTACTAACTAGAGGCACTTACTTTCAGGCTGAAAAACTTCCTTCAGAATTTCTTATAAGGCAGATCTGCTAGCAAAATCTTCTCAGTTTTTGTATATCTGTGAGTCTTTATTTCACCTTCATTTTTTTTTTTTCTGTTGGTGAAGACAATTGTCCCTGAGCTAACATCTGTTGCCAATCTTCCTCTTTTTGCTTGAGAAAGATTGTCCCTGAGCTAACATCTGTTGCCAATATTTCTCTATTTTGTATGTGGGATGCCAACACAGCATGGCTTAACAAGCGGTGTGTAGGTCCATGCCCGGGATCCAAACCTAAGAATTCTGGAACCTGAGAATAAGTTTGCACATGCAAACTTAACGACTCTGCCACCGGGCTGGCCCCTCACCTTCATTTTTGAAGATAGTTTTGCTGGATATAAGATTCTTGGATGAGAATTTTCTTTTCTCTCAGCACTTAATTGTCATCCCACTGCCTCTGGCTACCATTGTTTCCAATAAGAAATCAGTTGCTAATGTTATTGGGGATCTTTTGTCTATGACAAGTTGTTTTCTCTTTCTGCTTTCAAGATTTTCTCCTTGGCTTTTGGTATTTTGACTATTATGTCTACAGCATGCATCTTTTTGCATTTTACCTACTTGGAGTTTGTTGAGCTTTCGGACGTATAGATTAAAGTTTTTCAAGTGGGAAGTTTTTAGCCGTTATTTCTTTGAATATTTTTTCTGATTTTTTTCTCTCTATCTTCTTCTGGTACTTCCTATACTTGTATGTTGGTGCACACAGTGGTTTCCCACATTTCTCTAAGGCCCTGGTTCTTTTTTCATTTTTTTCCTCTATTTTCTTCAGATTGCATAATCTCTATCAATCTATCTTCAAGCTCTCTGATTCTCTCTTCTTCCAGTTCAAATATACTCTTTGCACCTTTGGTAACTATTTTCATTTAGTTATTGTATTTTCCAACTCCACAATTTCCATTTAGGTATCTTTTTATAATTCTTATCTTTATAGTGATTTTCTTGATTCAGTAAGAAATTATCATTATACCTTCCTTTATATATTTAAACATAGTTTTCCTTAAACATATTTGTTATAGCTGCTTTGGAGTCTTTGCTAAATCCATCATCTGGGCCCTTTTGAAGTCTGTTTCTATTGTCCAGTTTTTCTCTAAATATGGGTAACAGTTTTCTACTTCTCTTCATGTCTTGTAATTTTTGTTGAAAACTGGACATTTTAGGCAGTATGTTGTAGCAACCTTAAGATACTGATCTCTCCCATGTTGGGCTTTTTGGGGTTTTTTTTGCTTGTTTATTTGCTTAATGAGCTGACTGGAGCATTTTAGTGAAGTCTATTTCCCTCCCCACACAATGTGAAGCCTCTGATGTTGCTCTTCTGAGGACTCAGCCTTGGGCATTCACACGGTCATTCTGGGACAGCGGTTTTAGTAAGCCTGTCTTTGACTGTCTCTTTCCCTGATATTTCTCTTAATCTATTTGCCTCGGTTGGTATGACATACGGCTATTAGGTTCTACCAATTTCTGACTGATTGCTTTATTGTTTTCAACAATGTTCTGGAGCATAAATTGCTCCACATTCTTATCCAGCTAAATGCAGACAATTCAGGAATGGTTTTTGAGACCAGTCTTTGAGGTTTGTTCTGAATCCAGGAGGTCTCTTCTTGTTGATTCTTTTTCTCTGATTCTCTTTAGTAAACTGGTCTGTGGTTTAAGTTGTTGCTCTTATGAAGCTATCAACTTCTTAATTGCATACTAACAAAATGTAGTTTCTTTTTTTTTGTTGGTGAGGAAGATTCATTCTGAGCTAACATCTGTGCCAGTCTTCCTCTATTTTGTATGTGGGTCACCGCCACAACATGGCTTGACAAGTGGTGGAGGTCCACCCCCAAGATCCAAACCTGTGAATGCAGACCGCCGAAGCAGAGCATGCCAGACTTAACCACTATGCCATATGGCCGGTCCCTCTTTTTTTTGGGGGGAGCACCCTTAAACTTGAACTTCCCCATGCTCTTTTTCAAATATTATCAGGTGTTTTGTGGAAGGTATTCAAATTTCTTTGTTCTTATGGTCTTCCTCTTCCCTGATCAAATTCTCTCAGTTACTCCTCAGATTGGGATTGGGATAGTGGCTTGCTACTTAAGACACCCGTGTTTTAAAATAAGAGTGCTGGGTGGGGACAGTAGCTTCTAATCTTCCTGGCTTACCTCTACTGGATGAAACTTCTGCCCTATGAATGAGGTGGGATGAAGGAAATTGGGACTTCAGTATTCTTTGCTTTCTGCACCTGTGTTAAACCTTCTTCTCTATGAATGGTGGATAGGGGGAAGAAGGAGCCACATTTGCCAGGAACACAGCCTCTAAAACTTGGAGCTGGAAGGAGTGGAGAGAAATGCTGATGGCCTGCCTCTACTGGTGAAATACTGTATCCCTTGACTGAGAGCTGAAGGATGACAAAGCCCTATCTTCTTGGCCACACCCATTCAGTCATGCTGAGCTGAATGGGGAGAGGGAGTGGGCTGTGGCATAAGTGTCACAGACTCTAGCTAGTCTTAGCAAGATTTAATAGATTTTTTGTAAATAAATGTTTTTTTATTTATTATCCTAATTGACAATCCAATTGTCCTAACTAAATTAGAACAATTTTAAGAGACTTTAAATGGTTGCTTTTTAAAATAATTTTTACCAGGTATGGTTGTTTCTCTAGAGAGTAGGGCCACAGAGCTCCTCACATTGCCATTCTAGAAGTAGAACTCTAATGAGTACCTTCTTAATACTTCATAATTTCATAGAGTTTTCTGTAATTTCTATCGTGACTGGGTATTACTTGTATTATCAGATACAATAAAGAAAAACAAGTCAAATATTTAAAAAAAAAGTTATAGTTTTTTAAAAATAGGGGAAAGTATTGTTTAGTATCTTTTCAGAGGATATTTCTTCAATGACTTAAAAAAAGAAGCATTTATATTCGGAATTTCACTTGTTTTCATATAAATAGGTGTTTCCAATCAGCTTGAAGGTACTTGAGAAGAGTTGATTCTCTTATATATTCTAACTGTCCTTTTGTAATCGATTCTTTTTTTTTTTTTTACAATTTTTTTTTTTTTGGTGAGGAAGATCAGCCCTGAGCTAACATCCATGCTAATCCTCGTCTTTTTTTTGCTGAGGAAGACTGGCTCTGAGCTAACATCTATTGCCGATCCTCCTCCTTTTTTTTTTTCCCCAAAGCCCCAGTAGATAGTTGTATGTCATAGTTGCACATCCTTCTAGTTGCCGTATGTGGGACGCGGCCTAAGCATGGCCGGAGAAGTGGTGCATCTGTGCGCGCCCGGGATCCGAACCCGGGCCACCAGTAGCAGAACGTGTGCACTTAGCCGCTAAGCCACGGGGCCGGTCCTGTAATCAATTCTCATACCAAGACTTTGCAGCTTTCAGGCATGCCCCTATTTAAAGTATAATTATTCTCTCCATTATTTCTTGGCTGAGAATTCTTGAGGTCTCCATAACATTACTGCTCATCTTTGGACTCCATGGTATTCATCACGATTATTTACTTGAAATAAAATTAATTCAGAATTGATGTGTGTCCAAAACAGTGAACAATCTGAAATTTTACCTTACTTACAAGCTAACAAGTTAGCATGCCACAGTTTCATGGATGCTGGCAGATGACACAAGATTCTTAGGTGAAGGGGAAAGGACAATTTATTACTCACAGCAATAGCCATAGCCACATTATCACCATTTTGCTTTTGTTCCCTGAGCCCCAGTTCCCACAGTGCAACACCACGAGGGTCAGGTGGCTTTTGCCATACACAGTGGATTGCATTATAGGACAGAAATCCCAATTTTAGGGAATTTAAATTTTTTATAATGGGTAATAAACCTGCCTGACATTTGCACCAGAGAGAGACATTATATTTATTATACTGGACAGTAAATAAACCTTCCTTTTTGCTCCAGAGGGAGATACTATCTTTCTCTTCCAAGGTTGTTTGCTCTACATCTATTCTTGAAAGGATAGTCCAGAACAAAGCTAGTCAGTGGTGTTTGTGCATGCAACGTGTATATAAATGTGAGAGACTCATGGAAACTTGTCTCCCCACAGTGTGAATCACTTAGGTTCAACATTTTTGCGATAACAACCTAGTCAAAAAACAATACCTGAAAATGGGAACTTCAGGGAAATAGAGTGTTTCATATAGGTGGCATTTTCATACAACTGAGGCTTATACTTGCAGGTACCAAAATTTGAAAGGTGTATACTTATGATGGAAACATTCCAAAAATATATAACAGATTATTGTGTCATCTTAAACAGATGGTAGAAACAGTACAGACATTTATTAGTGTGCAGGCACAAAATAATAGTTATAACCTGTTCTATAAGTTATATAGAACTAATAGTTATAAGTGGTTCTATAAGAAATAGTTCTATAACTCTTATAAACTGTGCTATAGGGAGATCTGACTGGTACTTGCATAAAAGGCTCCCCCGAAGCAAATAAGACAACACTCTAGAGTAGGAATTGGCTAACCATCTAGTCAAAAGTTGGTTAAAACCTCAGAACCAAGTTATTTAGGAACAATTATTTAAAAATTAAGCCCAAGACAATACTTCTAAGAGTGAAGGAATTCTAGGATCTTATATCCTGTCCATGGAGTGGTGAAAAATGCCTTTACAATATATTAACCAATCTATATCTTAAATATCACTCATTTTAATTAATGAAAACCCATTACTAACACCCGTTAAGTAAAACCCACTAATTTCACCAATGAAAACCCACTTCTAAAGTTTGATATGCTAAATAACAAAGCATTCAATGTGGATTAGAAGAGTTTAAAATGCTTGTAGTGGCTGGGTCTTTTCATATTAAATGCTAGAAAGTGTATTCTTGATTAGGGCAAAAGACCGCCTTTAGAATGTAGAGTAAAATTCACCAACCTAGACGCATACTCACCGTTGGCGCTGGCATACAGTATAAGTTATAGGTCTCATAATAAGGAGTTACTGTTAATTCCATTTTACAGCTGAGGAAACAGAGGTACAGAGAGGTTATGGAACTTGTCCAGGGTCACAAAGATAGGAAATGGCAGACCTAGTTCAGAGTCAGCATCCACTTCTGTTTTGTGCGATATTTCACTACTGGGTTCTGCTGCATCTTTAATTTTTCCACGTATTCTGTCTCTACTAAGTAGTCGATTTCCATTATTTACTTGTTTTATGGGTCTCCTTTTCCTGCTTCTACTAGTTAGCAAATTAAAATTCTCTGGGAGCTGAAAACGCAGATATGTGATTTCTTTGAGCTTTTTGCTTTTAAATAGCAGTCAGTAGGACTGAATGCAAGAGTAGAGCCTGGGTTTGGTGCTGGGACCTTATGAAAGCTGTTCTAGGATTCCTAAGGGCTGTGGAGATGTGGCCTTTCCATAAGTGGTTTGCGACTGTGTTTAATTTTAAGGTTAACAAAGAGGGAATGGGAGCAGGTGATAGCTGGGCTGCGCTTGATGACTCCGGCTCCATTCAGGAGCACGTTTCTGTGGTGACCGGCTGGTATTGTGTAAGGATGATTATTAATTCCAACTATCAGCAGGGCCTGAGCCAGATTAATCTCCGTATGGCAGAGAGACACAAGAGAACTGAGTGTAACCATCGACATACACAGGTCCCAACCTTATCTACATGCTGGCACCAAGCGTGTCAGTTTCTAATTCTTCTTTGGGAATATATCATTTGATTCATGTGTGAAAGATCAGTGAGGGAGGAGTATAAATCCCACTTTTGTTCAGCCTTCTGGGCAGTTTGAGCCTGCTAATTTGTGCAATATGCATGATGTATAATAGAATGGCAACCTCTCAGATTTACAGTCTCTCCTTGGAGTCAAAATTAAGCAGGCAACCATTTATTAACATTTCAAAGACAGAGACCCATGTTCTGGTTAGCACTACAAGTTTAGAGAATTTTGATGAGTGAAAAGCCCTTCTAAATCTCTTTACATAAGCTGTTCATTTACGAGCATGTGCAGGCATATGTGAGTGGTGGAGAGTGTGTTTTTAGTCTATTCCCCCTGGTATCCACATGGCTTACTCTCTCATCTCTCACTTCAGTCAGGTCCCTGGTCAAATTTTCCTTTATCTTACAGATCTTTGCTGGCCACACTGGATAACACAGGACTCTTCCCCAACCCATGCCACTATCTCTCACTTCCTTCCTGCCTTCTTTATGTAGCTGCATAGAACTTATCACCACCCCACACATACTTATATGCTTGCGGTGTGAATCTCTCACTTAGAATTTAAGCTCAATGAGAGCAAGGACTTTGTCTCACTCATGGTTATATCCTTGAAACCTAGAACAGTGCCTGGCACACAGCAGGGATTCGATGAATATTTGATAAAGGAAAATGAAATGAAATGTTTACAAAGTTTCTTCTCCTAGTGGCAATGGAAAAATGTAGTTAATATCATTCGACATTCAAAGTAAAGAACTTTAATTTGCACAGTGCTCTTGGCAAAGAATATTTTATTTAACTAGCATTGCCCTTGTCCTAGAATTACTTCATGCTGTTGAATTGCAAATATTTCTGCTTTCACTTGGAAGAAGCAGTGAAATTGTGTGTTAGCGGCTAATTTTTTCTTCTTTTTTTTAACATGCAATTTGCTATCTATAGAATAACTAGATTATCTTTAATAGCAAGACACAAATAATAGGCATTTTGATTAAGACAAGTTGGAGAAAGGCCAAAAGCTAATAAAAGTAAGGGGAAAAATAATGTGGCCTCCTCAAATTAAGTAAATTGACTATATAATGAGAAAAAAGTTTAAATTAGTTAGCAGTGGCCCCAAAATGAAACATTAGTAATGTTTATTACCGGAAATCTGCAAATCCTAAAATTAATTATTTTATTATTTTCTTTAAAGCTTAATTTAACCAGTAGCCATAATGATACAGAAAACCTTTCAGGGAAGAAGGTCATTATGAAAAAGATGGGATTTGCCCAATAACTCTTAGATATTGTTAACGTTACCAAACACTCATATTCTACAATATGCTGTTTTCCAGAGCCGCCAGCCTTCATGAAATAATTCCTTTCAAGTCTCCAGTAGAAAAGGCAAAATTTTCACTTTGCTGAAATTTGTAGCTGAATTCTGAAATTCAGAAGGACAAGGGCTTCCAGCATGTTCTACACTTCTTCATGTGAGTTGGAATCCAAGGTGAGGCAAATATTTAGACTGTCCACCAGCCACACGCGAGCATATACAACATGGGCCACCCACACTTCCAGAGGTCATTGTCAAACGCTATTTCTGCATAGGATTCTTATTTGGTCATATCTACCCAAATTCCTTATGTTTTTTTCTCTAACTTGTAAAGGTCTTCCCCACCCCTCATTTCCCTCTCAATCTTTACCCCACTGATAATCCCCACCCAAATCGTCATCTTTAAGGCCCAACTCAGTTTGCCTCTCTTGAGCAGCGCTGACTGGTTTCTCCAGCTCATGAGTCTGAATGCTCAATGGCATATAAAACTATAGTGATGATGATGATAAATATTTATTGGGCTCTTACAATGTGCCAGGACCGCAGTTTACTTATATTATCTCATTTAATCCTCTCAATATCCTGTGAGGTAGATACTACCATTATCCACATCTTTGTAAATGAGGATTAGAAGGATTAGTTAATGCCTGAGACCATTTGCTCTATAGAGGTGAGGTCTGTAGTCAAACATAGGGAGTTTCCATTACACAGAACTTAATTCCATGCTGCTTTATTGTTATTGTCGTCTCATATCTCATTTTTGCCTGCCAAACTAGGCAAAAGACTTATCCGATATTTCTTTGGAACACTGCTTAAAGATTTTGATGATCACCAAGTGGACTTCAGTAAATAGTTGCTGATTGTTTGATACTGTGGTCTAAAACTATTTCCTCTTTCAGAGTACCAGAAGAGAGAGATGACTATCACATCTTGTTTATTGTTTCCCTGCGGTCCTGTACTTAAGAGTCTCTTGAGGCAATTTCTTCACTAACAGAAATGAGTTGTTTGATCTGCCCAAACACAATATAAGGCAATGCTTTCTCTCAGTAACTTAAGTCTACGCTAGATAATGCCTGTTCCTTTATCCATTTTTCATAGAAACTACTTAAGAGATCTTCGGTCTGCCATGAGACTGATCTATGACAGCCCATTCATTGCTCTGCAATCAATCATAGAATATTTGAGCTCAAAATGACAGAGAGGAAAATCCAACTCACTCTCTTCTTCTTACAGACAAGGACACTGAGACTAGTTGGCCAAAGCAGGCACCATGCTTTCCGGTAATTGGTTACAGGCTCCTTCCTCTGCACCATTATTGAGCCACAGCAAAGCCATGAAGGATACTGAGTGAAAGCTTATCCACTGACCCCTGGATTTAGAGTGCTATGCAAATGAAATATAAATAAAGCTAGGTAATAGGTAACAATCTTTTAAGAGTTCAGAGAAGGCAGAGGGTACTCAATGTGGACTTAGGATGGTCAGGAAAAGCTTCCCAGAAGAAAATATAACTGAGTTGGGAATTAAGGGTTGTGAAAGATTTTGACAAGAGGAAAAGACGGGAAAGAGTTCCAGACTGGAGGAGTATAGAAGTGGTAAAGCCAGGCCAGCCCGGTGGTATAGTGGTTAAGTTCAACATGCTCAGCTTCGGTGGCCTGGGTTTGTGAGTTTGGATCCCAGGTGCAGACCTACACCCCTCATGAAGCCACGCTGTGGCAGTGACCCACATACAAAATAGAGGAAGATTGGCAACAGATGTTAGCTCAGGGCCAATTTTCCTCACCGAAAACAAAAGAAAAGTGGTAAAGCCAAAGCCATGCTTGGGAGCTATGAGAATATTTGGATGGAGGGAGGACCTCTTTGAATAGTTGGAAGAAAATTCCCTGTGCCAGAGATCCATGCATCTAAAGAACAAGCCTAAGAAATTTGGCAAATGGAAGTTATGAAGGTTTTTGAGCATGAAGGTGATGATAGAGGTGTTTCACGAAAATTTATTTAATTGTGGTTTGCAAGTAGAACTTGAGTGGGAAGAAACTGGAAGCAGGACAACCAAGTTAGAGACTACTTGAGATGCTTTAGAGCCTGATTACCTCAGAGTTCCCAGATGTTATAATGAAATCAGTTAGGATCTTATGATTCAGAGAAATGAGATTTAATTTTTGATATAAACCTTTTCCTGGTAAATGGAAAGAGGGCTTTTTATGGATAGGTGTATTAGCATGGAGATGCTCTACACAGAGTTCCCTTCAAGGAAAGACTTGATGCTCAACTGTGGGGAGTAAGGTCATCAGGCAGCCTCCAGCTCTCAGCATGGTCAGGATCTGTCTCAGTGGCTGGGAGCTACTCAAGGTATGCCTTCCTGTGACTAAGAAAGACGGAGTGTAAGATCTGGCCATTTCTGCCTGATGCTGGTCATTCTGATGAACAATACTTGGCCTAGGGCTCCCAGATGGGTGAGTTGCAGCTTTGCAGGACCTGTTAAACTTCAAATTTTCTCTCCCTTCACTCAGCTTTTACCCTCTCCCTTTTATAAGTGTTGATCCCTAACAAATACCTTGCTTCAAAACTCCATCAAGGCATTCATTTCCAGAGAATCCAACTTATCACAAGAGGGAGGGGAAGGACACAGATCAGAAGGCAATCCATAGCGGTGTGTATGTGTGTGATACTGAAGCATATGCTGGTGACACTCTCTTGCTTTCTACTTGGATGATATTTAGGGTTAATGACCTAATTAAAAAGAAAGTTGGGGAATTGTTTGAATCTACTCTTTCATAGCCCTTATATAGAATTAATAAAATAATAATTTCCACATCAGGGAAGTGGTGGTGGGTGATGGGTTGTGCTGATGAGTCTACGGAAGTGTAGGGGGGTGTTGAAGCCTTCCCCAACCCCCAATCCACCTCTTGCTACTGCCAACAACTTCTTTTCCATTCCTATAAGTGATGGCAGCTACTTTTGTTATTATTCCATGTGGAATAAGGATGAACTGGATAATTATGCCCTACATCAAACAACAGGCAAATCTCAGTGACTAAGAATGATGGAGATTTAGTTCTCTCACATAACACATGGTCATAGCAGGTGTCCTGGGGACATAGCTCTTGCTTTGCCCATGTGCTGGGACCCAGGATCTTGTTGGGCAAACTTATAGTACTATAGATCTCTTCATGCACTTATTCTTTTTGTTATACATCATGCTGGTGGCCATGGCTGAGGGAAAAAGGGAGTTCTGGAAGGTCTCATATTCAATTTAAATGCTTTAGCCTGGAAATGGCACACATGACTTCCACTCACACTTACCAGCCAGAAGTAGTCACGCGGACTCGCCTAGCTGCCTAGGAAGTGCCATCCTATCATGAGCCCATAAGAGAATGGACCTAGAAATATTTGGTGAAGACCACAAATAACTAAAACGTTTTCATTTTCTCTTTCCTTTTCTTTGATATCCTACTTTTATTATTCTCCACTTGGCTGCCTGAACTTTAAACCTGCCAGCACCCCTATAGATACTGCAGAGGGTCTTTAAGAATTTCCAGGGATTGAGAGTCACTGAGATAAGACTTCCCTCTCCACCTAAAATAGGGTTTGGGGTGTATGTGACATTCTTTACAACACAAAGTGGAGTTAAAGAAGACTATTTCCCTGTAGGATTAAGTTAGGCATTGGCATAGCAACACAAAATGGGGGAAGGGGGAGAGTTGGGCAGAGAGGAAGATATAATGGAAATCCCGTTTTGGTGTTCATTATAATGTCACTCCTACCGCAAAATTACCTTGTATCCCTGACAAAGATTAAAGGTTTTACTCCTCCTGGTTATCAGCAACAACTCCTCTCATTAACTGTTCTTCTCACCACTTACACAGCCATTTATCCAAATGTGTATGTAAAATTAAAAATAAATGAAAGAACTAATCCATAAGGGCACACTAGCATAGGCAAGTAAGGGGATGGGAAAGGAGAAATGATAGGAAAAAATGAAAAATAATATTAAATCCATATTTCACAAGGAACAGGAAAGAGATTTCTCATTAGCTCATCCATCTCATTATCTTCCCAGAAGACATTTCAATATTCACTTTCATGAAGATAGTTTTTAAAGGTTCAATTTTTACTTGCTTAATGTAGGTTCAAATATCTAAAGAAACATGTATGTTTTCTAGAAATATTCCCCCTTACCTATGATGTTGACTCAAGCTAAGGATTAGGAAAGTTTATTTTTCAAAAACCAGTGATCTAAATTTCTTCAACATCACTGAGGGTAGAACAATGCAGAAAATGCCTGAATTGCAATTAGAATGATTCAGGTTAGAGAAATGAAGGCATTTTTTGACTGAAAAGATTACCACGCACTGGAGTTTATGATGACAGTAAGAACTACCATTTCTTGTCAGTCTCTCCTTACTGTATTCCTAGCAATAGGTTGAATATTTATATTCATTATTTCTAGTTTTCACAGTGACTTCATAATTTAGGCATGCCATAATATCCCAATGTCCAGTGAAAATGGCTTAGAAAGGTTGAATAACCAGGACAAGGCTACACAGAAAAAAAGAGAAGTAGCGGGTTTTCTCAAACCCAGGTTTGAGAAAAACTCAAGTATTTATTGAAGTGAGTAGAATTTATTCTTTCAGTAGTGATGATGATGATGATAGCAATAACAACAGATAGTTTTTGAGCACTAACTACACACCAACCTCTCCCATAAGCACTATAGATATATTACCTCATTTAATCCTCAAAAAATCCAATGAAGTGAGTGCTAATGCACCACCTCATAGACGAAGAAATTGATGCGAAACTAAGAGAGGTTAAGGTAGTAGTGGTAGTTATTAAAAGATAACCTGGGCCGATTTTGATTAATCTTAACTGTAGAGGACATAGCAGGAGGCCAACTTCCAGAACTGTAGTTCTCTCTGCCCATTTGTCCTCCTTGCCATCCACACTGCCAATACCATAACCCACAGGTTGTTGTGAAGGGTGGTGGTTAAGCATGTGAACTCGGGAGCCGGACTGTCTGAATTCTAATTGTAGCTGAATAGATTTGGGGGAAAGTCCCTGTATTAGGCTGCTAGGGCTGCCATAACACATTACCACAACGTGGGGGGCTTAAAACAACAGAAATTTATTGCCTCATAGTTTGGAATGCCAGAAGTCTGAAATCAAGGTGTTGACAGGACCATGCTGTTTCTGAAGGTTCAAGGGAAGACCTGTTCCAGGCTTCTCTCCTCGCTTCTGGTGGTTACTCACAATCTTTGGCATTCCTTGGCTTGTAGACATGTCATTCCAATCTCTGCCTCTGTCTTCACATGATGTTCTCTATGTGTCTCTCTGTTTCCAGATTTTTCTCTTGTAGTAAGGACACCAGTCGTATTGGATTTAGGGCCCACCCTAATCAAGTATGACCTCATCTTAACTTGATTACATCTATCAAGACCCTATTTCCAAATAAGGTCACATTTACAGGTTCTGGGTGGACATGAATTTTGAAGGTACACTATTCTACCCAGTACTGTCCCTAAAATTCTCTAAGTTATTTTCATGAGTAAAATGGGGATAAAAATTTCAGCTATGTCCTAGGCTTGTTGTGAGACTTAATATATGTAAAGAAAATTAAGTATAAAGCTCAGCACAGAGCAAGTATTATTCAAATGTTAACTGTTTTAATTACATGACTAACTTCTACTTGAAATTTAATAAGATCAGGAGACTGTTAGGCCTGGCCCTGTTAAAAATAGGTATGTGCATTTTCCCCTGGCCCTTGTATTTTGCTGTAAATTAATAGAGCTGATGGCTAAAATTTGTGCTTACAGAACGTAGTTTCACTGCGGCAAGGCAGGCTTTGGTCCTAATCAATGTAACAACAGAGTAAGATCAATATACAAGTCTTTCTTTATATAGTGATGTAAAAAAGACTGGATTTCATTCCATACCTTTTTGGAAGGAGAGTGTTCCCCTTTCCTTTTCTTTAGTTTATTATTTTTCCTCTTTTCTCTGTCAAGATTTGCATCTAGTGAGATATGTGCAGGCAATCAAAGGGAACTTGCACTGTGGCCCAACCATAGGAAATTATCAGACTCAGACAGCAAATAAGCGAATTCAGATAACAATTGCATCTGCTGCGATGAGTGAAATGAGATTTCATTTTGGGGTTTACTAGCCACCTGGCCCTGAAACAAATTAAAATAAGATTACCTGACAGTGTAGAAGTTTTATATGTTTTAAAAGTAAATCTTGTAGCCAGCTGCTGATTCTGCTTAGTAGTTCTTAATAAGCCCAGTGAATGATCTCACTCGACTGAGTCAATGTTTATTTTCAATCACAGCTCTTGGAACTGGAGAGTGCCTTAGAGTATGCAGGGCCACCCTCTCATTTTACCGTTGAGGAAACACTTACCAATTTGGGTTTGTAGTGGGCTGTGTCGTATGAAATGCTTCCTTTCTCCCCTGGCCAACCCTCCCTGATAAATCCATTCTATTCTTAAAGCGTCCAATTAGTAGCACCTGAATATGCAGAAGTGATTTTCGAAAGCAAAAGTTTGGTTCAAAAGAAAAAGGAAGAGTCACAGAAAATGAAAGCAAACAAAAAACTTGCCCGTTAGTTTCTGTCCGTGGGAACCAGAGAGAGTGAAAGGAAGTCAAACACAATGGTGCAGTACGGTTTCTGAGCGTTGAAGTCAAGTTAAACCTTGCTGAGTTGCAGTTCTTTTGAGTTCACATCAATTAAAATTTTCAAGCTTAAAAAAAACGGTTGTGCAAGTTCTCATTTTGCTCAAGTTGACTTTATTTTCAATATTACTTTTGGCAGCACTTCCACAAATAATTTTAAAGATTAATTTTGCTTTGCTGCATTTAAATTTTTAATGAATGCATATTTGGTGAGGATTCCCCTTAACCCTACGCATGCTTGGTGACGGTTTTGATTTGCTCATGAAGTTCTCGCCAAGACTTCACATCTACACTAGTTGTTCCAAGGGTAAGTGAATGAGACATTCCACTTAGGCTCTGTCTAAAAAGAATTTAAGACGTGCTCATGACAAGTCAGATTCACAGTAATAGAAAAGATAATAGAGGGTAATAAGAAATAGACTAAATGAAATTCTCTGTCTCATTTCCCTCCTGAGAGCACGTGGTGTTTACTTCTAGATTAGAAAACTGTGCTGGGCTATGGCAAGAACACTAGCTTTGATTTGAGTTGCCATTTGTGCCGAACTCTGAGGTTACTACTAGTTTTATCCTTGTCTGCCTTGGGCTTCTTGGGCTATCATTTCCTCACCTGTAAAATGAAGCTCCTGGGCCCAGAGAACTTTAAGTTTCTTCTTGCTCTGAAATTCAGAGTCTACCATTCTGTGATGTAGATGGCCATCACCAAAGAGTTAGAGGCACTTTGTGAGTCTACTTCTGTAGCTGATCTAAAAACACTCCAAACAATCACAAACAAGCCAGGACACTTTGATGAAGTGGCCGAGGCTGGTGAGCCAGGTGCCGTGTGTTCCCCAGAAAGAAATTCTGGATCTTTCTCTTCCTGTTCTTGGCCACAGAGTCCTGGCACTTCTGTCTGCAAATGTCCTTAGCTCTGAGATCTAATCTGGCTTAGGAGCTCTCTCTTAGCTCTTCACATGTCTTTAAGACCATCTCTAAGTTACTCAATTTTTAATCCTTCATTAAATAAAAATATTATTGAATATTATTATGTAATTGGTACTCTTAATACTGAGAGTACAGCTTTGAACTTGACAAAGTCGTGGTCCTCATGGACCTCATAAACGATAAAAGGCATCATCTGGACTATCTCAGCTCCTTAGGACATCTTGAGCCGATTCTTAGAGTACATAGGGAAAGCCTCTTCTTTCTCATTCCTTAAACACACTCCTTCTTAAATCTGTCTTTCTTCTGAAAAAATGGGGAAAATCTTCTGCACAAGGAATATTCTTCCTTGTCTTTCTTTTATTCTCTGGAAGGAACTTTCTCATAAAGACTCATGAAATAGCTATTTTTTAGAGTTGTGCATTTAGCATAGTGTGGAGACCTGTGTTGCTTTTATTTTCTTTGGAAATTATAAATTGTAATGGCTCTAGAAGTGGTTATCAAAACTAGAGGAGAAATTGAGAAATAGAATCCCCTATATTCAGCAGATCACATACATTTACCTCGTTTCGATTTATGAGCATGATTTCCCTCTCTGTAGACTGCCTTTGTCGAGGAATCCTTTCTGGTGACCTTGTCCCGTCATTGATGTTCAGGTGGCATTGAAAATCTTCTCTGAAAGTCAGGAGTGATGCCAATGGTAGAGCCCCAACCTCACAGCTGCAAATGAGATTAGAGCTACCACAGCTTTGAAGAACAAAGTTAGGAGCCTGATGCAGAATAATTGCTAATCATCATCAATGTTGATTAGTCTATTGAAGGAGAGAGAATGAGTCAGCATCTGTCATCCACTGCTATCTAACAGGTGAGAAGACTGTGTTGACAGGAATGCTATGGATCTCACGTGTCTGGATGGAGTGGAAGTGACTCAGAGCCCAAATTAAGAAAGTATAGCAGCCCAACACAGCTGCGTTACCTCAGCTGGCTGGATTCCTGAACCAGCACCAGGATGTTCAGTGTCAACTGGCATTTGGATGAACATGTATTGAATACCTCTCTCTTATTCTCTCGCTCTCTCGGTCTCCTGCTCTTTCACACTGTCATTCTCTCTCACTAGCTTTATTGAAATATAATTTCCATGTCATAAAATTAATCTGTTTTAAGTGTGTAATTCAATGGTTCTTAGTAAATTTACAAACTTGTGTAACCATCACCTCAAACCAGTTTAGAACATTTTCATTATCCCCAAAAGATCCCTCATGTTCATTTACAGTCAATACCCTATTTCCACTCCTAGTCTCAAACAGCCACTAATCTACTTTCTGTCTTTATGGGTTTGCCTTTTCTGGACATTTCATATAAATGGAATCATACATTACAGTCACGCATCTTAACGATGGGGGTATGTTCTGAGAAATGCATTGTTAAGCGATTTTGTCATTGTGCAAACATCATAGAGTATACTTACACAAACCTACATGGTATCGCCTACTACACGCCTAGGCTACATGGTACTAATCTTACGGGATCACCATTGTATATGTGGGACCACCATTGTACATGTGGTTTCTTGTTGACCGAAATGTCATTATGTGGCACATGACTGTATTTAGTTTTTGTGTTTAGCTTCTTTTACTTAGCACAATGTTTTTGAGTCCACTCATGATGTAATATGTATTAGTAGCTCGTTCCTTTTCTTTTTTTGGTGAGGAAGATTGTTCCTGAGCTAACATCTGTTACCAATCTTCCCCTTTTTGCTTGAGGAGGATTCCCCCCGAGCTAACATCTGTGCTCATCTTCCTCTATTTTGTATGTGGGACGCCACCACAGCATGGCATGGTATATAGATCCATGCCCAGGATCCAAACCTGCAAATCAGGGGCCGCTGAAGTGGAGCATACGAACTTAACCACTATGCCAGCGGGCTGGCCCCTCCTTCCTTTTTATAAAAGAATAGTATTCTATTGTATAGACATACCACATTTTGCTTATCCACTCATCCACTGATAGACATTTGGATTGTTTCTACTTTTTGGCTATTAAGCATAATATTGCCATGAATATTTGCGTACATATTTCTGGCCCTCCAAACACCAATTAGAGTCTTCCATAGTTGAGATTACCTATGTGCTAGACATTTTTTTCTTTGCTCTTTATGTTTAGAATTCTTCCAAATATTTGTGTGTATGTGTATCATACATACACACATGAATCTACATAGATACTTATACACTACATGTACTTACTGTGTTTCTCTGCCCTCTGAACTCATGAGGCATCATTCCAAGGTGCCTCTCACTTTCCTAGCGATGAAACAGAAAAATAAATGATCAAACTTCCTGGTGATGCTGAACCACTGAGGACAAATGAGTGGCGAAGAGCCCAAGGGAAGCAGTATTCTGGGTCATTCTACTTGCTCATTTCTAAGATGGCTAGTCTTATATGGAGGTGACAATAGGGAAGAGAGGTGATGAGGAGAGGGAAGCAGGAGAGGAGTCAGTCATTTCCTGCAAGGTTATGTAAAAGGAAGGAAAGGGAGAAAGTATATATTAATTGTATGCATGCTAATTGTTAGGTAACCTGTTAGTTGTTCTACATTTCTCATTATATTTCATCTTCTCAACCACCCTAGGAGCTAGAATTACACCTATTTAATATGTGAGAAAATTAGGACAATAAGAGATTAACAAATATGTCCAAAGATATATTGCTCGTAATAAAAGACCAAATTCAAACCTAAGTATTCGTGATTACAAAGCCCAAGCCTTAAATAGAAGCATGTAATTCTCTCTCCATTCTGTGAGGTAACACAACAGAAATGTGTCCTAAGTTCCCAGGCATCCTATAAGATCCTTAAAGACAGATTTGGCATGCTAGAAAATCAACTCCCTGATTGCCTTTCTCTTCTGTAGCCAAGGAGAACACAAAATTCAGCTCCAAGCTTGCACTGAGCTTTCCACATTCTGGGAGGAACCAAGGATATTATGATAAACAAGATGTGGTATCTGGCCCCAAAGAATGTGTGTGTGTGTGTGTGTGTGTGTGTGTGTGTGTGTATGTAATTAAATCTATTGAATCAGAAGAAGAGCTTGGAATATAAATCAGAGAATTGTCTCCTAAACCTTTTAGAGAATTTTCTTTGGGCGACTGCAATAATTATAATAATAGCTACAATTAGTACAATGCTGTATGTTAATTCATGTGTTAAATGTTCTATGTACATGACAAGTTTCATTCTCACAACAAACCTGTGAGGTGGGTGTTTGGATCAGACACTAGAGGATAGGTTATGCTGTAATAAGAAAACAAACACCCATAATCTCAGTGACTTCAAAAGTAAAAAGTTTACTTCTTATCGTACTATATGTTTATTACAGATAGGCAGGAGTATTTGCAAATTCGTCTCTTAGGAACTCAAGCTGACAGACTCCTTTTGACACATGCTTCCATGATTGCTGACGGGGAAAAGCGAACATTTGAGTTGGGCACTGGCTATCAAAGCTTCTGCCTTGACGCATGTCACATTCATTCATATTTTATCAACCAAAGTAAGTCACGTTGGCTATACCTACTTCCATGGAGCATGGAAATGCAATCCTATCACGTGACTAGAAGTGGAGAAGGAACTGGAAATATTTGATTGTTTTAATGACTACCATAATCCATCCTTATTGTCACCAAATATTTGGCTCACTGTCCTTTCTCTATGAAAAATATTCTCCTTTTTCTATGGAAAACCTCACAATGAAGGAAACAGCTTAAAAGTCTCATCTAGTGATGCCATCTGAACTTAATGTTGCCAAGTTCGGAGTCCAGGATTTCTGGATAATATGCAATGGTCTCTTCACTGAGGATCATGGATGTGCAGTAGTCCCTCCATCAGGTTCAGAAATGGCTTACTTTGGGCCAGACCTGTCTGAGCTAATGATATAATTTATCTTCTCTTGCATATAAAATAGAGTGTTGGAACGGGGACAAGATAGGCACAAGAAACAAACACTTCTCTCTGGGAAAAGGGAAGAAAGAAACATACGTTAACAGGTGCTTATCTATAGCAATTTTAAATCTTACTGTGCATGTGCCATAATGTTCTGCTATACTGGACCTGTAGAGCATTCCATATTAGGTACTGATTATGCCCCCTGAGGGCTCCCAGACCCTTGTTCTCTGTGGCCCCTGACTAGATTCTCTGAGTTCTTCCTTTTCCATGACCACCTTGGGCACAACCGAATTGGGCGTTGGAGAATGTGCCTACTTTGGGTTGAAGAGGCTTACCAGCTTACTTTCCGCCTTTAAAAGATTGGGATCCTAGGGTTATTTTATGTCTTGTGCAGCCGCAGAGGTTTTTTGGCATGACGCACTCTCTTAAAAACTCATGGGAGAAACAAGGCAAGACTGCAGTGGCAGCACTAAAGTTTTGAAATCTCCCTAAATCTAGTCACAGAAAACAGGAAGACAATTAAGTCAACAAAACCAAGGACCCCCAGAAAATACTAGCTGACACGGTCCCACCATGCCGCGATACAAGTGAGTGGGGACAGAACACTGACAACAACTCCTGTGTGGGATCAGCAACTGTGCAGGAATAGCTGGAGGGACATCAAAGGTAACTGTACAGCTCTGAGAGGAGAGAACCCCCAGGCAAACAAGGACTCACCTCCTGTAAAATGTCCTCAGATACTGTGAAGAGCTGCATGGGGAAATGTGAGAATAGAATCAAAATTAGGAGCTGGTTTTCAAATTTGTGAGTCAGTGCAAATGGTCTGTAGTAAGTTCAGATGGAGCTGGAGTAGTCTGGGCCCCATTAACTCTTTGTTTTTTTTTTTTGGTGGTTTTATTGAGACATGATTCACATACTACACAACTCACTCAAAGTGTAAAGTTCCGTGGTGTTGAATGTATTTACAGAGTTGTGCAACCATCACCACAATCAATTTTAGAACATTTTCATCACTCCAAAAAGAAGCCTTGTACCTATTAGTAGTCATTCCCCATTTCCCCCTAACTCCTCCAGCCCCGGAAAACAAATAATCTACTTTCTGTCCCTATAGATTTGCATATTCTGGACATCATATAGAATCATACAATATGTAGTCTTTGTGACTGGCTTCTTTCACTTAGTATGATGATTCCAAATACTAATGTAATTACACATTAGTATTTCATTCCTTTTATTGCTGAATAATGTTTCATTATATAGATATGACACACTTTATTTGTCTATTCATCAGTTTATGGATATTTGGGTTATCACTTTTGGCTGTTATGAAAAGTGCTGCTATGAATATTTATGTGCAAAGTTTTGTGTGAATGTATGTTTTCATTTATCTCAGGTGTGTCTGAGGAGCGGAATTGCTGAGTCATATGGTAATACTACGTTTAAATTTTTGAGGAACTGCCAGACTGTTTTCCCAAGTAGTTGCACCATTTTACATTCCCACTATTAATATATAGGGTTCCAATTTCTCCACATCCTCATCAAAATTTGTTAATATCTATCTTTTTATTGCAGCCATTTTAGTGAATATGAAATAGTATCTCATGCTTTTGAGTTACAGTTCCCCAACAGCTAATGGTATTTATGTGCTTGTTAGCTATTTGTATATCTTCCTTGGAGAAATAGCTATTCAAATTTATTGCCTGGTCTTAATAGAACTATTTGTCTTTTTATCATTGAGTTGTAAGAATTCTTTATATATTCTAGATACAGGTCTGTTGTCAAATATATGACTTGCAGGTGTTTTCGAAAGGTTGTCTTTTCACTTTCTAGGTCGTATCCCCTGAAGCACAAGGGTGTTTAATGTTGGTGAAGTCCAGTTTATCTATCTTTTATTTTGTTGCTTGTGCTTTTGGTGTTACGTCTAGCACACCATTGCTTAATCCATGGTCATGAAGATTTACTCCTCTGTTTTCTTCTAAAGGTTTTATAGCTTTAGCTCTTACATTAGGTCTATGATCCACCTTGAGTTAATTTTTGTGTCTGGTATGAGGTAGGGTATCCACGTTTCCACATTTTTTCTTTGCCTGTGGATATCCAGTTGTACCAACTCCATCTGTTGGAGAGACTATTCTTTCCCCATTGAACTGTCTTAGCATCGCTATCAAAAATCAATTTACCATAAATGTAAGGGTTTATTTCTGAAATCTTAATTCTATTCCATTTAGCTACATGTCTGTCCTTTTGGAAGAACCACATTGTCTTGATTACTGAAGCTTTGTACTAAGTTTTGAAATTAGGAAGTATGAGTTGTCCAACTCTGTTCTACTTTTTCAAGTTTGCTTTGGCTATGGATGGTCTCTTACATTTCCATATGCCATTTGAGAATCAACTTGTCGATTTCTGCAAAAAACTCAGTTGGGATTTTAGTAGAAATTACACTGAATCCGTAGGTCAATTTGGGGAGTTTTGCCATCTTAACAGTATTAAGTCTCTGATACATGAATATAAATATTTCCATTTATTTAGGTCTTCTTTAATTACTTTCAGTGATGTTTTATAGTTTTCAAAGTATAAGCTTTGAACTTTGATAAATTTATTTCTAAGTGTTTTAATCCTTTTTATGTTATTGTAAATGGAATTATTTTATTAATTTCATATCTGGATTGTTCATTGCTGGCATATAGAAATACAATTGATTTTGTATATTGATATTTTATTATGCAACTTTGCAAAACTCATTTATTAGTTCTAATAGTTTTATAGTGATTTCCTTATAATTTTCTGTATATAAGATCATGTGATGGCATGTAAATAGAGATAGTTTCTTTCTTTCTGATCTGGATGCCTTTTATTTCACTTATTTTTGCTTAATTTCCCTTGCTAGAACCTATAGTACAAAGTTGAATAGCAGTGCAGAGAACAGAAATCTCTATCTTGTTCCTTAGAGGGAAAGCATCAACCTTTCGCCCTTAAGTATAATGTTAGCTGTGGGTTTTTCATAGATGCCCTTATTCAGCTTGAGAATGTGCCCTTCTAATCCCAGTTGTTGAATGTTTTGAGTGTTGGACTTTTTCAAATGCTTTTTCTGTATCTATTGAGATAAATATGTGATTTTTGTTTTTTGTTCTATTGATATGATGTATTACATTAATTGATTTTCAGCTATTAAACCAACCTTGCATTCCTGGAATAATCCCATTTGTTCATGCTGTATTATCCTTTTTACATGTTTCTAGATTCAGTTTGCTAGTATTTTCTTGAGGACTTTTGTGTCTTAAAGATATTGGTTTATAATTTTCTTGTGATGTCTTTGTCTGTTTTTGGTATCAGGATAATACTAGAGGCTAGGGCTCCTTGGGAAGTGCTCCATTTTCTTCCATTTTTTAAGAAATTTGCGAAGCGCTTTGGAAGAGTTGGTAATAATTTTTCTTTAAATGTTTGATAGAGTTCACCAGTAAAATCATCTGGGCTTGTTTTTTGCTGTGGATAGCAGTTTTGATTGCTAACTCAATCTCTTTACTTTTTGTAAGTCTTTGCAGATTTTGCAGTTTTTCTTGAGACAGTTTTGGTACTTTTTGTCTTTTTATGAGGTTGTCCATTTTTTTTAAGTTATTTAATATTTTGGCATATAGTTGTTCATGGTGTTCCCTTATAATCTAATTTACTTCTGTAACGTTGGTAGTATTAATCTCTTTCATCCCTAATTCTAACCATTTGAGTCTTCTCTTTTTTTGTTGTTGTTGTTTGTTCAGTCTAGCTAAATGTATGTCAATTTTGTTGATATTTTCAAAAAACCAACTCTTGGTTTCAGTGATTTTCTCTATTGTTTTCTATTCTCTATTTCATTAAGTTCCATTCTAATCTTTATCATTTCCTTCTTTCTTTTTCCTCTAGGGTTAGTTTATTCTTCATTTATAGGGTCTTAAGGGGAAAGATTAGGTTTTTGAGTTTTCTTATTTTTTAATATAAGTGTTTACAGCTATAAATTTCTCTCTAAGCTTTAACGGTGTTCCATAAGTTTTAGTATGTTGTGTCTTTATATTCATTGATCTCAAAATATTTTCTAATTTCCCTTGTGATTTTTTTCTCCAAATCATTGGTTCTTTAGGAGTTATTTAATTTCCACATATTTGTGAATTTCCCAAATTTCTTATTTATATTTATATCTAACTTCATTCCTTTGTGGTCAGAGAACCTATCTTTCTTTAATAATTCCAATTCTTTTATGTTCTAAATATTGGGGCTTGTATTATGGCCTAGCATACAGTCTATCCTGGTGAAAATTCTTTGTACACTCGAGAGGAATTTGTATTTTGCTGTTGTTTGGGACAGTATTCTACAAATGTCTGCTAGTCTAATTGGTTGATAGTGTTGTTCAAGTCTTCTATTTCCTTTTTTATCTTCAGCTTAGTTGTTCTATCAATTAGTGAATGTGAGATATTGAAGTTTCTAACTAGTATTGTTGAGTTATGTCATTCTCCCTTTAATTGTGTTGCTTTTTTTTTTTTAAATATCTTTCTTTTTTCCCAGAGGAAGATTCTCCCTGAGCTAACATCCATTGCCAATCTTCCTCTTTTTGCTTGAGGAAGATTTTCCCCAAGCTAACATCTGTGCCAATTTTCTTCTATTTTCTATGTGGGTTGCCACTATAGCATGGTCACTGATTAGTGACGTAGGTCCACTCCCAGGAACAGAACCCAGGCCACTGAAGTGGAGTGCAGGGAACTTATCCACTAGGCCACAGTGCTGGCCCCTAATTTTGTCACTTTTTGCTTCAGGTAATTTAGGGCTCTGTGGTTAGGTACATATATATTTTTATAATTGTTATATTTTTCTGATGGATTGACCCTTTCATTATTATAAAATAGCCCTCTTTAGCTATAATAATATTTTAAGTCCATTTTGTCTGATATTAGTATGTCCACTCCAGTTGTTTTTGTGGTATATCTTTTCTTTTCTTTTTTTATTATTTTTACTTTCAGCCTATACATGTCTGAATCTAAAGTGTGTCTTCTGTAGAGAGTGTATAGTTGGATGCTGTTCTTTTCCCTCATTTTGACAATTTCTGCCTTTGTATTGGATTGGTTAATACATTCACATTTAATGTTCTTAGTGATATAGTTGAGTTTTCATTTGCTATTTTATTTTTTGCCTTCCATAAATCTCATGACTTTTCTTGTTTTATAAGTGCTTCTTTATTGTTTTCACTTGTATTTAGTGAATATTTTCTATTATAACATTTTAATTCATTTAATGAATTTTGCAGAATATATATTTTTAGTTATTTTCTTAGTGGTTGCTCCAGGGCATAACATATATTTTAGTCTATCAGAGTCTACTTCAGATTTATATCTTCATTCCAAGAGGTACAGAAACATTATTTCTATATATCTACTCTGTTCCTCTTTTTTGTTCTATTATTTTTATACATATTAAAGCTATATATGTAACAATCCTCAAAATACATTGTTATAATTATTGCTATATCTAATTTAATATCATTTTAAAAAGAGTAACAGAAGAAAAGAGAGCAAATGTATATTTACAATGTTTATTATGTTAAACATCTAATTTACTTTTTCTGGTTTCCTTATTTGTTCCTGTGGATTCATGTTATAATTTGGTGTCATTTCCTTATTCCAAAACCGCTTTGCTTCCACTCACTTTCCTTATGAGGTTTTGTAAAATATATTACATTTCTATATGTTCTATTGGCCTAACAGTACAATTATATTCACATTATTTTATACAATTACTTTTTAAATCATTTAAAGGAAGAACTTTTATAATTACACAATTACCTTTGTAGATATTCTTTCTTTTTCCATGTGTATTTGAATTACTATCTGGGGCCATTACCTGAGAAATTTCCTTTATTATATCTCTTATAGATGGATCTGCTAGCAATGAATTCTTTCAGTTTTTGTTTATCTGGGAAGGTGTTTATTTCACCTTCTTTTTTTTTTTTTTTTTGTGAGGAAGATTAGCCCTGAGCTAATATTCATTGCTGATCCTCCTCTTTTTGCTGAGGAAGATTCACCCTGGGCTAACATCTGTGCCCATCTTCCTCTACTTTATATGGGACGCTGTCACAGCATGGTTTGACAAGCAGTGTGTTGGTCCATGCCCGGGATCCAAACCTGTAAACCCCGCACCACCGAAGCAAAGCATGCGAACTTAACTGCTACACCACCAGGTCGGCCTCTCACCTTCATTTTTTGAAAGATAGTTTTTCTGGATATAAAATTGTTGTATGACACTTATTGATTTATTTTTGTTCCTTTCAGCACTTTGAGTATGTCATCCCACTGCCCTCTGGCTTCCATTGTTTCTTAGGAGAAGTCAGATGTTGATCTTATTAGGATTCCTTTATGTGTGGTGAGTTATTTTTCTCTTGCTGCTTATAAAAATTTTCTCTTTGGCTTTGGCTTTCAGCATTTTTATTGTAATGCATGGATCTGGATCTCTTTGCTTTTATTTTACTCGTAATTTCTTGAGCTTCATCAAGATTGGGAAGTTTTCTACCTTTACATTTTTGAACATTTTATGCTCCTTTACCTCTCTCCTCTCTTTCTGGTATTACCTTTACATGTATGTTAGTATTTTTAATGGTGTCCCATATTTCTCTAAGGCTGTTTAATTTGTCCTTCATTCTTTTTTCTTTTTGTTTTTCAGACTGCATAATCTCTACTGATCTCTCTTCAAATTTATGGATTTTTCTTCTGCCAGTTCAAGTAGTGTTGAACTCATCTAGAGAATTTTTCATTTTAATTATTGTATTTTTCAAATCTATAATTTCCATTTGTTACTTTTTTATACTTTCTATCTTTTTATTAATATTCTCTATTTGGTGATACATTGTCATCTTATCTTCTTTTACTTCTTTAAATGTGGTTTCCTTTAGTTGTTTGAACATATTTATTTTAACTACTTTGAAACTTTGTCTGCTAAACTCACCACCTGGATCCTCTTAAAGGCGATTTCTGTTGCCTGCTTTTATTCTTGTGTATAGGTCACGTTTTCCTGTTTCTACCAGAAATGGTAAATACGTGGGCATTTTTTCATATTCTTTGCCCCTATGGAAGAAAAATAGTTGACTTTGTGAACATGATTTTAGTGAAGGTATGTGACAGGACACAAAGCAGAAGGAGCCTGAAAGTCTTTGGATTTTATGTTCCAAAAAGATTCAATTCCTTTAGCTTATTTAGAGGTTTTTGAATAAAATAATTGACAGAAGCAGTAGAAAGAAAGTAGTGTTCCATACCTATTCCCAACCACACTAGAAAAAGAATCACATGGGTGGAGAGGAAAAGAGGAGAGATGCCAAGAGAATGATAAAAGAGAGAAAATGTAGTATCTTTGAGTGAATGGCACTTGGGACATGATTCAACAACAGGATGCTCAGCGGGTGGGCAGAAGGGACAGAAAACCATCAGTGAGAATAATAAATGTCTGTACAATGAGTCCAGGTAGACAGATCCCTAGACAGATATGCAGAGTTTCCTTTGTTCCAAGGGGGAGTAGAAGCTTCAGAAAGATGTTTCTGCCTCAGCCTGCCTGGTCATATCAGAAAGATGACAACTGACTTGACAGAGCCTATGGACAGGGACATTGACTATCTCACAGGTGACTTGTGTGTATCTATGCCAGAGGACCAAAAAATAGGTAAATGTAGATCTCAGATTATTCTTGCTTATAAGGAGGACTAAGGACAGATGTACCATAATACCTTAGCCCTGTATCAGCCCCTAAAATTTAGAAGCGACCTGAGCATTCCTGAGTATGAGGACTTTGAATAAAAACTAATTTATGATACAGAAAACCTAAAGGAAGAAACTCTTTCACACACACAAAAGAATAACCAGGAAAACCTAGCAAAGAAGAGTAAGCAGAGGGGTGTAATTCTACCATAAATTAAAATATGTAGCCCTTATGTTTTAAACAGTGTGGTGTTGGCACAGGAATAGACAGACACACTAATGGGACAGAAAAAATCCAAAAAATAGATTCAATTGCATATAGCAATCTAGTATGTAATAAGGGCAACCTTTCAATCAATGAGTGAAATTATAGATTTTTTTTAATAAGTGGTTTTGAGATAAGTGAATATTTATATTAAAGATATCAAGTTGGATCCACTCCTAACATTGCATACCAGAATAAGTTCCAAATGAATTGGTATTTAAATGTAAAAAAAATTAAACCATACAAGCACCAGGAATAAATATGGTGAAATGGCTGAATTCCTCTATGTCCACAGAAAGGCAAAAACTCTTTCCTGATCATGAAAAAAAAATTACTCCATATGCACAGTAAAAAGAAAAAAGACAAGCTGAATATAATATTTGCAACTTACATTACAGACTGAAAATTAACATCCCTAATATATAAAGAACTAAAATAAGAGACATACCAACAGTTCCATTTTTTTTTAATGGGCAAAAAATAGGCCACAAACATGGAAAATGAAATGAAAATTGCCATGACACATATAAAAATATAATCAATCTCTCTTCTATTAAGAAAAATACCAATTTAAAATTCAGTGATTTTAAGAAAATTATTTTGGGTAAGAATGGTGCCACATTATCTCATCAGATTTTCAGCACATTTCTCTTATTACCCTTAACACAATGTGACTTGTGTTATAGTTAGAGATGGAAATTTTAAGCAAATTACTCCTCCCCACACACTCTTCATCTTACCAAGAGTAAGATTGTGTTTATCTTTTTCTCTCTTGTTCTTAGTATTGTGTATTTACCCGATTTGTGCCTTTAACTGTTTTTAATCTCTATTCAAATGCTTAGCAAAATGATAAATGCACACCCAGAAAACCAGCATCATCTATTCTATCCTGACTTTCTAGTGAGTTGCAGCAGAGTCTGGTTGACAAATAAATAGCTTTAGAGCATGATTATTTAGGTTCAATTTCTGACTTGGCAACTTACAGCTGTGTGACTTTGGGCAAGATATTTATTCTGTTTGTATTTCCTTTAAATGAGGATGTAAATGAAAATAGTAAGCTAACCATAGGGTTATTGTGAGGATTAATGATTTATTATATGTAAAACTCTCACATCAGTGCAACTTGTACGTTTAAGTGCTATATAAATATTTTCCATTATTATTAATCAAGGAAATAGCACTTATTTTCAACCAAAAGATATTGGAGAAAAATCTCAGGAAAAGATGATAAAAGGAAATATATTAGGCTCAGGGTGGGGGGCAGGGAACTCTGTCTTTTCTATGTTTACATCCTTGCCTCTCGTGATGATTTGTGAAAACAGTTATTGTTGAGTATTGTGGCAGCCAATCTTGCACTTTTCTTCTTACCTGAAGTTAGACAACACTGATTTCCCTACCGCATCTTTACTTATCTCATGCTCTTGGAATGTTAATCCAGGGGTTATTTTGAAAGACAGGCTTCCAGTCCTTCCAAAACTATACTGAATAAATCAAAGAAATTGTTGAAGTGATTGGAATCATGCGGTACAGTTTGGCATTTTTCTCCTTGCCTCAGAACAATAGCCACTGAACACCATTCCTCGGCCTCATTTTGGGGGAACAGATGCTGGTCTTTGTGATCTACTAAGGAGTAGCTAGGGAATAGGGGTTCAATTTCCCTAAAATTTCCATCCCCTCAAAAATGTTAATAATGGTAATGATAATAATAGCAATATTATTACCTGACATGAAAGACAATATTTTCTTAATGATACACAAAATGTAATTAGAGGCATATTCAGAAAACTTTATTTTTATTGAGCTTTAACATAAAATGTAAGCAAAAAATCTGCTTATTATGAAAATACAGTTTCAAGATGAGTCTCCTGCCCCCCTTCTATCACTAATCTCTTCCATATAGAAAATCTGGAGCTACCTGCTCTCTGGATCCATTGATGAATGACAACTCTGTAACAATTTGCAAGAAGAGGAAGTTAAGAGTCTGTTGAAGCCCTCCAGGAACCAGAATCCATCTCTGCACATACGTCTAATATTTCTGCTGTACAAGGAAGCTTTAGTTCAGAGTTATAAATATCTACTTGTTTAAAGACAAGGAACTGGAATCATTCATTTTATTTTTAATAAACCCTAAGAGAAGACAAGAAGCCATGTGGTCTGGAGGAAATAGAATAGTCAATATTGAGGTTTGGATCCACTTCTGAACAACTGGGCCGTGAATGGATAGAGTGCCCTTAAAATATTTGTTTTATTAAACTAGCAAATAGGGAAATGTGAATCTAAATCTAAGGTTGTAGGTTGTAATTGTGGGGCCAGCAGCACATGCCAGGGAGGGGAGTCAGTCTGGACCAGCAATGGGGAACTAGCTAAGCATAGGAACCAACCTTTCATGACAAGAAATCTTGTCCTTAGGAAAAGGGGCTCCAGGCAAGAATATGTAAACTGATGATCAAGTTGATGCCGGCCCTGATATCAGTTCCCCTACGTTAAAGCCAGCATATATGGGGCTAAAACCAAAAGCGCTCATCCCCTTTTGCTGCTTCTCTAAGTTACATTCATAGGTAAATATCAGTTTTTTTAAACCTTTGTATTCCTGAACTTCACAAGGTAAATAGAAGTTACAAATTGTTATAAGCCCAGGTGGTCTCACACTGAAGCCTTGGCTAGTTATGGGTCTTTTGAAATTTTATTACAGGGAAACTGATATCCGGAGAATATCAAGAAGCTAAAGCTTCCCAGACCCCAACTCCTTGTCTTCCTGGCACCAGAATCCACCATCCAACATAGCGGCAGGCAACCAAGGACACCCATCTGCTGATTCCCTTATCTGGCCGTCCCCCTTCCTGCAAGCATCCTCACAAGGCCAAATGCAGGCTGGTGGGAAAGCGCTGACCAGCAAGGCCACAGGTTCCCCCTCCCTACAAACAGCCGCATTCTTAACAACCTTTAAAGCTCCTTTCCTCTCATCTTTTGGGGAGATGAGACAAATTTGAGGGCCCACTCTTGTCTCCCGGCTGAGATCACCCAAAATAAAAATGCTTGCCTTGCCATAAGCCTGGTGTTCCAGTTTTTATTTGGCTCCTCTTGTGTGGCAGGTAAAGAACCTGTGATTGTGCCCAGTAACCAAGTCAGGAACCCAGTGACTGGGGAAATAAGAACCAATATCAGAGTGACACTGGCAATGTGGAAAGGAAATTGAATCTGCCCTTTTTCATAAGACATCTCCTTGAGAAAAGTCTGCCTCAGTAATCACTTGCTAAACTACCGGAGGGTTCTTTGTATTTCCCTTTTTAAGGACAGAAAAGGTCCCAGAGCCTGGAATTGGGCCAGGCAATGAGAGGAAGAGATTAAATGAAGCTTGTTTCTAAATTTAGAGACAGAAGAGCAGGAAGCTGGGCAGGCCTTTATTGCAAGTTACCTCCCTGAATGTCTGTATTCCCTCCAAGAACTTCCCTGAGGAGCAGTCTCAGGCAGTGCGAAGTGCTGGGGCTCTGGAATGAGATACACCTGGTCCGCATCCTAGTTCCACCACTCACTGCTTGTCCCATCTTGTCCAATTTCCTTAACCACTTTCAGTCACAGCATCATCATCTAGTCAATGCTAACGATAATAATTACTACAGAGGATTATCATGGGTTAGATCAGAAAATCTAAGTAGAAAGTCTGGCACAGAGTAGGTGCTCAAAAATTAATATCACTTATTTTGAACTCACTTGGAGGGAGCTCAAAACTCTTTAAAATTTGCTCGTTTTTTTTGTCCAAGCCACTCAACAGTAAGAATTTGCCCTCATAATTTGGCAATCAATATTTTATCAAAGTTAAGAATTAACATATGTATTTATTCAATAATTCAGCTTCTAAGATCTGCCCCCCCCACCAAGGAGTTATGAGAAATGTATGTACAAAGGTATTCACTTACCTGGAGAAAAGTAGAACCAACCTAAACATCAATTAACAGGGGTAGGGTTAAATAAATTATTGTATATTCACACAATGAAATACCACGCAGTCTCTAAAATGAACAAAGTAGGTCTCTATGAGTTGATTTTAAAATATGGCCAAGATATGTGTATAGTATGATTCCATTATGTAAAAAAGGGCATTTGTATGTATGTTTGTATGTGTACAAACAATGTACAACAATGTAACTATTTTATGGAAGAAGATAAAATACTTTTTATTTCAAATGTAGTACATTTAGGGAATGGTATAAATATGTCAGGGGTTAGAGAGTGAAGAAATTTAGTTTTCATTTTATACTTTACCATATATTTGAATTGTAATCCTAACCAGTTATTACTTCTGTAACTTAAAAATACCAGTTAAAAAGTTGCTTATTTGCTTTTTTAATTCACAGATTAAGAAAATGAAGAGAAATTTGGGTTGGCTTGGGACACTAATGCAATAATCCTTTCTTTACTATATATTTTACTTTTTTCTTTCTTTAAATAATTGAAACATTTCAGTTATACAGAAAAGTACAGAAAAAAAATAACAAAAGCCATGTACAACCCCAGAACTAATATTTGCCATCTTAACATTTGCCATCTGGGTTTCAAATCCTCTTATTTATAAATAAATAAATAGATAAAACAAACAAATAAACAAACAAGCCAGTACTGATATATTAGAGTCTCTGCTTTTACTTTCTCCCTGCGCTATTTCCATTTCTCCTCTGGAGTCACTATCTTAAAGTGGTTTATTTCCTTCTCATCCGTGTGTTTTTGCCATTTAATTTTACAACAACTCTTTACAGTAGGTATTATTATTATGAGTTTAAATATAAGGAAATTGAGCTTAAAAAGGTATTGTAACTTGTACTACTCATGAGGATAATAAATGATGAAGCTTAAAATCAAGCCCAGGTCAATCTGACTAAGTCTTCAGGTATATTCCACTAAGAAGTGATTATTTTTTTCTTGTGAGTGAATATATCTTATCTGAACCTTATTGTTGTGGGTTGAATTGTGTCCTCTGAAAAGATATGTTTGAGTCCTAATTGCCAGTACCTATGAATAAGACTTTATTTGGAAATAAGGTCTTTGCAGATGTAAGCAGTTAAGATGAGGCCATACTTGATTAGGAAGAGCCCTAATCCAATATGACTGGTGTCCTTGTAGGAAAAGAGGCAGAGACACAAACACAGAGGGAAGAATGCCATGTGAAGATGGAGGCAGAGATTGGAGTAATGCAGCTGTAAGCCAAGGGACGCCAAGAATGGATGGCCACCATCAGAAGCTACAAGAAAGTCATGAAACAGATTTTTCCCTAGGTCCTTGAGAGAGAACATAGTCCTGCTGACACCTTGATTTTAGATTTCTACCCTCCAGAACTGTGAGATAAAACCAATTTCTAAGCCAACCCAGTTCATGGTACTTTGTTACAGCAATCTAAGGAAAACTGTACACTTATTCAATGAATATGTGTTGAGTAATTTAGGAAAATAGTTAAGAATATGAATTTTTGAACCAACTTTCCTAGCCCCAGATCCAGCTTTTCCTACTAATTGCAAGATTTGGGGCAAGTTCCTAACCTCTCTCTGCTTCAGCTATTCAGAATATGAATGATTGCAGTCTTTGACTCTAACATAAAAAAGTGAAAGGAATAAAATAATAAAAATAAAAGCATATTTTAACAATATGTAAAACAAAGAAACTATAGAGATTATTAATAAAACTAAAAGGGGACACTAACAACAGATAAACTTAGCAAGACTAATCAATAAAAACAGAGGAAAGGCACAAAAATATTGGAAATGAAAAGAGAAACAGGATAGACTTTTTAAATCTTAAGAGAATCCTATTAACAATATTATGAAAATAGATTTACAGATTTAAATAAGAATGAATATTTTCTAAATATAAATGACTGATATGAACTAAAGAAGAATATCAAAAATCTAAACACACTAAAAACAATTAAAGTCATTGAATTGATAATCAAATGACTTCTCTGAAAGACACTAGTTCCAGATATTTTTATTTTTTTATTTTTTTCTGCCCAAAACTTTTATTTTAATTACAAAATATATCATATATGCATTACAATGCATGTAACATATGTAAAATTAAAGAATAATGGTAAATAACTGTAAATAAAACATATTCCCATCACTCAGTATACTAAATTAACTCAGTATATGAGATTAACTAGTATAACTAGATTAGTGATAAACAGTATTTTAATAAACACATTTGCCAACACTTTGAAAAACAAAAATAATGATTTCAGAAACAGAGAATTTTCTAGGATTGCATTGATAACAAAACTATCCAGGACAACACATTCAAGATAATCACATGCCATTTCATTTGTGAGTAGTGATGCAAATATTTTAAATCAAATACAAATTTAATTAAATAATATATACAAATATTACCTTATTACTAAGAAGAGAATATGCCAGAAATGTGAGGATGGTTCAACATCAGAAAACGTAAAACATAATATTAGCAGTAATGGTTTTCTGGAGAAAATCTTAGGAGCATCTTAATAAATGAAGATATGACAAAATTCTTAAAAAGGAACATTCATTAATATGGTATATCTATTAAAATCTGACTGAAAATGTGCTTAATAGTTAAACTTCATAATATTTTCCATAAGGAATTTGCACATCTTTTATGAACTTTATTACCTTATGTTTATTGCTGCTCTATATGGAATTTTATATTTCTTTGCGTTTTCTAATTATAACGTATACAAACTCTGTTGATTTTTACGTATGGATCTTTCATTTACTAACCTTACTGAATTATCTTAATTTGTCTATTGACTTTCTTTGATTGTCTGTATAGACAAGTAAAGAGAACTTTACCTCCTTTTATAATTATTATATCTTCTGTTTCTTTTTCTTGTCTTATTGCATTAACTAGGATTATTACTGATGACAAGGATATTCATTCTCCTCACTTCTAGTCGATAGTGTAGTAGTGGCAATTCACAGGAGGTGCACTATGCTTGACCAATGATCAAATAAAAGAATATTCCATCTCATTAATAATCAGAGTAAACCAAATTAAAATACAAAGAGATTCATTTAACTCACAGAAAATTGAAAATAATTGAAAAGTCTGATAGTGCCAAATGTTCATAAAGGTGTAGAAAATCACAAAATCACTGACAGAGGTGTAAATTTAAGCAATCACTTAGAGCAGTGGTTCTCAAAGTGTGGTCCCCAGACCAGCAGAATCAGCATCACCTGAGAAATTGTTAGAAAGCCCTCATCCATCTCAGACCTCATCTCAGACCTACTGAATCAGAAACTTTGGGCATGGGGACCAGCAATCTGCATTTTAACAAGCCCTCCTGGTGATTCCAAAGCATACTAAAAGTTCCTGACTCAAAGGAACAAGCTGGTGAGCTATTTGACTCTATCTGGCAAAAATGAAGGTATAATAGTTCTATTTCTAAGTAAAAACGCTAGAGAAACTCATACGCATGTAAATATGGAAACATGAACCAAAAAGTTCATGGTTGCATTGTTTGTAATAGTATACAATAGGAAATTTATTTAAATATCCTTCAATAGGAAAATGGATAAACTACAATACAAATAATGGACTTAAAACGAACTTAAAATAAATGAGATAAAGTGAGTAAATCTGGAGAAATAATGTTGAGTGATAAAGCTATGCTATATAATGCTACTTAAGAAAGTGAAAATTTACTGAATGTTTAGTGTATGCTAGGCACTGTTTTCAGTACTTTATATGTATTTCCTCATTTAATTCTCCAAGCAACCTTACGAGATATGAAATAGGATTTGATCCATATTTAAAATTGAGAAAATGTTGGTACAGAGAAGTTAAGCAACATATCTAAGGTCTCATAGCTTGTAGGTGGCAGTCTCACTCCAGAGTCTGGGCTCTAAGCAATACTGCCTGATAGTATGAAAAATGCATCATTGATACTAAGCTTATAAGACTGCAAAACAGGGCCATATATTATTAATGGATAAAAACCCAAATCAGAAGAGTATCTACCTCTGAGGAGGCAAGGAAGAGAACAGGTCCTGGGAAGGTCTCAGTTTGATTGGAAATATTTCATTATTTTAAAACATTTTTGAAGCAAATAGATCAAGATGTTAATATTTTATTTTTTTTAAAAATTAGCTATTCTATGCACAAACTTTCTATTTGCTTAGAATGTTAAAAATACTTAAGAATATCTCTAATAAAACATAACTCATATCACATACCACAAAATAATTCTCATTTATTCTTTCAAAATTGGACTTTGAAACAAATTTTTTTTTTTTTTTTTTTTGTGAGGAGATCAGCCCTGTGCTAACATCCGCCAATCCTCCTCTTTTTTTGCTGAGGAAGATGGCCCTGGGCTAACATCTGTGCCCATCTTCCTCCACTTTATATGGGACGCCGCCACAGCATGGCTTGCCAAGAAGTGCGTCGGTGCGCGCCAGGGATCCGAACCAGCGAACCCCGGGCCGCCGCAGCGGAGCGCGCACACTTAACCGCTTGCGCCACCGGGCCGGCCCCTGAAACAAATTTTTAATTTATTTAAGAACCTAAGAAAATTTACAAAATAACTTTTGAATCACCCAGATCTATGACCTGAAACAAAGTTCAAGAAATACATCCACAGAGAACCAGGAACAATTTTGCAAGTGATCTCCTGAGCAAAGTTGAATTATTATTAAGCATTCTGGACATGGACATAACTAGAAGATTTTACTTAAAAGGACAATGACATTCTAAATCTATTTTATTCTTTGAAATTTAATTTAAAAAATTAAAAATTGTATGTTTGCAGTATCCAACACAAAGGCAATATATGGCTTACTTCTTAGAGATATCAACCGTCCCTTGAAAATTGTTCAGAGCAAGAGATGACTTACTTTGTGTAGTCCTTGGGCAGGCTGGAACAGATTTCAGAACATCTACTATTATTATTAACTAATAGAGGCCAAGCTATTCCCACCTTCAAATCATGCGATCTTAAGCAACGTATGTCCTGCCATCACTCACAGTCAGGTGTAGACACAGTAAGATGAACATCATCCGTTCTCCCTGTCGTGGTCATCCATCACTGCCTTGGGGAATTTCACAGAGCCTAAGGAGAAACTGTAAGTAGTATAGAAAATGAACCCAAAATAAGAATTTAAGAGATATGTGTACTTGTCCCAACTATGTTATAAAAATAATAGAATTTTAGAATGTTAGTGGTAAGGGGACCTCATAGATCATCACACTCAGTGTCATCAGTTTAAAGATGAGATTCAGAGTGAGGAAGTGACTTGGCCATTGCCACATACAACCTGTCATCAATTATTTATTGAGAAACAGATGAACTGAAGTGAGAGGTGTACTCGCATACAGATCTTGGACTCAGAATCTCAGACACACTACAGAGCAGTGTGACTGTGTCTTGGGTCGATTAATAACCTCTCACAGTCCTCTTAATTTCCAGCTCATTAAATTGAGATACTATGAGCCCCTGGCCTGCCCTCAGGTGTGCTGTGAGAGTAGAATGAAATGGAAGCATTTCTCCACTTTTCTCTACTTTGGTTTTGGTCACACCTTCTCTCACTCTGTCTTTTGTCCTTCTGTTTTGTTAATTCCATGTCACAAAGAACTATTGTCTTCATCATCTCTTTAGAAGATCATAAGAGGCATTAAATCTAAATGTAGATATCATCTAGTTCCCAAAGATTAAAGTGTTATACAAACACAGAGGTCATTGGAGATCTGTTTACCCATTGTTTGATGGACTGTTGCTTTCCGTACCCAGCCATTGTGTGAAAATTGTGTGTGTGTGTGTGTGTGTGTGTGTGTATTGAGGGTGGACAAAGTAGAGGCAAACAGGGCAGGGGCAGATGCATGAAGCACCCAGGGAGAGGACTAGTAATTTGAAAAACAGCCTAATGAGGAGACAATGGAGGGAGGCTGGAGTTAGAAAATAAACTTAAAATTTCATAATCTGAGCAGAAGCCAATTCTGACCAAATCACTCTTCTAGAGATTAAAAAAAAAAAAAAAAACAGTACACAGATCTGACTCCATTGGCTCCCTTTTTTACCCAAACCTAACTCTGTTTAACATCTTCATATATGATCCAGAAACAGCCCATAAGCATCCTTCCTATGTCATAATGGAACATTGTGGTTCTTGAAAACATGGTTGATACAAGCCTTTAAGGATGCTAGATACCTGTGTCATTGTCACTAGTAGAACTGAGCTCCCAATCAGCCTCTTCCACTTGATCCAGTGACCATGAGGCCTGACCATGGATCTGCACTTCTCGTAATGGTAATCTTACTCGTGGTGTTTAATGTGGGCTGTAAAGCCATAGAATGAGTATTTGCAGAGTGTTAATTCTAGCTGAAAATTTAGGGAAGGAGATTTTAAGTTATTTAACAGAGAATTTAAAGTAGATTCATGTAAAATACTTTCATATCCTAGAGTAGAATGCAAAACCTGCATGCTTAGGAAAAACAGACCAAAAGAAATTTCCCCTAAGCATGTGCTTCGGGTGATCCCATAGGCCCTCGGGGCTGTGCCTTTGTTGGCTGTGCCATAAGGGAGAGGTGTCCGAATCCCCTCACCTCACCATGTACCGGGCATTGGATGAGAGTTGTTCTCTGGGAGGAGCTGTGACTCTGGGTGAGATAAGATGGCTTTCTTGGGCTGAAGTCAGATACCATAGAGGAACCCAACTGAGCGCTGTCAGCCTCCAGCTGCAGCTGGAGCACTGAGTGCCTCAGTCCTGAAGGGGAATCTGGGCGGGGCCCAATGGGATCCGCTACACCCTGTGTCTGCTAGCTGTTCCCCATATAGGTCCTTCCCTGCCCCATCTCACCACAAACTACTGGTGAGAATTACAGGACTCACCGTGGGTCTATTATGCAAACACATGTAGCCTGAGAGAACAGCTGTTCCAAATGAGAACCATCTACAGCCTTCAAGGGTTGATTTGTGGATTAAATTCAGAAGCAAGTCAACACAGGAAAAGCCTTTTCACAGACCACCAAATAAACTTATTTTCCAAAATTACCATTCTCTTTGACTCTCTTCCTGTCGCCCTCAAACCAATTATTTCCATTTCAGAGTACCAGGATTTGCACTTAATGATTGGGATATTTGGGTGAGAAAAGCCTTTCCTCTCTTCATGTATGTATTCACCTGTATAATATAATGGCCATAAAATTGATCCTGGTATTTAGAATTCATAATAATATTCTTTAGGGCTAAAAATTTTCCAAGCAACCAGTGTCATTTTCTTATTTTTTAGAAAAGGCTCTTTCATCAGTTTTCTTCCAGGAAAAAAGAAAGGAGGAAAATGTACTTTAAAATGCCTAAAAATGTTTTCTTTATGTAAAAGTCTAGTGTTTCAAGGTTAAAAGAATTTGAGGATGTGTCTTTATTTTTCAAATTTGGAAAGTTCAAAAACTTAAAATTTAAGAAAGCATAAAACACATACCACATTTTGGTATGTGCTCAGGTGTAACTCAACCACCCGATGCTGAATGCTGGTACAAATGCTGTCTCCATACAATTGTCTTCACTTTTACTTGTCCTCATCCCAACTCCAGGATTACTCCTTTCCCTCTTCCTCACCCGCTGTAGGGGACTGGGGCAGGATAAGGAGGGATAAGCTTGGAGATATGCGACAAAACAAACTCAAATATTAAAATACTAATAAAAATAAAAAATAGGGGCTGAGATAAAAATAAAAATGGTAATGTACCATGAACTAAGGTGGAGAGAAAAAACAAGCCTTATAATAAAGAAAAGAAAAGAAAGTCATTGCGTTTATTTGGATTTGGTGTTATTCATGGTTTCAAGCTGATACAGCAAGTAATCATTTTTAGAAAGACAATAGAAGAGAGCAAATTTTGGAGGAAACACACATAAAAATTTAAAAATCATTGAAAATAAGCTACTGCATGGGTCTTGATTTACTTTTATCTAATTTCTTAATTTTTACTCTTAGAATTATCAATTCCTTACCATTTTAAAATTTTAAAATCATCTTTTTGAACTAAAAACCATTGAATTTTATTCAATAACCTCAGCTGTTTGTTTCTAAGTTCCAGAGAGAACTAATTAACAGCACTGCTGGAGTCTCCTTATTTATACTTATTCGAGGCCCAAGCAGAGACCAACCCTTTAAGAGCCTGCATCAGTTTGCAATTACCATGAGAAAAAAACAAAAACAAAAACAAAAGCAAAACAAAAAACTTAAAGTCTGTGGTGGTGAATTGATAGTGTGTCAACTTAGGTAAGCTTGAACGGCATTTCCAAGAGTTCTTTTTATTGCATAGCTCTAGGTCAGTGTGGGCCATGGGAGACATTTTGCTCAAGAGGCGGAAGGTAGAAGTGAAGCCTCCTCTTTGGTGGGCTCAGAAGGTTGGTGCGGAGTGTAACAGCATGCCTGTGTTGCTGCTTATCTTCTGGATCACCTTGTTGGCACCAGCAGCAACTGAGCTACAGCTCCTCTAGCTCACACTGGATCTCCTCCTGCAGCTTTCCTGACTCTGGGCCACATGAGTGTTCAGCTCTTCCTGCAGGTTCACCCCTATCATCTAAGCTGGAGGCTTGGAGGGATGAGCGGCTGATGCAAGTTCCAGTCAATCCTCACTGCTCAGCCTCACAGGTTACAATTTATCTTTGTTTCCCCTGCTTTGTGTCCATCTTTTTTTCCCAAGTGCGTGCTTTTTGGACATCAGCACTAGATACGGAAACAACAGCCTGACACAGAGTATGTAACCAGCTTTCACAATTTCTCAAGGTCAAGTCTCTAAAATTTTCCTTCCTTCTTTCCTTCCATTTTACTTTTCATCTACTAGAATTTTTCTTGTCTGACTAAATCTTTACCTTTCTGATACAGAATTTGGAACTAGAGGTGGTTCTAGAGAAAACTGGTGACAAGAAAGTCTGGGGAAGAGGGATGTGGGTAGACCTCACTAAATGGGTGTAAAATGTATATAAATTTGTTTCCAATGAAAATGTTCATCAGAGAGCAAGGAGGATCTTCAGCACCAAGTGAGTGAGAGAACTCATCCTGTGGACATCTGTCAGCCTAATTGCCTAGTTATCCCATTCTTTTTCCCATGAGCTCCTGAAAAAAGTGACTATGATAACAAGGATGGTCATGCATGGCTTGGCAACATGGTTTTTCCACTTAGGCCAATTGGCTATATTCACTGTTGAGTATCCAATCTTCCAATAACAAATATCAACCTTGAGTCCCAGTTAGGGTAGCATTCTCTGAGTGGATAAACCAGCCACCTGGTAGAAACTTAATTATATAGGACCACTTCCACCATGGAAGGGACAGCACTTTGCTCTCATTGGAATAGACATTCTGGATATGGATTTCCCTTCTCTGCTCATAATGTTTCTGCCAAAAGCAACATCCCTGGACTTATGGAATATTTTATTTACTGTCATGGTATTTCTCACACCACTGATTCTGACCAAGGTGTTCATTTAAAACCAATGAATTATAACAATGTGCCTATGCTGGTGGAATTCACTGGTTTTACCATGTTCCCCATAACCTTGAGACAGCTTCTCTTATAGAGGTGGAATGGCTTTTGAAATCTCAGAAACAGTGATATCTGGGATGGCAACACCTAGCAGTCCTAGGAAATGTCATGCAGGATATTACATGCTCTAAATCGTTGACCAATATATCTCGCTATTTCTACTATAAACAAGATTCATGGATTTTACATAAAGGAAAGGCCACGGAAGTGAATCTTCTCACTATAACTTCCAGTGCTAGATTAGCAAAATTTTTGTTTCCCCTCCCTGCAACTCTGGGATCTGCTGGTCTGAAGGGAGTTCCCAAGCTTTCGCCAGAAGACACAACAGTAGTTCAATCAAATAATTAAACTGGAAGTTCAGACTGTCTTCTAGACACTTTGGGCTCTTCATACACTAATAAATAGACAAAGAACAGGATTACTTGTACTGGCTGGGATAATTGATTCTGATTATCAAGGGGAAATTGGGTTGCTACTTCACAGGGAGGGGTAAGCAAGACTCTGGAATAATGGTTCCTCTGGGGTGCCTCTTAGTAGTCTCATGCCCTATGATTAAAGTCAATGCAAAGTTAAATAACCCAATACAGTCAGGATCACTAATGGTGTAGACTCTTTAGAAGTAAAGATTTGAGTCACTTCATCAGGCAAAGAACCACAGCCAACTAAGTTTCTTGCTTAAGGCAACAGGAATAAAGAATAGGTAGTAGAAGAAGGTGGTAAAAAAAAAATATCAGCTATGACTTTAGACCAATTTCAGAAACATGAGAAGTTTTTTGTAAATCTTGGCCAGGCTTGGTTTTTCTCAGATAGGCTTGCTCATGTGTCTGTGATCAGCTGGCAGATTGGCTGAGGCATGAGGCTCTGCTCCATGTGGTCATTCATCCTCTAGTAGGCTGGTTCACCTTGTTCTCATAGTGGTAGCAGGATTCCAAGTTGAGCAAGAGAGAGACTAGAAGACAGTAGGGCCATATCATAATTTCAGCCAGCCCAGACTCAGAGAGGTAGAGACTACCAAGTTTCAAGACAAAAGGTGTGGATACAAGAGGGCCCTTCATTGTGGCTGTTAATGCATTTAGTCTACCATGGAGCCCTTATAGCTTATGGAGTACACTAGGATGCTGATAAATGTGTCATCCTAGCAGAAAGTCTGAAAAAATTGTTAAAGTCTTAGCTCCTGACACCACACTTCACTTACTTAGAAGTTGCTTCTTATTTCTCACTTTATTACTAAGAATTCAACCAAATTTTTCCAATGTCACCTTTGCGTCTCCAATTGTAATACTTTATGGTATCTGATCTTTGACTGCATTATCCTGATTATTCCTAGTAGTGACAAAAGGAAGTTTGAGAAGATTTGGGGTACCCCATAAACTATATCAGCCTCCTCAAAGCCACCTCAAACATATCAAAATAAATTTTGTATAGATTTTATACAAGTGTAGCTTCAAAGACAATCCTCTAACCTTTTTCCATTTATCTCATTTGAACCATATGAATTTGCCAACTTTCAATCTTTTTTGACCTGCAAAAGTGGTGATGTCAGACAGTTGAATAGATTACTGAAAGTTTTGGTTTTCCCACTTTGACACAGTGTCCTCAAGATGTCTCCTGGCATTTAACACCACCTCTGACCTCCCATCTTTACATATTTCTTTCAAGTACAGTTCTCCTCATACCTGGCCTACTTAGTGAGCCAGCTCAGACATTTAGGAGATTTAAACATTTCCATTACCTGCAGGATCAAAAGGCAACAAGAGGAAGACAATAAGCAAAAAAGGCACTAAAGTCTCATCCTTTCTTCTGTGAAAATGTCAATGTTCCCTTGAGGTATACATTCATTTTATTCTTTTATTGTGTTTGAACTATCCTGGGGTAATAGTAGTCTGATATTTAAGGCAGTTTAAGGTGAAAATCTTCCTGTTGAATAGTGTCCATGTGTCTTGACATGAGTACAGCCATGTTTGGCCGCTCCATTGACCTACAGCCACCAGCACAAAAAGAAATATAAAAGCTGCTCTTTGCGTGGTGGGAACGGGCCCTTCTCCCATGGAGGGAGTTGCAAGTTGTAATATTTCAAGGCTCTTGGAGCGTCGTAGCACGGGATGGACTGACCATCTGTGCCGGGCTAAGATGATAACCAAAGAAAACAATGCACGTACACAACTACTGGGCTGGGACGTTAGCCAAGGGGCTCAGTGCACGTACGCCACTGATAACCATTTGTGCATGGGAACACTGGATGCTTGCTCTGTAAACTCTGTAACTGCTTATATAAACTGCTGGAGACTGAGACCCAGTGAGAGTTCCACCTGTGGAAGGGACACCTTGCCCAGGACGTGTGATCCTTGCCCAGCCGTGTCGATTGACAGGGCTCTCCCGGCAGTGGGGTGTGGATGTTATGAGTAACTGATTTGATGTGAAGTAATTAATTTGATATAAAGTAATTGATTTGATGTGTTCTCTTTTCGGTCAACCTGGTGTTTCTCTTTCCAGTTGATTTGTGTCATTTCTCTTCAGCCGATGTGGATGTTTTCCCTTTCCAGTCGGGCTGATGTTTTTTCCCTCTTAATATTTGACCTATTCGGATCTGTTTGCAGACTCTCGCCTTTACTATCCTCTATATAATAAAATATACCTTCAGTCCATTTGTTTGGAGTGGAAAATGTCTTTTACATCTCCGATCGAATCCCCAAACCTCTCATAACACCATGTGCTGGTTAGCACCTTATAAAAATCTGTATTAATTTTTAAATTGCATTTATAATTATAATTTGCCTAGCATTTAGAACATGAAATAGGGAATGGGAATATGTGTGGAGGTAAATCCCAAGAATAGAATGGGAATAATAGGAACGGGGAGTTTGTATTTTCTCTTTTAGTCTCTCTCTCTCTCTCTTTTTAAAATAATTTCTCTATGCTTCTTAGTTTATAGACACTGAGATCTGCGATGTTATATTTCTGTTGATGTATACAAACCAGTAGTATATATTTATAATTCATCATTATAAAAATAGACATTGAATCATAATGTGTTTGAACTTTGGAGGAATCTGAACAGTGCAGCAGGTTGACTACCCAAGTCTACTGAAATCTCTTTTCAGCATCTTTGCCAATGTATGCAATCATTTAGCTGATGCGTGATTCCTCCCAGGGTGCTCCCACATGTAAAGCAGTCCATTCTGTTTGAGGCATTGCTGATAGTTAATAGTTTTTCTAAATGAAGCAAAATCTGCTTCCCTGAAATTTTCATCCATTGATCCTATTTTTTCCCTTTAGAAGACTATTTAGAAAAAAAATCAATGTCAGTTGCATAGCACAGAATTAGGAATTGTGGTTTTATGTGAATGCTATAAATTGGAAAGGACTATATACAAATATGTGCTATTATTATTTTTTCATATAAAAAAATCAAGTACTTGAAATCAACTATTAGGTCAAAAAATTGAATAATTTATCCAAAAATGACCTAAGCTTCTACCTGTAATTAAATTCCTAAATTACAGAAATATTCTCCAAATGCTAGTCATTCACACTTAGTTGAAAGTGGCACTTTTAGAAGCTTTTTCTAATTTTTTCAAATTTCTAAAATTTTCTAATTTTTTTGATAGTCTATTGTGCTTTAGCCAGGTTTCTTCATGTGTTTAGCCATGTTTCTTCAACTTTATTATACAAATAAATCCCTTAGGAATTCCATAAAAATGCACATTCTTATTCTTTAAGCCTGTGATAGAGCTCAAGATTCTCAATTTCTAACATATTCCAAACTGATGCCCTTGCTGCTTGTCCAAGGACCACATTGTGAATAGTAAAACACGGAAGAATGAGGGAGAGAAGAATACAAAAGAAATTATAGGGAGGGATATTTGAGTTCAAAGTAAGGGAATTTTCCAGTAGTAAGATCAGTATAACAATAGGATGGATGTGTGTGGTATGTGTGAACTAATGAGTTTATTTTCCCTGGAGTAATTGGATATAGATATATCAGAGACAATGTAGACTCACGTAACAAGTGGAATAGGTTGGGATTTTCTCAAAGTGATATGTATGGTTCTATATTTCTGTTTAGGTCCTTAAGGACATCCATGTGAGGAAAATCTGCTAAAACATCTCTAATTTTATACATTTTAACTATTGACATAATCTCAATAGGTAAAATCTCTGCATGAGAGTTGACCTTTTAAAAACAATTTCAGCTGCTTAGATCACACACTCACACACATACACCACCAGAAGTGTTTCTCTGATTCTATGAGTTCTGATTAGGGAACCATGGTCAAATGTTAAAGGAAAGAGTCCCCAGTGTACAGCTTTTCAATTTGATATATAGAAGTTATTCTCCAATCTCCAAATCCTTGATTAAACTGCATGAAAACTCATGATCTACCAACAGTGTCCAACTGCAAAATAGTTGAAAACCCCACTGAGTAATCAAACTGACTCACGAAATCTGTGGACCATTATCTATGTGCTTTGTTCATAGGAGAGCCCCTCAGGCCTGCCTTCATTCTAAGGCCTATTTGTTCTTATTTTATAGACACTCTACGAGACAACATGGCATAATGGAAGGAACGATAAGGTGGGAGTCCAGAGATATGACTGAGATTGAGCTCTGCCAGGAATAACTCCTGTAGTTTTGGTCATGTCCCTTGCCCTCTTTGGGCCTCAGTTTCCTCACAAGAGGGTTGTGCCATATCAAGGGTTGGCAAACTATTTCCGTAAAGGGCCAGATTGTAAATATTTTAGTCTTTATGGGCCATACAATCTGTGTCACAGCTATTCAACTCTGGTGCAGACTATATGTAAACAAAAGAGCGTAGCTGTGCTCCAGTCAAACTTTCTTTATAAAAACGAGTGATGGGCTAGATTTGGTCTATGGACCATACTTCGCTGGCTGATGCCTGTTCTACAAGATCACTATGCACCTGTTCAACTCAGAAAATTTGTGATTTAAAATTAGATAAGATCTGGTAAATTTTTACTAAGATGTTAATAGATTATTCTGACTTGAAATGTACTTGCTTTTGAACAGGGAACAGTACCTTAACTCAAAGGGACACAATTCTACAGAAGATGATTTTTAGGCATTGGGTCAAGCAGCAGGCGGTAGCAGAGAGAGTTTTGATCCAACGATCTTCAGAGGGCCCTGAAATCATGCCACGTTGGAAGGTGCCTGCCCTGTCTATATGTAAGGTCAATCTGGTTACTCAGAGAGTCATTAGCATTTGAGGGTCCCCGCTGAAGTCTTTCTGGGACTGCTTATTTGCCAGGACAGCTGAGAATCCACAAGGGGAACAAGGAACCCTGTTGTTGGAACTGTAAATAGTTAACTGACTGCAGTAGTTCTGCTCCATAGGGCCCCATACTGAGTGCTATTCAATTGTAAATATCCCCTTTCTGCTGAGGTACTGGAGGGTAGAGAGTCCTTGCTATATATTATGCTAAATATCCCCTGGAATCCAACCGCAGGAAGAGAGGACAATGCAGGTGGCAAAACCAATCTATTAACTTGCTGTACATCTGTTTTCTGCCTCCCCCTAACTCAAGGCGCTAAGACAGCCCCCACCTTCCTTTTGAGACACATGAGTACTTTTATAGGTATGGAATGCATGTATGTGTATTTGAATGTACTGCTATTTGATTCCTTCTCTGGCACCTTCCTGGAGATGCAAGAGATAGACTTACGCCATATATTTTCCCTGCAGTGTTTTTCCTCTTTCTCTTGGTCTTTTTCTGCTTTAGCTGATGCAGAGCATTTCCCCTGGGGAACTATTAAATAACTGGGGAGATATTTCAGAGACGCTTAGATTAATATTCATTTCTCATCTAGTGCCCACTGCTGTCATCAAGACCCTGGCTTGGGTTCCTGACCAATTATTGCCATTAACTCTTTCTCTAGATGTGACCCTTTTATTTGCCAGTTTCCTTGATTGATTCCTGACTCACTCTTGCTTTTTTGAACTTTGATATTCTGAGCTCTGAACTATGGTTTGGCCCTCTGGATCCTGCCTGTTTCTGCATCCATTCTCTGAACTTGATCTCCAGGCTTTTTTTGATTCCTATTAAGCTTTGGAAACTTTTCTTGCTGGCCATTAGATAGAGCAGGACAGTTGTTCAAAAAGTAAATTTACAGAGCCAGCCCTGATGGTTTAGTGATTAAATTTTGGTGTTATTAAATTTCAGTGTTCTCATTGTTTCGGTAGCCTGGGTTCATTTCCTGGTTGCAGAACCACACCACCCGTCTATCAGTTGCTGTTCTGTGGTGGCAGCTCACATAAAAGAACTGGAAAGACTTACAACTGGGATATACAACCATCTACTGGGACATTGGGGAAAAAGAAAACAAAAAGAGGAAGATTGGCAACAGAAGTTAGCTGAGGGCAAATCCTTCCCCGCAAAAAAAATATTGTATTGCAATATTATTAAAAAAAAAAAAGTGAATTTACAGAGCTTCAGAAACTAAAGTGGCCCTAGAAATCATTAACGATAACCCTTTTGTTTTAAGATGAAGGCCGTGAGGCCCAGAGATGTTGCCTGTTTTTCCAAAGTCATGCAGATTCTTCCCAGATGCCAACCTCCCTCCTACTCCCCTCCGTCATCCTCCCTGGGCAGGCACTCTCCTTCTAGCATATTTGGGGAAAGTGTGTGTGTTTCTTCACATCCTTTCATGACTTTGTTCCAGCCTTAGGTTTTGAAGTGAATGGCTCTCAGAAATGTTGGGGTCTTCCAGGGCTTTGTTAGCATCATGCCCCTCACTTTTTAAAGTGCTATCAATTTAAGGATGTATGTGTAGCACACCTCTCCCAAATGTCCAGGTAAGATACAAGTGGCAAATTCTTAGAGCAGTGTGACATGGAAAAGTGGAATGCAGCAGTAGACATCCATGTTGTTAAAAAGCCTTTAGTCCTTCTGTCCTTGAAAAATGTCTTGCTATCTTCTTTTTTAGTAAGCCCCAGCCTGCAGACATATTGCTCAGGTATCTCCTAGTTGTATTACCAAGAGTCTCTCCAAATCACCCCTGATAAAGCTTCCTTCAAGTGCCCTTCATCCCCATTTACTCACACAGAGCAGGTTAGTTCTCACTTTTTTTTTACCATATACACGTTGGCCAAAGTCCAGATTCCACCCAGATGTCAGTCCCTCTCCTGTCCCCACCATCATCCTCCCTGGGCAGCCTACTCCATTTCTAGTAAGTTTAGGGAAGGGGTTTGTCTTTCCATTCTCCTGAATTTTTGTTCCCATAATAGATTTATCAAACCATTCTGATATGGTTTGATAGGCCTAGATATTAGGCCATCTAATATAGAGAGGACTTAGACATTTCCCTTAGTAAGTGAGAGTGAAGCCAGCTACCTGACAGTTACTGCAGATATTCAATAAGATCATGATTGCCTTTTGACCTTGTTCCCACCACAGACATAAATGAATCTTGTCAATTTTCTGTTTTCTTGTTTAACTTGAGGGGTGACTCGGGACTTGAGGATTTGTGAGTTTGTTTTGCAGAAGAAAGAGAATGCCTTTGGGGAGGTTGCAATCATCAGATGGCCGGCCCCCAGCAGCCATTGCAGATTGCCCAGGGGCTTATCGGGAGTGACCCCACTGCTTCTCTGAAGCCCCTCCTGCCAAGCCCCTTAGCTCTATAAAACCCTCTGTTTTCTGCTCTTGTTAAGGCAGATTTGAGCAAACCCATGCTCCCACCTTCTCATTTTGGCCAATTCAAATAAACCTTTCTCGTTCTCCAAGCACCGATGTCGCAGTGTTTGGCTTATTGTGCATTGGGCACATGAGCTTGGGATTAAGAGGTTCAGTAACAAGGGGACTGTGAGTTTAAGTAGCACTGTTTTCTTTCTCACTCTCTCATACCTAGAAAACAGGCAAAGAATTTAGACTAGACTCAAACTTCCTCCATTTTTAAGTCAATGTTTTGAAGATTTTAAATAAATATGGGCATTAGTTTGGGAGAGAGAAGGAAAAGAATCTTTATTCTAGCTCCCCATAGTGAGAGTGTAAACTATGTTGTATGATATGTACTTAAGAATTCTTATGTTTTCTTCTCCTTAAGTGCTTCTTCAAATTTTTCTGACCAAAAACCAAGTTAGGCAGAGGGCTCATGAATCAGCTCCACCCATTTTCACTTGCAGTTGCAGCCAAGTGCCCTCTGCTGAGGAGCTGTGTTGTGGAGGGAAAGTTTAGTTGGGAGTCTCTATGCTTGGATCCCAGCCCTCGTTCTGCAAGTAACTTAGCTGCATGACTTTAGTTAAATCATTTTACCTGTTTGGAATTCAATTTCCTGAAGGAATACTTTGGCTGCAAGAAACAGACAAACGGAGCAACAGTAGTTTTATGAAATAGAAGGTTATTCTCTCCTTCTGACCATTGGCAGCCTCTGCTGTTGTTTCAGCAGCTTGATAGTGTTAGGGTCCTCATCTCTGCAGTTCTCCTGGCCTCGCCTTATTGTCTCAATTTGCAAGTTGTAGCTCCAGGCACTAGGTCTGCATGTAGGGCAGGAAGGAGAAGAGGAGGAAAAGAGCCCTCTGCTTCTGTCCCTTTCATCAACAAAAGGAAAAGCCATTTCAGAAGCTCTCAGTAGACATTCACTCATTTGACAGAATCACATGAATACCCCAGCTGCAAGAGAGGCTGAGAAATTAAGTACTTAGCTGTTCCAGGCTCTGTGGTGGAGGCAGGCAGAAGAAAGGGATTGGGATTACGTGTTGAGTTAGCCAACCCACAGCGTCTACCAGACCTTCCTCGTATATAAAAGGCAGAGGTAGTGCTAGAAATGATCTCTAAGACCTTTCGCAGCTCCAACTGATTGTGAGTCTCTGAATAGAGAGAAAGAATTCAGTATGTAGCATCACCTTTATGTGCTAGCATCACCAGCAGTTCCTGGTTGGATGCAAGTCTTCCCCCAGAAAAGCATCTTCTAGTATTCTATGTACAGGTTGGGGAAGGAGTTGGAGAAAAGGTTTGGAGGAAAAATTAATGCTACATCTCTCTGGGTTTTTCTATACAGTAATATATTTCTCATATCGTAGCACAGTGTCATCCTCAGAAAGAAACCAAGCAGGCCAGTATTCACAAGAAAATGCTGTTTTGACAGTTCTAGGACAGAAAAAAACAAACATCTATTCAGATAGAAATATTCCTAAGAGACGTAACACACATATTGGTATTAAATAATGATTTTTCAATTAAATTTGTATTAATGATTTTAGATTCTAGAAAATTTAGAAAACCAAGAGAAAAGCATTTTTATTTAAAAATTCTTTTCGGTCTTCACTCACATATCTAATTTTGCATGGTTACAGTCTTACTTGAGTGATATTTTGTGCCCTGACTTTTCCACTCAACATAATCAGGTTATTATTATTATTTTATAGAAAGTGGAGTAAGAGGAAATAGAAGGGTTGGGAATGACTGAAGGAAATTGTCATAAGCGGGTGGAGAGAGGGACAGGAGATACCTGGCGTCCTGATGAGAAACTTGGCTCCTTCGCCGGTGTGTCCAAGTTCTTTGTGTGATTACAGAGATGGGGACCAAAGAAAACAGAGTGAGCTGTGGCTACTTGGGCAGTGGGATTCTCTTCAGGAATCTAAAATACGTAAAGTCCAACTACCTGTTGGCTCTTCTTAACCACTTGATGGAGGAAATAACTTTGACCTACTGAGCTCACTTCCCCCTGGAGTCGACAATTGCTTTTATGAGGAAATCTGCTTCGTAGTATTTCTTTGGAGGGGCATGTTTGCTTATTGTATGCTTTAAGCAGATCCCAAGAGAAAAAAATGTTCTCTGAGAAGCAATGGGTCCTCTGATACAAGGATCACACAAACAAAAGCCTATGGGAGCCAAGCAGAGAGCATAATGTGTGATTTCCTCAGTGAGAGATAGACCATTGTTAACTGGAGAGTACCTACACCTTCTCCTTGAATCCTCCTGGTTAATGTCCTATGAATTCTTGGGTGTTGGGGTCTCTCTTCGAGTACATAAAGATCAGGAACTTCAATTCTGAGTGTGTGTCTCTCACAAACCACTGTGTTTGATATATGTTACATTGACAACTCTGGTCTTTTCTCTGCTTCTGGACAGAATTGTGGAAGATGTAGAAATGGTTAAGTATTTCAGGACTCATTAATGCAGTTTGCCAATGATGTTCAGTTTTCCTCCCTTTGAGCACACAGTAGGATTGCATTTCTTGGCTTCTTTGTGGTTGACTGGGGCAATGTAACTAGTTTTTTTCAAATGGGTTATGAGCCCACGTGATGCGTTTACTTCCATGCTAAAACATTTGATTATATATTGTATACGTGAGAACCTTTAGAGATTTCTTTTCCTCTGGCACAAGCAACTGACAATGTTCCATGTTGCTGCTTCTCCATTAATCTGTTCACGAGTAACTACAAAGAACAGAACCCTTGGGGAAACTCTGATTGATAACAAGAGTGAGAAATATACCTTTGTTATTAAACCATTCAGGTTTAGGGGATATTTACTGTCATTCCAAAACTTTGTCCTGACTGTAAAGCCTTCTTCTGACCTGGAAAGAATTTGAGGTCTTTTACCTCAGGCCGTAAGAAGAAGTGAAACTTTTTCTAAGAAAGACAGGATAATGGCATGTCTTTCCTTTTATTTATCCAGTTTTCAAAAAAATGAATTGGGGCCCAGCCCCATGGCTGAGTGGTTCAAGTTCTTCGAGCTCCACTTCCTCAGGCCAGGTTCGGATCCCAGGCGTGGATCTACTCCACTCACCAGCCATGTTGTGACAGCAACCTACATACTAAATAGAGGAAGATTGGCACAGATGTTACCTCAGGGTGAATCTTTCTCAAGCCAAAAAAAGAGGAGGATTGGCAATGGGTGTTAGCTTAGGGCGAATCTTCCTCAGCAAAAGAAATAAAAAGATAATGAATTGGTTCCCTGTCATCTTCAGAAGGTAACCAGTTAGCTTGAATTTGAGTTCATTGCAACTCTTACCCTTATTAAAGCTCAAATACTCCCATGTAGAAGTCTCTGGACTGGCTCCTATGTACTTTTGGCATCACCCTAGTAATCTTCGACACATTCCATGCTCTCTTTTATGCCAAGATATTCCAGGCATAAAAATAAGCAGGCATCAGCCATTTCTCCAAGAAGCTTTAGTTTCCTTTAATATAAAAAGGATTTTTAAGACCAGATTCTGGACTTTGTGTTGGTACTAGTTTGGTCACATTTTTCTAAACTTTCAATGGACAGAAGTAAGGAAAAAATATGTGTATATGAGATGTTGGGAATTCATACTGATATTTCCAATTCAAATTTGAGACTAAACGACTTTTACTGAACTTCTATGTCACTATTAAGAGATAATTCTCCATGGATCCCTCATGTTTCTGAAAATCTTGAGAGCAGAGATACTGACTCTCTTGGTTCTAGACTATCTTCTAAAGGATATTTGTAAGGCAAACAGCCTTGAAAGATAATGTCTCTCTCTGGAACCAAGGGTATATTTGTTTCTTGTCTAGTATAATAAAGACAGTATCTCCCTCCAGGACAAATGCTAGTGTGTCATTCAGCGTTCTCCAGAGAAACAGAACCCATAGGATATATATATATTAAGGAAAATTTTTTAAGGAATTGGCTGATGTAATTTAGGAATTGGCAAGTGCAAAATCCATATGGCAGGGCAGCAGCAGGCTGGAAACACAGGCTGGAGTTGATTTTGCAATCTTGAGGCAGAATTTCTTCTTCTCCAGTTTTTAACTCTTAAGGGCTTCAACTGATTGAGTGAGGCCCACCCATGTTATAACTTAAGGTCAATTGATTATAGATGTTAACCATATCTACAAAATACCTTCACAGAAGCACATAGATGAGGGTTTGATTAAATCACTGGATACTATTATCTAGTCAAGTTTGATACAGAAAACTAACCATCACAGGCAGATTTGCTTGCAGACTATTATGAAAGACTCAGTTTCCTTAAACTCCAGGTTACTAGTTGTGATGCAAATTTGCTACATATGTAGCATTGACATAGGCTCCTCTGTGTCACCATTGTGGGTTTTGGGGGACAAAGAGAACTGATACAAATATAATGCTCATGCTTCTTGCTATGCATAATAAAGTAATGAGTAATAAATTCCTTTGTCTCTGACCCAAAGTCTTGTGCGTTCTGTCAGCATCCATGAAACTGTGGTGGGCTCACCTGTTAATTTTCAAGTAGGGTAAAACCTCAGACCCTTCACAGTTCTTGGCAGTTACATCTGTATCTTTTTTTCATCCTGAGAATTTTGGTTCTCAAGAACACAGTGGATAATAGAATCGGAACATCCCATAATTATTCATTTGCTTTGCCCCACCTTAGACATACCACAGCCTCAGAATAACAATACTAATGATACTGGGATAGGTGGCTAGGTAGACATGAACAGGGGATCATAGCTGGAGACCTTGCTGCATCAATGGAGTGTCTTACTGGCATCCCACAAGATACAGATAAAGGGAAACTAAGACCCACCTGGCACCACCACTGGAGTCTGAGGCCTTCAACCATGCCAAAAAAGATAACAAGTGCACAAACAACACATACAAAGCCTTCTGCTATACACCTCTAGGGGACATTGACCTTTCTTTAATTTACGTACGAATTCCATATGTATTAGCCCCTCTTCCACAGGGGATGACTGCCATGACAGTTCTGGAGATTCCCCTAAAAGGTCAAGAACTCTCCCTCCTGATGTGTGGGTGGAGGAAAAACCATTAATGGTGGATAACCAGATAATGCTAATTCCCTTCTAAACAGCCCAAATGAAATAAAACCAGCCCAAGGCACGGGGTAGATGCATTCTCTGGCACTGCCAACTCCTCATTTGGAGTGTATCTGACCTTTCCTCTAATAAATCTTTCCTTGCTTGCTTGCTGTTGCCTTTGTGTTGATGTCTGAGTTCCTCTCTTACACTGACCAAGAACCTGGGCGATCGGACTTTTCAGTCCAGTTACAACACCAGTGCTAATTATGATTACTGAGAATAGTTACATTTTTTTGGCATATCTTATCCCTAGTGTCCTCTTATTTTCTTAAGGTCGTACTATACCTACACTGTCAGATCATATGGTTATTACATTCTCCCTTTTAACCCTCATTTAGTATTAGTTTTGCAAGTAGCTGCTACAAGTACATGTCTCATGTACATGTAGTTATAAGTACAGGTAATATCCACCACTAATCCTTGCGTTGGTGTCTCTCTAGTCATTTTGGTTGTCTGAAGTTTGTTCTCTGGTAGAGTCCTTAGGAACATCTTCTGGAGACAATATGACAATATTACATGAATTCTTGCATACTAGTAACTGTCTGTGCCTTTTGTACTGAGGGTAAGTTTTGTTTGTTATAAAATCCTTGTCTTACATTTTCTTTCTTTGTATGTCTAAAATAAATTATTCAGTATTCTTCTGGCATAAACCATCTGTTGAAATATCTGATGATAGTTTGATTTTCTCTCACTTGTAAGTTGCAAGAACGTTTTCCCTAGGTGACCAAAGGGTTTTTTTTCTTTAAAGTTCAGATTTTGTTAGGACATGCCTTCATGATAGTTGGTAGTCTTAGGTATAGGGTGTGCTCTTTCAATATTTTGTCATTTTTTGATAAAATTATTCATGTACTAAGATTTTTAGTATTTGTCAGTTTTTATTTTTTTTCTTTAGAAAATATTATTTATATGTTGGATCTTCTTTGCTTATTTTTAATAATTGTCCATTTCTCTCAAATTGTTGATATCGCACTCTTTTTGATTTCTGAAATTTTCTTTCTTTTCACCATCTGTTTCTCTTAAGGCATTATTTGTTATGATCATTCTCCTATTTTTCTTCTAGTTTAGTCTTCCCTTCTACAATGTATTTTTCTTTTATTTTTAATTTTTGAGTTTACACCTCATTTTTGAATCTTCTAATTCTGATTTATGTTCTTATCATTTTTATATATATTTTATATTTTAGTTAATTTTGACAGGTCTCTTTTTTGTTTGCATAGTTTTGACACACCTCCCCTTTGAGTATGTTTTGTTGGTAATCTTTCATTGTTTGCAAGGATATTATTTTGTTCCTTTCTCTTTCTTTTGTTTTCATAGTAACTTTGTATAGAATATGATCTCAAGCTTTTCTGATGCTCAAATGAATTTTAGTTTTCCTGAAATTTTAGAAGTACATTCAAAACAGATAGCTTTTCTTCACAAAGCGCCTTATTCTGTTGCTTTTATTGAAAGTTCAAAAATAGGATGGCTCGTATGCTGAGACATCCTGATTCTGTTATGTCCCCTGCTTTTATTTGGACATTCTCCTTCCTTTCTCTGCATTGTCCCAATCCTGCTCAATCTTCATCCCTTTCACCGCAATTTATCCTCAGTGTGCGGCAAGTCAGTTTCATGAGTTCATAAGAACTGGACTGCCCCAGCCCCTCAGTTCCTTCCATGGGCCTCTCCTGTACTCATTGCTGTTGGAGTCCTTAAATTCACCCACCACACTTTTGAGAGGAGCCCTGTTTCCTATTTTGGAGTTTTCCTATTCTCAAGTTCATCACATAACTGTTGGTTCCTTCTGCTTTCTCCCACTCAGATGCCAATAACTTATAGATCTTGTGATATCAGTCTTTTGTTCCTACATGGATTCACGTGGATACTCTGTCACCCAGCTTTGTTGAAAATGTTGCACATAGATTTTTTTGTTTTTCTCTCCAGAGTCCCTATTTCTATGCGGAATTCAGGAAGACTAAAAGCTATGTGGCCACCACAACTGTCATCTCTCTGGAATTCCCCCATCTATTTATTTTTCATTCAAAAAGAAGTTAACAACTACCGTTGTGTAAATGCCAGAAATATAAGAGTGAATAAGATGCTGCCCGCTATCTCGAGGAAGTAGTGCAAGACTGAGAAAAAGCTGTGAACACTATGGTATTTTTCCCTTCAATTTTTTTAACTTAAATTATTTTGATGTATGATGTGCATATAGAAAAGTGCACATCTCTTAAGTGTACAGCTCAATGAATTCTCACAAATTGGAAAAACCCATGCAACCAATATCTGCATTCAGGAACAGAATATCATCAGTACTCTATCAGCTTTTCTCTTGGTCCCCTTCCTTTCCATACCCTCTGACTTACAACAGCATAGGATTAACCACTCTCCTAACTAGTAACAGTGTAGATGAGCTTTGCTTGTTTTTGTTCTTTATATGAATAAAATGACAACATATACTATTTTGGTCTATCATCTTTTGCTCAACATTATGCTAGTTATAATCATCATTATTGCTGTATATAGTTACAGTTTGTTCTCATTTCTGTGTGAATATAACCCATTTTATTTATCCATCCTACTGATTATAAATATTTGCATATCTTGGTTTGGGACTATTATAAATAGTTGTTTTATGAACATTCTAGTACGTGTCTTTTGACAAACTAATAGAGGAATCTTTGTTGAATATATACTCAACTAGGGATGGAATTGCTGAGTCAAAATTTAAGCATATATTCAGCTTCAGCAGATGCTTTGAAACTTTTTTGAAAGAGATTGTACTGCCAATTGAATTTTATTCAGTGCTATGGGTATGATCTGGGGGAGGGAAAAGCTATGACCAAAACTGACTTTTAGAAAAATAATTCCAGAAGTTCTTTGTAAGCATAGATTGAAAGAGGGAGACAACAGAAATAAAGAGACCAGTTTAACTGTTATAGAAGATAATAAGGGATTAATATATATTAAATGGAATAAAGGGAAAGGTTTGGAGATGAGTCACTGTATACTGGTAGAATCTGCTGAAGCAGTATGAGGGAGAACAAATAATGACAGATTGTATAGAAGCTTGAGTGGGATGAGAATGGTGAGTTCAGGTAGGCTATGCCTGTGCAGAAAGACCTCAGGGCCTACTTATATGAAACTCTATCCTTCTTTATTTCCCATTCCTACAAGTCCTGAACTGATCCCACGGGCTTCCTGGAACTATGTCAATTAACAAATAAAAAACCATATATTTTTCACACTTAACTAGTAATGCAGTGACTTAAATAAGACAGGGTCCCAATAACATAAAACAGCCATTGAGAAGAATCTGCAATTACTGTGTTTCACTTCACACTACTGTATCATTTTCATTTTATGTCACACACAAAAGTTCTTTCAAGGAGCTAATCGAGATTGACAGCACCTGGGCTGCAGCTCTTCCTTCTGAGACAAACAAGCGAACGCCCACTTCTTTACGCCTAGGCGGTGCTACATCCACCCAGATTCCTGTGCTAAAAGCCAAAAGCTGTAAATTGTAATGGCCTGGCGGCTGTGCTTTTCCCCAGCCCACCCTCCTTGATGAATAGGAAGGAAAATGCTCCCTTATGGCCTGAGGAAGGGCGTATGACACTAGCAAACTCTCCACATCATGCACAAGCCTCATTCTTGGCCAGAGCCTTCCTATGTGCTACAATCTCCGAGTACTGATGAAATTTGCATGTGAACAGACTCTTTGCCTCTCATGGGCCCATCTGTTGCTGCTGTTAATTTTTTGCCTGGAGCCCTAATCATAACTAACACCAGGCAGAAATACCTATGATGTCACTGTCAGGAGATCAGGGCTTCAGGTGGGAAATAAGGTGCTGGAGCAGATAGACATTATCTGAGCAAAGATCTTGATGTTTTGTAAATATCCACTGGATAAGAATGAGAGTGGAAGGAAATACTGAAAACAGAAGCAAGAAAATAACTCCTAACTACACTGCTCCTTTTTTGTTCCTTTTCTAACTTACCACATGGCACCAGTAGCATAGTGTCATGATTTATAGATATCAGAATCACACTTTTAGTAAGCCTGGCTTTCCTAGGCTCCATCATGATGAACTAGATGCCCTCTTAGCTTACAGGTTAAGAGGAGACTTTGGATTCCATGACAACAGCATCCCAAGAGTAGCCAAGGCAACATCTGGAAGACGACTCATAGGAGGAAGCCATCACAAGGTTTATATAGTCCAAATCTTTCTCTGCATTATAAGCAGATTCATAATTCTTCCAGATTCAGCCCTATTTCCATCTCATGATAACTCATGGGATCATTGTTACAGGAAATAGGAGGGGAAGATCTTCTCTTTCTCTAGTGGGTCTACCTGATATGGACCGTCAGCCAATCAGCTGTTTAGGAAATTACTTGAAATATGCACTCCTGAAATGTATGTGCTAAGAGTATACAAAGATCTTCACCAAAGATGAAACACATATCTACCAAATATAGAGAAAATGAAAAGGATATAGGATGAGATACCAACTTATAACAAATACAGTAGAGATTTCAGTCTAAACTAGGCTCCAAACAGTAAAATACTCAACTCCTAGTTAAATCCCTCCCCTATCCTTTTGAAAAATGTTTTTCCAACAAAGGCTTTCTTTTATGACTCATCCATTGACTCCATCAGTTCATAAGCCATTACTTCGTGGAGTTGGTCAATTTAGACCAGAAACAGCAAACATGGGGCATCTAATTAACTGAAGCGGCCTTGTTTTAGTCTGGTTAAGGATCACATTTCTGTTTCCAAGGCTAAAGTTACAAGCACAGTTTTTTCTTTCTTTTTTCACTAGTTGAGTGGGACTTGACACATCAACCAGCCTCACAGAAACTGTGTATGTACAAGCAAAATTTATTGCCACCTTCTGCCTTCCAGAGATCCAGTGAGGGAAACAAATAAGGGTCCCTTGTCAAAGAGGAGGTATCCCTTCTCCCCACTCCAGGAGGGTTTGGTGCTTCCTCTGGTGGCAGAAATGGAGAAGCAAATATATCCAAACAACCTACAAGGCTTCAAGGAAGCTGCGTCTTTTCTTGACCATAAGAGGAGAAATAGAAAATCAGTCAATGGATCTCTACAAGTGAAAGTGAATCAGCACTGACCAAGTGAGTGAGAGGTGCCTTCAGCTCTCATGGAGGATGGATCTTAGGTCCTTCCTCTTACGGGATCAGCTGGGTATAGATCTGCCTCTTATTAGGCACAGTCAAGCTCAGGGCGAGACTGCCTGTCATAGCAAGAGTGAATAGTCACTTCCTTCTCTCCTGAGCAGAAATATCCTTTTTAGACATTTGAAAATCCCAAGCACATGTTCCCATTTCAAATATAACATTGGAGTCTAAATTCAGCTGTTGTAATAGTATTGAAGGGCATCAAGTGTATTTATCTTTAAGGACTATTGGTTTCCACTACTTATGGGGATGTCTCATGGCCAAAAATAAAACCTTTTGTTGTAAAATGGCATTTGTTTGGGTAGTGCCTGGGCCCCGAGCAGGAGGGGCTTATCTCAGAGATCTCTTACCAAGACAGGTCTAGAAATAATGTGTATCTACATAGACAGACAGATATTAGCAAACACAGGGAAGGAGTCTTGAGTGTAGAAATACAGAGGGTAAGACCATCTTTGGGAAAGAGATGAGACAGATGTTTTTCGTGTTGGCAATGCCGTTCCTTCACAAGAGCCCTCAGCTGGCAGGCAGTGGACAAAATCCCGTGTATACAGTCCAGGATCATATTCACACAAAATAGGAGGAAGACAGAAAATGAAATCCAGGGAAACCAGCTGATTTCAAGTTTTTAAAACGAAGCCAGAGGGTAAAAAATTGACAAAGTCCAAGTAAACAGGTATATACACACAAGACTCATTTTCCACTGCCAATCTTGGAAGAACTGGATTTTCTTGCCAGTAGATCCCCTTATATCACCTAAAAAGTAAGTCTACACCAATGACAGATCACAGTTATAATGTGATCGTCCTCCTCTCTTGATCTTACGCTTCCTCCAAGGTGTTAGAATAAAATGGTTGACATTTCAGGCTGAGAGTCAGAAAGGGAAGGCTAGTCTGGTTGAACATAGACTGGCCTGAGACTTCCTTTTTGCCAAGACTGTTTCTCAGAAAATCAGTGCATTGGTTTCACTGTTGATTTGGAAGCCTTATCTTAAACACCTCTGATTTCTTTCACATAAATTAGAGCAGGGGTTGGCAGACTACAACCTATTGGCTCAATCAACTGGCTGCCTGTTTTTGTAAAGTTTATTGGAACACAACCACGACCATTTTTTTCTCACTATTGTCTATGGCTGCTTTCATGCTACAAAGACAGAGTTACTCTATTTGGCACAGACACTTTATATCCTGCCAACCTAGAGGAAACATCTCCATTTTCTGTCATTAAAGTCTTGGTGAACTTGACCACAAAGTCCCAGTAGGGAACTAAAAGTCTCCAACCATCTTTGAATTTTTCTCTGCAATAAGGTAGAAAGGTTAGGATTAGGGGCTGGTCCAGTGGTGTAGTGATTAAGTTCGTGTGTTCCACTTGGGCGGCCTGGGGTTCGCCAATTCGGATCCTGGGCACAGACCTACTCACTGCTCATCCAGCCATGTTGAGGCAGCATCCCACATAGAAGAGCTACAACTCTACAACTATGTAGTGGGGCTTTGGGGAGAAAAAAAAGAAAAAGAGGAAGATTGGCAACAAATGTTAGTGCAGGGCCAATCTTCCTCAAAAAAAAAAAAAAAGACTAGGATTTTGAAATCAAAAGATCTGAGTTCAAGTCTCATCTTCATCGCTTATTTTTATGATCTATGACAAGTTTCAGAACTTCTCTCAACTTCTCCTGTAAAATGGGTTTGAAAATACTGTTTCACAGGATTGTTGTAAGGACTAAAGTGCTTGACAAATGCTGGATACTTTACATAAATTATCCTGTGATTCCCTCCTGTGTTGTCTATCCTAATTGTATCACACCTTTCACCCTACTCCACCTGATTTGACATTTTGGTGGAGATTGTGTTCTTGCTGATTGTGTTATGTGATTCCTTGGTGAGGTGGCTGGAACAAATTCATTTGAAAGCAGATTTACTCACCTTTGTTCTAGAGAGATCCTGGGGATTTAAGAAGACAGTTGATGTCTCTTACAAAGGATTGGCCCCAGTCTTCATGTGCTAGACGCTGTCATGATTTCTTTCCTCAAATAACAAATTATTCTTATTCCTCTCCATCAGGAAAAAAAAAAAAAATCCTGGCTCCAGCCTTTCTGTTGATTGAAAAGGAGAAGTTTCAGCACCGTTTTGACAATGGCTTCTAACCAAATATTCTCATTACCTTTTTGGCAAGCATTTGAGTAGAAATCAAGATGGAGAGAAAAGTATTTCTCTTGAGTATCTACATAATGATCCCAACTCAATGAATCGGCCACAGTAATTTTGTATTTTGTAAATAAGTGAGGCTGTCCTAGAAACAGCCACAAGGCTTTGTTCATTTCATCCTTTCTGATGGCCTTTAGACATGTGCTGCAAGTGCTTCACATTTGTTTTTGCACAGTGGAAGGCAGGAGGTCAAGTGTTGCTCCACTGGCAAAGCTAACTTCATCCTGCTGTGAGCATTCCCGACTCACCGGGTGATCTAAGACAACGTGCTTATTCTCACTGAATTGTGTCTCCATTTTCTATTTGATTCTCTAATTGGCTATTTATACCACTTTCAGACATTTTTGTACTGCCATAGGACAAATAAATTCTAAAAATGTCACATGTGTAGTCCACAATTAATGAAAGAGTTTCATCTGTTTTGTCTAGAAGTTGGTTGTTAGGAATTCAAAATTTATTTTCCCATAAAAAATATTATAAAGCATGGATGGGTTATTAATCAAGACCACTATATTTTATTTCTTCGTGGAAGGTGGATGAATACTAAAATACATTTAAGACACTGTTTTCTCATTCATGATGCTATTCCTCTGTAGAGCCCATTTGAATTTTCCAGTTTCACATATTGTAAGCATACCTGCTCCCAGCATAATTCCTCCCCTTTGCATCAGGTCAGAGTAGGGGGTAAGGGCCAGCTGAGTCCCAGGGATAACAGTGACTGAAGTGGGGAAAGGAGGAGAGAATGAGTCCAAGGCAACCACAGATGCGTTGGGAGGGCTCAGTCCCCAAGCCTTAGTATCTTTTATTTCATGGGTGAAGAAATGAGAATTCTGAGTGTTCTCAGTGAAAGCAGGAAGAGTAAAGAAAACTCCAGCTCTCTCTTTGTTGAGATGAGGCTATAGGAGGGCGGCAAGTATTTGTATGAAAGGACAATTCATAATTGCGCATCATTAGTCCTCTGAGGATGTCCAAGTTCTGTGTCTTATTAGTTGTTTATCTGCAGCTCCTAACACAATGCCAAGCAAAAAGTAGGCTTTTAATAAATATGGAATTGTCCTGGGAGATTATCCTTAGAAGGTTAAAAATAAGTCACTTTGGATAGGATCTAGCTAAAATAATCCTGCTCAAATTTATATTTCACTCTCTAGAGGGTTGTAAGCTTACAAATGTTTGCAAACCTTTACATACTGTGGTATACAAAGGGCAGAGGTAGAAACTGTTGGTGGATTAGAACTATGACTAGAAGTTTGCTGGTAATAGACTAGAATAGAAGCTCTGCTGCTCCAGCACTCCAGTGATTCCAAACAGCCTTCCAAGGAACAATAGAGCAGAGGGGACAAGAGTGCACATTGTTGAATCAAACAGAACTTGATTTGAATTACAGTTCTGTATGACATGGCTAAGTTTCTGTTTTCTCAAAATCTCCATTTATTTATGTATAAAATTGGAAATATTTTTAGAAAAGTTTACTGCCACGTTGGATTGTGGTGAAGATTAAATGAGATAAAGGATGTACAGTACCTAGTGCATAGTAAGAACTTAATAAATACTAGCTTACACTATTTCTACATTCGGGAAACGTTATGTGAAGATAAAATGAAATCCTTCCTCCAGACCCTAAAGTCTACAGACTCAGAGATGCACCTGGGCCGGGAATCAATTTCAAAGCTCTGCTACTATATCTGAGCTCCCGTGAATGCTGATCACAGTCATTTCAGCTAATGAGAGTGAGAGAGAGAGAAGCGTGAAGAGTGATAATCACAGGTCCCCCTGTGGATTTGTGTCGCCACCAAGACTTCCACAGCCATTGTGTTTGTGCTCCAGGCTGCTCTATTATTAGTTTAGGCTGCTGTTTCTCCTCCAGCTGTGTGTCCATCAGGGTCCGTTGCAGAATACTAATCTGTCCTTACATGGCACAAAAGCAGTGCGACAGTCTAAAAATATCCCCAGAACTCTAGGCTTCTGATAGTCTCGACCCTCAGTGGTCTCCCTGCTTGGAAAACATTATTCTGAAGGTTTCCAAGGTCTCCTTTGTTATCTACCTCCATCAGTTGTACTTGCAGGTTGTTGCTCTGAACTAACTAGCCCCACAGCTAGACCTTTGACCAAACATTGTGTCTTTTTACGGTATTATCTGTTTCCCTAGCAGAGAGAAGTCAAGGCTGGGAATCTTTGATTTTTAGAGATTATAATTTCATTCATCATGGAAATACATACACAGGTTACTTTTCATCCCCTGCTTTCAAGTCATGGTCCCCAAATCAATATGTCATTACCTCACCTGTCACCTATACCATGACCTTTTTATTAACTGTGTGGTTATGATGTCATGACATGAAATTGCCCCACACTTGTTTCGGATTTCTCTTCCCACACCTCCGAATTTCCCTTTCATTGATCCATATCGCATATGTTTTTGTGACTATTTTACCCTGTGAGCCCCATCAACTCCCACCCTTGGGAAATAGCATAGAAACACGTCTGTGACACGTGGAGTAGGTTTGACACTTTCAAGGTTTCTTGCCTTCCTGAAGTGCTTCATGTCCACACAGAACAACCCTGTGGGGGCTGCTGTGTGGAGTTTTAGTGTCTCCAGGGTTGTTCAGTCCTGAGGTTCTTAAATCATGTGTGCTTGCAAATTCCTCCTCCTCCTTCTTCCTGTCCTAACAGTTATCCGGGTGAATTGAATAAAAAACAGCTAGTTAACAGACATTAACTGATCATGTTGTGGTTACTGGGAGTCAGTTGGACCAAGAGGGAACCAGAGTAGAAGGAAAAAATGGAGGTGAACTGAATTGGGGGAGCATACTAGAGTAAGCTAGAGAAAATCATTAAAAGCAAACATGGGTCCTGTTGTGTGCCAGCCACTGTTCTAAGCTCCTTATACATAAATACTGTCAATTCTTGTCCTATCCATTTGAAATGGGTACATGAATGAGACTACTATAGCATATTTATAAAGAGTGTGAACTTTGGAGGCTGATTGCCTGGGGTCTAATCCTGGTTCCTCTTTTAACTAATTATGAGGCCTCAAGAAAGTTACTTAAATCTGTGTCTCAGATTCCTCTACTGCAAAATGAGGATAATAATTCCTGCTTTGTACAATTTTCCTGAGTTAAATGTGTTAATACATATAAACTATGAGGAACAGATCCCACTACATAATAACCATTCATTAAGAATTAGTTACTATTGCAATTATTTATGCATTAAAATGTGTATTCTCTCCTGCAGAGCCTGGCCATGACTATGGTATATTTCCACCAAGGACAGTGCAGCCTCATTGTGGACAGGCACACCCCTTTGTCTAGGCAGAGACCCCTAAATGTCACAGCTGGCTGCCCTCCTGGTGACTTCAGGAGAGCAGGGTACTCTTCTCACACTCCTCTTGTACATCAGTAATGCCAATAGCTTCTCACATGCTGTTCAGTGGCAGATTTTGGCATATGTTTCAAGAGCATTTCAACCTTTTGCATATTATTACCATAAACTATTAAATCCCTTCTGTTACTAGAAGCAAATTGGGAGCTAATTAAATGTAATCTTTCTGGAAAAAATCCTGTTTGGGCTTTTCAGAATGGGAGAGACTCTGTCTTATAATTCCTTTCTGAGAATTCCCCACTCCCCATTTAGAACTCTTTCATTTATTTATTAGCTCAAGGAAAATACCCATGAAATATCCCCTGGGCAGGTGAACATACAGTGGATAAAGTACATTTTCTTATTAGAAGCCTTATCCATTCTGGTGCTCACCAGGGTACAGACTTCAGAGGAAGTGAAGGATTCAGCTCATTTCTGAATTCCTGTGGCTCCTTGAATCATTAACAAATTGTTCAGCCATTACTTGATATCTAATTGCTCACATGTTAAGATATCTAATTCTTAATTGTAAACTCATTGGAGGTACAGATCATGCTATATATTCTCCCTTATCATGTCTGGCAATTACTGGACTCATTTTTTACCTGCCAAGTACATGATTTCCCCTTCAACCCCCATCTCATGAAAACACCTCAGTTCCCATTGTTCTGAAGACCCATATACTTGACCTGACTCCACCAGAATGGCTAATTGCTACCTCTCCATTCTCATCACATGTGTGCTCCAATTATATGAGCCTTCTCTCACTACTTTGAAAGTACTGGGAAAGCTCCTTCTACCATAGGGCCTTTGCACATACTGTTCCTTCTGTCTCATCTTTCTCCCTCTCTTCTTGCTCCCCTCATTATCACTATTTCTCCCACCTAGTTAATGTCTATTCATCCTTCAGATACTTCCTTGAACCACTTGCACCCTTCCCCGCCAACCTTCCTCACCACCACTCCCACCTAAGTACTGTTCTTTGATACTAGCATTCAGAGAATTATTTTAATTTCATTGAAGGTACTTCTCAATTTGTAATTAAACTTTTATTAATATACTTGTTTGATTAATGCCATTCTCCTGACTAAACTAGAAACTCCACTAGAGGAGGAACTGTTTTTGTTCATCATTGAGTCTTCAGCCTCTAACACAGTATTTAGCACACAGGAGGGCTGCAGTAAATATTTCTGAGTTAATTAATGCTCAACAAGTATTTATTTTTAAATGACTAAGGCCTTGGTTGTTATTAGATTAGTAGACTCAATAAAGTCTTCTAGAACAAAGATTGAGTATAGGGTTTCCTGTAGTAGTTTCAAGTAGTTCCAGGCTGAAAATGTGCTACGAATGGATATGTCTGGTATGTGTATTAAGGCATATAAAGGATAGGATTCAAACTAGAGGTCACTGCCTGTTAGGTCATTCTGGTCTAGTGTGCATATGAGCAGCAATATCAGGTCAAGCTGCTATGAATCGGGATAATAAACTAGAAATAGGATTACGGAGTACCCAGGGGTTGAACAGAGAAGAAATGCAGATGATAGGCAAGAGATCTGGAATCTTGTTTAATGAACTCATTTATTAATTGCAAATTTATGGTGTGCCAGACACTATACTAAGCACTAGAGATTTATAGACAAATAATTCTGTTCCTTTTCTAGTGTCTGGAGGGGTGGGGTGGGAGAGGATATTTAATTATAATGTGTTATGGAAATCCTATGATAGAAATTCTGTAGGAAAACAAAATTTCACTAACTGTGGGCTTTATAAAAGGCTTCTTTGAGGAGATAACACCTGAGCTGATCGTTGAAGAATGAGCAGGAGTTGGGACATGGGTCTTAGGCATGGAGGGAGAAAGTCTAAGTAATGAGCAGTAAGTGGGAAGGTCAGAAGACTGAAGAGTGCCCAGAGTATTTGAGGAACTAGAAACTTCTTATGAGCGACTAGATTGTGGAAGGCAACATGGGAGTAGAGGGTTTAGTAAGCAATAAGGCTGAAGTAAAGGACATGAACTAGATTGGGGTGGAATCTGAGAAACCATTGGAGAACGATCAGACATATCTGTGATCCAATCTGTGTTTAGAAAGTGGCTTTGCCATTAGTGTGGGAAATGGATGAAAGAGGGGCTGGACTGACATTGGGCGGTCATTTAGGAGATATGAGTTTATGAAAGTGACACATAGTCATGATAGGACCTAGGAAAGTGGCACTTGAATTTCAGGAGAGGAGATAGACTTTGGGTGTATTGAAAGATAGGGACAATAGAGTTTGGCAAAGCTAAATGTAGGAGGTAAATAAGGAGGAGGTTTCTGACTCAGGCAGTTTGGTAAATGATCGTGCCACTCATCAACAGATGAAACATAAGAGGGAAAACAGCTTTTGTTGTTTGGAGATGGATAAATTTATTTTTAAATATGTTGAGGGATAAGGAGAATGCTTGCTGGCCCCGAATATCCATTTTCTCCCTTTTCTTAAAAAATAAATGCCCATGTTTTAGCTAGGCCTTTCCCAGCTTGCTTGCAATGGGGTGTGACATGTGATTAAGTTCTGGCCAGTGGGATGTAAGCATACCTGTTGGTTACCTCTTTCAACTAGTGTTCTCCCTCTTCCTCATTTCCTTAGTCCTACTGTTGGGAATGTGGACATGTTGGCTGGAGTTCTTATAGCTATCTTAGACTATGAGATAGAAGCTGCATTTTGAGAATGGTGGAGCAATGAGACAGAGTGTCTTGAGACTCTGATGATAATAAAGCCACCTTTTCAGGCATGGCTACCAATTTGTCATTCTGTGGATCAGTCAACCTCTTTCTCCAGCCACCCCTGTCATCACCTGGTAGGCTTATGAACAAAGTGGCCATAGTGGCAGAGATACATGAGCTTAGCAATATGGACTACCACTCACCAAAAATGATCTGGCTACGGCCACTGCTGAGTGCCCAGTCTGTCAGCAGCAGAGATGGACACTGAGTTCCCAATGGGCACCATTCCCTGGGGTGATCATCCAGCTACCTGGTAACAGGTTGTTTACATTGGACCACTTTCTTCATGGAAGATGCAGTGTTTAATTCTTACTGGAATAGATGCTTCCTCTCAATATGGATTTGCCTTCCCTGAATACAATGCTTCTACCAAAACTAACATCTGTGAATTTACAGAATGACTTATTCACAGTCATAGCATTCCACACAGCATTACTTCTGATCAAGTTACTTGCTTCAGAGCAAAAGTGTGGCAATGGGCCTTGCTCATGGAATTCACTGGTCTTACCATGTTCCCTACCATCCTGAAGCAGCTGGTTTGCTAGAATTGTGGAATTGCCTTTTGAAGACTCAGAACAAATAGGGTATAGTATAACATCTTGTCTCTCTCTCCTTCTAGCTATATCTATACCTATCTATCTATCTATCTATCTATCTATCTAGGGCAAGATATATTAAGGGAGGGGGGAGGAAAAGGGAGAGAGAGAGAGAGAATACATATGTATATATATATATATATTTCTTTTCCTCCTATATCCTATTCATTTTGTTTCTCTGTAGAATCCTGACTAATACTGTGGAGAAATGAGGTAAACTATCTAGAGATTCTGAGATTATAGAGCTGCTATCCTTGGATGCCAATGTGAGAGAAAAATAAACACTGATCTCATTTAAGTCTCTGATATTGTTAAATTCAGTCACTTACAGCTGAATTTAATCCTAACTAATACATTTCATCTGAGATGTGCATGATGCATGGACACATGAAGATGGGCAGAGAAATCTGGAGCTCATAGCTAAGGACTAAACTAGTAATGAAAGTTTGCACCCATTGGTACCATCAGGGAGATGAGGCCTCATAAAAAGAGTGTGTAGTGTGAGAAGCATGAGCATTTAACCCTCGAAAAGAGGAAGAAGAACTGAAAAGAACATTGAAAGAGAATTACAAAAAAGTTAGAAGGAAAACCAAGACAGTGAGTTAAGAGAGAGGTAAAACTAAATTGTCAAATGCTGCTGACACATTGAACAAGTAAGCCAAGAACTTAAAAGTGGCCTTACGATTTATCAGCCAGGACATCATTGGTGCTCCTGGGCAGAACGGTATATCTGGAGAGATCATGGTGGAAGACAATTGTACTGATTGAGGAGTGGATGAGGACAATGAAATGAAGACAGCAAGCTTAAAACAGCACCTATCAAAAGCTTGTTTTTAAGGGAAGGAAATAGTTTAGTAACTAAATGGCAGTTCAGTGTCAAGTGGGTTTTATTTACTCCTTTCCTTCTTTCCTTCCTTCCTCTCCTTTCCTTTCTTTTAATGGAAGATGCTTGAGCTTGTGCTTATGTGGAGATAGAACAAATTTAGATGGTCCTACAGTAACCCACCTTTCTATAAGTCGGGTTGTAGAAAGACATTATGATTGTGTGATTGTGATTGCCTGTGTTGAATGCAGTATCGAGGTCCAGGGCAGGCCACCTCAAAATATGCCGCAATGGCATATTGATTATTTTGAGTTAAAGTTACTTGAGAAATAGACGATGCAAAAAGGACATTTTGACCCTCTTTTCTCTATTTACCTTGAAAGCAGGAAATCTCCCATGTGAAAGGTACTCTCCCCGCACCACGAGATAGGTAGACATCCTTATCACCAGAGCTAGGGAATTCAGGGCCGAGAAGTCTCTATAAACAAACTTTGCCACTTTTTTACTAATTTAGTACTCCAAACCCAAACTCCGCTTAACTTCCTTACTAATTAAGCACCCAACCTAAGTTTCTTTGTCCTGTCAAATCCTCACAAATTTATTATTTGTTTGTATAAAAAGATATAAAATCTGCCTGCTTAGGTCATTTCTATGAGCATCATTTTTATGATCTCCCGGGGGTATGTATTAAATTGATTTTTCTCCTGCTAATCTGTCTTGAGTTTTTTTTCTTTTTTTATTAGTCCAGCCAGAAGAACTCAAGAGGGATAAGGGTAAAATTTCCCCCACCCCAACAACAGCAATAAGGCCCTGGCTTTTCACCCACTCTTGATCTTATACTCAATTTATAGTGACTGAGTGAGTGATTTGTGCCCTCCCATTCCATTCCACCCTACCTCACCACATCCCATGTTTGAGTCTTCCAACTGCTTTCCCTCATCCAAGCCACCCAACCTGATTTCTATTGATACCGCTCAATTTCCTGGTAAGACAGTCAATTTTCAACAAAGTGTCCTTGACACTGTCATTTTATTCCCTCATTGAACCTATCATAGATTCTTGCTGGGAAAAAAAAATGGAGACTTTGGAGTTGTTTTACTGTTTTTGGATTCTCTTCATTGCTTTTCCTTACCTCATCACTTGAGACATAACTTCCTGGTGACTGTGAAAGGGCAGGGATGGGGAGAGGCAGTTTACCAGTTAATGACTCATCATGCAGAGCTGTGATTCCCAAAATTTGGTGGGTTCCAAATTCCCATATGTCCTTGAAAAGTACAAGGGGGCCTTGAATCCATAGGCTCAGCAAGGGTGGTTATGGTATGAATAAATGAAGACGTACTCACATCAATACCACTGTTCTCCAAAAGTATGATTATGTTGTCATTGATACAATTCAAAGCCATTTAAAAATGCTTCTGAATGAAGAGTAGGTTTTACATTATGTATTTTTTCCCTATATTAATGGAAGCAGTATAACATACAAGCTTTATATCCCAAGCTTTGGAATCTGAGAGATGTAGATGCATCCTGACCTGTGTAACCTTAAGAAAATTATTTAACCTCCCTGAACATTCAGTTTCTTAATTTGTAAGAAGAGGATTAAAATACTTTCATCATAAGGCTGCTTAAAGGAGAAAATGTATGTAAAGTGCTTCATATAGTGCTTGGTACACAGTAAGGATATGGTAAATGATTTTATTGTTCTAGAATTCAAACTACTGTCATGTGAGGGTCCAGATTTTTTTGACAATAAAAGGTTTATACCCTAAAAGGAAGTATCTCCATTGATCTCTAGAATTTTTTTTTGAGGCCATGCCATCAATTCTGTGTACACTTTGTTCAATACCTGCAGGGTGTAGCTAATGTGTTTAACTCATCTGTGCTAATGATTTAATTTGTTTCCCCTCCCTAATAACCTTTGCATTGTAACAGGGAGACTTGCAGTGCCTTAATGAAAATAAGTGACTAATGTGAGAATTGCAGGCACCTGGCAGGGCCAGAGAAAGAGATGACTCTGGGAAGGGGCCCCTTTCCTGGGGACTTTTACATCATACCGTGCAGGAGCTAGAGACCACTCAGCCTGCCTCTGGGTAGGGCTGGCTTTGTTCTACGGAAGAATAAATCTGTGCGAAATCAATACCAGCTCCTACTGTTTTCAAGTTTTACTCCCTGCCTTTAGGGTGCAGACACACAATGGACACTCAGTAAATGTTTGTTGAAGGCATAGGTTGAAGAGGAAGTGGGGGCAAAGGCGGGAGGATTGAGAGGCTTATCTCAAGAGGTCAAGAAATGTCTGAGAAAAGATCACTTGGGCTCAAAGATGGAGCAAGTAGCTGATTCAACATGATCTCCTTTCATTTCCTCTCATTTATCATTGTCTTTCTCCTTCTCAGTTGACTTTTTCCTTTTCTTAGTCTATGACAAAGAACACAATAATTCCAACTAGTGTCAACAGTCCAGAGTAAAAAAGAAGGCAGTTGATCAATTAGCATTGCTGGTATAGCATAGTAATGTCTGCTACTCTGCTGATAGAGTACTTAGTCATAGTATTAAAAATGCAATGTTATAAAAGAATGCTAGGTATGTAAATTGAAACAGCCTTCAGGTATCATCTAATTCAGAGATTTTTTTTACTTTTTATAAATAAAATACACCCTTAGAGAATCTGAAAATTGGACTTAACCAGGAAAATGCACAGACACACAAAATTCCATAAATGGTTTCAAGGGGACATTGTTTCTCTGAATTTCACTTGTAATACTCTTAGAAGACCATGGATTCCAAGTTAAGAACTTTTGATGGAATCCAACTCCTTTATTTTATGGAAAAAGGAACTGAGACTCAGAGAAGTTAAAGTCCCAAGTCTAAAGCCACACAGTACTTGGAAGTCCTAGGCTAGAACCCAGAGGTCAAGATTTCTATTATGCCAAGGTTTCAATAAATTCTAGTGAAGCTTAACATCTTATTAAGATAGAGGAAATTTCTATTCCAGATAGAATCCTATGACGGAAGATAACACAACATTCTCCTAATCACTCAGGCAGAGATTGTACAAACAAACAAAAAAGTAACTTCTATTGTTTTCATGTTATAACACCTGTCTTTGAAAAACTGAATTTCTTTATCTTGAAGTATGCATTTAAACTCAATTTACTCATCATTGTCCCCTCAAGAGGGGTTCCAGCTCACCTCCCCATGGCCTTTAAAAAAAGTTAATCTCTTAATCAAAAGCGTCAGAGAGGAAGTTTATAGAAGGCTCCTTAGATGTCCCATTTTAGGGTCCAACAACCCTCAAAATTAAAAATTTATTACTGCACTCTAAGAGGCATGCTTTATGTACAGATGGAGTCTGACAATCCAAAATGCTCTGCAGTTGGTATTTAACGTTATTCTTCTCAAGCTCATTTGGTTGCTTAAAACTTAGAACAAGGTTTTGTTTCCTTGTTTTGTTTATAAGGTTTCCCAAGTTATAAGGACTAGGAAAGATTATATATCATTTTATAAAGTTCTTAAATGATTTTAGTTACTACTTATTCAGGTGTTTAGTTACTTTTTATTCACTATATTTGAAACTTCTGAAAAATATAGCAAACAAAGTTTTGCAAGTATATCATGTGATTTGCAAGATGTAACTTTCATTCTTCATTCTATATGGTCATTTTTTATTTGTTTAAACTAGTTTATTTATACTATTGAATGCATGTCTTTCGTCCCTATGATAATTGATTTGTAGAGAATTTTGACCTATGGTTTCATACTCAGAAATTATTTACTGGTATGCCTACTGTGTGCACAGCTCTGTGCTACACAAAGAACAGACCCTTGTCTCAGCAACTATGAATGTGTATCATTTAAGTGCAGACTGGCTTTTAAATAGTACAAATATAAATATGCCAAAAAAATGTGCTGGAGCTAATGGTTCTTGAGGTAATCTTTGGTCAACAAAGGGAAAATAGCCTACTTACTGCCATGGTGAGACAAGATTTATATTTTTCAGCTTCCTAGAAGCCATTATTAAATTGAGTAAGAAGACCTATCTACTCTTGCCCACCATACACGCACATACACACACACACACACACACACACACACACCATGGCTGTTAACTTGTCAACTTCATGGCGTAGAAAACAATGTTACCTTGGAGAACAGATTATGTTTGAAGGAAATCCAACAGAAAGAGGAGAAATTAGGAGTTATGCAAAGATAACATATGAGGATCCCCATCAGTCTGGCTGGCCAATAGCTATTAAGGGGACATGTTGTAAAGTGGAGGGATAGACAGCAATTTTCAGCCCTGGGCTGCGAGGAGGGTGGGCTGTGAGGAAAATGCAGAATGTCTAGTTTGTAGTGTGCTTACTATGTGCCAGGCAGAAATGAATTCAGATTTTTTGGTGCATGAAGCTTACATGATTTGGGAGTTTCTAAGAAAAATAACACAAAACTGTAAAGACAACATTAAGTACAAAAATAAATATTTATTTAAAATACGAAAAGAAATTACAATATACTATGAATGTCTAAAAGCAACAAGTATTACAAAGAAAATCTTAGAAAAATAACAGTAATTTAGTTTTTATTTATTCGTTAACTCTCTGACAAACATCTACAATCCTTTTTGTAACCTATATTCTTTTGGCTACATACTTTTCTATCACCTCTTCATTTGAAATGATTTTGCAATATCATTTTCTATAAAGAGAATAGCAAGATAATTCAGTCTTTCCTCAAGAATTGTTTTTCCTCTAAAATTTCTTTCTCATTGATAGTTTAGTTTTTCTTTTTTTTTTTTTTTCAGTTTCACAACTCATTATGAACTTAGGATTGTTACCAAACTTGGGAAAATGTTCTTCACGTTTCTTTTAGAAATGAACTATTACAGGGGCTGGCCTGATGGTATAGCGGTTAAGTGTGCACGCTTCACTACGGCGGCCCAGGGTTCGGATCCAGGGCATGCACCAATGCACCACTTGTCAGGCCATGCTGTGGCGGTGTCCCATATAAAGTGGAAGAAGATGGGCAAGGATATTAGCCCAGGGCCAGTCTTCCTCAGCAAAAAGAAGAGAATTGGCAACAGATGTTAGCTCAGGGCTAATCTTCTTCACAAAAACAAAAACAAAAAACCAAACAAACAAAAAAGAAATGAGCTATTACAGATGTACTCAGTGTTTACAATACTGTTACAGGTTTGTACAACCACAAGAATTCTGAAACATTCTATTGAGCCCAATTCCCATCAAAAAGAAAAAAAATGACTGAGGTGTTTATAATTACATGCAATTTACATTTTCTAGAATATTTTTGACAAGAGAGAACTTCTGTTTTGACTTGATATCCAAGAGAATTAAATGCTCCAGTCACAATATTACACATAGAATGATTGGAAGAACTTTCCAGAAAACCTTTAGCCTCATACGTTTCAAACTTTGTTTTTCCTCCATTATTCATGTGCATCTGGTGCTGAGAGCTATAAGACAACATAACCTTTGGCCCTGCACCTTTGTGTCATGACCTCAGCTGAGTTGGCACCGCGGAGGTAGGACTCCTCCTGGAAGCCATTCTCAGACTGTGACAGGTAGCAAATGCTTAATTATATATGGAAGTGAGTGTGAAGCCTATCAGTAAATCCAATAAGCTTGAACTAAAAATGTCCCCAATTTTGCCTTCTCTTAGAGGTTTCAGGAAATGGATTCTCTGTCACAAGGGAAAGCTTGATGTAAGGGAAACAGGTTGTAGTGGAAAGAGACAGTAATATTAATTAAAATGTGATTAAAACATCTTAACTTGTGCCAATTTCACAAAAATATAGATCAATGCGAACATATTACTGGGCCTTTGGAAGGGCCCTGAAGCTCAAGCCTCGCCAGCTTCATGACTCAGGGCTCACTGCCAATACTATGGCACTGGCTTTTGAGAAAAGAAAAACTTTATTGCAAAGTCAACTGGCAAGGAGACAGAAGGCAAGGCTCTCAAATCTGTCTCCCCAGTCCAGGGTTCAGGGCAAAATTTAAGGAGTTAGGAGCAGAAGCTGATTGGCTAGTCTATAATCAGTCCATAAATAGTAATCAAGATACTTGAGCTGCTGGAAGCCAGATTTTCCTTATTGAAGGACTTTTCACTTTGTAAATGTTGCTCCAGTGGCAACATTTCTGAAGATTCTTGGTTATGGGGTCATCCTGGGGCTATGATTTCCCCTCTGGCACATGCACAATGCCATCTCTGTTATTGAGCAAGGTTTCATTAAAATGACCTTGTTTAAGGAAGCAAAACTAGTTTAAGATGGTCAATATTTTATGTGCTGTTTCATTTCTCTCCTTTTCTTTGTACATTCATCAATCTTGAGAGAAATAGGACAACGACTGCTTTAGTTACTTCCTGGAACAGGCCTTCTATCTTAAATTCTTTTAGGTAGTTAGGGGGAAGGTCAAAGTTTCTTTCTGTTTTGTTTTTTAAAAATAATTAAGCCAAAGAGACACATTTTGGAGTGCAAATTCTGATCCCCCACATTCCCACCTTTGAAACTTCAAGCAGTTTCATAGTCTAGAAAATGAGTTGGTAGACTGTTGTATCTTACTGAACACCAACCAGTCTCTTGGTCCTGATAATAGGTCAGTCTAGTTAAATTCGTTTCAGGAGGCAATGATGCAGGTGGGCTCCCAAAGTTAGGCCTATCTTGTGTAAGCAAGCAATTAGATATTAAATAAAAAGCTTTTCTATGGAAACAAGAACAACAAAAACAAGGTTAATGGTTGGAGAAAATTATAAACCAGTTTCTGAGCCCAGGGGGCAGCCAGTCAAGAAGATTCTAGATGTCAGGGTCAAAGCATCTTTAGCAGTTTGAAATATCTCTGATAATGTCATCAGGTGTTCAGGTAAACTTTTTGAGTGGCTTATACAACAACAGGCATAAAGATTGTCTAAACGTGAGCTATCATGGTGATCTCTCTTAAGTTTATAACAAGTTGTCCAGTTTCAGTTTGTAGGGTTATCAGGAAAAAGGGTGGTTTCAGTTTTCAATAATTCCAAATAAATAAAAAGGATGGAAAAAAATTGAAAACATTAGTTTGGAAATGAGTAGCCAGGTATTTCAGAAAACTAGAATAATTCAGGATCTAGTCCAATTTACAGGTAGAAAGCAAAACCTCAAAGACAATTAATAGAACTAGAAAGTGTATTATAGTTTCTACTATAACACAATTTTTCTCTCTAAAGTTACCCTAATTTTACCAAAGATGACCAAATTGAGACTGATTGGTTTGCAAAATAAGTCTGGTTTCAGCAAACTTGGCCCAATTATTTACATAAGTAAATTTATCATATAGGCTCTTTTAAATCTGCTTTGCTGGAATTTTTCATAAGGAATCTCAGATTGAACTTTGAAGGCCTCTCAATGCCAGGAAAGCCAAGCCAAGGACTTGTCATCAGATTCTCCCTGCAACACCTATAGATTTGGGTGAATTTCTCTCTTTTTGAGGTTCCCCAAAATATCCTAAGGTTCTTGCACCTGCCAGGAAGTGACCTACTTTACTCAGTAAGGTTGCTGGAAACCCTGATAGCAAGGTACCAGGCCAATATTTCCAAGTGGCTTTATTTGTCCCATAAAGTCAACCTTTGTTCCTTAAAGCTGTCTGGTCATTTCTGAGTCTGTATGTCTCTCTCAAATATGACATCCAGTCAAAGCCTGGGTAATATAATCAATGTTTCCATTTGTGCTGTTATAAGGAGAACAGATTCTTATTCAACTTGTGCAAATAACTATATTGCCATGAAAATAAGAATATTCTCTCATTCTAAATTCTGGAGGGATCAGGTAGGGAGAAAAAAATAAATCTTTTAATTTTGAAAAGAGAAAAGGTTTCCTTAAATCTGGAACAACAAAACATTAAAAAAATCAGCAATATTTCAACCAAAAAGTCATAAAAATTATAATCATCCTCATCAGTTCATTCAATCCTCTGTAATCAATTCTTGATCTTGATCTTTTGTTAGCAGTTTTATGAAGCCATCAGTTTCTCTGTTAGAGATCTGTAATTTCTTGCCCATTTCAGTTTTATGATCTGAAAGTTTACAAGAAACCTGTATTTTAGAGCATTTGTCAGAGTCTTTTCCATGAATCTCTTTGAAGATGACATATTTGCAAAAGCACCAGAGTAAAATAGTAACAGTCTCTAATTGAGAAAAGACTTAAAAATGTCAATTGACAAAGAAATTTGGTTATTTCTGTGACATATAACAGTTAATTTTAGGAATGTTATATAATTTTTAAAACATTTAATAACATTTATGCACATGACCTATATTTACCCATATAAACTAAGAAAGCTTATCATCATTTACTTGACGATGCTTCCCATGCAATATGACATACCAAATAAGCCTAATTAGTTTAATATCTCCCTCTTTATTGGAAGAGAGAACAAATTCTTTGAGAAGTCCCAGGGACCCATTGGAAATTCTCAAAGTTACTTTCAGGACGTTACTTAGTATTTGAATTTTGGGGAAATTTGTCAAAATATCAAAAAGTTTTAAAACTTTTGGTCAAATAGGATCATAGGTCACTGTGAAACAATGCTTAGTTATCCATTTAACCAAGGTGACAACAAAAGATGTTAAAAGTAAACATAAAGAGTAATTAAACAGTTAAAAAGAAAGCCTTACAAAATATAATTTCTGCATTTTAGGTAGACTTGCTCAAAGGTAAAGAAAAACCTTTTACAATCTCTTTATGAAGAGCAGACTAAAATTTCAAGAAAATGATCCTTTTAGGAGAGACAAAACCAAATTCTATTTTGCACCAGCTTATTTTTGATGTTAAAACTTATTTACTTAATTAAATTCATTTTTATCCATGCACAAAACTTTTTCCTCAGGGCTCCTTTTCCACAAACCTTCTATAACTTTCTTTTTACATTCAGAATTTGTCCCATATCTTCCCTCCTTCATAATACTTTAGGACAAATTTATCTTTCTTAATGAAACAAGCAAAAACATCTCCATTATTTATTCCTTCTTTACTGAAAGCATACATCTTACTTTCCTTGAATCCAGAGATGTTTTCTTTATTAATTTTTAGTAGCTTTAATACCCACAAAACTTCATGAGACATTAGACAAAATTAGCTACCATTCTAAATTATTATTTTTGCTGACAAATTTTGTAACAGAGATAACATGAGCTTATTTGACTAATAAACCCAGGTAGAATAAAGGCTGCATGTCTGCATTACATCCAATGTTGATAACTCACATACTTATTTCAATGAAACCAACAAACTTAAATAAGCTTTAAATTGAGCTCTTCATTTTGGCCATACCATCAGGAGGTAGAAAAATCTCACATTTACAACATATATGTATAGACATACGTGAACACACAGAGAGAGGCCCTATAGCTCTGTTCAATTTTTGCCAGATTTTGGGCAAGTGTGCCTCTATAGCCATTTTTTTTTCCTTTTACAGAATAGGTCTAACTGCAAGATGGCACTATAGTTCAAAGACCCCTTCTCAGGCCACACCTCACCTGACCCCAATGAGTATTGGGGCCAGACCATATTACAAAAGAAATTAGTTTTCTCTTTCTTTATGGGCTCCTAACTGAACATTGCTCAAGTTTGAAGAACGCGTCACAATGGGCTGCAACTTGGAATATCATTTACATTTCTTATTTTGGAAGACTTTTTCGAGGTGTCCATAACATACAAGGTCTTTCTAGGGGTGGTGTTTAGGATCTGATGGTGTGGTGCTTGTGGGAACAGCTCCCCCAAGAATGCCCAAGGGATCAGTTGTTTTCTGTATGTGTTTTGACATCAACAAAGTTCAGATGAGTAAGCCCTGGATGAGCTGCCACTGCTGACTGCTTTGCTGTGAATAGTAAAAGTTTGGTAAGCTGTGTTCTAGATGGTGGTGGTGGGGGTGTCCTTAAGAGGCCATTGCGCATAATGGGCAGATGCCTCGATACTACCATAAAATCCCCAGTCACTTGGAAACATTCCAAAGGACTGGCGGGAATTGTGCCTCTTTTCTTTGGAGTCAGAAGACCCTCAAAATTTAATTTCTAAAGGGAGTTTGTTATGGTCACTGAGAAAATAAGTCCCCAAACAGCCAATTCAATTTAGACAAACAACATTAATACACAGTACAATTCTTCATATAATACAGAAATTACAAGTCAGAGCCAGACTACCAGGAGTACTCAGAACCAGATTACAAAGAGTAACTCATGAGGGAACATTTTATCCTTTCTCTCATTATCTTGGATCTAGGCCCAAAGTTTGGGACTCAGCTCACTAGGATTCCCCAGAACACAAGTTATACTTATATTTGCAGGGGAGCAAACCAGCGAGATGAGGTAAGGGAGAGTCACTTTCTTAAAGTTACTCACCTGGAGCCCCATTTCTTTCCACAAACATGAAAGCAGCACTGAGGAGCCTAAAGCACTGTGGCAGGAAATGAGAATCCAATCAGCTGAGCCTGTAGACAAAGTAGTCTAGGCAGCCACTTAGGGTCAGCGACAAAAGCCCACACCTCGCCGGAGGCTGTAGAGATTCAGGCAGGTGTTCACGGAACTGTGGTCCCTTCATGGTCACCAGGAATTGTTACTGAGCAAGGGCTCCCTGCCCGACATGTGTAGAAGCCAATACTATGGCACTAACTTTTGAGAAAAGACAAGCTTCATTGCAAGTTCTTCTGGCAAGGAGACAGGAGGCAAGACTCTCAAATCTGTCTCCCCAATCCAGGGTTTGGGGCAAAATTTAAGGAGTTAGGGACAGAAGCTGATTGGCTAGTCCATATATGGTAATCAAGCTACTTGGACTGCTGGAAGCCAGATTTTCCATATTGAAGGACTTTTCACTTTGTAAATGTTGCTCCGGTGGCAATATTTCTGAAGATGCTTGGTTCTAGGGTCATCTAGGGAACTCTAGGTTCCCCCCTGGCATTAGTACAGTACCATCTCTGTTATTGAACAAGGTTTGATTAAAATGACCCCTTTTAAGTAAGCAAAACTAGTTTAAGCCGATTAATGTTTGATGTGCTGTTTCATTCTCAATATCTCCATTTGGATATTTAAGAGACCACTCAAAGTCAACATTACTACAACTAAACTCGGGATCTTGCTACTTAAACCTTTTCCACCCATAAGTTTCTTAGTTGGTGGCAACTTTATCTTTTCAATTATTCACACCAAAAATATTAGAGTTGTCCACAAAAATATCTGGAATACAGGAATTTAGTTAGGAAAGCTTTATTGCTCATACAGTTTGCAAACTGGAGAGAGGTGGCCTTTGGCAGCAAACCAAAAGTATGCTCTGAGAGAACAAAGAAAGGGAGTTGCCTTTATAGAAAAAGTTCCTGCCTAGTTCCCACTCAGGTCTGCTTATGTGAATAAGGGATGCAAGCCAGGTTAGTCCTGATTGGTTGGCTCAGGTCACAATTTTATTGATTAGGGCCAGGTGGCTGTTAGGGGCTTTTATAAAATCGGGAACTTTGGCAGAGTCAAAGCTTAAGAGTGCATTCTGTGCTTTTTCCCAGAACAGAGTAGGTGACTGCATCCTGGTCCCATCATGGCTGCTTGACTCCATTTTGATTTTAGGTCCTGGTTAGCCCCACAGAATCCATCTGGTTCTCTGAGACCTTTTTGATGTCATTTTACTCCACAGAGTCATCCTGTCTATAAGGAAATCTTGTACTTTCAAACTATATCCAGAACTTACCCACTCCAGACCTGCTACCTTGGACATAGCCGTCACCATCCTTCACCTGGATTGCAGCAGAAGCCTTCTGAAAGTACTCTCTGTTGTTTCTTTGCTCCCCTGTGGTGGTTCTCAACACAGCAGCCTTTAAAATGCAAATCAGGTCTTGTCATTCCTGTGTTCAAACCCAATTCACTCCAAGAAGCCAAAAGCCATTAAATGGCCAGAAGGCTCTAGTAATCTGGTCTCAAATTGTCAGAACTCTCATACCCTCTCCTCCTCCTTGTCCCAGGGCTGCAGCCACACCGGTTTCATGAAGCTTGTTGAACACACTAGATGAGGGCCTCAGGGCCTTTATCTCACATATTTACTTGGATATCTCCTTTCTCTCCTTCAAGTATTTCCTATCTTACCTCCTCAGTGAGCTTGCCCTGGCCATCCCATTTAATGCTACATTTGCCACCAAACCTCTCCATCATTCTCCATCCCTTTTACCCATCTCTACTTCTTCTGTGTTACCATAGCACTAATCACTTGCTAACAATCATATATTTACATATTATTCATGTTGACTGTTTACCGTCTTGCCTCCCTACTAGACTGTAAATACCGCAAGGACAGGGATCTTTGTGTTTTTGAATAGTATGTCCCATGAGTCTGGAAATTCATCCAGTTCTCAAAAAAACAAACCCATGAGGTAGGTACTACCATTTTTGTAGATTAAAAAAAAAAAAAAAAAAAACTGAAATAGAGAAAAGTTAAGTAGCTCACCAAGATCACAAAAGTAATAGAAATGGAATTCAAACCCAGATAGCTTCCAGAGCCTGTACCCTTAACCAGGGTGCAATATTGCCTCCTAGTGTATGGAGGGGAAAGGTGGACACTGGAGGCAGGCACTGATGGGGCCCTGGAGACTGATTGCTGGCTGCTCCTGCATGCTCACACAAGGTTGTTAGCCTCTGAGTTAAACCCCTATCTCATAAACATTCCAGGATTAAAACTTTTTCTTCAAAAAATAAGCCACTTACACATAAGGAGTATAGTTATGATTTAATAATCATTTTCCCCGGGAAGTAGTCCCAACTCCCACTTTGTTGAGTCACATTGTGTATTCTATTTGGCCACGTTGCATGGCTCAATTAACTTCACCAGAAGAAATGTGATACACTGGTCTATCGTTCTGTGCTAATGAGAGACATGAAAACCACAACAGTATTCCCAAACACATTATTATAGCAACACATTGTTTTGGAGGTCAAAGTGATTTGCATAATGGAAGACTCATCTGAACTCAGGTGGAAAAATGACTGCTGAGGGAAGTCAGTACAACTAGAGAGATGGCTTACACAATCCAGGCATTGGAATCTATTTGTATAATGTGGCTCTCACTTTTGTTTGGGAAGTAAATTAAAATCCATAAAGATTATGACATTTCTTTGCCATGTTTACATCGTATCTGAGTATAGATCAATAAGGAAGAATTTTGCAGGTGTACAGTGGGGCTGGGATGAGCCATTTTTCAGCCTATCCTTCTGATAACCCACATACTATTACACATGAAGACACACACAGACACAGACACAGACACACGAACGTGTTTCTGGACTCTTGGCAAAAGCCTTTTATCTGGGCTCCTTGCCTCCAGCTTTCCTTCACCCAGGCCCACTAGTACACTGCCCCTAAAATTACCTTTCAAGAACCTAGACTGGAACTTGTCAATTTTCACTTAGAATGTTTTCTTGCAGCCTTTACCTACTATAGGAAGCATACACTTATCCATATGGCAACAAAAGTCCTTCAGTCTGGGCAGACTCTTTCCTGTCCTGCTCTTTTATTTTCTATTCCTTAATCACTGTGCATTCCCCAAACATTCCATGCCTTGCCACATCTCTGTGCTTTTGGTTCCTGCTGAAACACTCTTTGTCCTCTGGCCCTCTCTAACCAAATTACTCCCTGGGTCTGCTGCTCCCAGGGTCTTATAGTCTCACATTAGCCCAACTTTTGAGAACCAGCTTAAATGTTACCATTTCTGGGAAGCTTTCCTGGCCAAACCTCAACCCCCACCGATCCCTGAAAATAGGCATATACTCATGCATTGTAGAAATAATAGTTTTCTCTTCTGTACTTCCACAAGACTTTCTTCGTATTTCAAGGGCAGTGGTCTTGCTTTTATTTTGGTGATTTTCCTCTGTTCTACCATGATTTGGAGAGTCTGCAAAAGTCTCTAAGAACTGAAAAATCCCCTTTGGTGTTTTTGGAGGTGAGTTAACATTTAATTTAGCAAGTATCTGTGTGTCTAAACTGCTCATGATGCAGATTGTCATCTGAAAGTTGAATTGCAGGAACACAGACCTGGTGACAGAAAATGTGACTGGAAAGTTTTCTAGAGTCCATCTGTCCACACACTCACTCACTCAGTTCAACAAATCTTTATGGAGCCAGTTTCTGCCAAGCACTGTGCTGGGCATCAGGGCTAGCGTGGTGAGCACATGACTCTGGTACCTGCCCTCCTGGAGCTTAGTACACAGGAAGCAATTGTGCTTCAGTGATATGAGTGCTAATCACAGCCACGTGGGGGCTGCAAGGCTAGTTCTTAAGCTATAAAAAGCAAGAGTTTGTTTTATTCACTTTTGTGTCTCCTACATTGACTTTAATCAACTGTCACTAGACTGGTAAAGACTTTTTTGCACATGGAAGTGTTCCATAAATAGCTGATGAAAGAGGGAAGGAGGGAGAGAGAGAGGTCTCTAGGTTTTTACACCAGCTAAAGCTTCTGATCCTAGCTGTAGAAATAAACCATGATCTTCTTCACGTGTTCTCTTCAAAAAGATGTTACTGCAAACTCTGGGAACGCTGGCACCAAAACAAGTGGTAAGAAAAAAAGTAAGTAAAAACAAAACAAAATAAACTAAAACCTCTGGGAAACAGCCTAAGCATGATTAGACCATTAGAGAGGAATATTCCCTGATGGTGTAACCCCTCAACCTGTCTCCTCCTTGTAGGCCTTTATCTTAAGTGACTTCCAAAACACATCCTCTTGGAGTTTGCATGCCTAGGAGGCTTTGGGGATTAGATGGAGGGAAGCAGAATGCATTTAACAGGACCATAATTATCTTTCTTTTCTTTTCTTTTCATTCCTGTGGGGCTTTAAGAAATGTCATTGCCCTTATTTAACGCAACACAGTGCATGTGAGGTAAAGTCCGACTTGTGCCGTGAAAGTCCCTCAGCAGTGTGCAGCATAGAGGGGTGGAGGATGGAAAGGAAGATTAAAAGAAGTTTGCAGTATTGATTGAGACAACAATTGCTACAACAAAACCCTTGAGTCTCTCACAACAAGCACAGAGGGAGCAGAGAGGCAAGGTGGGACTGATTCAGAAAGATTAGAGCAGTGAGGAAGCTGGATGCTCTGCTCCCCTATCACAAACTAAATCACCAGGCTTTCAGTGAGGGAAGCTCAGCCCTCAGGCTCATGCCTCCACTGCAGTAGAGAAACTAGCATCTCCTTACCCTTGCATTTCTTTACCTGTCAGCTAAGAACCAGGGAAGGGGGAAAACTATTGAAGATTAGGGGAATTGTTTTCCACATTCTTTATTATCCTGTTCTGTCTCAGTCATCTCAATATTCAAAAAGTAGATTTACAGGAAGACTAGCATAAAGAAAAGAACAGCCAAGCTGCTGAGGGTCGTTGAATTTTTAATCCCCTAACACTTTTCTCCCCCTTCTCTATTTATTATCTATTTTCAAAGCCCTGGAGGAAAGGGATTGTCTAAACTCCACTCATTGGCAGCCATTCAAAAAGCTTCATCTTGTAGCATGACTAGGGGAAAACCAGGAGTGAGTTCTTAGAAAAATTTTCCAAGAGCCAGTAATGATGTTAGAAACTAAATGTTTAGCAATGAGGTGAAAAATACAAGTAATAGAAATGATGGCTCAGCGATTACTGCATAAAGAGCTCCCTGTCCACCATTCCTGGGGCTCTTTATGCCTGTGATCGTGTCCTTGCTCCCTGGCAGAAGATCCCTAAAGATCTAGGCCCAGGACATACACCTGTGTTTCTCCAGCGTAGCACTTTTATCTGTTTCCTTCCCCTGACTCAGTGAGTCTTCACCTGTGCCCTCAGGTGACAGGATTGGCTGCCTTTCCTCCAATGGCTTAAGGCTTTTCTTCTACAGGGAGCAGGGTCCAGGAGGAGCTCTGCACCTTGCTCACAATGACTGTGCCTCCCCTCCTCTGTGACTGCTCGACCAGGAGCCTTCTCCCTCCTCATCCACTGCCCCCAGTCTTTCTCTTGAGCACTCTAATGTATGTGGAGAAGAAACCTGCCAGTGGGTACAAATTCTCCTTGAGTCTGCTGCTCCCAAGGTTTTATATTCTCACATTAGTCTACATTCAACCTTTAGCAATTTGTTTAAAATTTCAGCTGATTTCTCCTCACCAGTGTGTACAGTGTCTAGCAGCATCTATTCCAGGTAAGCATGTGTTTGCAACCACTTCTTAGAGGGTTCTGTTTTTCCTTACATTTTGAGTTAGTTGATTGCTCTGCAACCTCAGCTCTCTGATAGAATCAAGACAGTTATCAATTTGTAAATTGTATGTGTGTTTTGTTGTTGGATAGGACCATTGATCTTTTCAGCTTTCTACAGTCTAAGTGGAAGATAGAAGTCAACTGACGTGTTTATTGAACTCAATTTCAAGGGTTATATTTTAAAAGGATGGTTTCAAATTGCAGTTCATCCAGAGGAGAGTGATTAAGGTGTTCCTTGGCCTGGAAGCCATGGTAAAAGGAACTAGACATCTAAACTGAAGAAAAAGATCTTAGGGGAGAACTCTTCAAGTATTCTCAGGGCAGCCATTTAGGAGCAAGATTACATTTAGTGAGTGTTACTCCAGAGGCCAGAAGTAATGGGTGGAGATTACAGGGAAGGAGATTTCTGCTCAATGCAAGGGGAAAATGTCCTGTTAAAGATAGCTATTAAAGCTGGGTAGAGTTTTTTTCTGAGGTTATGATGAAACCGGCAAACAGTTAGCCATTGATGATAAGCAGCTGGTAACTATGCTGGATCGGAATTGGCCACCTCAAAACATGTCTCTGCCTGAAAGACACTTTGGCCCCCACTCCCACTAACTAACCCCAAAGGAGTTTGGGATGGGAGGCTGCCCCCAGAACAGGCCATTACCACAGACATCTCCAGGTACCTAGGAGGGTCCATGCTAAGCCCATTCTTAGTTCTGATTACCCTTTATAAGAGATATTTACATTTTTAAAGGAAATCTCCATTTGTAAAGGTATCTTCTTCCCTGTACTAGGAAGAAGGGGGCAATGGCCTTACCTAGAAACTTATCAGAACGAAGGCAAAGACTTAAATCTGCATAATAAACTTACCCCTTGTTAAGTGTGCTGTTTAGGCAATATGCTATCTGACTCCCACTAGGTTCCTATAGAAAACATCTCCCTGGAGCCTGGGTCACCATGGTAATGGGTGTTTGAGCTATATTTTTCGGGAATTGAACCCCTTGTCCACTTCAGGCTGGATTGAGACCACCAACCCATCAACTGGACCCACGCAACTATGTGTCCGATAAGTGGCCTTTGAATTGAACGCCAGGAGATTAAAGCTCCACCCTCAGGGCACGCTGTAGCAGCCATTCTGTGAACATGCATCCTAGGAAGAGGCGTGAAGCCTGATTATGCTTGCGCAGATCATCAATTACCACATCTCTCCTCACCTCCAATCATTTCAGACCCTCGACCCCTAGCCCATAAATATCACTGAGTCCCTATTTTTGAGGGAATCGGATTTGAGATCCATTCTCCTGTTTCCACACTTGGCTGCCTTGTGATTAAACCCTCTCTCTGCAAACTCGTCGTCTCAGTGTTTGGCTTCCTGAGTGGAGGGCAAAAGCAGACCTCGTGTGATAACAGTGATTTCCCCCTCTGACTATGGAAATGGTAGGGTTGAGCTTGCATGAAAATTTATCAGGATACTTTTAAACGTGGTTTTAGCATTCAGTTAGGAGTTTGGAATATGTGAACTTCAACATACTTTCAACTCATAAGTACAAGGAACACACTCCTTTTCGGCCTCTCTTAAGTTCATTCTCAACTCTAGGGTAAGAACCCACTGACTTTCAGGTCCTTGCTTATGTGATTAAAATGAAATTATAGCTTCTTAAGACAGAGTATATACACAAGAATTTTGAGCACTTAACTATTAAACACGGTTCTTTTTTGATTTGATCCAAAACGAGTATCACAAATTATGGGTAGTTAGTGTTAGGGGTCTTCTCTGCTTGGACTGAAATCTTTATCAAAATGATCTTGAAGTTAAAGTAATGATGATTTACCTCAGCCCACGGTAACATAGACTTGTGCAAGGGTAACTTCAGCGATTATTTTTTTAGGGCCCAAATTAAGAGATCCCAAAAGGTCAAAATTCTTTGGTTTTGAAGACAGAAAAAGGAAGCAATTATATTAGCTGAAGTGGGTCACATGTGAATGCATGTATAATGTGAAGTGAAATACAGGTGGAACGTATGGTTATTTAAAGAAGAAAGGAAGCATACTTTATTCTGTAGTGTCACAGATATTGGTGGCTTCCATAAAACCAATCAGAACCTGGAAAATCCAATTGGGGACAGGAGGCCATTTGGAGACAAGCCTCCAGGGAGCAGGGCTCCAGGTGGTAACAGAACAGGGGTGAGGGACACGTTGTTGGTTTTCTAAGTGGCTGTGTTGTGTACGGACTCGTGATTTCCTTGCAAAGAATGGAGCTGATTTGCTGGTATCTCTGATTCTTCTATATGGAAGCAATAGTGCCAGAATCACAAATAGCTTCTGTGATAGCACGTCTATTCTTTGCCTCAGGTGTATTCTATATTGAAAGATGAAATAATAAAATACCTTTTCTTTAAAATGTCATGAAGTGGACACTTTGATCCAGGTCGATATATACATAAAGGAATCCATGAGATTATGAGGTAAGCAACATTGAGCTCCATGTTCCTCTCATGTCCCATTTCTACACTCTCTCGTCTTCTGCATGTTCTCCTCTTGCTCTCTTCTCTTTCAGAAAGAGCCAACCCAGGTTCTTAGATGGCTCCTGGCTGCTCCTTGTTTACCATTTGGGAGTAATGTTGGGCTTACAAACAAAGCCTGATTTGGCAGATATATTGGAGCTGAGAGAGCTGTACGTCACAGATCTTCTAGGACAAAAGATTGTACCTCTTCTAAGCATAAGATTGATTCTGCTTAAAACTGATGACTTTAAAATCTCTGTGTTACTCTTGTTTCAAGGCATAAAACTCAGCAGTGTGGTTAACTAATGTGTACCCTGTCCAGGCCCCTTTTTCCTCTCCCTGCTACTCTTGTTTCCTGCATTTTGAGTATTTCTTTGCTCTCTATGCTTCCTCAAGAAGGATCCCCAGAGAGTCCCCAAAATGAAACTGGGGAAAGAAAATGGAAATTGATCTAGTTTGCTAATTTTAGATCCTCTGGTTAGAGTTTTGACAGGAAAAGAATTTGAAACTGTCAACCAAAATCAGGTTACTGCAGTATAAGTAACTTATCAGATTATGTTTGTCATTTACACAACATTCTTGAAAATCAGAGTTGATTCTTATGCCTATATTTTTAATGAAGAATAGTATTTTTAAATTATCTCAATTCAATCTAGCTTTGGATTTTAATTATGTTTATTTCATCATTAATTCATTTAACAAACAATTGTTGATTGCCTACTGTGTGCCAGGTACTGCATTAAATTCTGAGACACAGAAAAAAAGTAAAACTCAATCTATATTCTCATTTGGGCTCCACTGTGCTATGCACCATGAGGACAGAGAGATGACTAAAGGTTCCAGCCTTCAAGAGGATATATAAACCAGGAGAAGAAAGAGAAGATATTCATCAGGGAATATAAGGGAGCATTGGCAATGTGCTGGCAATTATATAACATCTCAGGAGTCCAGGAGATTAAGAAGGGGACTGAGTTAAACCGTATAGGATGAGAGAATGTAGATAGGAGGAAAGAGAGGGTGAAAATTATTCAAGTACAGTTGACGGGGCAGTAGATGTGATACATATTTTTATTAGATGCCGTGAACACACACAAATAGAGGAAAAAAAGCTAGTATTGAGTTCCTGTTATGTGATTAACACAAATCCAAAAGGTACAGCGCACACATGAATGGTACAAGATATAGTCATTTTCATCAAGAGCTTACAACTTTGTTGGAGTACCAAGAACAATGTACATGAAACAATTAGAAAAAAATTACATAATAGCAAGTGATTAGCTGCTAAATAGTGTGGCTAATTCTAATGTGTTGTAGGAATTACTGAGATAGGGAGACCAAGAAGGCTGGAGAAATTGTGGATGCCTTTATAGAAGTGGTAGGACCTTATGAGACATAGACGCTTTGGATGGGGATGGTGAAAGCATGCAAAAAAGGATATTTTTTTTGGTAAAGTCAAGAGTATCAAAGATTTGCTAATAAAGAGTGGTGTAAAATGATGCTGGGCCATTAGGCTGGGATAGCCTATGAATGGCTTTGTATGCCAGAAAGAGATCTGGTGATACTGAAAACATAGAACATTTGAAAAGTAATTATGAGTGTGATTAATAGGACGATAGGGAAATTTTAGAATAACTCTTTCCTATACGTTGAACCATAGGAGAACCAGACTCATGGAGTTAATTCATCAAGGTCCTGGAGTTACAAGAATTGCAAGGGTAGAATGACAAGCAGAAGGGAAACATTTGTGTTCTGAAAGGAGAGCAGTGGACGTTCTGTGGTGTCTTATACAGGGCTATTTATGTGACTAACCATGTGAGTCAGTCATTGCCTGATTGTGCAAAGATCCGTTCTCCTCTCTTCTCTTACAAACTCCGTTTAAGAGACCTCCTTCCTGACTAGTTTCCAGCTAGGTTTGGCCAGTGCCAGGCACAGGTAGAGAACTGGCAGGAGGGGGTAGGGAGAAGTGTGCCTCTCTCCCAGCTCTTCCTTGGGGGAAGGAGATTGGACTTTTCACCAGGGTCTCTCTTTCCTTCAGGATCCCAGCTCCCAGCTCCCAGCCACAATGTGGTTCTACATCCTGCCAGATGGCTCTCGCTTCTGAGTTCTGGAAACACCACTTCTTCCATGTGTCTCTCCAGCCTTTGGGTATGGCAGCCTTTTGTTGTGGCTAATCTCTGGTTAATTAATCCTCTCCTGTTTGGCTTCTCAGCTTGTTAATCACCAGTGTAATCAATTCTGTATATGAAATTCTTGTTGTTTAAAACAGGTAGAAATGTTCCTTTTTTCTACCTGAACTCTGACTGATATACTGTGTAACTGTGAGTAAATCTTTCTAGCCCTGGATTTCATATCTTTGAAGGTGAAAATATGAGCTAATTGATTTGTAAGGAATGCTTTTACAAATAACTGATGAACTCAGAATATCAGACATGTAAGAAACTATACTCTATGTGTTTATCATTTTATAATTCTTTTATCTGTATAAAATTTTTCCATATGGTATGTGGTGCTCTTTTGAACATTTGCTAAATTGAGGTTTTGAAAGAATTATTCAGTGATTGTAGAACTCTAAAATGGTGGGGATTAACCCAACATAGGTCAATCTTTTTAAGGATCAAGACTATTAATCTGCTTGGAGATGCGCGGAGTAGAGGAGGCATAGAAGGAAGATTTCTCAGGGGAAAATTAAAAAAAGACGCCAAGAAATGTAAATGCGTTTAGCCCCAGAGACTGAACATTTGAAGCACAAAGGTCAACAAGCACAGAAAAAGAGAGGCATCCATTTTCTTAGCATTTCTGACACCCACAGTGTCACATCTTTCATCTGAATTTTCATCTTTTTAGTGACCAAGACCACCCTGTTGTTTTATAAGTATCTACTTCAATCACATGTCAGGCAATTTAGAATTTTTGTAATTATCTAAGGATTAGCAGTGGAGTAGGCGTTGTTAGTTCCCAATTGAATGCTCAATTTTAGAGCCATAATTGGAAAGATTTCCAATAATTTGTGGTAGTTGTATTTAGTAAAAGGAATGGAGGTGATTTTTGTTACTTTATCCCTTTGTTAGGTATTTATAATCCACATTTGGCAGAATATGAGATAATCTCTGGCAGTATGCATCTTGGACAAGATTTTTCTTTGTGACACAACTGCAGAGGAGGTTGAAAGTATCTTATCGGGCTACTTATTTATCCTCTCTGGGAATTATCAGTCATCACTATTCTTCATACTGTAAGACAGAGCCATTTTTGTGTCAGTGATGAATCAGTGAAAGTAAGTTTTGCCAAAATTAACATGTCCATATTTTCTTTAATCCGTGATTGAGTTATAAAATTGTTGATGATTGAGTCAGTGCTAAATCATCAAAAATAATATATATTAAATGATTAATTATGTCAATACTGTGGTGTTCCTTGTAAGACACTTGCAAGGGGACATATCTTGCTTTCCTTGGTTAAGATCAGATCCAGACATCCTGAATCCCACATACAAACCAAAATGTGATAGAATCCTCAAATTCTATTGGATGATACTAACAAAGCATTGTAACTAAAATAAACATATATGTTTGGTTTTGCATAGATGTATGTATGATACAAATGACCATCAATAGTCTATGTTAATTCAATGAAAAATTGATCTAGTTTAACACATTTGTAGATCAACTCTGATGTGACCAATATTCTGGGCTCTTTGGGAGATGCAAGGAAAAAAGAGGTGATGTCATTTCTCCTGCTTTTGCTAAATTTGCAGGCTAATTGTAGATAGAATAATAACAAAAATAAAACTGTTTGTTTAAATTTCATAGCATTTTTAGAAGTAAACCACTGAATTTTGAACAGAATAAAAGACAAAGGCACCATCTACTAATTTTCTATAGAACACTGGCTTGTAAATAAATGGCACTAGAATCAGGAGGCCTGAATTTTGGTCTTGGTTCTGCTAGTATATAATATTAACCTGCCTTCTGTTTGTATATCTATAAAATGTAGGCGTTGGACTAGAGCGGTGAATCTCCTGGTATGTCAAATTACTAAAATCCTTCAGAGTTATGCTGCTAGATTTTGAGGAGTATGTACATTTTACTTTATGATACTTCTATCACTATACAAGTGATAGAAATTTTAGTTTGGTAGGACTTCTGACATAGCATAAAGTGGAGAATAATTTACTGCCAGTGAATGACATGGTTCTTGAAGCCATAGTGCAAGGAAGAATTTGTGTTTACTGGAAGGTATGACTACTTTGCCTCTTCAATATTTAAAATTTATTGCTTGGGGTGGTAAACAGTTTGATATAGTAAATAGCTAACCACTGATAAAAAGTGACAAATAACATAGCAATCATCGAAGATTTATCTTATTTCATTATTTTTTTCTAAGCTTGATTTTTAAAATTGCTGTTCACTTCTTAATTCTTTCAAGCCTGTTTTCACAAATTGTAGAATTCCACCAAGATAAACTGCCAGACAACCACTGTCATAGAGGATTTTTAAGGTCTCTTTAAAGCTCTTAAATTTGATGAAACTATATGTGTCTAATACAGATCAAAAATTCCACTTTAGTTCAGGATATCCTTCAACAATGAAGGCAAAATAAAGACTTTCTCAGACAATAAAATTTAAGAGATTTCATTGCCAGCATACCTGCACTAAAAGAAATATTTAAAAAGGAAGTCCTTCAGGGAGAAAGATTATGATACCAGATGGAAATCTGAATCTACAAAAAGAAATAAAGAGCATAGGAAAGAGTAGCTATGAGGATAGAGCTATATTTTTTTGTTTTTAATCTTTTAAAAAGTTAATTGTATATTTAAGGCAAAAAAACTAACAATCTGTTGTGTAATTTATAATAGATGCCTAACTATATGTATGTATTCAATTGCACAAAATATAAAAGTATACTGTTGCAATATTTTAATATACCTGAAGTGGTATAGTATTAATTGATGGTATACTTTAATAAGTTAAAAAGGAATTTTTTAAACCCTAGAACAAGCACTAAAAAAATTATTATTCCAATAGTGGAATAATAAGAAAAAATCCTCAATCAAAGGAAAAGAAGAAAAGAGGTGTCAGATAGGACAAAGAAAAAACAACCAGCAAGATCAAAAATTTAAATCCAGAGAGTGACGTCAGCATCATGGCGGAGTGAGCTTTCCCGTGAATTCTTCCCCCACAAAATACAACAAAAGTAACAGCCACAGACCAACAACGGAATCCCAGACAGTCAAAAGCTGGAGCGGAGGGATCCACACTGCCGCACATCTGAGAGCGGAACGTGCTGGGCCCCCGGAGGAAGTGGGGAGAGTGGCGGCAGGTGGAAATTGCAACCAGAGACTTCCAGGATGAGGAAAATCAAAACCAACACAGGAACCACAATGCAAAAATATATGAAATCACCAGACCAGAAACAAAATGACAAGCACCCAGAAATCAACCCCGAAGACACAGAAATCCATAAACAAAATGACAGAGACTTCAAAATAGCTATCATAAAAACACTCAACGAAATACGAGACAACACAGACAAACAATTAAATGAGATTAGGAGTTTCTTCACAAAAGAGATTGAAATCATAAAGAAAAACCTATCAGGGCTGATGGAGATGAAGAACACAATGGAGGAGATAAAGGAGAATCTGGAATCTTTAAAGAACAGAGCTGACAATATGGAGGAAAGAATTAGTACTTTAGAGGATAGGAATACAGATATACTCCAGATGGAAGAAGAGAGAGAACTAAGACTAAAAAGAAATGAAGAAAGACTCCGAGAAATATCGGACTCTATTAGAAAATGTAACATAAGAATTATAGGTATTCCTGAGGAAAAGGAGAGGGAAAGAGGAACAGAGAGCCTATTCAAGGAAATAATAGCTGAAAATTTCCCAAATCTGGGGAAGGAGCAGGAAATACCAGTAAGCGAAGCCAACAGGACTCCTATATATATTAACAGACAAAGGCCTTCACCACGACACCTAGTGGTAAGGCTAGCCAGGGTCAACGACAAAGAAACAATATTAAGGGCAGCTAGACAAAAACAAAAAATAACGTACAAAGGAACTCCCATCAGGCTCTCAGCGGATTTCTCAACAGAAACTTTTCAGGCTAGAAGAGACTGGAATGATATATTCAAAATACTAAAAGACAAAAACTTTCAGCCAAGAATACTCTATCCAGCAAAAATATCCTTCAAATATGATGGAGAAATAGTAACTCTCCCAGATAAACAAAAGCTAAGGGAGTTCATGGCCACGAGACCGCCACTACAAGAAATACTCAAGAAGGCCCTCAGGCCTGAAAACAAGAAGAGAAAGGGAACACAAAGCTTGGAGTAAGGAGAAAAGTAGGTAGACAAAATCAGAGAAATAGTAGATCTTTACCGGAATAGGTTAGCAACCACTTAAATACTAAACTCAAAGATCAAAGGAAGAAATTCACCAAAAATAAATTTAACCTCATCACTGTAAACACACAGCCACAACACAAGATAGAATAAGGTATAACAAGAGCAACTTAGAAGGGGAAGAGGAAAGTGACTGAATTGACTTAGTATAAGGAAATAGGAGGCTATCAGATAATGGACTATCTCATACAGAAGATTTTTCGCCCAAACCTCAAGGTAACCACTAAACAAATAATCAAATTAAAACCACATATGATAAACAAAGAGAAAACTAGAAGAATCATAAGACAGAACAACCAAACTGAATTGGCAGTCCAAAACAAATGGGACAAGAAACAAAGGAAATGCAAAAGAACCAGAAAATAAGTGACAAAACAGCAACATTCAACCCTCATATTTCAATAATTACCCTAAATGTAAATGGATTGAACTCTCCAATCAAAAGATACAGAGTGGCAGGATGGATTAAAAAGCAAGACCCAACAATATGCTGCCTTCAGGAAACACATCTTAGCACTAAAGACAAGCACAGGCTCAGAGTGAAAGGATGGAAGACAATACTCCAAGCTAATGGCAAACAAAAGAAAGCAGGTGTTGCCATACTCATATCAGACAAAGTAGACTTCAAGATAAAACAGGTTAAGAAAGACAAAGAAGGGAAATATATAATGATAAAAGGGACACTCCATCAAGAAGACATATCACTTATAAATATATATGCACCCAACATAGGAGCACCAATGTACATAAAACAACTATTAACAAACCTAAAAGGAGAAATCAACAACAACACAATAATAGTAGGGGATCTTAACACCCCACTTACAGCAATGGATAGATCATCCAGACAAAAAGTTAATAAAGAAATATTAGACTTAAATGAAAAACTGGACGAGATGGACCTAGTAGACATATACAGAGCACTCCACCCAAAAACAGCTGACTACACATTCTTCTCAAGCGCGCATGGAACATTCTCTAGGATAGACCATATGTTGGGAAACAAAGCAAGCCTCAATAAATATAAGAAGATTGAAATCATAACAAGCATCTTTTCAGACCATAAGGCTATGAAACTGGAAATGAACCAGGAAAAAAAAACTGGGAAAGTGACAAAAATGTGGAGATTAAACAACATACTACTGAACAACCAATGGATCATTGATGAAATTAAAGGAGAAATCAAAAACTATCTGGAAACAAACGAAAATGATAACATGCCATATCAAACCATATGGGACGCAGCAAAAGCGGTCCTGAGAGGGAAACTCATAGTGATACAAGCCCACCTTAACAAACAAGAAAAAGCCCTAATAGGCAACCTTAAATTACACCTAACAGAACTAGAAAAAGAAGAACAAACAAAGCCCAAAGCCAGCAGAAGGAGAGAAATAATAAAAATCAGAGCAGAAATAAATGATATTGAGACCAAAAAAACAGTAGAAAGGATTAATGAAACAAAGAGTTGGTTCTTCGAGAAGATAAACAAAATAGACAAACCCTTAGCCAGGCTAACTAAGAAAAAAAGAGAAAAGGCTCAAGTAAATAAAATTAGAAATGAAACAGGAGAAATTACAACGGATACCATGGAAATACAGAGGATTATAAGAGAATACTATGAGAAATTATATGCCAACAAATTGGACAATCTAGAAGAAATGGATAAATTCTTAGACTTATACAACCTCCCAAAATTGAACCAAGAAGAAATGGAGAATCTGAATAGACCAATCACAAGTAAAGAGATTGAAATAGTAATCAAAAACCTCCCAAAAAATAAAAGTCCAGGACCAGATGGCTTCTCCAGTGAATTTTACCAAACATTCAAAGAAGATTTAATACCCATCCTCCTCAAACTATTCCAAAAAATAGAGGAAGATGGAACACTTCCTGAATCATTCTATGAGGCCAACATCACCCTGATACCGAAACCAGACAAAGACAATACAAAGAAAGAAAATTACAGGCCAATATCGCTGATGAACATTGATGCAAAAATCCTCAACAAAATATTGGCAAACCGAATACAACAATATATTAAAAAGATCATACACCATGATCAAGTGGGATTTATACCAGAGACGCAGGGATGGTTCAACATCCGCAAATCAATCAACGTGATACATCACATCAACAAAACAAAGAATAAAAACCACATGATCATCTCAATAGATGCAGAGAAGGCATTTGACAAGATACAACATCCATTTATGATAAAAACTCTCAATAAAATGGGAATAGAAGGAAAGTACCTCAACATAATAAAGGCCATATATGACAAACCCACAGCTAACATCATACTCAACGGGGAAAGACTGAAAGCCATTCCTCTGAGAACAGGAACGAGGCAGGGCTGCCCACTCTCACCACTCCTGTTCAACATAGTACTGGAGGTTTTGGCCAGAGCAATTAGGCAAGAAAAAGGAATAAAAGGAATCCAAATAGGTAACGAAGAAGTGAAACTCTCACTATTTACAGATGACATGATTGTATATATAGAAAACCCTAAAGAATCTGTTGGAAAACTGTTAGAAACAATCAACAACTACAGCAAAGTTGCAGGGTACAAAATCAATCTACAAAAATCAGTTGCATTTCTATATGCTAATAATGAACTAACAGAAAGAGAGCTCAAAAAGATAATACCATTTACAATTGCATCAAAAAGAATAAAATACCTAGGAATAAATCTTACCAAGGAGGTGAAGGACCTATACAATGAGAACTACAAGACATTATTGAGGGAAATCCACGATGACATAAAGAAATGGAAAGATATCCCATGCACGTGGATTGGAAGAATAAACATAGTTAAAATGTCTATATTACCTAAAGCAATCTACAGATTCAATGCAATCCCAATCAGAATCCCAATGACATTCTTCACAGAAATAGAAAAAAGAATACTAAAATTTATATGGGGCAACAAAAGACCCCGAATAGCTAAAGAAATCCTAAAGAAAAAGAACAAAGCAGGAGGCATCACAATTCCTGACTTCAAAACATACTACAAAGCAATAGTAATCAAAACAGCATGGTACTGGTACAAAAACAGACACACAGATCAATGGAACAGAATTGAAAGCCCAGAAATAAAACCACACATATACGGACAGCTAATTTTCGACAAAGGTGCTAAGGACATGCAATGGAGAAAGGAAAGTCTCTTCAATAAATGGTGTTGGGAAAACTGGACATCCACATGCAAAAGAATGAAAGTGGACCATGTGCTATCGCCATTCACAAAAATTAACTCAAAATGGATCAAAGACCTGAAGGTGAGACCTGAAACTATAAAACTCATAGAAGAAAATATAGGCAACACACTATTTGACATCGGGTTTAAAGGAATCTTTTCGGATGACATGCCTACCCAGACTAGGGAAACTAAAGAAAAAATAAACAAGTGGGACTTTATCAGACTAAAGAGCTTTTATAAGACAAATGAAATCAGAATCAAGATGAACAAACAACCAACCAGCTGGGAGAGAATATTTGCAAAACATACATCTGACAAGGGGTTGATCTCCATAATATATAAAGAACTCACACAATTGAACAACAAAAAAACAAACAACCCGATCAAAAAATGGGCAGAGGAAATGAACAGACACTTCTCCAAGGAAGATATACAGATGGCCAATAGGCACATGAAAAGATGCTCAACATCACTAATCATCAGGGAAATGCAAATCAAAACAACACTAAGATACCACCTCACGCCCGTTAGAATGGCTATCATCACCAAGACAAAAAACAACAAATGTTGGAGAGGATGTGGAGAAACAGGAACCCTCATACACAGCTGGTGGGAATGCAAATTGGTGCAGCCTCTATGGAAAACGGTATGGAGATTCCTCAAAGAATTAAAAATAGAGATGCCCTATGATCCAGCCATCCCACTACTGGGAATCTATCCAACGCACCTGAAATCAACAATCCAAAGAGGCTTATGCACCCCTATGTTCATTGCAGCATTATTCACCATAGCCAAGAAGTGGAAGCAACCTAAGTGTCCCTCGACTGACGATTGGATTAAGAAAATGTGGTATATATATACAATGGAATACTACTCAGCCATAAAAAAAGACAAAATCGTCCCATTTGCAACAACATGGATGGGCCTGGAGCGTATTATGTTAAGTGAAATAAGCCAGAAAGAGAATGACAAACACTGTATGATCTCACTCATATGTGGAATATAAACCAACACATGGACAGAGAAAACTGGACTGTGGTTACCCGGGAAGTGGGGGTGGGGGGTGGGCGCAAGGGGTGAAGGGAGTCATATATGGGGTGATGGACAAACAAAAATGTACAACCCAAAATTTCACAATGTTAGAAACCATTAAAATATCAATAAAAATCAAAAAAAAAAAAAATTTAAATCCAAACGTATCAATAATTGCATTAACTACAAATAGCCAAAACCCCTAATAAAAGGCAAAGACTGTCATATTAGATAGAAATGCAAGACAGTTCTATACTATTGACAAAAAATAATACGCTTTAAATATAAAGACATAATGTCTTTAAATATAAAGACATAATTAAGTTAATAGTAAAAGTATAGAAAAAAGACATACCTTGCAAAGCCAAATAAAGCAGAAGTATCTATTCATATCACATAAAGTAGGCTTCATAATAATATTATTAGAGATAAAGAGGAACAATATATAATAATAAAGTATCAATGCATCAAAAAGACATAGCTGTCCTAAATATGTATGCACCTCAAAAAAAATGTTTTTGAATACTTCAAAATACATAAGAAAAAAAAAAACTGAAAGAAGAAATAAATAAATCCATAAATATACTTGGAGACTTCATCACTATTTTTCAGTAGCTGATGGAACAGACAGAAAGAAAATCATCAAGTATAAAAGACCTGAACAGTACCGTCAAATGACTTTGATAAATGACCTTTTATCATGTTGACCATGATACTCCACACGATAGAAGAATATATCCTCTCTTCAAATGCACAGAGGACATTCACCAAGATAGACCATATTCTGGCCATAACAAAAGTCTTACCAATTAAAAAAATTAAAATCATAAAAGTATGTTTTATGCTTAAAATGAAGTTAAAATAGACATCAATAACAGAAATATTCTTGGAAAATCTCCAAACATATGGAAATTAAACAGTACAATTCTACCTATCCCATGGGTCAAAATAGAAATAACAATATTTTGAACTGAATACAAATGAAATACAGTATATCAAAATTTATGGAATATGGCTAAAGCAATATTAAGAGGAAGATTTTCATGCTTGTTCAAAATCTAAGAAAGTCTAAAATCAATAATCTAAGGTACTACTTTAAGAAACTAGAAAAAGTAGAGTAAATTAAATTCAAAGAGAGTGGAAAGAAGGAAATAAATATATAGTTAGAAATCAACGAAATTTTAAACTGAATAAGAATTTTATTTTATTTTTTTTGTGTGTGTGTGTGAGAAAGATCAGCCCTGAGCCAACATCCATGCCTGTCCTCCTCTTTTTGCTGAGGAAGACCGGCCCTGAGCTAACATCTACTGCCAATCTGCCTCCTTTTTTTTCTCCCCAAAGCCCAGTAGATAGTTGTATGTCGTAGTTGTACATCCTGCTAGCTGCTGTATGTGGGACACCGCCTCAGCATGGCCGGAGAAGCAGTGCATTGGTGCGCGCCCGGGATCCAACTGGGCCGCCAGTAGTGGAGCGCGTGCACTTAACTGCTAAGCCACTGGGCCGGCCCCTGAATAAGAATTTTAGAATCAATGAAATCAAAAGCTGGTTCTTTGAAAGGATTGATGAAGTTGATGAACTGTTAGCCAGACCAATAAGGGAAACAAAAGACACAATTTACCAATCTCTGGGATGGAAGAGGAAAATGTATAGATCTTACAGTCAATAAGTATATATTAAGGGGATATTCTGAATAACTTTATGTCAGTAAAAATCATGAGTACATGAAAATGGTCACATTACTTGAAAGACACAAATATGCAAAGCTTATTCAAAAAGAAATATATTATCTGAGTTACTCTATAACTATTATAGAAATGAAGTTAAAACTCTTCCCACAAAGAAAACTCCAGGCCCAGATGGCTTCACTGGCAAATTAAACCAAACATTTCAGGGAAAAAGAATACCAATTCTACACAAACTCTTCCAGAAAACAGAAGAGAAGAAACATTTCTTAACTCTAAACCAGTCAAACCCATTAAGAAAATAGATCCACAGACCAACATCCCTCATGAGCCTAGTGGCAAAAATCCTTTTCAAAATATTATCAAATAAAATCCAGCAATTTATAAATAGGATAATGCATCAAGACCACATGGTATTTATATCAGGAGTACAAAATTGGTTCAACCTTTGAAAATCAATCAACAGATTTCACTTATATCAACAAGGAAAACACACACACACACACACACACACGGTCATCTCAATAGATGCATTAAACAGTTGACAAAATTGAACACCAATTCATGATAAGAACTCTCAGAAACATACAAATAGAAGGGAGCTTTCTCATTCTCTCAAAGGGCATGCTAAAAACCACCTATGGCTGACCTCCTACTATGTGGTGAAAGACTGAAAATTTTCTCTTTTAAGATTGAAAACAATGAAAGGATTCCTGCTCTCTCCATTCCTTTTCAATATTTGCTCTCCATTCCAAGTTCAACATGAACTTTTTGGATGGTGAAACATTCTACGTCTTGATTTTGGTGGAGGTTTAATGATTGTATACGTTTGTGAAAACTCATTCTACTCTACACCTAAAATGGGTGAATTTTATAGTATCTAAATCATTCCTCAATAAACCTGACTTTAAAATACATATAAAGTAGGCAATTGTTATGAAAATGTTCAGCAAAGGTAAAATATTGCTACAGTTTAAGTATACATAAATCATTCCATGTCTAGTCTGGGAAAGATTAAATAAACATCTAATGAATTAGATTTGTCAACCTGGGGGAAAAAAAGCAATAGCATTCTGGAGGTCCTGCCCCAGTGGATTCTCAATAATGAAGACATCCTTGGTAATTTACTTGAGGATTAAATGATTGAAAGGTGCAAGAGGGGCTGGCCTGGTGGCGGATGTTAGCCCAGGGTTAGTCTTCCTCAGCAAAAAAAAAAAAAAAAAAAAAAAAGAGGAGAATTGGCAGATGTTAGCACAGGGCTCATCTCCTCACAAAAAAAAAAGGTGCAAGAGTTATTCTGAGGGCTTGTGGTTATAGTGGGAAGTTGAACATATATGCTTATGTTTGCCCTCTCTCAAAACCCTATGAAAATGACAGTGAGTGGATTTTGTTTTATTTTTAAATTTTATTTATTTATTTAAAAGAGAGAAACCTACCCAGACCAAGAAAATTATAGTGAACAACAACAACGTACTGTAAAAACTGGAAAGCAGATGACAAATCATAACAGGGAATGACATAGGAAAGCAGAAACCTAAGCTAATGGGGCAGAAATCCTAGAAGATGAATCCAGAGAGCCTCAGGTGACATAGGTACCTCTGACATGGTAATGAAGGTGGGAATAAAAACTGGAGGATTGGTGGAAAGTCTGTATAAGAAGTAATGTAGCTCTCAAATCCCCCCTCTGATCTCCCACAGGCGGGCAAACTGTTTTTTTCAACATAGCCGAAGACTCGACATTTATTCCTTAGATAGAGTGAAGTGGAGGACTGCTGAATATTGGACAAGATAACACCGACACTAGCGCATTCAGACTCAGCTCCCAGAATACGAGCAGTTTAGGGTTGTACCCTCCAGTCAAGGGCAGTGCCCACTTTGCTCAGCAGCAGCAGTTTTGAGTTTAAATTGACAATCACACTCAAGAGATGCAATAGGCTGCACTCAGCTTTAAGAAAGTATACGGAAAGAGGCAACAGCCTGGGATGGCCTCATGGCTCTTATGCATGGCTTCAAAATTTACCAGCTTCTGCAGACTTGGGAAAGACATGGTCACAAAAAGGACAAACTTGCATGAGATCAGACCATCTTAGCCCAGGAAAACCATCAGTTCTTAGGTCTCTTCAGCTATTACATCTTATCAAGTGGTAGCTGCTTCAGGGCTACATGGCTAGTGCCACTGCATCTCATGGTTCTTGGTTACTCATTACAAATCCAGAATGAGATACTTGTACTTGCTATGATACATAGTTACCTCAGCTAAATTCTCATTTATCTTGGATACAATACATCGATAAATCCCTTGAGTTAGTGTCTCAAAGGGGATTAAATCTAAGGTCAAATCCTCAAGCATCCCTGAGCCTAGAGAAAAGGTCACAAACCAGTACTTTTGGACAGTTCTCCAAGGGTCTCTCGTGCTTCTGCGCATGTCTTGTCAGCAGAGGCATTGACTGCCCTTTGGTCCAGACTATTGTTTCAAGGAGGTTTAATGAACAGCCTTTGAAGATAGAGATAGTGTCTCCCTCTTAAGTAAAGGGCATGCATGCTTACTATCCAATATAATAAAGATAAGGCTTGCTTTCAGAATTAAAGTTAGGCATGCTTATTACCCATTATAAAAGATTCTGGAATCCCTAGGCACAGGGTCTGTCTCCTATAACTCCACCCACGGTGTATATAGGTCTTCATCTGATACCACCTCAACAACACTCAGAACCTCACCCTGTTTAGTCTGGAACCTCAGAAACCGTGAATCATAATCCTTTTGTCCTGGCTGCTGTTGATAGTGCGAGATCATTAAGCCAAATATTCATTCTGCTATTCTTCTGTGCTTTTTCTCCTCTGGTTCTTCCTGTCACAACAGGTCTCCTTCCTTTGGGCCCATAGGATCCACATTCAATTTTAAACAGATTCTCTAATTCTCTTCGAATTCCTTGTTTTAACATATCTCGCTCTTTTCCAAAGACCTCACTTCCTTTTCGGTATTCTGCAGAGGAGACACTTTGTGTTCTCATATCGTACACACATTGAGATCTGAGGATGATCTTGGTATTTTTCAGCTACTTCCAGATCATGATTTTTCTATATCCATGCAATAATTCTTCCTCCTCTGTAATGTATGCCACCCAGCTATACCATTAAGTGACATATCCTGGTCATTTGAAAGTCCCCTAGTTTATGTTATTGAGAACTTTGGTTTGGTTCCAGTCTTCCATTTTATCACCATCCCTGCCAGCATCTGTGGCAACCCTAATACTCATATTACTCATATAAACCCATACAATAGCCCGACCTTACCCTTTTGAGGATCTCCATCCATGCTCCAGGTTCATGGCCTCATCTTGGGCTTTATTATATCTGGAGAAATCTAACATACCTGGGATCATCTAAAAATGTAATATATCCATGTCTGATAACAAAATTCTCCAGGATTTTCACTATTTTATTTCACTACAACTGTTCACAGACCTTTTTGAAATCTCTCTTCTATTTTCTTACAGTTCATTATTGTCTCATGGCTTGACTTTTTTCCTCTTCCAGTATAGACTTATGATGCCTCTTAAACTGTTTTTTGGATAGTATCTTCAATGTTCTCTGGGCTACCAAACAGAAGAGACTCTTGTCTCCTTTTGCCTTATGACATGTTGCTATTATAGCCGTGGTAGCATGCAACAGCTTGTATGTGTTTCACGTGTCTCTTCTTTAAGGATGTGAGTACCATTAGGCCTAGGGTTTTGTCTAGTTTGGTTTTTTTTTCGTGTATTCTCAGTGCCTAGAACAGTTCAGGACCCATGTTCATGTGTCAAGGAAAACTTAGTAAACGAGTTGATGAAGCAGATTACAGAATGAAAGAACTTGGTTTATCCCAACAGTTTCTAATCTGTAGGCTGAGGTGTCAGAATGAGGTCAATATGCCTCAAATATCATTTCCTTAGGGAAGTGAGTGAGCCTAGGGGAGAGTTATAAAGAGGAAGTGATCAGCTCTGAATTCACTATATCAATCACAAGTATGTGATTGTGTCTGTTGGCTTGTTCCTTGAGAAAATTGAAGCAGTTAATTGAAGGTAAGTGACATGGTGAATTTTACCTATTCTGTCAGCCACAGAGTCCAGATTAGAAACCTGAGTCTAATTACAAATTTATTGCCTTGAGCCATTGGCCATACCACTGAACTTGAAAATGTTTATCCTTCCTAGTACCATCATCTTTCTAATTTGGAAAAAGTAGACAAAAAAAACACTGTTTTTCAAATAGCATATAAATCTTCCTCAAATTTTTGACCCCAAACAAATATTCTTTACCAGTGGGTCAAGAATTAGAGAGGTGGGAGAAAGAGAGGCAGATTTGAAATCAGAAATCCTGTGTCTTCACTTATAAGTGTGCTACTTTGGGCAAGTCTCTTCTCTCAACCTCAGTTGCCTAAGTTGTAAATAAGAACATAATTTTAATATGGATTATAAATATCAAAAGATGGGCAGCATGAGGAGAGAGATTAGTACGCTGAAAATGAGTTATACAAATATGAATTATTTTTATACATTTACCATTCAGTTAGCATTTTGTGAAAGGTGGAAAACAATATATCATTGCAACATACTTGAATTACTTTGATATTACACGGGACTAAGAAATCTTGTCCTCTGATGTCACAAGTACTCTGTGTGTGTATATATGTATGATAATTCAGATATGGATTCCGAAAGATATATGCAAGGAAATAAGTTTGTTTTCTCTCCTAAGATTTATAAATTTTCTTCTATTTCACACTCTGCAAATTTGCTGTTATGTACTGCTTGTGTTGAACATGTCTGTTTACTTTCCTTCTTTTTTGTTCCAATTAATATGTAAGTATTTGGAAAACATAAACATTGTGACAAAAGTAAAAGTATATTGTTAATATTTTCTTATTTCCTGTCCTTATATGTACATGAATCAAACTATTAAAAGTTAAAGAAAATTTAAATAATATTTTAAGTCTACGGTGGATGAGATAGGATTGATTTTAAAGACAACATTCAGAAGAAGGAATTATAATTGAGGATGAAGTGGCGAGCAAGTGATAGCTGCAGCAGTGTCGGGTTGTACTAGATCAGAAGGATGGGCAGGAACCTGTTGTGATGCATGAGCTGCATATTGGATCTGGATCTTAGACTTTTCGGGAAAGTTAGGCCACATGATTGATGATGCTTTCCAACTTTAAAAAGTTTGTGAATATATTGTCTGGGAGAAAAGAGAGAATAAGAAGGGATATTCCTATGAGTGAAACAATATAAGAAAAAATTCAAAGATGGGGTGGTAGGATTATACTTTCCATAATGGGAGAGATCGGAATAAACTACATGTTCCGTTTATATAACATGGTAGTTGACCGGATATCCATTCTCCTCTTCTTCTTTATAAATAGAACCCTTATTTTGCTCAAGGTGGCCATGTGCCTAGTTAAAACATCCTTCTCCTCGGACTCCTTTGATGCAAGAGGTGGCCAAATATCCTGGTGTGGCTAATGAAATATAAGTAGAAGTTGCTAGATTAGGCTTCCCAGACAATTTTTTCAAGAAACAGACTCATCAGGGCTGTGCTTGCCTCATTTTCCCCTGTGGCATTTTGTTGTTCTCCCTTTTTAACTGGAAAATGAATCAATGCCTGAAGTGAGACAACTGTCCTGATATCATGACAACAGAAGCCAACAACAAGGATGGTGATGTGAGAACCCAGAAGGTCCCAGGGTCGGAGGTAACATGCTTAACTACCTTATCAGCCCAGACTGCCTATCTTTATGGGAAACAAATGAACCCCTATATTTTAAACCTCTTGGTTACAACTGACCATAATACTAACCAAAAGAAAAGTTCATATCATTTAATGGTAGTACAACTTATGCCTTAAAGAGATTTCAAATAATTAAAATTGAAGTTCAGGGAGGTTAAGCAGGTAACTAATATTACACAGCTGGTGAGGTGATAGAGTTGGACCTTGAACTTTCAAGTAGAGCTCACTGCCATTCATAGTATAGTAGACCAGTAAAGAGATGAAGATGCATGGCTACAAAGCGAAGATGAGAAGGCTCTCCTCTTTTCCCCAGGATGCCTTAGAGATTCAAGGCAATAGAGAAACTGGAGAATACCATTCTCTTCTCTGATCCCTTTCATTGCCTGAAAAGACTTGCAGAAAAAGACATCTCAGTTCTTGTAGCCAAGAGAAAGAGAAGTCACCTGGCCCAGAAAATACACATAAAAAGGCATGTAGTCTTCCTCTTTCCTCCCCCTCCTCTTTTCCAGAAACGGGAGTGAACTGGAAAGACAGACTGGCCTTAAACAGACAAAGTAGACTGAGTGCCTAGGCAAAAATGAGTAAGGTTGAAGTGTGTAACTTTGCTAGCAAGTCCTGAAAAAATTGATTCAATTTGGACTAAAATTACACATAGCAACTCTCCAGGAGTCTGAAATGTATCACTTTAGCAAGTGTTCTAGACCACAGACTCAGACACAGTGTAAACAAGATATCAACACACACACACACACACACACACACACACACACACACACGAAAACAAAACAAAAAAATAAGAAATAAATTCATATAAGTTGTACAGGCCCCTTAGGAATCTGCTTCGTAGAACCACAGTGTGCAGATCCCAGGTTGAGAGTCACTGGTGTAGGACACATGGTCGAGTTCTAATACCACCACGGAAGTAGGAAAAGCGAGAGGAGGGGGCACAAGAACACCCCTGTGTTTTCATATGAGTTCCATTAACACAATCTCCATAGCACCGCCAAATTTGACTTTTCCATAAATAGTAAATGTTTAATAAATATGGAGAAAATTAATTGTGATGGATGCATGGATGAGTCTCCTGGGAGTGGAGATAGAAGTTTGTGAGTCATAAAGACAGACAGGTATAAAAGGGATTATATATACCTGTAGTCCTGGTGTAATTATTAATAGCTACTTCTTTTACTCTCAAAAAGTCCTGATTGGACAATAAATAATATAATTACCATTTGTATAAGTAAACATACACACAAAAATAAGATATCATTTTGGGTCTCTGTTTTCGAAGATATGTGTGGCAGATACAGAGTTTACAGCTCATATTCCTCTTTGAGAAAGGACATGCTGTCCAGCCGTGAGGAATGTCCTTAACTGACAAACTCTAGCTGTCAGACTCCTTCAGACTCTGTCTCATGTTTTGAGAAGTCCTCAGCCAATGACTAAGCAAAGCAGTGATGGCTGAAGTCACACTCTTCTCAGGGTGTCCCAGTCAGTAACTCAGCAAGATGCTGGTACAGGGCCTAGACATTTCCACCCAGCACAGGACTCCTCTGACAGAATATCTTTGCCCCAGAGTTCCCCGTTGGTCTGATCTTGTCAGGTGTGCATCATGAGGTGACAAATCCCCTTCTTCTAGTCCTTTTCCCCTCCCAGGAAATCTTTTGTGTGCCTGTCTCAGGGAATATTCTCATACAACTCAACCCCATAATCTGTAACACTTTCTCTTAAAAGTTATATTCATTTATGGTCTGGAAATTTAGCAACATCAAACCATTTTAAAGAATCCCAGTTCAAATCAGATGTCAACGTATTAAATATGGTGCTGTTTAGTGTTTCAGTGTAACATGTTCCATGGGCATCTAGCAGTAGAGCAGCACGAAGGCCTGTGGTAAAGAGAGCACCTTCTGAGAGAGAAATGGCCAATTAGAACTTAAAAACTCTTTGCTAAGGGAAAACCATGAAATCCATGTTGCTCATGGTCAGACATGGACGTGATCTTTTCTCTTTTTCTTCTCTGCTTTGCCGCAAGAGAAAGGAAGCAAAGGCTTGAGCGGGGAATTTATAAGGGCAAATATAACCTTTGATTTGATGCACAGTAAGCTGACAGTTAAAGCTGTATCATGCTAGATAAATGTCAAAAGCCAAATAAAAGCCTTAATAATAAGCTGTCCAGAGGCTAAAATCCAGAACAGTGGAGCGTGAGAAAAGGATTAATCTTTAAAAAACAAACTTTAACCCAAACTGAAACTGTCCAAGGTGGCTCAGAATATTGTGATAAACTTGGGATTGGGGGTGGTGAGTGTAGAGAAAAGAAAGGGAAGAAGGTACTATTCCAAGATGGAAAAAGTACCTAGTTGTACCAAGATTTTTGTATTTATTTAGATCTTACTCTAAAAAATAGTAGAATGGAGTGAAATCCAGCAAGTATTGCTATGGACTGAATTGTGTCCTCCCAAAATTCATATGTCGATGTACTAACTCCTGATACCTCAGAATGTGACTGTATCTGGAGATAGGGTCTTTAAAGAGGTAATTAAATTAAAATGAGGTCATTAGGTTGGTTCCTAAACCAATATGTCTGAAATTCTTATAAGAAGGGGAGATTAGGACACAGATGGACACAGAGGTAAGACCATGTGCAGACACAGGGAAAAGATGGCCATCTTTAAGCTACATGGGGACATGGGACTGGAGAGGCATCTGCAGGGGAAAGTCTGGAGGCAGAAAGCCCAATGGAGACCATTCATTTCCAGCGAGAATAAATTCTCTGTAATATTGGTGAAACTGAAGCACTGGAAATTGATGGAACATTCATGCAGCCATGGCACAAGCTAAAATTGGTACTCTGTCCTGCCTTCCATCCTCAGTTTGTTTCCCTAGTCTCTTTTCCTACAACCTACCTTAGAAGATGCTTGAATGGTCTTAACGCTCATGATTAAAGTCTATAACAAAAAATTCAACTGTGATGTAAATATTCCCCACATACTAGCAAAGGATCATTTTTCCAAATGCTTATTTTGATTCCTGAAGGATATAGTCTTCGGCTTATTCTTTTCTTTGTTAGAATTAAATCTCTATAAAGTAAAAATATTTCCCCCACTTGGAAATGCTAGTGAGGGGTTTGCCAACCTAAAAAAATAATATACTTATATTTCTGGGGTCACAAAATCTTGTAAGAAGAAAGGCTCTGTGGGTTTTTGTTCATCCTAAAGAAAAAGAAAATGTAAGCTGAGTTGACTCAGGGGTCTTTGGATTTCTAATCCACCTTGTAGGTCTTTGAGTAGGTGGACTTACAGAGGGCCAGGACTCATTAAGTGATGACTAGAGTTTAAGAGCTCAACTCTTGCTGAATTAATCTTCCCATAGTGGGGGCACTTGTTTTCACCCTATTGGGTTTGCTATAGATGAGGCTCCATGTAGTCATTTATTCAGACTGGAGACTAACCAAATGTTTGTCTTGCCTGCCTCCTGCTGTCACCTGCTGACATGACTTTATGGGCAACTCCAAAGCTAAGATGATTAAATCACCAAAGGCAGTGCCTTCCTAGCTCTCAATTTAGCCCAGAAGTGCTGTGCTCACAGAGTTATCCTAACATAGGAAAGGCTTGACCCATAGGCCTGTGCAGGGTCCTAATGCCTCTCAAAGGCTTAGTGGAGGATGAAAAAGAACATGGGTTAGGATGCACAGGCCCACTCTGGTGCACTTTGCTGGGCTTATAGCATGATTTTTCTTTTGCTTATAGCAAAAGAAAGGGCTTTCAAAATTCAAAAGCTCTTTTGCATCTATGAAAGGGACATACAGTTAAGAATAGTCAGAGTTTTATATATCATAGAGCTGAAAGTCTGGGAAGACCCTCCAGAGAATGATTTGGATCCTTTATAGTTCTGGAGACCTGAAATAAATGAGGGATTCCTTTTGCAACTGAAGCATTCCTCCACTGTTTTCTTCTCTCACTATCTCTGTAGTAAGTTTGGGTAGCCCCCTCCCCTTCTTCTGGTGAGCATTCTGCTCAGTCATCATTTTCCCTATTTCTTAGGTGTGAGGCCTTGAAAAGTAACCTGTGACCTATACCGTTATAGCTAAACCAAGTTTATATTTAAAGCATGTTGCCTGCCTGTCTTGGTGTGTGTGCTTGTGTAGTGAGAGACTCCATAAAGAGTAGTAGTGGAGGGGTTAGAAACAGAGGCTCACTTCTTGCCCCTGAATATTTTGTGCCCTAGCTCAGTGGTTCTGTTCACTGGCTACATATTAGCATCACCTGGGGAACTTTTCCAACATACTCATGCCCAGAACACTCTCCCAAAAAAATTTGATTAAATGATCTACAGTGTGGTTCAAGCACTGTTGTTTTCAAATTTTTCTCTAGGTTATTCTTATGTGCAATCAAGATTAGGAATGGCTGGTAGTTGGAACAATCAAGTATAAGCATGAGTGTGTGTATTTTTAAAAGTGCCACACTAAATAATAATGGAACCTGTATAAACTTAACACATATATAGTAAGCTGACCAAAATAAAAGTCTGTGCATAGAATTGGATGGAGTTATTCAATTTCCAGAAAATGAAAGCTTTGCTGAATTGTGAGTTTCCTTTTTTTTTTTAAATCTTTCTCAGTTAGGGCTATTCTTGGAAGCAAGATCTAGATTATTTAAAAGCACGGATCCTATCTTGAAATTTCTCAGAGTTAGACTCTCCCATATAATGTCTACATATTTCAGAAGCTTTCTCTTGAAGGAGGTTTCAAGTTGAGTTTTTAAAGAAGTGAGAAGCATAGATGGAATTGGAAGATTGGGAAAATTACATGTGAATGGAATATTGAGAAGCAAGAGAGGAGGGATAGGGAAGAAGGACGGAATGAACACGTCACACAGCCCTGTGGAGGAGCGTCAGCCCATGGCGGGACATACTCAGGACTTACCGGTCTCTTTATCTTTGGAATGGGTTTCAGGTCATCTTTTTCAGAGTAGTCCAATTGTCCATCTTTTTGGACACTCCTGTGATTCTATTTTATATGATGTATGTATGATTTGTTTAAATATAGGTTTTATTATAATTAAGCCATACTCCCACAAAAATTATCTCATGAAAGAATCCTGAGATTCTTGGTGTTTCCATCTGACCATCTGGTGAGTTTTATCTGCATTTAGTTTTTGGCTTCTTGCAGTCTAGGCTTTATATGTCTTCCTTGGTAGTTTGGTCCATGAGGCTTTGCTTACTTTCATAGATCAAAGAGCAAAAAGAAAAGAGTTGCTCAGTTTTGCTTAAGCTGAAAAAATGATGAGGAATTTTAAATTAAATAAAAAGAAAGATGCTAAATCCATTGCACCAATCATGATTTGAATCTCTAGAGCAGCCAGTTGTTGCGTGTGTGTGTGTGTGTGTGTGTGTGTGTGTGTGTGTGTATGTTGGAAAGAAAGCTCTCCTCCTTCCAAAGGAAAGAGGGAATAAAGTCCACCATTACGGTAAACTCTAAATTTTCAAAGCATTATCATTAACTTGACGTAATTAATTATCTTCAGTTTAACAACTTAGAATTTCTGGATTTATTTGGGAATTGAATTCTATAAGGCAAAGATTATACATGAATTGATTGATCTTTTGCCTCTGTTGCCTTGATAGTTCGATTGAGAAACAAGGTACCTGTTATATAAATCTGGATGCCTTCTGTTAACCCTGATGGTCCCATGCAAAGTTTTCAACTCTTTTGCCCCCTTTCTGTCCCTCTCCAAGCTATCTTAAGAAATCAGCTGTGCTTCATGCTGCCTATTAGCTTGCAAGGACATCCAGCACATTATTGGACCCCTCTCTTCCAGGGAAGCAAGTCACACTCCTCAATTTCTGCCTTCTGTCGCTAATCTATAGTTTTTGGTTTAGCCAGTTTCCTAACCCCAGCATTATTGACATTTTGGTTGGATAATTCTTTGCTATGTAGGGCTGTCCTGGGCATTTTAGGATGTTTAGCAGCATCGCTGGTCCCTACCTACTAGATGTCAATAGCATCCCCAACCAAATATTTTGGTGGCAACATAAAATGTCTTCAGACATTGCCAAATGTCCCCTGCAGAGCGAAATTGCCCCCAGTTGAAAATGACTAAAGTGTTATTAGCACACATTTGTTTTCTGTACTAACCATCTCAGATTATACACTTGCATTGACCTGGTGATCTGATTTCAAGACCTCAGCATCAGGCTAGAGGTTCTCATCAGGGCACATTAGAACCAGGGATCACTTAAAAATTGTTAAGGTCCAGGATCCTCCAGGAATTAGGTCTAGAATTGGACCCAAGGCATTTTTTAACTCCTCAGATGATTTTAACGTGCAGAGAGGGTTGAGTGTCCTCTGTGAGTGTTTGATCATGGGTAGAGAGCTGTGCTGATGTTGCTCACATCACATCATGAAGGTAGTCATCTATTTGGGAAGCATCCCTAAGCAATCTCACAAATCTGGCTAGGCCTTCTCTGGCACTTCTATAAAGGGAAGTGTAATGCCATTTAGGTGTCAACCTTGAGGTGTGTGTTTACTTTGGTTTTTTTTTTTATGGTTACTAGCAAATGTCATCTGGAATATGATTGGCTCCGGTTTTATTAAAATGGGTAATGTGTTCTTCTAGGTAATTTTATTCAACAAAATATATTTAAGAGTTAAAACTAAAAGCTTACAAAACTTTGTCAATTACTACTTTAAATTGAAGAGAGAAACAGCTTAAGTAAAAGAAAATTCAAATTATATTGGTGTATTTATTGTGTCTGTGTCTGTACCTGTCAAGTGATCACAGCTATAATGATTAGCAAATTTGTACATGAAGCTAGAGATGATATTTTTCATTATGTAGAGCTCTTAAAAGAGGATTAGAATTTAGAAAAGACTAAACAAGGCCAAGGTATCTCTTTACTGGGGCACCTAATTAATATAGCCTGTACGCTGGGATTTTTGTCTGTCCAGCATATTTTGCTTTCTTCTTCCTGGAAATAATATGTACTTTCCTTTGGAACACGTACCCTATTCGTCATGTTGCTGTGGATTGTCAAACACAGCATTCTCTCCTCACCTCCAGTCACAGGCATGAGTGTGTGACACAAGCTGGGGTAATCATAATATGGAGTCACCAAGAGATGTGTGATGCAAGTTGAGCCAATTAGAATCCTCCCCTGGAATTTTTTGCATTGGGGGTTGGAAGATAGCTCTCAGTTCCTCTTGGAACTTAAACCAAAATATATATATAAACCTAGGGATGTCAGCAACCATCTTTGCTAGTACATGAATGCCTGTGTGCTTTAGAGAATGAGGCCAGCAGACATGGGATGCAAGAGTTAGTAATGACATCTTTTTAGACATATTTCAGATGGCAAGTTGTCCCAAAGAATGTGATCCAACAAAGGGAAACTGCTTCACTGTGACTTTGCAGATTCCATGTACATAGCTAGATTGTCTGAATTTCAATCATAAGAATTGCCAATGAAGAATTGCTTTTGTTTTCTTTTTTGTTGTTACTGTCTAGAAGAAAGAAAAGTAGTTCAGACCATAGCTTCCTGAAATAAAATGAAATTTTATTTTCACTGTGAGCAGGAAGGTAGGTGATAGCAATCTATCTTCTGCTCTGATTTTGAATATACCTTTATGGTGTGTCTACTTAAGCCAAAGGAAATCAGATGTTTTAGATGTCAACACTAACAAAAAATGAGTAGGACAGTACTTTGTGTCATACTAGATTTTAAATAGTTAGAATCACAATGTCATAGGACGATGACACTTGAAGGGACCTTGAAGATCATCTTGTACTTTGAATCTCAACCACATGGGTGGTTGAGGAAGAGGCACACACGTATGCAGAGAAAAGCTAAGGTGAATGGCATATCATTTACTACTAATAATAGTTAAAGTACTGAAGTTTGCAATGATTTGATTCATTTCTTATATATTAGAACAGATTCAGAATTGGAAGTTCAACGTTTCTATGACTGATTGTCATCTGGTCCCATATTCCTCACAATGGGAGCATTTATCTCTTATAAATCAAATAGAAGTGTCTATTCCATCACAGAGACCCACAAGAAAATAAGATTCTCTTTGTTTTTGGTTTTTGTTTTTGTTTTTCTTGGTGAGGAAGATTGGCCCTGAGCTAATATCTGATGCCAATCTTCCTCTTTTTGCTTGAGAAAGATTGTCCGTGAGCTAACATCTGTGCCAATCTTCCTCTAATTTTTTTATGGGACATGGCCACAGCATGGCTTGATGAGTGGTGTGTAGGTTTGCTCTCGGGATCTGAACCCACGAATCCCAGGCTGCTGAAGTGGAGTATGCAAACTTAACCACCATACCACCGGGCCAGCACCAATATTCTCTTTGTAAGCAGGGGATCATAGATAGCTACATCCCAGACCAGAGTCTTCATAACACCATCCTCTGAGAGCTTAAGATTGCTGGGTGCCATGCTCCTAGCTTGGAACACAACCTCAGCCCACCTTGAGCTCCTGTTTGAGATCTCCAGCTTCAGATGATACTTCTCCTCCCAGAGCCCCCACTGTCCCTGATCAATGAAATATATATAAAGGGAAATTTGCTGCTTTCTCTGTAACTGACCAGCATCCCTCCCATTCCTGTACGTAGGTCTTGTGTAATCTCAGTAACAGGAATCACATCTTCTTTTATATATGCCACATAACTCTGAATCAAAGTTTGCAAACAGTAAGCACTGATTGTTTTGCTTATTAATTTGAGGAACTTTATGTCCTAAGCATGCTGATAATTAGGGAAAAAAAAGATCATGGAAAAGAAGAAATTTAAATGTAACTAAACTCAGATAATTTGTCTTAAGCAATAAGGCAGAAGGAAGAGTCTCAATATTATTGCTTAAAATCTTCTGAGTCTCAACAACTACTTGTGCTCAAGTGAAATGAATGCTTTATATGAGGAAGGGCAATGTTTACAGTGGGTAGTCAACTTGTCAAAACTCATGGAATTGTGGTACAAATGGTAAAGTGAGGCTTATAGGTGTAATGTTTTTGCATTAATAGCTGCTTCAAATGTCACTGAAACAAATGATTTGTGTAAGTATGATAACACTCTTTCATAAGTGGGCACCTCATTAAGACTAGCACAGCACCTCCTCATCTGAGCTAAAAACCACTTTACCACCTATTTTGTCAACATTTCATGGAAATTGTTTTCCGTTAGAAAAGGAAAAGCCTGAAAATATTTCAATGAATCATTAGCAATAGCGTTCTTGGTTCAAAGTATCAGACACCTTCTTTATAAATAAAATATGTCCACAGATAATTTGTATATATAACTGTGTATAAAATTTTAATTAGCTTTAAGGTAAAATAATCATACTTGATTAATTTTGCTTCATGTCGAGGTGTCCTTGAATCAATGTTGTTTTAAGCAGAATTTAATAACTTCTTCAAGGTTCAAAGGCTTCATGTTTTCAAATAAGATAATCTTTTTCCTCCACCAAAATGGTCTGTGTAGTTGAAATTTCATTCCTATTAGGCTCCTGTTAGTTTCCTTTTCCTGATGGGAAAGTCCATCCAGTGAGATAGGCCATCCAAAAATCAACCAAACACTTGGTAGATTTCCATGTCGGTAGAAAGTGGAAAAATCACTGCGTCCAACCCCCTCCACACACATAGATGCTCTCATGGTGTAGAGACGTGGTACAGAGAACAGAGACATGATAAAAGGCCAGAAGAGAGAGCAATGACAAGACTGAACAGGCAAAGATAGGGAAGAAATAAGTCTGGAATCAGTCTTTCTCTTGCACAAGTGTTCTTCTCCTTGGGATCTTAGTGAATTGGGAACAAGACATATTTTCCTTCACTCTGTGCCTGGCTGAGTGTACTGTGGGGTCACTCCAATGTCTGAAAAAGAGCACCGACCAATTGATGCTATTATGCCCACCTTTGATTTTCAGTTCTCAGCACACAGATCTCTGTCAGTCATCTATATTGGAGACTATGATTTCTAATGGTTTATTTCTTTTTTTAAAAGACATCTGGATTCCCTACAGTGCTAGGAAAGTTTATAGATGAAATCTCAAATTATTTAATCAAATATAAGATTTATAAGATTTTTTTTGTTTATGTTGTTTTATTTAATGAAAGCAAGAGGCTTACAGAGGAGGGAATGCCAGGTTCACGCTGTATGTGTTGACCCACTTGGTAGCATCAATGGCTCTGTCTTTTAGATTCTAGGATATGAGCTCCAGAGCTGCCCTGCCTGAGTCCGCAGCTTGGCCTTGCCACACCCTGGAATGGGAGTTCACCCCTCTTAGCTTCAGTTTCCTCCTCTGTAAAATGAGGATAGTATTGGTAACAATCTCAGGACTGGGGTGAACATTAAAGAAGATGATGTATATAAAGTGCTAAGCACGTTCCTGGTAGATATTGAACACTCAAAAAAGAAGTTCTTATGAACATTACTTTACATAGACACCTTTGCTACTTACATTGCTGTCCACTCCCTGAGAGTTCTCTGTATCCACCCTTGTCCACCTCGAAGTCTATTCAGACTGGCATTCTATTCACCATTTGTAAGAGAAATTAAAAGACGACAGGCTTTAAAGACAGTATTGAAATGCCTGAAAACATGTGATGGTTTTTGCTCCAATCAAGGAATTTTTGAAGATTTCCCACTTCCCAGAACATTCTGTAAATACAGTATTTGCATTGATGATTTAGTAATAGTTCGTATGTTAAATTACGCATTATGTAATATTCTTGCTTATGATTTAAACCGAATGCTTGAGACAGCAACATACGTGACATAGTGTGACTAGAAATTAATGTGACTGGAACTGAACTTGGACATCCCAATGCTAGTTATTGTTCCTAAAGCTGTTAGGCTGAAAGCGTGGCAGAGACCTAACTGCCACCAATAAGTCACGTTCCCTCCCTCCATATTGCAGAGCTGTTTCTCTGGAAATTTCCCAGACTCCTTCACTTCTAAGTGAAGTGAAGTAACAAGTTACTACAAATGGAGTATGTACAAGGAATGTGTGTCAATCCCAGGATGAGCTGAGAAGAAGCAAGCGTGCTGTTTTTCCCTTCTCGTTCCCTCTCAACTGGGTACAGAGTCAGGCTCAACTCATGCTAGTGCTACAAGATAGAAGAGGTTGGGTCCTTGAATCACTGCATGGAAAGTCATCCACTGATCAGGAATGCCCGCCCTGGTGAGTTGTGCAGCAATTAACAAACTTATATATTGTGCTAAGCCACCGAGATTTTGGAATCTTGCTACATCAGTTCATGCTTCTGTGACTAATACAAAAAGTAATAAAATGATCCCAATAATTCACTTTGCTTCAAATATTTTCAGATTCTTTTTTCAGATTTGCTGTTAGGGCTCTTTACCATTGGCATATTTTCATCATTTTAACTTAAAGTTAACTTTTTAGGCATGGCCACAAGCCATCCAAAGTCTTGGTGTAGAAAGTTTAGGTGTAGAAATTCTCAATGTATTATTAGAAATCAGTCTCATGATGTAATCCCAGAAAGTGAACCCTTAATAAAGTGACATTTTAATATAACAGAATCACGCTGAAAGCCGTGTGTGTCTCTCACATCGTGTTAGAAAATATTATCATGTTGAAGCACACTACTGTTGAATAGATCTGGTTTCTGATTCTAGCTCTACTTCTTAATTTTTGACCAAAGTCTAATTTTTAATTCCAAAATGCAAGAAGATGACAAATTGTGAGCATAGTATAGAAACATTTTTATAAAAGGCTCAGAATTTTAAAAAAATAAATGCCAGACTACGCTTTGAACGGTAAGTAAAATATCCATATGGCAATGTTATCAAACATCCCTACTTGTTACAATGTAGGATGGTATTATTTCCTAGATATATTCAAATTGTTCTTTGTAAAAATAACTATATTTAAAATTCTAAAAGCACCTTTCACTGTGCTCCCTCACATAATTGGATGAATAATATTGGGATATGGTATTGTATAATATTTATATCAGCCTGTGTGTTATCAGCAAGCCAAAAACAGCTGGAAAGCAAAAGTGTAAAGGATTCGGATATGGCTAAATTGATCTCTGGAGTAGGGCTGGTTTGCAGGAAAATTGTAAAGAAGGAAAGCTTATATCTGGCTCCTCCCTTCAAATTTCTGCTCTGCCACTATCTTCCCCATGACTCTCCTTACAGCTGCAGCTCCTGGGTCCACAACTTGGCCTTGAGTGTATGGGGACCCCTGCAAATGTTGTTTGAGGATTCCTATTTAAAAAAATAATTTGATTTTAAAGCGTAATATATATTCAAGATGAGCTTGGAGCATCCTGTAGTGCCAGCAAGTAAGGAAGTTCTCGAAAAAAAAAAGTGATGGGGAGTATATCAAAGGTATATATATGCCAAATGAAAGAGCTTCCAATGGCCAAAGATGGAAAATTTTAGAAACAAAATAAAATATTATTGAATTATAACCCAAAATATAAAATGAATATTCATGAGTCCAAGCTGATATAAATGATTAAAGAATAAATATATGAAGAATATACAAACCTCGCATCCAGAATTATGAAAAATTTATGCAGATAGTCTACCCTCAAGAAGGTGGATCATAATATACTCTGCTCCTTAATTTTGGGCTGGGTATAGTGACTTCCTTCCAAAGAGTACAGTATAGCAATGGGAAAAAAAAGAGTAACTTTATAGTGGAGAACCCTGACAAACACTACTTCAGGCAGGTGATCGAGATCAACATCAACAGTGCTGAGTCATATTGATAGTGTGTATCCTTAATACGATGTGATGAGGAGCCATCCTCTGTGGTCTTCTTCTCCCAAATTCATAACCCCAGTCTAATCATGAGAAAAATATCAGACAAACCCTAAGTGAGGGTCATTCTACAAAGCATCTGACCAGTACTCCTCAAAATAGTCAAGTCATGAAGAACAGGGGAAGTCTGAATAACTGTTACAGCCGAGAGGAGCCTAAGGAGACATGATGACTACATGTAATTTGGTATCCGGGATGGGTCTTAGAACATAAAAATGGACTTTAGGTAAGAACTCAAGAAATCTGAATAAAATTTGGTTTTAGTTAATAATTATGTGTCAACATTGGTTCATTAATTGTAACACATGTACCATGTTAATGTAAGATGTTAATAATAGGGAAAGTGGGTGTGGAGTAGGCGGGAACTCTCTGTAACATCTTTGTAATTTCTCTGTAAATCTAAAACTGTTCTAAAATGAAAAGTTTATTTTAAAAAATTGTTACAAATTTCCCAAGCCCATATCGTGTAGTGTGATTTATTGATGACTTAAAACTGAGATTGACACACTTTTCTTGTAAAGCGTCAGATAGTAAATTATTTAGGCTTTGTGAGCTGTGTATGGTCTCTGTCACATATTCTTCTTTGTTTATAACTCTTTGGAAATATATAAATCATTCTTAGCTGTAGGGTCATACAAAAACAAGCAGAGGATGATTTCAAAGATGGTAGTTGCAGAATCTCTGATTTAAAATAACGTACAGAGAAGAGGTCCTTACACATTTATTTGTCCCATAGGCACACATGTAGATTTTTCTTAGTGTCCAGGCACCATTTCTTCTTCTTCGGGTCCAGGAACCATCCCTTCTTTTTCAACATTGTCAAATGCTCCATTCCTGGTTAATTTCTAATTACTCTCCTAAAGCTTGTTAGTATGCATTGTTGAAGACAACCTCAAACAAAAGTCTTGCTCAGAGTATGCAGAAAAATGTGAACAATAATTAATGTTCTAGACATGCTAATTTTACTGTTCAGAGTTTTATAATATAAAGGTTGAACAACACATCTTGCCTTGGACTCTGTAGGCTGTCATCACTGCATCCCTAGAACATAATCTCTTTCAATGTTGACTACACCCCTGCCTTCCACACACTGCCACCAGTGGGGAGGAGAAGCAATGGCCCCTTGTACAGAGTGGGAAAGACATTCCCATTTGCATAAGGTATGCCCTTTCTTCATCCAGCATGGTTTAAGTCCAACTTAGGAAAGCACAATGCTACCATATTGATCAGAGGCAAACGAAGACATGGATTAAGAGAGCCAGTTGGTATCAAGCCATAGTCTCAGAAACCCTCAGAGGAGATAAATGCGACCATTCTCAGAATAAGTGTGACCATTCTTCAATCATGGCACAAAATCTGCAGAGGAAGTACCAAGACTTCCCTGGCTGATCTAAAATGGCCGTAGCAGGGGCAGCATTGCCACCAGAAGTAACCTCTGCCACCATTCCCATGTGCTACTAACCTCACTGCCTGCAGGTGCTAAACATCAGAGGCAGCCCTGTGGTTGGAACATGGAGGACTGAGAACAGGCCCCAGGATCTGTGTTAGATGGTCAGTAAGCCATATTCCTGAACTTGTCCAGGGTCCAAGGTGAGTGAGAGTCACTCCAAATTAGTGTGTCAGCGCCATTCTGTCAGCTCAGTCTCACGCAATCCCCCAAAAGAAGTTTCCTATGAGCCAGGTGGAATGGTCTGCTTACCCTCTTAGAACTGGGGCTCAACCACTGGGCCCTGGGATGACATAAGCACAAATCAATCTTGGGGCATCTAATTGACTCAATGCACAGCAAAGTTGGAGGGAGAGGATCAGAGAGATTTCTGAATGAGAAATATGGGGACTGGGGAGCCTGGCACTGCCAGCTCTAGCTAGTTCCAAGCCACCAGAAGGAGAGAGTTAGACCATTTCGACAAAGACACTCCAAAATTCAGGGACCTCTGAGGTGGGGGACCCAGGGCAGAGACCTCTGTTTATCTGGTCTAAGAGCAGCACTGCCTCTCCTCAATTCAAAAGACAGGTAAAGGCCCTACACTGACCCCAGACCTCCAACCACCTTAGAAAATTCCCACTAGAATCACGCAGAAGCATATTGCAAATCTTCATTCAAACTCATTTTTTGCCATTGTTGTAGGCATTGGGGATAGGGATGAAAAACATCTCCAGGACTTTAAAAAAAAAAAAAATGTATGTATCCTGCATTCTACTCATTCAGGCCCTACTGTCTAGTAACTAAGTGGCAGAACTAACTGAGACAAAAATGTTAATCCTAACACTATCTTGATTCCGGATAATGCACTTGTATTTAACAAGATCTTTTTTTAATGTCTAACACAAGGTTGTAACCTCTGACTATGCTTGTTGAAACTTGTAGATTCACAATTAACTGTCCACAGAGCATTGCTGAGCTCCAGCTACTTATTGGGGATTATCATTTTAAATTTACCCTGCTGAATACATTTTAAGGACTCAACTAAGAGAAGCAGTATTTATTTAGGATTTGGGGTGGCGGGGGGATAGCCCATCTATTTTTCCAGATACTCCAACATCTAACTCTGAATTATACCATATAATTAAGAAGCCATGTGCTCGGATTGAATATTGTTTCTGGATCCCGCCCTTCCCAGTCTCCAAAATCCTGTGCTTAGAGTTGCTTTTATTGACTTGTGTTTTGATGTGGCACCATTAATCTAACTTTAGGGGAAAGGAGTCTAATTAAACTTGACACCATGTTTTCTGGAAGGGTGTTGTTGAGGATGCTGTTCATCAAAATACACACTTGTATGAGAACTTAGAGCAGAAAAAGAGTCAGTCTAATTTTTCTGAATAACTGGTTGGCTTTTATAAATAGAACTTGGAGGCCTATATATGTTTTCTTGTTTATTGCTAAAAAACTCACAGCTAAGTTTGAGGCTCATCTCCAGAGACTTAATGGCATCATGGTGTGCCCTAAACTGTCTTCAGATTCTATCTTACTATTTTTTTAAAGTTTTCCATATTTATTATTATTTTTTTCTCCCCAAAGCACCAGTACATAGTTGTATATCCTAGTTGTAGATCGTTCTAGTTCTTTACGTGGGATGTTGCCTCAGCATGGCTTCATGAGCGATGTGTAGGTCTGTGCCCAGGATCCGAACCGGCAAAGCCTGGGCTGCCAAAGTGGAACACCCGAACTTAACCACTACATCACTGGGCCGGCCCCTCTATCTTATTTTTCTGTCCTTATTTTCCCATCACATTTTGCTTTTTATATAAACTTTATTTAATCCTCCTGTGATATTTGCATATTTATAAGTTAATCTTACATTCTTTTTGGAACAAGGCTGGTTATAAATAATTAAGAAGTTGTGACAAAAATGCTTTAGAGATACCTTATGTTATTGTGGAAAGAGTGTGGGCTTTGGAATTACACAGCTTTGATCAGCTGTTAGATCTGCTTTTTATGAGTTCTGTGACCTTTGACACGTTTCCTAACTTGATATGGCATATTCCAGAGGTGTCATAACTGCTGATTAATCCCTTCTCTTTGTTCCTAATGTCATCTTCCCTTTCGCTTTTCTACGTGTGCGATGCTTTCCAACATGTATCTCTTTTTGCTGGCAAATGAAGTAAGACAGTCTTAGATACTTTTCTCTTAGAGATGAATACCAACCTGAGAAAAGATCTAGAGATCCAGATAAGAGCTATATTCTCTAAGAAAACTAGAATGAGCTTCAAAATCCCTTATTTATATTACGTTAAAGTATACATCTCTAAACTTTTAATTCTCTGTTCCACATCAGAATTCATAATCTTTCCTGTTGCTTAATTTATACTATTGATTTTAGTGTTTTCAATCAGAAACACAAGACAGCGCTTAATTTTTGGCTGTCATCAATATTTTCTCCCATTAATACAAACAGGACTACTTCTCAGCAATATGCTATACATCAAAGAGATGGTGTCTATCCTTGAAACAAGCAAAAAACAGTATACAGAGTTTAACAAGTCTCTTCTATCTAATGAATGAATTTACAGTTTCAAGGAATAGTAAACCTGTCAAAGGGAATTAAATGATATGTTGCACCAGGAATAACTTCTGTGTCTGGCATTTGTGTTAGGTTGTTAGTAAGAGGAAAATAGAACATGTGGACCTTGATAATAAACCTGTCTTTGATATTATTGTTAAGCTTGGCTCTTCTGGAGATTAAAGTGGCAGGTAGTAAAATGTATAGTGCAAACGTACATGTGATATTTTTGTTCTATTTTAAGTTTCTCATGGAAAATGGTTTTGTGATTGGTCTTTGAACAGCACTTTATTTATAATCCTATTTGCAACTTGGAGAGATTTCACCTCAGAAGGCAAATGAGCATACTGCTCTGGCTTTTGTGATTCTGAAAATGTCACTGCTGTCATTTGTCATATATGCCTGAAACCTGCCTTTTCAATAAGTGACATCTCCCACTCCTTTTGGGTGAAATTTTTTACTCCTTTTTTTCTTCTTTCAGAGAGAGAAGTCTAAATAGAAAAGATATTTGGATTCCTATTTTCATAACAGGAATGAGAAATTAATTTCTTACATATTAGAGCTAAGCTCTAATAGTTATTTAGGTAATTAATAGCAGTTATTTCAGTGCAACACAATGAAACAGCATTGGACTTCTTTTGTGTTTTTACTTTGGGATGGAATGCCATTTTATTGCATTCAAAATGAATTACATTTCTCTTTACTTGGAAAAAAAATCTGATGGAGCAAAAGTTGCCTTCCCAATGCAAGCAGATTTTTACCTAGTCCTCCTTGGTTGATCCTTCCCTTTTCTTTCCGTAAGCCTCTGGAAATGTTTTCCTTTTCCTTCTGCTTACCTGCTAAAGTCTACATGATTGCACTTTTTTCCCTGGGGCTGGGACTTTGCAATCCCTGCAGTCATGTCTTCTGTCTGACCTGTCTGTCCTTTGGCCCACAGGCTTAACTTCTCTGCTTCTAGGTTACATCATCTGTGAGATGTGGACTGCACTCCCTCCCATTCTGGGGGATGTTGTGTGGATTAATTGATGTTTGCCGTACACATTGAAGCTCAGGGCTGCAAGATGCTTTATAAATTCAAAATACCACTATGTTAATAGCAGGCTCAGTTATGAAAAAGCTGCTAAACCCAGCCCTTCCTCTCTCTTGAGCTCAGTGACCTTTCTATCTATCCCACTAATTCCATGGCGTCTCCCAGAGGAGTATTCTGTGCCTCTCCAACCTGGATTCACTTCTAACTTAATAAATGCAGCAAACCTGGAAAGCATGTATAGAAAAAAGAAGGGATTTATTTATTTAAGTAATGCTTGTTCACCTGGAACGTTATAGCAGCTGGATTCCTGCTGAATCAAGAATCTATTTGTTCCAGCAGATCACCCAATGTTGTTTATCAATTTCATTCCCACTAACAGAATTACGCGCCCAAACCATTTCTAATCAGTTTTCTTCCCTTCATTTTGGAAGCTTCAAGTGAAGGAATACATTTAGCACGATCATAGCCCATTACTTATCAGAGGAATGGTGGCTTCTCTTTTTTCTATGTCAGAGCCAAGCTTTCGAAGAAAGCATCTCCTACCCAAGATGCCAACCAATGTGCAAATACCATCTATTCCATATGAATCTTTGGGAATGGCAAGTTTTAAATCAGGTGCTTTGCAGTTTCCTGGATATTATAGTCATGTAAATGTTTTGTTTTGTTTTTAAGATGCCTTTGTTATGAACTATTTTAGCCTAGTGATCAAACTTAGGTCTAGGATATAAAGTCAATTATTGTTTAAAAAGTTGTCTTTATCTCAAATGAAGCCATTTATCTTTACATTATTTTTTTCTAATAAGGAATGTAGGTTCAACAGGACTCGATCTATGTCCTTTGACTTGTTCCTCATAGGGCCAACTAGTCAATGATTTACATAGTCGTAACTGGGCTTGGTGAGCAGTGGGGCTCTCTAAACCAGAAATCGACAGTCAGGAGTTTATTTAGACCTAAAGGAAAAGACAAATTGTAGCTGTGTCTCCAGTACTGATTGCTATTCTATGAAGAAGCATGCAAGGGTTTGAGTAAAACAGTGGCTCAAAGCCATGAAAATACCTCCATGGAAGAGAAACAGTAGCTTAATGACAATTGGTGAAAATGCAGATGGAGTCCAAGTCTAGGGGTGAGGCCAGCACTCAGTAGAGATGCTGGTCTGGAGATAGAGGATACCCAGAAGTGCTATCTGATCCCGTATGACCACAGCTACCATCTTTCTACTCTACTACATATACATGAAAAGCACCATGGTAAGTACTATTACCTCATTTCTCTGATGACAAAATGAAGCACAGAGAAGCTGTGTGGCAATCTCAAGATTACAAAGCTAGCAAGTGGAGGGGATAAGAGTCAAATCCAAATGGTCCAGATCTAGACATAAGCACTTAAAGAAGCATAAAGTATAGTGATTAAGAACATGTGTTGTGGAATCATAGTTGTGTGGTCTGTATGACCGTGGGTAACATATTTGGCATCTCTCTGCCTCAGTTTCCTCATATATACAAAAGAGATGATAATAGCACCCACCTCCTAAGGTTATTAAGAGAATTAAATGAGATACTACATATAAAGCCTAACAAGAGTTCTCTATACATAGTAAGTAATAAATATTAGTTATTGTTAAATTACAGAGGAACCAAAAATACAGAGTAATCAAATACTAATGGACCAGAATAATTAAATAGGAATATAATCCTTGAGGTATATAGAATAGGAAAAGTGTGAGGAAATGCCAGAAGCTGTACTTTGTAGTTATTGTTGTTTATTTTACACACAGAAAACCTACATGTCGGAGTTCCTCCGACTGGAGGTGGTGTTGGGATTTTGATAGTTTTATGGATTTTTCAATGGCAGAGTTTACACATGTATTTATTTTTCCTCCTAATACCATATTTAAATGAAATTAAATTTAAAAATTAGCCTAAATCCATAACAGTAATGAGAATAGGAGGGTGGCCATGAGTGGATTAGAGATTTCATACATTTTCTGGAAAATTAAAAATAAATGAAGCAGAGGCCGGCCAGGTGGCGCAAGCGGCTAAGTGTGCGTGCTCTGCTGCGGCGGCCCAGAGGTCACCGGTTCGGATCCCAGGCGCGCACAGACGCACCGCTTGTCGAGCCATGCTGTGGCGGCGTCCCATATAAAGTAGAGGAAGATGGGCATGGATGTTAGCCCAGGGCCAGTCTTCCTCAGCAAAAAGAGGAGGATTGGCAGATGTTAGCTCAGGGCCAATCTTCCTCACAAAAAGTAAATACATAAATAAATAAAATAAATAAATGAAGCAGTGATAATGGAAGAAGTAGAGTGATTGGAGCCACAATAAAAGCTGTACTGTCCAAAATGGTAGCCACTAGCTGTATATAGCTATGGAGCCCTGAAATATGGCTGGTCTGAATTGACATGTGGCATAAGTGTAAAATACACACTAGATTTTGAAGACTTAGTGTGAAAAAGATAATGTAAAATATCTCAATAATTTTTTATACTGATTACATGTTGAAATGATAATATTTTTGATATTTTAGGTAAATAAAATGTTATTAAAATTAATTTCACCTTTTTAAACTTTTTAATGTGGCTTCTAGAAAATTTTAAATTACACAAAAGGCTCTCATTTGTAACTTGCACTGTATTTTATTGGATAATTTTGTTGCCCAATAAAATTCTTGTCTAGGTGTGCAGAAGGGCTATTAAGACCCCCAAAGAAATTCTTGTGTTCGAGATACATAATGTGAAGAAGGTCAAAGATGAGAAGGAGTTCATAACTGGGGGATGAATTTGAGGTCTATATAAGGAAAAGCTGGCTGTTTCCCTCCATTCCCCATCCCATCTCCCTTGTAAACAGATCAGCCAGAGCTAGGTATGGGTCTTAGGGTCGATGGTGAGGCAGACACTTGTATTCTAAAAAACAGTGTCAGAGTGCACTAGAGGAACTGGTATGGGAAACAAGGCTACGGATAAAGCACGTCCCCATCCTAGCATTTAGTTTTCCCAATATAATGGCTACTTGACAGCCCATTCACCCAAAATCAAAGTCTGCCAGTTGACTGACCCTGCTGATGCACAGAGATCTTCATCAGCTTTCCTAAGGAATAATTGTTTAAAATATAATTGAACAATCAGGGGTCACCAGATATTTGAGAAAAATTTGCATAAATGAAAGAGGAAGACAGAGATAGAGCAAAGGAACACTATAGGGAGCAGAACATTGGAGATCAAAAGAAGAGAAATTAAAACAAATAAAGCAATCCTAATTACTGTAGTATTCTCAGAGAGATTTAAGAAGATATTACAGCTATAAAACAGGAAGTAGCTTTTTTAAAATGAACAATTAGATCTGCTATAGTTACCTAAGAATGTAACCATTGGAGGAACTAGGTGAAGGGTACACAGGGCTTCTCTGTCCTGTCTTGGCTGCTTCTGTAGTGTTAATCTGTAACGATTTCAAAATAAACAGTTAAAAAAAAAAACAAAAGAAAATCAATTTGAAACAAGAAATACCTCCCCAAAATTGGAAAGGATATTTCAACGTAAAAATAATCATAAAAAGTTTTGAATATAGAGTTGAAAAAAACCTTTCAGATTATAAAATTGAAAGAAAAAGAGGGAACATGAAATGGGTCATGTTGTAGGTAGGTAGTAAGTCAGACGCGAGCAGGGAAAGTGATAAAAGCTGACAAGTCAACATAAAAGAAGCCTCCTTGGAGGGCCACCTAACACCTAACACCCACAACGTCCTGTTTTGCAGCAGCCAGACAGGTAGCTAGTTATGAACGAGAAAACCCCACAAATCCTGACACCTATCCTAGTCGTGAGGAACTGAAAAATCCCTGGCAGCAGAGCAGGTGCACAAAGAGCCCCCACACGGCTTGCCCTCATTATACTAAAATCATAATAAATTTACATTGCGGTTTTGACCCCCCTTGTGGGGGATGGATGCCATGACAGTTCCCATAGGGACCATCTAAGGGAAAAAACTCCCCCTCCCGACATGAGGGAGGAGGCAACAAGCCAATTGGATAGACCCCTGTCAATCCCCTCCTATACCCCTCCACCACCTATATAACCTAAAATTTACTCAAGCCCCAGTGCAGTGGCTCACCTTGAGCCTGCCTGCTCCCTCTCTGCGTGTACTTTCACCTTGCTAATAAACTTCTGCTTAAAACTTTCTTGCTTGTGTTCACTCGCAAATTCCTTTGCATCGCCGGACAAGAACCTGGAAAATCCAGCCAGCCCGCCAGGTAACACATGGAGGAAGAGAATAATATTTTGTCAGATGTTAAAATTGTTTATTTAGTCGTAATAAGGTATTTATTGGCATTATTTATTGGTTTTCAAATTTTGGAGTTAACCTACAAACAAATCATAAATCAGGAAGTAAAATTTTTCACCACAAAGGGATAAAGTCACAATGGCCATAATTATGATTCTGCCTTCTCTCCTCTTTCACACAACTGTGGCAATACGGAGTTTTACGAGCATCCCAGCTCTTGTTTGGTTCTCTCATATTCTCTGTCTCTCTCTCTCTCTATCTCTCTCTAGCTTTCTCAATCTCTCTTCCTCCATCCTTCCCTCTCTATATCCATCCTCAGATCTTCCTTTCATCCCGGAGGCAGTGAGATCTGAAGTTGTGTCCCCTCTGAGAACACCTAGGATTGTTAACATTGACTAGCTCTGTCCTGAGATGTGGGAAGGTTATGAGGGGCAGCATGGCAGATGGAATGGCTGTATTTATTCTGTCTGGTTTTCTGGTTTACTTCTTTTCTTTTGACTGTGTTATATATATTTGCATCAAACCATGCAGGTCAAACTTGGGTAAAGAAATTGTCCAAGAGTTCCAGACCAACTCATGACAGCTCTGCACTGATATTTGGGGCCCAAGCTAATAATCAAGACTTGCTTTACCTTTCCATATCCTTGGTTCCTGCAGATTTGGTTTCCTTGTCTAAAGGAAGAATGGTTGGATCATGGTTAAATATAAATATTTCTTATTCTCTGACCCAATAAAATAATACAATCCCTTGATAATACTCCAACTGCCCTCAGCCTGCTCTTGTCCCTATTCCTTGGCTAACCAATGTCTATAACTCCTGATTTACTGCTTCTAGACCTACTGTTGTTCATTACCCTGCCTGCAAGGAACTCTATAAAACCCCATTTGATTGGAAAGAGATGTTTGTGCCTTATTACTCATTTTTATTCTGTTGGGTAAGAAATGGAGGTGAGCTCTAGAGATGAAATAATGTAATTGGTGACATAAATGCAATTTGCAAGTTCTTTTATTAATATTGTCAAAAGAATCCTCCTGTCTGTCAGAATCAGAGTAAGGATTCTCACAGATACCACCTTCCTGAGAAACGTAGCTGTCCTCTCAGTTCCTAATTCTAACCTGATGGCTTTAAAAAGCCCAAGTCTAAACCCCCATAGTGTGATACCTCCCACTTCCAGTGTCTTTAGGAAATGCATATTCCCCTCCACTTCATGGAATGTGGGTGATTGTGTGTTCTAATTGCCACATTTTACAGATGAGGAAGCTGAGGTGTAAAGAGGGTACCTGCTTTGCATAGGTTTCTAAGGACAGAATTGTAACTAGAATCCCAACCAGCTACCTCTACACTTGACAACATATATATATTTTTTCAAAATGGCAATATTTGTTAAAAAAAAAAAATTCAGCAGTTCCTCAAAAATCAGAAAAGAGACTACTTGTAATTCTAAAAACTGGATCAGAAAAACTCTAATCTTGTCTTCCTTTATTTCACTTGATTAACTTGCCCAACTTTCTTTGCAATGGAAAGGGCTTCTTCATTGGCTTCTCTTCTCTCTGTGGTGCAAGGGACCTATCTAGAACTTACGTTGTTTTCTCAAACCTTCTTTGAAACATGAAAATTTCCAGCGAACACCCTAAAAAATTCTGATTCAGGAGGTTGAGCCCAAGATTTTGTTAACCTCATATTGCCAGATGATTCTGATACAAGAGTCTGTAGAGTATACTTTGAGGAACTTTCCCTAGACTGTAAACTCTATCAAGGTCTAAATCTACTAAATCTTATTCACGTAAGTACACAGTAACAACCACAATATTTTTACAAGTGAAAATCAGTCTTGTGGTCAGATAGGTGATTTGACAATGGGAGCAGAATATTTTTTATCTGGGATATATATTGACACACACATAATAGACTCTCAATCAAAATTTATTGATAAAAGATTAGCACTAGGCTTTATCAACCAAATAGAGAACAGCTTCTTTGTCCAGTCCACTGTCCGGGGTGAATGAAGTCCTGTTTATTGTGGGCTTTGAAATATTGCCCCACAATGACTCTGGAACTCCTTTCATTGGTTTCTTTCCATCTATCAGGCAGGTAATCAGTTCTGAAGGTTTGTCACTATACTGACAGTTCGATTTTTCTAATCCCTGGGAGATACAGAGTGGGAGATAGAATATTTCACCTGTTTTTCTCATCACATATTTAAGACAAAGGTATTATTCGGAGCCCCACAGAGTATGCAAAGGGAGACACAATGGAGCCAAAAAGATTAGGGTATAAATTTCACTCCTGTCACTTAGTGTGATCTTGGGAACCTCAGTTTCCTCTGTTACATTAAATGAACTTCATTTATCTTTTGGAATTGGTGTGAGATGTAAGGAGATAAGATGTTTTCTGATGATGCTCAATGATATTTGCTCATCAAATATTAATTTTATTCTCTTCTCTTCCTTCTATCTTCTCTACCATGTTGCTAAGTGTCCTCATCAACTGTGAATCATACTGACCTTGTAAGACAGATCAGACTTACCTGAGTCTAGAGCATTTCTTCAATCACTGATTCATCATTCACCTGTATAGTATTTGTTGTCATGGCAAATGGGGTAGTGTGGTAGAAACTTCTAGTGGAACAATGGATATGGGCAGAAGTGAATATATTTTTGAGGCAGAGCTAATAGGAATAGCTGTTTGAATTTGATATGCTGACTTAGAGAAGGAGAACCAAGGATTACATGCATAGTTTTGGACTGAGCTACTAAGTGGATATTGGAGCCACTTAGTAAGACAAGAAAAAGAAGGAACAAGAGTATTGGGAGGGAACAAAACAGAACCAAGTGTTATATCTTAGACATGCCAATTTTGAGATACCTATTATACAACCAAGTAAAGATGCCATATACTGGTTGGATATATGCATCTTAAGTTCAAGAGGAGAGATCAGGGCTAGACATACAGATTTGTCAATAGTAGACGTATAGACTATATACAAAGCCAGGGAATGAATAAGATCGTACTGGAGAGAACACTATTATAGAAAAAGAAAGCCTACTACCAAACCCTGGTTATTCCAACATTTGGCAGTGGAATAATGGAAAAAGAAACAGCATAGATGACTGATAAGGCAGGCCAGAGAGGTAGGAAGAAAACAAAGGGGGTAGCAGTAAGTCACAAGAATAAAGTGTTTCAAGAAGGGAAGAATGATCAAATGTGTTGAGAGGATGTTGCATGAAGCAGCACAGAAGACAAGGATAACTGACAAAAGCAGTTTCAGTTGAATGGTGGAAACAAAAGACAATTTGGTATAGGTTGAGGAGAGAATGAGTGTGTCATTTCTTCAGTTAGAGGATCTTTTGTATATGATGAGACGTCTCAACATAAACACCCATCTGGAATGAAAGGACAGCTATATTCTAAGTTTAGAAAGCTTTCTCAAACCCTACTTCCTCTAAAGTTAACAATTGAGTCACAGGTTACAAATGTTTATGCCCTACATTTTTTAAGACTCTATCAAATTAGTATAACCAGCTGTTTACCTTCAGCCTGATATCCAAGCAGCGCAATTCCATCTTGATTACCAGGACACAAAGACTTGGCTAGCATTACTCACGTTCTGGTCAGAAGGCCTGATCTATGATGGTCCCCCTGTTGTTGCTGGGAAACAGCTGATCTCACTATTGCCAATACATAAAGGAATTGAGAAGATGCAACAGGAAAGCCAATGTTGAATTTCAAGTTAGGAAGAAGAAGAGAGCCCAATTATGTTTGACCTTTCATATCAGAGTCATATTTACTACATTGCACGAGAAAAGGAGATTGAAATAACACAAATCAAGAAGCCTTTAGTGGTCACAAAATTGTCTTCTAATCTCAATGGCTATGTCTGTTTTTACATGTCTATGAGTCTGATGCATGATTGGATTTAAGCAAAACATACAAAAAAGATATATTCATCAGGCTGTGGTGGATGGGTTGAATTTTCCTTCTGATGGAAATTAATAAATGGTTAAGATGGAATATAGAACTTCTTGCCTCTAATTCAAATGTTTAATCTATTTCATATGGCCAGGACATAAAAGAAACTAATACCTAGTTAGACCAAGACAAAAAACTCAAGCCTTTTGTGTGTTCAGCCTTTCCTTCTTTTTTGGCTTGGTATTTGGGAAAATCTCCTAACTTTAGTATCAATCATTTAGGACTACCAGTCTCATTGCCTGAAACATACACTGCATTTGAATGGTGGAAACTTCTGTCTCTATACTTCTTGTCATGTAGTCACCATAGTGTAGACTTTCCTCGTCTCTCCTTCCTTTGAAGTTTGTTGAAACTTTATGGTTTTGTACATAATAAATTTTTGTGAATATTCCACATGTGCATGAAAATGATGTATAATCTCTAGTCATTGGGTACAGTATTCAATAGATAGATAGATATTGAATTAATTGTGTTGTTCAAGTCTTCTGGATCCTTACTGATTTTATTTATTTATCAATTCTTGAGAGAGGATTATTAAAATCTCCAATTAAGATATTGGCTTTGACAATTTCTCTTAGTACTTATGTCAATTTTTACTGTATACATTTTATGAAGTTTTATTTGTTCTGTGGAATTTTAAATTTTATATCTTCCTTAGTATGGAATCTCTTATCAATATGTTGTCAGGTCTTGTATTGTCAGTAATTTATTTTGCCTTCAGAACAATTGTGATTGATGTTAATATAGCTATACTAAACTTTCTGGGTAATGTTTGCCTGGTACACATACATTTTTAATCTTTTCAAATGTTACCTGTCCTGATGTTATTGGTTATGATGATTTTTGTAATCTAACCTCACTGGAGAGATTAAACATTTACTTTGTGCTTATTGGTATGTTTGTATCTACAATGTAAAATATATCTCCTTTCTATTTGTCTTATTTTCGAATGAATCATTTTTGTTGTTTTTCTCCTTTCTTGTTGTATTAATTAAGGTAACACTAGATTATGTGATATATAAATCCCCAAATCTCAGTAGGCTATCATAATAGAAGTTTCTCTCTCATGGAAAGCTGGAAAACAGGTGCTCCTTGTTTGTGGACTTTCTTCCAAGTGATTATTTTAGGACTCTGCTTTCTTACATTTTTGATTCAAAGTTATCAGAGAAGGGAAATAAAGCATGGAAAATTAGGCATGAGAGGTTTTTGTGAATCAGGTCAGGAAGTAGTCTGTCACTTCCACATCAAATTGACCAGAATTCAGTCACATGGCCACACCTAACTATGAGAGGCTAGAAAATGTAATCTACCTGTGTGTCCGCCAGTTATTAATTTTTGCTTTTGTTTCTTATGCTTTTGGTGTCATATCCAAAAAATCACTGCCAAGACCAATGTCAAGAAGCTTATTGTGAGTGGTGTAAGATAGGAATCTAGTTTCATTCTGAATGTGGTTATCCAATTTTCCCAGCAGCATTTATTGAAGAGACTCTCTTTTCCCCATTGAGTATTCTTGGTTGCTTTGTCAAATGTTAGTTGACCGTATTTGTGAGGGTGTATTTCTGTGCTCTTAATTCTATTCCACTGGTCTACATATCTATTTTTATGTCAGTACCATACTGTTATGAGTACTATAGCTTTGCAGTGTAGTTGAAATTAGGAAACGTGATGACTCCAGCTTTGTCCTTCTTTCTCTGGATTGCTTTGGCTCTTCAGTATCTTTCGTGGTTCCACACAAATTTTAGGAATGTTTTTTCTGTATCTTTAAAAAATGCCATTGGAATTTTCATAGGGATTACATTGAATCTATTGGTGGCTTTGGGTAATACGGACATTTTAACAGTTCTAATTCTTCCTATCCGTGAACAGAGGCTGTCTTTGCCTTTGTTTGTGTCATCTTTAATTTATTTCATGAAAGTCTTGTAATTTTCGGGGTACATATCTTTTATCTCCCTGGTTAAATTTATTCCTAAGTGTTTTATTCTTCTTGATGCTATCGTGAACAGGATTTTTTTCTTTATTTCTTTTTCAGATGTTTCATTGTTACTGTAGAGAAACACAACTGACCTCTGTGTGTTGATTTTATATCTTGCAATTTTACTGCATTTGTTGAATAATTCTAACAATTTTTTGGTGGACTCTACGTGATTTTCCGTATGCAAGATAATATCATCTGCACCAAAGACGTTTTACTTCCTCTTTTCCAATTTGGATGCCTTTTATTTCTTTTTATTGCCTGATTGTTCTGGCTAGAACTTCTAATACTATGTTGAAGAGAAGTGGTGAGAGTGAGCACCTTGTCTTGTTCTTGATCTTAGAGGAAAAGCTTTCAACCTTTCAACATGGAGTATGATGTTAGCTGACATTTAATGTTGGAAGAACAACTTTACTGGGTAAAGTATTCTTGGTTGTCAGTTTCTTTCTTTCAGCACTTTGAATATATCATCCCATTCTCTCTTGGTCTGCAAGGTCTCCTCTGAATAATCCAGTGATAGCCTTGTGGGGTTCCCTTGTATGAAAGAAATAATTTTTCTTTTGCTCCTTTTAAAATTCTGTCTTTGTCTTTGATTTTAGATAGTTTTATTATAATGTGTCTTAGAGAAAATCATTTGGATTGAAATTTTGGGGTGATCTATTGGCTTCATGAACTTAGATGTCCAAATCTCTGCCCAGATTTGGGAAGTTCTCAGCCATTATCTCTTTACATAAACTTTCTACTCATTTCTCCCTGTTTTCTCCTTCTGAGACTCCAGGAATTCATACATTGTTTCTTTTAATGGTGTTCTGTAAATCCGTAGACTTTCTTCATTTATTTTTTCTTTTTGCTTTTCTGATTGGGTAATTTCATTAGAGCTGTCTTTGAGCTCACTGATTCTTTCTTTTAATTGGTAAAGTCTGATTTTGAAGCTGTCTATTGAATTCTTCAGTTCAGTCATTGTATTCTCCAGTTCCATAATTTCCATTGGGTTCTTTTTTGTGTTTTCTATGTTTTTGTTGAACTTCTCATTTTGTTCCTGTATTGTTTTCTTGATATCATTAAATTGTTTATCTGTGGTCTCTTTTAGCAGAGCAGCTTTAGGACAATGATTTTGAATTCTTGGTTGGGCAATTTCTGAATCTCCATTTTTGGGGATGCCAATTACTGAAGGTTTACTGTATTCCTTTGGCGGATTCATGTTTCCCTGATTCTTCATGATCCCTGTAGCCAGTGTACATGTCTGCACATTTGAGGAAGCAGTCACCTCTTCCAGACTTTATGGACTGCCTTTAGTAAGGGAAGACTTTCATCTGCTGGTGGAGTCATGCTGGAGCACGCTGTGACTCTGGGTCTAGTGGTGCAGTGTGCCAAGTGTCGAGGCATGTGGTGGCACTGGGTCCAGAAGGGCGTGATGACTCAGGCTGCTGGTGTCCAAAGCATTGACAACTTAGGGGTCCTTGGCAAGTGCTGCAGGGGATCCACAGTGTTGGCAAGGGCTGTTGGAGTCCTCAGTAGCACCTCCAGGTCCAGCAGCTAGGAATCAGGACAGGCAGCAGTGGTGTCTGGAGCCAATAATGTGCACATATGCAGCTGCTGGTGCCAGCTGCAGGTGCCTATGTAGTGTCAGGTGCTTGTTGCAAACACATATGTAGTAGTGGTGGCCAGGGAAGCAGCAAGGGCTGGAGCCAGCTATGGGCTCACTGGCAGCTTGGAGGGTAAGACTGCACTACCATGGCTGCTGGGTCTCCCCGCAGGCACATGATGGTCGAGGCTAGTAGTAGGGATTGGGCCCAGCGCATACACATGCACAGCTGGAGGGGCTAGCTGCAGGTGAATACAGTGGTGCAGCCCAGTGACAGAAGATAGGGTCTGATCTAGGCCCACAAGCAGCTGTGGGGGCCCTGGCGGTTGGTATGCTCTCCCACAGCTGAACAGCTTCCCCTTGGGCATACACACTGCAGCAGAGGCTGGTGACAGGTGTCAGGCCTGAAGCGTGCAAGTGAACAACTGGAGGGGCTAGCCCTGAGTGCACGCACAGTGGTGGGGTCAGCTGTGGGGGTCTAGGCTGGTGTATTGCACTCACAGAATTGCAGATGCCTGGGCTAGCTGCTGGTGTGGTTCCTGGGCTGTGTGGGGGCAGAGAGGAGGTAGGGAATAGGGAGAGACTCAAGTGAATGACATAAGCAATCGCAAATACCTGTGGGGTAAAAGCTGGTGAAATCTGCAGAGGTATGCAACTGCTGTACTGACGGTTTCTTTTATCAGTGTCAAAATTTGCTGGATTTGTCTGCAGAGCACGTCGTTGTGAACCGTGATTGATCCTGCTATGTGGCTGCTATTAGTAGACCTTGCTTTTCTAATGCTTTTCATGCTGGCCTACACTTGGCTTGTACCAATTCATTAACAAATTTTAGTTGAATTCTTCTTACCAGCATGTATGGCATCCTGAGGTATCAAAACCAAGCAAGCAAGTGTTTGCAAGTGTTTCAAGTCCTTGTGTTCCATTTCTACGTGGAGGTGCCTGTCTTTCCTCAGATTTTTGGTTAACAGGTTGACCTGTAATATCAGCTCTCTGATAACTTTGAGCAAAGTTGTGAATTTGCCATTGTCCAGTGAGTCTTATTGTTGTTGTAAAAATGAGAGCGACTTTTTTCCAAATTTCTATGTAGTAAGCAGAAGACAAAAGTCTCACCTTCATTCTTGAAAGATAGTTTTGTTGCACATAGACTTCTAGGATGACAGTTATTTTCTCTTAGTTCTTTGAATATATTATTCTATTGCTTATAGATTCTAAGCTTATTGCTGAGAAATTAACTCTCATCATAACTGATAATATTTGAGGTGATCTTTTTTTTTCCCCTTTGGTTGTTCTTTAAGATTACCTCATTGCCTTTCACATTCTGTAATTTCATTATTATATGTCTATGCATAAATTTAATTTTATTTATCTTGCTTAAGATATGTTGGAATTCCAAAATGGTGTGTTTTGCAGCAACTCTGAAAAATTCTCATCTATTATCTTTCTCTTTGACTATTGCATTTATTGCAATATTCAATACTGCCAAAGATAGTATTGCAATATATCCTATTTTCTTTGCCGTATAACTTTTCTTTCATAATTTCTTCATGTATTTTGAGGGATTTTGTCATGCATTTTGGGTGATTTCATTAGATTTAACTTTTAGCTCACTAATTCTCTCTTTTGTTACATCTAATTATTTTGTTGTTTAATCTATCCCAGTAACTGGATAGATAAACGGAGTTACAGATATATAGATATAGATACATACATAGCCTGGGTTGAAATTTTATTCATCCAGTATAGATTTGCCTATGCATCAGCCAGTCCAGTAACCACCTGGGGGTCTGCTGACCAGAGTTACTTTAAACTGTGTTTTCAGCTTGTGGTTTTGGAAGTGATATAGGAAGTGAATTCCAGCCCTAAGCCTGCTTGAAAGTAGGTTTGTAATTGGGAATCCTCATTAGAGTTTTTCCTTGTTTCTTCTACTCTACTTAAAATCAAATCTACAACACAAATACCCCAGTATTCCCTAAGGTACAACTTTTCTTCTTGTTTGAATGCTGAGGATATTGTCCTTTAGGAAATCTACTTTACGGAGGATTTTTACGTTTTTTTTTTAATTGAGGTAACACTGGTTTATAACATTATATAGGTTTCATGTGTACATCATTATAATTCGACTTCTTTCTTTTGATGCAATCTTGCATCTTACTAGGCTCCCAAACTTGTATGCCCTCCACTCTCCATTCCTCAAGCCCTCCTTAAACCTCATGGTTCTAGACTGTTGCTGATAGGCAGATAATGTCTACTTCAGCTTCTCTATCTTTTGTGGATCCATTCTTTCCTTGTTTTTTGCTGTCATAGTATTCCCTTACTTATCTCTAGTCCAGCGATGTGTCAAAAATATATATTTTTAAAGATTTTTTTGATGTTGATCTGAGAATGATTTCTCTAAAACTCCAACACCCATATTACCAGTAAATGTAGCCTCTTTCTCCTTTCTTAGTCAAATTTCTACTCTTTCTATTAAGGCCCAGTTCAAATACTACCTTTTTTATGAATTTCATTCTGTTACCTCAAGTCAGCTACTTTTTCCTCTATCTGCCAAGTAGTATATTTCTCTTAAATGTATCATTTGCAATTTTCTACCTTTAGTAAAATTTGTAGCTTTTATGTTAATATCTCCTTCTAGATAGACTGACTCTTGAAGGCAAGAAGCTATGTTTTAAGCCATCTTTCTATATTTTGGAGATTATGCAAAGCGAAATAAGTCAGAAGGAGGAGGTCAAATACTGTATGATTTCCTTCATTAAGTAGTAGATAATAACAACAATAAACAAACACATAGAGACAGAGATTGGATTGGTGGTTACCAGAGGGGAAGGGGGAGGGGAGGGCGAAAGGGATAATTCGGCACATGTGTGTGGTGACGGGTTGTAATTAGTATTTGGGTGGTGAACATGATGTAGTCTATGCAGAAATAGAAGTATCAATGATGTACACCTGAAATTTATACAATGTTATAAACCAATGTTACTGCAATAAATAAAAAATTAAAATAAATAAATAAATAAATAAATAAGCCATCTTTCTCTTGGCCAGGGGAATGGTACACATTAAATATTTAATATATGTTGAGTAAGTAAATGGATTGACGAATGAATGAATGAATAAAACATTTTTGTAGGTTTGGCCTTAACAGATAAAACTCAGTTCAAGAGACATATTGAGCACCTAGTATATGTCATACATGTTGCTAAGGGCTAAGTAAATTGAAGTAAATGAAGCAAACTCCTTAAAAATAGAGATTGCCCTTTTATTCTCTAAGATGAAGTATGGGGTGGGGGAGAATGTAAGATTTCCTTGCATAAGAAGAGTATATAAAAATGTGGCTGTGGTCAATGAAACAGTCATAATGAATTACAGAAGAAATAAGTATTCTGGAGGGTCATCTCTTCATTGTTGAGACTTATATCATGCATGCCAGCCATACTCATTCACAACACATTATTAGTATAAAACTAGACTAGATGGGCCCAGGGTCATTCTTGTGTATGCACACAAGTGTGTGTATGATTTTTAACAGCTAAGAAGAATTGTTATACTACCCTTATCCCAGAATTCAAAAAATATTTGTGATTATGGAAAGGATTATTTTTGGCTTATAAGAGCTATACAGGAAATAGCCTACTTTTGTACATAACGCATTCTTAATAATGTGTATCCCAGTTGATTGTATAAAGGCTAAACAATACATTTACATATTATAAGAGTAGGGGGTAGTGGACCCATGCACAGAAAGTTAAAATGTCCTCAACTATATTTTGTCTTTTACACAAATCTCTGATTTATTTCTAGAATTTCAAATGTGTTCTTGTTTGTTATCATCTATTCACAATTAAACAAACAGTTGACTGGCATAAGCCCAGTGAGTGTCTTGTTGATTTACCACTTTTGGCGCTGAGAGTGATTTCCATCTTTTTCTCAACGGTGTTATGTTTACGAGATCTACACTTCTTGTATCAGCATTTTCATCTTCCATTTGTTTTTCTAAAATAATGAAGACAGAAGGCAATAAAACATTCAAAACACACAAACACTGCTATGCAAATTTGCTGCCAAAAGTGTACAACTAGTTGACAGTCAGAAACTCTATGTGCTACCTGAACACTCCAGCTTATCAGCAATGTATAGAAGGCTAAATTTACCATATAAAACCTAGTTTGGGCTGTTGATGTATAATGTGTAAATGAATGGATTGTGTGAAAACAGAATGAGCAAAAGTCAAGGAAAACCTTTAGCTAGAATTATGACACTTAAGTTTCTTTGACTTGTGCAGGAAGCAAAGAGTGAGCCTTATATTTTTGGAGCCATGAATCTCTCTTCAGGAATATATTATATTTGATAACTCTCTCAGCATCTAGAAAGGAAAGTTCTCAATACTGTGTGTCAAGATTGGCAAAATAATAATAATAGTAATAATAATAGTAATAGTAATGTACTAATAATGTTGACATAGGCATTCATTTTACTATTCTTTCTTTTTTGGGTATGTTTGAAATTTTCCATTAAAAAAAGGCTAAAGAAATCACAAGGGGAAGATTATCCCCCTCATTGACACAAGAAGTTTCTTCCCCATCTTCATTCAAGGCATTATACCTAGGTTACAATTTCAGTCCATGTATGTATACTCCTAAGCAATGTCTTTGCAATGTGTGAGCCCAGGCAATATTAAGGTTCTGATAAGGTTTGTCTTACTCAGAGTCTCTTTTTTTGGCCTTATGACTTTGAGCCTTTTAATTTCTTTTCTCAATAATCTGCTCTTGGGAAAGGAGGTACAGTTCATCATTGACAACTTTGATTGAACCCAAGTCAATGTGGTATTTGTGCAAGATAATTTCCCAGTTTTATTTCTAATTACCAAGTAAAAGTATTAGAGGAATTTTTGTTGTCAATAAGCAAGAGATCAGACATTTGAAAAAATTGTGAATAAGTTTATTTGTACATGAGAGGAAACTCCTGGTCCCTTGGCTTTATACCAAATAAGCTGTTGCTGAGTACTAGCAGCTATAGGGACAGAGGATCCTGATCAGCTTTCTTCTCCTTCCTTGCCCTGGCCTCAGACTTTGACACAGTAAGGATCCTGTGACATGTAGTGTGGTACGTAGACTTATGGAGAATTTATTCAGCTACCACTCCATATAAATGATGCTGAGGACGTGCGTGGTCTCTTGAAGAGACCACTGGAATGAATCATAGTACTTGGGCTGTAGTTCCTATTCTGTCACTAAAGAAGTATGAGATTTGGGGCAAGTTATATTCCATCTTCGAGCCTTAGTTTTCTCATCAGTAAATAAGTATATAGGACTAAATCAGTGGTTTTCAACCTTGGAGGCATGTTAGAATCCAGGGAGAACTTTTTAAAAATGCTAATGCCTGAGCTTTATCCCTAGGTATTCTGATTTATTTTATTTTATTTAAAACTTTTTTCATTAAGATATAATTGACACATAACATTATATTAGTTTCAGGTGTACAACACAATGATTTGATATTTGTATATAATGTGAAATGATCACCACAATAAGTCTAGTTAACATCCATCACCCTACATAGTTACAATTTTTTTTTTCTTGTGATGAGAAGTTTTAAGATTTACTCTTAGCAATGTTCAAATATGCAATACCATATTATTAACTGTGGTCATTGTGCTGTACATTACATCTCCAGGATCTATTTACTTTATAACTGGAAGTTTGTACCTTTTGACCCCCCTCATCCATTTCAGCCACACTCACCCCCTGCATCTGGCAGCCACCAATCTGTTTTATGTATCTATAAGCTTGTGGGGTTTTTTGTTGTGGTTGGTTTGTTTGTTTTTTAATTCCACATATAAGTGAGATCCTACAGTATTTGTCTTTCTCTGTCTGACTTATTTCACTTAGCATAATGCCCTCGGTCCATCCATGTTGTAGCAAGTGGCAAGATTTCATTCTTTTTTTATGGTTGGGTCATATTCCATTATATATATATACACACACACACACACACACACACACCACATCTTCTTTATCCATTCATTCATTGACAGACAATTAGGTTGTTTCTATACTTTGGCTATTATAAATAATGCTGTAACGAACATGGGAGTGCATATATCTTTTCAAATTAGTGTTTTTGTGTTCTTCAGATAAATACTCAGAAGTGGAATTGCTAGGTCATATGGTAGTTTTATTTTTAACTTTTTTAGGAATTTCCATACTGTTTTCCATAGTGGCTGCACCAATTTACATTTCCACCAACAGTACATGTGGGTGCCCATTTCTCCACATCTTCACTGACACTTGTTATTTCTGGTCTTTTTGATAATAGCCATTCTGACAGGTGTGAGGTGATGTCTCATTGTAGTTTTGATTTGCATTTCCCTGATGATTAATGATATTGAGCATTTTTTCATGTGCCTCTTGGCCTTCTGTATGTCTGCTTTGGAAAAGCATACATTCAGCTCCTCTGTCTTTTTTTAATCAGATTATTTGTTTTTTAGATATTGAGTTGTATGGATTCTTTAAATATTTCGGGTATTAACAACTTATCAGATATATAGTTTGCAAATATTTTCTCCCATTCAGTAGGTTGCCTTTTATTTTGTTGATGGTTTCCTTTACCACGCAAAGCTTTTTAGTTTGATGTAGTCCCATTTGTTTATTTTTGCTTTCATTGCCCTTGCCTGAGGAGACAGATCCAAACAAATATTGCTAAGACCAATGTCAAAAGACCTTACTACCTATGTTTTCTTGTAGAAGTTCTGTGGTTTCTGGTCTTACATTCAAGTCTTTAATACATTTTGGTCCAGTTTCATTCTTTTGCATGTAGCTGTCCTGTTTTCTCTACACCATTTATTAAAAATGGTGTATATTTTTGCCCTGTGTATATTTTTGCCTCCTTTGTCATAGAGTAATTGGCCATATATGTATGGGTTTATTTCTGGGCTCTCTATTATTTTCCATTGAACTACCTATCTATTTTTATGCCAGTACTATACTGTTTTGATTTCTATAGTTTTATAGTTTAGTTTAAAAGTAAAGAATATGATACTTCCAACTTTGTTCTTCTGTCTTAAGATTGATTTGGTTATTCTGGGTTTTTTGTGGTTCCATACATTTTAGGATTATTTGTTCTAGTTCTGTGAAAAATGCCGTTGGTATTTTAATAGGGATTGCATTGAATCTGGAGATTGCTCTGAGTAGTATGGACATTTTAACAATATTAAATCTTCTAATACATGAGCACAGTATATCCTTTCATTTACTTTTGTTGTCTGTATATCCTTTCATTTATTTTTGTTTTTTGATTTCTTTCATCGGTATCTCATAGTTTTCAGAGTACAAGTCTTTCACCTTCTTGGTTAAATTTATTCCTAGGTATTTTATTCTTTTTGATGCAATTATTAATGGAATTGATTCCTTAATTTCTATTTTTGATAGTTCTTTATTAATGTATAAAAATTCAACAGATTTCTGTATATTAATTTTGTATCCTGCAACTTAACTGAATTTATTTATTAGTTCTAATAGTTTTTTGTTAGTGACTTTAGGATTTTCTATATATAGTATCATGTCATCGGCAAGTAGTGACAGTTTTCCGTCTTTCTTTCCAATTTAAGTGTCTTGTATTTCCTTTTTGTGCTTAATTTCTATGGCTAGGATTTCCAATACTAAGTTTAATAAAAATGGTAAGAGTGGGCATCCTTACCTTATTTCTGATTTTAAAAGAAAAGGTTTCAGTCTTTCATCATTGAGTTTGATGTTAGCTGTGTGTTTGTCATATACAGCCTTGATTATATTGAATTGTGTTCCCTCTATGCCCACTTTGTTCAGAGTTTTATTATAAATGAGTGTTAAATTTTGTCAAAACCTTTTTCTGCATCTATTGAGATGATTGTATGATTTTTATCTTTTGTTTTGTTAATTTCGTATATCACATTGATTGATTTGCGGATGTTGAACCATCTTTACGTCCCTAGAATAAATCCCATTTGATCATAGTGTATAATCCTTTTAATTTATTGTTGAATTCAGTTTGCTAATATTTTGTTGAGGATTTTTGCATCTATGTTCATCAAGGATATTGACCTGTAATTTTCTCTCTCTCTCTTTTTTTTTTTTTTTTTGGTGTCCTTGTCTGCTTTTGGTATCAGGGTAATGCTGGCTTCATAAAATGTGTTTGGAAGCTTTCTCTCCTCTTCAATTTTTTGGAATAGTTTGAAAAGGATAGGTATTAAATCTTCTTTGAATGTTTGGTAGAATTTTCCAGTGAAGCTATCTGGCTTTTGGTCAAAAGTTGGGAAGATTTTTGATTACTGTTTCAATCTCCTTACTAGTAATCAGTGTATTCAGATTTTCTATTTCTTCATGATTCAGTCTTGGAAGATTCTATGTTTCTAGGAATTTATCCATATTTTCTAGGTTGTCCAGTTCGTTGGTGTATGATTGCTTGTAGTAGTCTCTTATGATCATTTTTATCTCTGTGATGTTAATTGTAACTTCTCCTCTTTCATTTCTGATTTTATTTGTTGGAGCCTTTTTTTTTTTCTTTGTTAGTGTAGCTAAAAGTTTGTCAATTTGTTTATCTTTTCAAAGAGCCAGCTCTTAGTTTCATTGATCTTTTCTGTTGTTTTCCTTTAGTCTCTGTTTCATTTAACTTCACTCTGATCTTTATTATTTCCTTCTGCCTACTAATATTGGGCTTTGTTCTTTTTTCTCCTTCTGTAGTCCCTTTAGGTGTAAGGTAAGGTTGTTTATTTGAAATTTTTCTTATTTCTTGAGGTAGTCCTGTATTGCTATGAACTTCCCCCTTAGAACCACTTTTGCTGCATTCCATAGATTTTGGTATGTTGTGTTTCTGTTTTCCTTTGTGTCAAGGTATTTTTTTACTTCTCCTTTGATTTCTTCGATGACCCATTGGTTGTCCAGTAGCATGTTGTTTAATCTCCAAGTTTTTGTGGGGTTTTTGGTTTTATTTTTGCAATTGATTTCTAGTCTCCTGCCATTGTGGTTGGAAAAAAATGCTTGATATGATTTCAATCTTCTTGAATATATTGAGAATTGTTTTATGGCCTAGCATGTGATCTTTGGTTTCATCTTATTTGGAACTCTCTGGGCCTCTTGGACCTGGATGTCTGTTTCCTTTCCCAGATTAGGGAAGTTTTCAGCCATTATTTCTTCAAATAACTTTTCTGCCCCTTCCACTCTGTCTTCTCCTTCTGAGACCCCTATAATGTGAATGTTATTTTGCCTGATGTTTTCCCAGAGATCCCTTAAGATATTTTCACTTTTTTAAATTCTTTTTTTTATCATTTTTCTGCTCTATCTGGGTGAATTCCATTGTTTTACCTTCTAGGTCACTGATTAGTGCTTCTGTTTCATCCAGTCTGCTGTTGAACCCCTCTAGTGTATTTTTCAGTTCAGTTATGACTTCCATTTGGTATTTTATTGTATTTACTATCTTTTGTTGAAATTCTCACTGCGTTCACCCATTCTTCTCCCAAGTTTGGTGAGCATTCTTATGACGATTACTTTGAATTGCTTATCTCCATTTCATTTAATTATTTTTCTGAGGTTTTCTCTTGTTCATTCTTTTGAAACATTCCTTTGTCTCCTCATTTTGCCTAACTCTCTGTGTTTGTTTCTATGTATTAGGTGAATTAGCTACCTTTCCTAGTCTTGGAGGAATGGCTTTATGTAGACATCCTATGGGGCTCAGAAGCACAATCCTCCACGGCCACTAGAGTCAGGTGCTCAAGGAAGGTTCCCTTTGTGGGCTGTGTGTGCCCTCCTGTTTTAGTGGGGCCATGGCTGTGGTGTGAGAATGGGCAGGGTTGGCTCTAGGCCTGGCTGTGAAACCCAGCTGAAGCTGCTGCATGGCACTGGTGGGCAGGGCTGGGCTGGTGCCTGGACTGGCTGGCTGTGAGATGTGGCCAAGATAAAGAGGTGGGAATGGCTCTCAGCTGGGCACTGTCTTTGATGCTAGCAGATTAGAGGGAGAATTCCAAAATGGCACCCGCTAGTGCTGGCACTGACAAGGCAAAATGTGATTGCAAAAATGGCTTCAGCCCATGTCTCAGTCCCCGAGCAGAGTCCCATTCAGTTCCTGCCCCTCCAACCGATGCTCCAAGATTGGTAAGTGGGTCTCCTTCACTCATGATCCCTGCACTTTTTAAACTGTTGTTTTTGTACTGGCCTTCATGTTAAGTGGGTCTGTGCATGAGCCCTTTAAGAGTGGGTTTTCCATTCTCTACACTTTTATACTTTTCCTGGGCATAATCTGCATTGGTTTTCAAAGCCAGGTGTTTTGGGGGCTCATATCTCCTGTGCAGGATCTAAAGGTTGAGGTGCTTAATGTGGAGCTCAAATCCTTTGATTCTCAGGGAAAAGATTTGTACCTTTGAGATTCCCCTCAATTGTGGATCGCTGTGGCTGAAGTGTGGCTCTTTCCTCGTCGAGACCATGTCTCTGCCTCTTCTGCACTTCTCAATGCTGTCCTTTTATCCTTTGTTGTGGGGGCTCTGTTCATCTGTCTTTCAGGTCCCTTTGAGCGGGAATTATTCCGTATTTATTTGTAGATTTGTTATGTCCATGGGAGGATGTGTGTTCAGGATCTTTCTACACCACCGTCTTGAACCAGAGGCTAAGGAGTCCCCCAATCTGCCATCTGCAAGCTGGAGAACCAGGAAAGCTGGTGATGTAATTCAGTTCAAGTCCAAAGGCCTAAGAATCGAGAGGCCAGTAGTGTAAATTTCAATCTGAGTCCAAAGGCCTGAAGACTAGGAGCACCTATGTCTGAGAGCAGAAGATGGATGTCTCAGCCCAAGCAAACAGAGTCCATCTAGATTATTAATGTACCAGATGTGAGAATAGAAAGAAGAAGGATTAAAGGTTGGAGCTTTAGTTACTTCTTCACTAACTATAAGGCCAAGGGGACATTTTATGAGTATTTTCTTGAGAACTGAAGCTTCCAGTACCTACCACATGGTTCCCCTATGCATCATGTTCCACCCAAAGGTTTTTCACTACAGGAAACTTCATGGTCACTCTCCACATTCCCACGTATTCTTGAACTTGGGACAGGCAGAAATTTATTTCATTGATGGATTTGTAAACAGGAACTTAGCTCAGAATGTACTGGACTTCAAAACACCCAGCTCTGCCACTCTTGTTTCTGTCTTTCAAATCCGGCTTGTCCCAAGAACACACAGACACTCAGCCTTGCTGAGCAAGGGAACTTTATTTATGTTAGAGATACCTGCAATTTTTTAGAGCTGTCTATGACTATATGGTTACGTCTGTCTAATTCAAAGAGGAACTATTACCAGCTGGAAGCCACTCTCTGCAACCAGCTTTATCAGTAGTAAAGACTGACATTTTGATCTCCGTTTGCTTGTTGCTTACTTTTTAAAATTTTCCAATGGATTCTAAACTCAAAAGGAGGAGAAAGGTGATAATTTATTTGCCCCCCTCAATTCTTGACACACAATGCTCTGGGGAAGATAAATGAGAGAAGGCAAAAGAAAAAGAGGAGCCAAGCAAAAACTTCAGCACAGTCCAATAGTCAGCTCTGGGGAAGGCTGCAGATAGGAGGGAAGCCAAAAAAAAAAATAAAGAATAGAATCCATGTTATTTTAAAATAGCTTATTGAAGGAAGTGATAGTAACAGGAAAATCAATAAAGCATATGATGCAGAATACAAAGAAATGAAATCTGGGGTAAAGGCAAGCACCATTGTATTCAACAGTAGGAATCATGGGACTAATAGCAATTATGTACTTTTTATTATAAAAACAAATAAAATGTTTCCAATTGAAGCCACTGATCCCAATAACTTGCAGTGCTTGAGAATCATAACACGCATTCAGAATCTTTTTTTCAAAGTCAGTTCTATGCTCACAGTATATTATCAATATAAGTAAAGTGATATCTCCTAGGAAAAGAAGTCACCCCAGAATTATAATACCAATCATGTTTTTAAAAACATGTAAGCAGTGTTTCTCAGGAGCATTTCTGAAAGAAGGATGGGCATTTTTATTGCTGGAGAGTCAAATCAGGACATTGGACAGAGCTCTCTTTTTCCCCTGGGGGCTACAAAGGGAGGAACATACTTAAGAACATCATCTATTTCATCAAGGTAGGAAAATACAAAGCAAATCTATGTGCACAGGATAAATTTTTACCCCATTCCTCCTGCACCAAACCTGTAGTCCCCAAAGACAGGGCTCTGGGAAGACAGCTAAGAAGGAGCTATAATTACATTGTCTGTTGCCAACCATTTCTGGATAAGGTTATTCTTATTTTCTTTAATGTTCTGGGAAAACTGTGAATTTCCTGGGACAGAACATTGTCCCCATTGCCCTTTTTCCCTCCGGTCTGTCCATCCATATCTCTGAATTGGCCTGAATTTCCTGATTACACTGAACAAAATAAGCCTCCCTTTCTCTTTGGTTGTGTGGCAACAGTTTATGCTTTGTGTATCTTTCTTCAGACAAGAACAACCTTCAACATAAGCGGCATATTGTCCTGCCTTGGTTTTCCAGGTCGAAAGGTTGTACTTTATTCAATCTGACCCCAGTGCACAACACACTGTAATGAAAGAATTCTAAACCCTTTGTCATTTATCAATGAGCAGGAATCAAGGTCTTGAGGGGGGATTTGGTCTATAGGATGGGGGTGCCATTTTGTGGATATTATGGTGAAAGATCATGGTATCGAAGGCAACAGAGCCTGACAGCATCAAGGTGTCAGGAGGGAGTAATGAGATACCAACAGGAGGGGAAGGAGCACTCTTTGGAATTTTCTCTGCCTCTTATTTCCTCCACCTGAAATTTTTCTTTCATTTTTTTCTTCCTAATGGATTCTTACTCATTCTTCAAGACCCAGCTTAAACACTATCTCTTCCTTTTTTTTTTTTTTTCTTTTTTTGAGGAAGATCAGCCTTGAACTAACATCCATGCCAATCCTTCTCTTTTTGCTGAGGAAGACCGGCCCTGAGCTAACTTCTATTGCCAATCATCCTCCTTTTTTTCCCCCCTTTTTCTCCCCAAAGCCCCAGTAGATAGTTGTATGTCATAGTTGTACATCCTTCTAGTTGCTGTATGTGGGACACCGCCTCAGCATGGCCAGACAAGTGGTGCATCAGTGCGTGCCTGGGATCCGAACCCGGGCTGCCAGTAGTGGAGCGTGCACACTTAACCGGTAAGCCATGGAGCCGGCCAAACACTATCTTTTCTGTAAAGCCATCTGTGTTGTCTCTTCTTCCTCTGCTTTTGTCCCCTGCTCTCTTTGTCCCCTTTTCCTACCCTGGTAGAGGTAACACCTCCATCCTCTGGGCTGCAGTAGTCATGTGTACGCATCCCTCTGCTGACACATGCCTCACATCGAATTAAAGGATTGTGGGCACCTGTTATCCCTCCAGAGTGTGAGACCCTTGAAGGTAGAGATCATGCCTTCCTTTTCTTTGCTTTCTTAGAGATTATTAGCAACCCAGTACATATGCAATACAGGTAGGGCCCGAATGAGCTGGTGAATGCATGAATGAATGACTGAATCAATGATACTTTGCCTTGGGTCTCCTGTCAAACACTGCTATCTAATTAAATGGTGTAGCAAGTAATTCCGCTGAATGATTTCTGGAACACTAGCTCTGACAACTTTCTACTTGCCTAAACCACAATCTTAGGAATCATCTTGTTCCTCTCTCCTACCCCATCTCTGCCTGTTGATCCCATGCCCTCTTCCCTTATATCAGTGTTTTCCATAGCAACTACTCCATTCTTTTGGTATTCTACCTGGCAGCATGACTAGGGTTGTCCACAGCTCATTCCAGCCCCCTCCCATCACCACCATTCAAGCCGTTTCACACCTAGAGTAAAATGGAAGTGTTTAGAAAGATAACTTTAGAATGTACTTGCTGTGAGAGGCACATGATATATGACAATAAGTGAAAATTATCTGAGATGTTAGGGATTTTAATATAATAAATTGGAAAGAGATGTGCACGCAGGCCCCTTATTGTTCAAGATAGCAGCAGAAACTCAAAAGCTGACTCCCTCGTGTAACTGAGAAGAACGTTTTACAAGATTAAAACATTCTAAGCACTGTCAGCTCTGACAATGCATTAAACAATTTCCCACAAGGGGTGGAAATAAAACCAGATCTAATAACAAGGACCCATACGTGGCTGCACGATGAAAAGACACAAGACACAACCATTGCAGAAAGGATGGCCCTGACACGCAGGGTGCCAGGCGATTCACAAAATCCTGCATGGGTGTAAGTTTCCACTTGACACTTTAATAATACAAATATCTCATTTTAACTGGTTTTAGCTTATGTTTCCCCTGGCCTTTCTGTTTCTATTTCTTACTGGAAGCATAACCTATTATCAACTCTTGATACTATGTGATGGTTTTAACTTGAGCTCCTCAAGCTGAGTCCTGGGAACTGGTGAATAAGACATTTCTCTTCATATTCTACTGTGAAAACATTCTTAGTATTTCTCTTATTTCCTGTGCCTTAGAGAGCTCAGTACGGTGCTGAATTTCAGTAGATACAAATGTACTTGCAAACTTGGCATTGCTTAATCCTGATATTTCCTGCAAGGGGAAAATGGAGGTTGTTTTTGCAGTGCAGAATTCTCTAGAAGAGTTTGACTTCTAACACCTATGCTGGGTAATCTAATTGGGTTTAAAAGATTGTATGGAACTCATTTGGGAAGAATAAAAGGAGCACAGAGGCCTAAAGGCAGCTGCCTTTACTTACATACAACAGTTTATTTCAAAAGGATCTCCTGAGACTGCATCAATGTTTTTGACATATAGATGAAAACAATATAAATCCCTAATATGGTACATTCTAAATAAGTTTTCCGAACAAGAAATTCAATGGTTTCATGCTTTCTTCCACATTCAACAAGTCTAGTTTAGTATCTTCTCTCTTCATCTTTGGTAATCCTCCTTGCTAATGTATCTGGTCTTTTTAATATCAATTGATATTTTTCAAGAAATAGAGGACATCTGATAATTATCAGGAACCAAATGGTGGGTTGGATAACTGTGATGTCCACACCTCTGATAATTTTACCTTCAGCCACTCACAAAGAAATCTCCAAATGTCAAAGCCTAGAAGAAGGAATGAGAACTTTCTTCAGTCTATCTTCTATAATAAATAAATCTTATGGAATTCACTGAGAGAACACTTGAATACACCATTGGAAAGTGAAGAATTTGAACAGTGTAGAGTAGATGACAAAAGAGCATATTTTCAAATTTATTGGATTAACCTAATTTAGTGCAGTATTGATAACCCTCTACTGAGCAACAATTAAAGTAGCAAATTATTGTTGTATTCTAAGGAATTATTCTAAAAGGCATACATATGGAAAGTCTGAGTGTGAATATGCATACATGATACTTGGAGCGAATGCCAAAATTTGAGCTTTCTTCTTGAAGTTTCTCTATTAACAACACTCATCAAAATGTTACCTTTGTTCAAAGAAATAGAAACTTTGATTTCAGAAGACATCTCACCTGGTACATTACATACATAACCAGGAGAAAGACAAATATACTACTACTCCCTCAGTAACAGGGCATCTCCATTTTACCATTCCAGCTGGAGGGTACAGCTGGAGTCCAGAGCAAGATTTGCTATTGTTGTGAATCTTTAATAGTATTACCAGCTTCTGAGCCACCTGGAGCTGGGGCTGGGAAGCACAGCGCCCACTTGTGGGTATGCTTGATTTGACCCTGCTCTGAATGGGTGAATTTAATCAACAGCCTTCCCCTTCTCCCCAAACACAGCAACCCACTAAACTAAGGAGGGTGTGGGAAGGGACAGGAGTCTATATATACACAAACCATTTGTAAAAGCTCGAATTTTCTAAAATTGTGGGAAATGTTTATTATTTTCAGTCTTACCAAAAAACATCAGAGTCTGCATTTGTTAACTAGTTTATATAATTAGGCAAGAAATCATAGAGGAGTGTAGGAGATTTGTATTTTAAATAACTTCACATCCCTGACCCATAGCGGGTAATACCATGAATCAAGCCAAAGAATGAGAGCTGTCTTATAACACCCTCACCCCAAAACCAGGAGATGTGAATCGGGAGCCACAGCCCCAGAGGCATACTACCGCTGCCACTGCTGATAAATTCAGATGTCACACCAAGAAAGATCACTTCCTAAAGTGACAACAAAGACCTCGGTGGCACATACTTGCAGAGGTTGGTAAGGGCCAGGTGTTCACAGCCTATCTTCTCCTCCATAAACAATGCGGGATGTTTTATGCTAGCAGTAGAGTAATGACGCTAAGAGACTGAATGATTAAATGCCAGTCTGCCAGCCAGAGTACATTTGTTTTCTGCTTGAAAAAGCCACTTTCATTTTGTATGACAGCTTTCTTAACTGCAACATAGCTCAGAAAATGACAGAGAGCGAATGAGAATAAGTGATTGTAAACTGGCAAACAACTATTTGCTACTATTTGAACTACCATTAAACTGTTCATTCAGTTTCTAGTCAGAAGCCATCACTCATCTGTGGAACCAGAAGGTAAGCATTATTTATTTGGTGGCATTACAATGCCATCTAATCTTGGGGAAAATCTTTTAGACAAAAATCAGAATATCCAAAAATCGCCTTGACATTTAGTGGCAAAATACAGGGCTTAGCCATGGCTTCTTACTTCTCCGTATTCTTTCTCTCATTGTTATTGCTGAAATGCTTGAATTCCATTTTCATTCCAATGTCACACGCTCAATAATATAATTTTTTCCTACTAGCTGTCCATCCTGGCCAGGTATTGCTAGCACTGGGCAAAATGATGTTTTATAAGATGTACGTGGTCTAGATCTGGCTTCCACTCAGTACCATTAATTTTCTTTGGAAGTATGCCCTTTCACAGCTTGCACGTTCCCTAAGACAGAGTTGCTCTGCATTGAAGAAGAACTAGGAATTACAAAAATAATGAGGTTAGCTACTAGGTGCTCTGCATACTTTATCTTATTTAAACTTCTTAACAGTCTTAATGAGGTTGGTAGTTTGCCTCTGTTACAAAGAAGTTGAGGCTTATGTAAGCTAAGTGATTTACCAAAGACTCAGCATTTGATCCCAGGTCTGACTGACCCTAAGCCTTCTCCAAGGAAGCCCCTACTGGTATGACCTATCCCACTGAAGGGAAAGAAATTTAAACATCCAAAGGGAGTCAATTAGTATTTACTGTGTATACAGGTGTGAATTTGAACTAATGGGGAAAATAACTTTTAGGCAAATGTTCCAGAGTTAGAGTGTCACGTAAGAGTTAATTTTTCACTTGTGAGTACGGGAAGATTATGTCCTTAGTCTAAGGATATTGACCACATTAAAAGCATCTTTTAGAATATCCTCTCAAACCTCTTTCAGATCTGGAGTCACAGGTTTTTTGTTTTGTTTTGTTTGTTTGCTTGCTTGCTTGTTTGCTTGTTTTTAATGTTAACTATTTTCCCTCAGCTTTTTATCCTCTAAAAGTGTATTTAGTGTTTGATAACAAGTCAAATTAATTTGGATTCAAGTTTAGTGTTAATGAATAGATCAAGTTATTTAATATTATTTTATGTCTAATAAGAATTGATCATACAGTAAATAGGTGTGTTAGTGCACCTCATAAAATGACATGTTTGAGTGTTTATAACACTTTGTTATAACACTTTGTTCTTCTATCTCAAGATTGCTTTGGCTATTTGGGATCTTTTGTCGTTCCATACAAATTTTAGGATTGTTTGTTATAATTCCGTGAAAAATGCCACTGGCATTTTGATAAGGTTTGCATTGAAGCTAGAGATTGCTTTGGGTAATATGGACATTTTAACAAGATTAATTCTTCCAATCCGTGAGCATCAAATATCTTTCCATTTATTTGTGTCTTCAACTTCTTTCATCAATGTCTTATAGTTTTCAGTGTATAGATCTTTTACCTTCTTGTTTAAACTTATTCTTAGGTATTTATTCTCTTTCATGCGATTGTAAATGGGGTTGTTTTAATTTCTCTTTCTGATAGTTTATTGTTAATACATAAAAATGCAACAGATTTTTGCATATTGATTTTTGTATGCTGCAACTTTACTAAATTCATTTATTAATTCTAACAGTTTTTTTGGTGGATTCTTTAGGGTTTTCTATGTATAAAATCATATCGTCCACAAATATTGACAGTTTTATTTCTTTCTTTCCAATTTGGATACATTTTCTTTCTTTTTCCTGCCTAATTGCCCCCGCTAAGTCTCCTAATATTATGTTGAATAAAAATGGTGAGAGTGGGCATCTTTATCTTCTTCATGATCTTAAAGGAAAAGTTTTTGACTTTTCACAATTGAGTATGATGTTAGCTGTTGGCTTGTCATATATGGCCTTTATTATTGAGGTACTTTCTATCTATATCCATTTTGTTGAGAGTTTTTATCATAAATGAATGTTGAATTTTTTCAAATGCTTTTTCTGCATATTGAGATGATCATATGATTTTTATCTTTTGTTAATGGAGTGTAGCATGTAGATTAATTTGGAGATGTTGAACCACCCTTGTATCCCTGGAATAAATCCCACTTGATCTTGGTGTATGATCCTTTTAATATATTGTTGAATTCAGTTTGCTAATATTTTGTTGGGGATTTGTGCATCTATGTTCATCAGGGATATTGGCCTGTAATTTTCTTTTTTGTGTGGGGTCTTTGTCTGGTTCTGGTATCAGGGTAATGCTGGCCTCGTAAATGAGTCTATGAGTGATCCGTCCTCTTCAATTTTTTGAAAGAATTTGAGAAGGATAGGTATTAAATCTTCTTTGAAAGCTTGGTAGAATTCACCAGTGAAGACATCTGGGCCTGGACTTTTGTTTGTCAGAGATTTTTGATTACTGATTCAATCTCCGTGCTAGTAATTGGTCTATTTAGATTTTCTATTTCTCCATATTCGGTCTTAGAAGATATATGTTTCTAGAGATTTATCAATTTCTTCTAGGTTGTTGAATTTGTTGGTGTATAATTGTGCATAGTAGTCTCATTATATTTGCATTTCCTTGGTATCAACTTTATCTTCTCCTCTTTCATTTCTGGTTTTATTTATTTGAGCCCTCTCTCTTTTTGTCTTAGTGAATCTAGCTAAAGGTTTGTTAATTTTGTTTATCCTTGCAAAGAACCAGCTTTTAGTTTCATTGATCTTTTCTATTGTCTTTTTAGTCTTTATTTCATTTATTTCTGCTCTGATCTTTATTATTTCCTTCCTCCTACTAACTTTGGGCTTTGTTTATTCTTGTCTTTCTAGTTCCTCTGGGTGTAAAATTAGATTGTTTGAGATATTTTCTTATTTCTTGGAATAGGCCTGTATTGTTATAAACTTCCCTCTTAGAATTGCTTTCCTTGCATCCTATAGATTTTAGTATGCCGTATTTCTGTTTTCATTTGTCTCAAGGTATTTTTTGATTTCTCCTTTGATTTCTTTGTTGATCCATTGGTTATCCAGTAGCATGTTGTTTAATCTCCAGGTATTTGTGATTTTTCCAGTTTTCTTCTTGTAATTGATTTCCAGTTTCATTTTATTATGGTCAGAAAAGATGCTTGATATGACTTCAATCTTCTTAAATTTGTTGAAACTTGTGGCCTAACATATGATCTCTCGTGGGGAATGTTCCATGTGCACTTGAGAAGAATGTGTATTCTGCTGTTTTGGCATGGAATTTTGTGTGTATTTCTGTTAAGTCCATCTGGTCTAATGTATCACTTAAAGCCAATGTTTCCTTATTGATTTTTCGTCTGGATGATCTATGCGTTGATGTGAGTAGGTTATTAAATTCTCCTACTATTATTGTGTTGCTGTTAATTTCTCCCTTTAATATTTGCTTTATATATTTAGGTGCTCCTATATTGGATAAATAAATATTTATAAATCTTATATCTTCTTGCTAGATTGACCCCTTTATCATTATGTAATACCCATTTTTGTCTTTTATTACATTCTTTGTTTTAAAGTCTATTTTGTCTGTTATGAATATAGGTACCACAGCTTTCTTTTGGTTTCCATTTGCATGAAACACCTTTTTTCATCTCTTCACTTTCAATCTGTGTGTCCATATATCTGAAGTGAGTCTATTGGAGGCAGTGTATAGATGAGTCTTGTTTTTTAATCCATTGTCACTCTATGTCTTTGAAGAATTTCATCCATTTACATTTAAAGTAATTATTAATTATTGATAGATATATACTTATTGCCATTTTGTAATTGTTTTCTGGCTGTTTTGTAGTTCCTCTCTGTTCCTTTCTTCTTCTCTTGCTTTCTTCCCTTTTGGTTTGATGACTTTCCATAGTGATATGATTAGATTCCTTTCTTTTTATCTTTTCTGTATCTGATATAAATTTTTGCTTTGTGGTTACCATGAGGCTTTCATATAACAGCCTATATATATTAGTCTATTTTAAGTTGATAGCAAGTTAAGTTTGAATGCATTCTAAAACTCCAAATTTTTATTCCCTTCCCCCCAACCATGTTTTATGTTTTTGATGTCACATTTTACATATTTTTATTTTGTGAATCCCTTAAGATATTATTGTAATCAGTTATTTTTACTACTTTTGTGTTTTACAAATCATACTAGCTTTATAAGTGCTTTTCCACTACTTTTTCTAAATATTAACATTTACCAGTGAGATTTTTACTTTCATATGTTTTCTTTTTACTAATTTGTCCCCTTGCTTTTCAGCTTAAAGAAGCTCCTTTAACACTTCTTGTAGGGCCAGTTTAGTGGTGGTGAACTCCTTTAACTTTTGTTTATTTGGAAAGCTCTTTATCTCTCCTTCAATTCTGAATGATAATTTTGTCAGATAGAATATTCTTGGTTGGAATTTTTTTTTCAGCACTTTGTGTATATCATGTCACTTCCTTCTGGCCTGCAAAGTTTCTGCTGAGAAATCTGCTGATAGTCTTATAGGGGTTTCCTTGTACATAATAAGTTCTTTTGCTCTTGCTGCTTTTAAGATTCTCTCTTTAACTCTTGGCATTTTAATTATAATGTGTCTTGATGTGGGCCTTTATGAGTTCATCTTGTTTGGAACTCTCTGGGATTCCTATATCTGGATGTCTCTTTCCCTCCCAAGGTTAGGGAAATTTTCTGCTAATGTTTTTTCAAATAAGTTTTCTTTCTCTTCCTCTCGCTCTTCTCCATCTGAGATTCCTACAATGCAAATGTTATTCTGCTTGATATTGTCCCATAGGCCTCTTAAGCCATCTTTACTTGTTTTAATTATTTTTTCTTTTTGCAACTCTGTTTGGGTGAGTTCCAATGCCCTGTCTTCCAGATCACTGATCCTTTCTTCTGCTTTATCTAGTCTGCTATTGAACACCTCTAGGGTATTTTTCAGTTCAGTTGTTGTATGATTTAGCTCTGTGACTTCTGTTTGGCACTTTCTTATATTTTCTATGTCTTTGTTGATGTTCTCACCGTGTTCGTCCATTCTTCTCCTAAGTATAGTGAGCATCTTTATGACCATTACTTTGAACTCTTTATCAAATAAATTATCTTCATTTCATTAACGTTTTTTCATAGGGTTTTATCTTGTTCTTTTGTTTGGAACATATTCCTTTATCTCCTCATTTTGCTTGACTCTCTGTGTTTCTTTCTATGTATTAGGCAAAACAGCTATCTCTCCCAGTCTTGAAGGAGTGGCTTTCTGTAGAAGATGAAGCTTATTGTCTAACCTCACCCTGGCTCTTGGTTGTCTCTCTAATCTTTGTGATTGTCTAAGCCACCTGATTTATTCTCAATAGATCTCAGTTGTTAAGGAAGTACCAAATCCTATGTGTTTTCCAGAGGAAGAAGATGTCAGTCAGCTTCTAGTTTCAGCCTCACTGGAAGCTGGACCTAATTGCAGCAAGTTTTAAGGCATGTAAATATATACAGTCCATGGAACTACAGTCATAAACCCTGCTGGCCTCCAGGCCAGATGATCTAGAGGTGTCCCCTTGGCAACAGCTGCAAAAATAGGGGCTCCAGACAAGTGTATGAGCTCCTTTCTGAGAGGTACTGGTGTGCTGTAGGGAGGCCAAAGGAGAACAAAGGACGGTGTCTCCTGCCCTACATTCCCTGAATGCCTTCCATAGCCTCTAGATGTGTGGTAATCCTGAAGTGTGCCCCTCAGGCTGAAGCTCCAGGACAAGTAAAAAGACATTTTTCACAGAAAGCTTAGGGGTCTGTTTCAGTCTGCTCTCTGTGTAGTGCTCTGGGTATGTTAGCTCCTGAAACGTGATTGTTTCAGATCTGTGGGGCCCAGAAATGCACTCCTCCCTGGCCACCAGAGCGGAGCACTCAAGGAGTGTCCCCTTGGTGGACTGTGCATACCTGCTTGGTTCTGGCAGGGCTGCAGGGATAGTCTGGAGGGGAGCCACCCAGCTCTGGTGAGGTTGTGGAGATGGTACACACCCATTGGCAATAGCAGGTTAGAGGGAGAGTGTAAAAATGGTGCCCACTAGCACCTCCATCCCCAGAGAGAGTCCCGACAGGCTCGTGCCCCTTTGATAGATGCTTTAAGATTAGTAAATGACTCTCCCTTACATATGGTCTGAGTGCTTTTCAAACTGCTGCTTTTATGCTGTGTCTCAGAGCCAGTGAGTCTGCACGTGAGCCTTTTATGAGCAGGATCTTCCTTCTCTACAGCCTATGGTTCTCCTGGACATAAAGCCCTGTCAGTTTTCAAAGCTAGGTGTTTTAGGGGTTTGTCTGTCCAGTGCAGGTCCCAAGAGTTGGGGTACCTGATGTGCGGCACAAACCCCTCACACCTCAGGGATAAACTTTGTGTTTGTGAGATCCCTCTTGATTGTGGGCTGCTGTGCCGGGGGTGGGTTCTAGGCGAGACTGCATCTCTGCCTCTCCTACCTGTCTCAATGTGGCCTTTTTATCCTTTGTGTGGAGGAGCTGTTAGCTACTTTCAAGGGCTTTTTCAGAGGGAATTGTTTCATATGTAGCTGTAGATTTATTATGTCCATGGGAGGAGATGAGTTCAGGATCTTCTTATGCCACCATCTTGAACTGCTTTCAATCCCAAAATAAATTTTATTAATAAAAAATATATAGCCTTAAACTTTCTTTCTGTAAGAACTTACAGTCAAAAAAGTAAAGTAAATACTGCTGATGCTCTGGGGAGTTAGCTGAATGAATCTCTGAAAATCTCCAGATGGGCGTGAGGGTAAATCTATGAGTTTAAAGCAGAGGTTAGCAAACATTTTCTGTAAAGGGCCATACAGTAAATATTTCTGGCTTTGCCTGCCACATGATCTCTGACACAACTGTTCAACTGTGTAATGTGAAAGCAGCCATAGACAACATGTAAACAAACAGGTATGGCTGTGTTCCCATAAAACTTTATTTTCCAAAATAGGTAGTTTGCTAACCCCTGACTTAAAGCAAAGAGTGGGGATGTAGTATGGTAAGCATGAGGCAAGTGTGTACAAAGGCTTTGAAGGAGAAGAGAGGCGCTCTGCTAACTATGAGGTTGATGGGGAGCTGGAAGGAAAGATGGAGAAGACAGTTCTATATGGCACAGAAATAGAACAACACTTCTCCAGAGTTCTTTGAGTCTCAAAACAGTTCTATTGGGTTCTAGAAAATTGCAAAGAAGTATTAGTTCTCTCTACTAGTACCAGCAGAAGTACTATTTGTTTTCCGGGAACTAACTAATTCCTCAAAGAAAAAATGGTGATCGAAATATAGTAAAAGGTAACAAAACTACTCTCACATTCTCTCAGGGTCTTCCCAGAAGGCAACTTGGAATGAGAACAACAAAGAAAATACCTACTGAATCACTAAGTTCCCAGAATTCAGCTGCTTCAATTTCTTTCACAGGAAGAAGGTTTATAAGGAGACTGTCTTCTCTGTCTTGAGAAATCATTACCTAAATCAAAGCATTCTTTTTACCAGGGAGTTAGAGGAGATGGGCCAGAGTCATGCTGAAGTAAAAGAAGAACATACTTAAAATCAAAACTAAGATGTTATTTTGTGGCAGAATTATATAAGATTTGCTGTTATTGGATTGAAATAGACCAAATGGTACCTTTCCAGTTCATATTTCCCCAACTCCTTATAATTCTTTGAAAATGACCTGATAGAAAATCTCTTTCAGAGTATTATTATGTTAGATGAGACATTAGTTGTCTTGTTAAACCTAAGAAGTGTGCAACTAAACAACCTTGGGAAGAATTCAGCGTACATAAGCATGTTAACCTTTGACTGAATTTCTTCAGAAGCAGATTGAAAATGAAATGCACTCTCAGTTATGTGTTTGACGTTTATTTTTTTCCAGTTTTCTTATAACACCCAAATATAAACCTAAAAAGATAAACATTGGAACTACAAAAACGTAAAAGAAAAAAAAAAAAAAACTCATGCTTGCTATATTATACATGAATATACAAATGAAAAGTCATAATTCAATCAATAAATGAAATTCTAAATATCCAAATGCGTCTACTCAAGCAGCAGAAGAATGATAATCAGAGATAAAGATTTATCTAAATGTTCTATCTTCAGGTATTTCTATGTTGTTGTGTATGATGGCCCTCATGTTTGTAAGAAATCAAAAGAAAGTAGAACTCAGTTATTACAGCTAGGCCTGGTCATGAGTCCCTAATCAAGGACAATTCCATGTCAGAGAATGCATGGATGAGCTCCATTTTGCTCATGTCCTGGTATAGATTTTATTTCTGGATCAGTGGACTATAGTCATGCAGTCCTATTCTCAGAGCTCACCTACCTAGCCGGCTAATGCTGATTTGTAGAATCAAGAGAGAAAAACCTTTCTCTATGGGAATGAACTTGCCTTCCTGAATTTCAAGAGTCCAACAAATACGGGAGATTTAGTTTGTATTTTGAAAAGGTTGTCGGACTTCTACCTCATAATTAATGTAGACCTATGGCCTCCTCATGAGTCTTGACTCAACTTTCTCATTTCCTCAATTTACTGAGCATTACTGTGTGTCAGGCATTGTACTGGGTGTACTGTGATGCATATGACATGGTTTCCACTTTAAGTGAGACCCCTAAGGCTGCCTGTAGGAATAGTAGTTCTGCCCATTAGGTTTATAGTGTTGCCTTGCACAGCACAAAGCAAGGGAGAAGATGATTCATTACTATACCCATTATACCTGAGAATCTGAACTGTGGCATGAGATGGTCCCTGTCTGTGAGTAGGTGGATGTAACTGGTCAAGGAAGAATCTTAATTTCATGAAAACATTTCAATCCTACTATCTGTTTGGTAAATTAAAAAAAAAAAAAATAAGAATAGAGTCAAAACAAAAAGAAGCAAATGACAAAAATAAAATGAAGAATATAACTCCACTAATATTTATATTTATATGTAAAATAAGAAATGTATACATGCATATAATATATATACATTTATAAACATACATGGAAAGAGATTAATGCTTTATGTAACAGGAAAGAGTAATATACTAATATATATATAATTTATATAATATATGTATATACTTACATGGAGAGATTGTTAGATTGTTTTACAGTAAGCATGTGTTTTTTATATAATCAAATAAAAGGAAAGCTGTTTTCATTGTGAAAAAAATGTCTACGCAACACTAAATACCTTCATTCCAGATTCTTACCAAAGAATATAAACTTGAATTGACCGCCACTAGACTTTTTCAAGTGTTCAGTCAGGAGAAACAACATTTAGATGTAATCATTTGAAAAATGTGTGATTCATTCACTTCGGAGGTTTTGTTTTCAGCCCCGGATTCAGCCAGACCATCCCAGGGCTGTGTACTTGGATTATCTCGCCCTGTTTTCATCTCCCAGAGTCACATGCCCTCACTGTTGGCATTTTGACATTGTATTAAATGAAGCAAACAAACAAAGTCTACTGAAAAACTAACTCGCTGAAGGTCTGCTACATAAAGGTACATGAAAGAACCTTCTGTTATACAAAATTAGAAAAAGAGCTTTCTTTCTCATAGAATTGGGTGTGCTTCATGAACTACGTGAATTTTGACATTTATAATATTTCCTATTTTGCTTTGCCTGACAGGAATCTTTTAGTATGGATTTTGCAACCCAATTCTAATCACTATACACCAATGTTCTTCAACCTTTCTTTCTCTTCATTATTGCCTCCCTAAGGAGACTCTCAAAGTATACTTTTTCGTAATCATTCAATTATGCCCCCTCCCGTGAAATTTTAATACCACAGATATACTACATATGTGTTTATGCACCACACGTATATCTGTACTTTATACAGAAAAAGAGTAAGATTTTTTTAATCCCCCCAAGAATTCATTAATGCTCCATGGAGAATGCATGCTATTTAGTAACGAATGGCCTACATATCCTTACAATAACATTCCTCTGTCTTAACTTGCCATTCCATTTAATTTTCCCTAGTTCTCTATATGAGTATCTCTATACAGAAACATACGCATAGATATATAATCAAATATATTTGTTGAAGGCATTTTCGTAAACAACCTCAAACCCAGATAATTTGATATATTGTTAAACGTAAATTGAGAGATTATAGTCAATGCTATTCCTTACTGTAGACAAACTTTGCACTGGAAATAAAGAAGTTCTTTAGGGGCTAAGCTTTCATCATGCTTATCAAGATAAAACTCTCATGAAACATAACACAAAGAGAGTTCATCTTGAATATGCTTATGCATTAGAAAATATCTATCAACAATGAATGCAGGATACAAGAAAATATTATAAACCAGAACACTGTAAGTAGATTATTTTGTCACAAGTGATTCTTTTTTAAATATGTCTTTTTCCTCTACTATATGTTCCTATTTTACCAAGGTCCTCATATTTTTTTTTGAGGTTTCCTTCTGTTCCCCATCCCTAACAACGTTCATTACTCTTTCCCAGAGCATTTTGATCTCATCTATCCTGAAGGTACATAACCTAAAGTACACAGAGTCTCACAAATAAAAAGGGATGCCATCTCAAAAAACATATTTCCTGTTTTGATGCACCTGGACATACAGACTACTAAACAGTCTTCAGGACTGATGTGCACATTCATTTCAAGGCACAAGTGAACACTGTCAACCGTGCTGAAGTTACTTAAAATCTAAGTTTTTGATGTGGATTTTTGTTGGAGCTACATCTCCTCAGTACAGTAATAAATGAATTTGAGATACACGGACAGGTCCAGTTGACTTTCCAAAACAGGACAATATTGCCTTATTCTGGTAAATGAACCCATAAAAATAAAACAACTGGGCAGTAACTGTTTTAGAAGAGTCAGCTATCTTCAAATGTTTGAGATTAAAAAAAAGAAAAAAGAGGGGCCGGCCCAGTGGCGCAAGCGGTTAAGTGCACGCGCTCTGCTGAGGCGGCCCGTGGTTCGCCGGTTGGGATCCCTGGCGCACACCGACACACTGCTTGGCAAGCCATGCTGTGGTGGCGTCCCATATAAAGTAGAGGAAGATGGGCACGGATGTTAGCCCGGGGGCAATCTTCCTCAGCAAAAAAAGAGGAGGATTGGCTGATGTTAGCACAGGGCTGATCTTCCTCACAAAAAAAAAAAGAAAGAAAAAAGAAAATTTGTCACAATGGACCTAATTAATAATTTTCAAATTTAAGAAATACATGTGTACTAAGGGAGACCAATGCAACAACATGACAAAAATGGGTTGAGAAAAGTCATTCTTGTCAAATAGAAAGAAAAACAAAAACAAAAGCAAATTGCATTGGAATTTGTGTCATAGTGGCTTTCTTTCCTAACTGGTTATAAAAGAAAAATTGAGCTATTTTAATTTATTATACAACCACAAAACTTCATTCAGGCATATTAAATGGTTCTGAGAATAAGTGAGGGGAAATTGTAGAGCAAAATTTTAGGAGAGAGAAGCACTCATAAGTATTTGTCAAGATTACAATGTGTTGCATATCAGTTAGGATCATTTAGGCAATGGTTTAGGCTAAAAGTAAAAAAAGAAATCATTCATTTATTTAATTCAGCAATTACTTACTGAGCTGCTTCTAGGGGGCCAAGCACTGTTCTAGGCACTTGGGATACATTGGCTTTCCGTACAAAGATTTCTGCTGTCATAGAGTTTATATTACTAGTAGTGGAAGAGGCAGTCAATGAATAGTACACACAATAAAGAAATTATAGGGTATTTTAGAAGTTTATAAGTTCTACGAACAAAAAGTAAATATAGAATGGACACACAGGCAAGGAGCATCATTGGCTCTGGTGCAGTGGGGTGGGGCTGTTTGCTATTTTTCAATAGAGTAGTCAAGAGTAGTTAGTAGTAGTGGTAATTGGGGTCAGTGGGCCTCATGGATAAGGGGCAATTTGAGCAGAGACTTAAAAGGAGATGAGTAGAGAAACTATGCAGATATTTGGGAAAGTTGGATTTTAGGTGGAAGAAAAACCAGTACAAGAATTCATAAGGTGCAGACACCACTGGAGTGTTCAAAGAACAGCCAGGAAGCCAGTGTGACAGAAGCAGAGGGAAGCATCAAAAGAGAAGTAGAGAGGTTACTGGGACTGGAGCATGACAGGTCCTGTGAGCCACTGAAAGGAACTTGGACTTTTAATATGTCTGAGAAGGAGGACTTTTGGGGAGCTTTAAGCAAGGAGCATTACAATTTAATTTGGCTTCTATGTATTAAGACTAGACCTTGAGGGGGCAAAGTGGCTTACATTTTAAGGAAATAGATTATTTCACTGCATTTGTTTCCTAGGGCTGCCATAATAAATTACCACACACTAGGTGATTTAAAACAACGGAAATTTGTTCTCTCGACAGCTAGAGATCAGAGGTGTCACAGGGTTGGCTCCTGCTAGGTGCTCTCAGGGGGAATTTCATGCCTCTCTCCTAGATTCTTGTGGCTGCAGGCAATCATCAGCACTCCTTGGCTTGTAGATGCAGCACACCAATCTCTGCCTTCGTTTTCACCCTGACTTCTTCTCTGGGTCTTCTCATAGCCTTCCTCTCTGTATGTTTCAAATATCCCTTTCCTGTCTCTTATAAGGACACCAGTAACTGATTTAGGGTCCACCTTGAATCCAGAATGATCTCATTTCAAGATCCTTACTTAATTACATCTGCAGACTCTATTTCCAAATAAGGTCACATTCACAGGTACCAGAGACCAGGACTTAGACCTAACTTCCTGGGGGACACAATTCAACCCAGCACATTAATATTTTGTCCAGAAGAAGGGTGACTCGAGGGTTGCTTAGTTTGGAGGCTAAGGATGTCATCTGGAACTCAGAATCTTACCATTTTTTTTCTCACTGCCACCCTGGGTCTTGTCCTCAGTCTATCTTCATAGCTTCAAGATGGCTGCAGCTGTCACGAGTGTGAGATCCAGCTACATCAACATCTATAAGAAAGGAAGACTGCCCCTCCTTTGTGTCCATCTTAGATCCATTAGGACAAGGATTTGTTTGTCTCTTTTATTCACTGCAGTCTCCCAGCACCTAGAGAAGTGGATGGAACATGGTAGTGTCAACAAACATTGGCGGAATGAATTCTTTGGTGAGGATTCCATCACATGCCTGCACCAAAGCAAGGTTTATGGGAACAAGTGTGTGGGCTTTGAACAATCAATATCCCTAAGGCTGAGGATGGCTTAGCACCAAAGGGGCAAGAACTTGGCAATCAGACCAAAAAACTAGTCTAGTTAGAAACGAGAAAAAGACAGGAGAAATGGTTATTGGATGAGCTATTTCAGTGTTTTTAAAAAGAGTGTGTCAAATAAATTTTGTTATATGCTGAATTGAATCTTTTCAGGTCTCTAAGTCTTATATACACATGCCATTTCTTATATACTTTCAATGTCTCTCTATTGTCTAGACTTCAGCCTGGACATGAATCCTTTTTACAATCTTACTTCTCATGACACTCTTGCAAAAACCCTTCTGTCATGCCATTGGCTTACACTGTATCTTTATATACAAACCAGTTTCATAATAGAATAACATATTAATTTAATGAACTAGTAATAAATTATCAAGTGATTTGGAATAGACTGGCCAATGTCAAAACCATGGGATAGGCTTTCATGAGCAGACAAAAACTGAGACCACAGTGATTCTTTTCTGAAATGTTTTAGGAAAAAAAAATCCCCTCAAGTTTTTCTAAGTTTTCTCTTATCAAAGATTACATAATATATTAATATCATGAAATGAGAACATCTATTTTCCAAATTAGTACCTTTGGAGTCTGTCCTATTTTCTTTAATATTCATGTCAAGAATAATTAATTACAAAATAAGTTATAAAAAAAAGGTCTTAATATGTACATGCATGCCCATATATGAATCTAATTATAATGTTTCTTTTATATTATGTATTATGTACCTATATGGATTTGTTCAGACACTCGAAGACTTAATAACAGAAAAATAAAAACTAACCAGTCTCCAGTGTATCCAAGGGCTGCAAAGGGAAATGGAGTGTAAAATAATATCTCTATGTGGTTAGCGGGTCACCCTTTCAGGATTATTGATTGTTCTGCTAAGTGGGCAATTAAAAATGAAAACCAAGGAGCTAAATATCCAGATAGAAACAGTCGCTTATTTGAAACTTTACAAAGACATGAAAACACCTTCTGTTATTCTTCACCGTTTCCTTGAAGGTGAAATGAAATTCTGAAACTTGTTACATTCCGCTCATCAGAATTTATGGACAAATACTCACTACCCCTGGAGAGCAAAGCAACAGGGGCAGGTGAAAACAAGACAAATGTGTTCAAATCCAAATTGTAGGGCTTGAGGGCTTGCATCCCAGAATATCTCAGAGATTGGCTTGTTATTTTCTTGCAACTATCACAGTTAAAAAATTTATGTTGAAATTGTGAGGTCCCTAAAGGATGAAAAAATTAAGAGTTTCTTAATTAAACAATGGGGATGGAGGTGGAGACTAATACATTTAGAACAAGAAATTGTAGCCATAAGAGAGATATATTGAGAATACCTGGGGAAGAAGTCAAAAGGGCCAAACAGAATCACCTAAATTTCTAAAAAGATTGTATGTACCTGGAATTAACTCACACTGTTTTGTAAAGAACAGATGTTTCAAAAGAATCTGTGACAAGCTGTGGAAAACAGCAGATTTTAAAAAAGAATTTTCCTCCTGTTCTATACGATAAACTATCAGAAGCAGCCCTTTGTGGAAGGGATGATGCCACTCTTTGGTGGGTGTATAGCTCAGTATCAGGACACATCCAGGGAGCAATTCTTCTTGACAGTGACCACACCTGTGGAAGAATCTGGCTGAAAAATGCCATTAGTTACATTGCTTCTGTCTCACCTGAATGACCAAGTCTTTTAGTATGGCTTTTTTTTTTTTCCTGGAAGCACTAGTTAAATTGTTTGGATGACAATGAGCCACCTGGTTGGAACAAGTATTTGCTGAACACCTGCCATGTGGAAAGCTCTATGATAAATGTTGGAGGAGGGATGAACAAATAGACCAATATTCCTCAAACGTGTACTGAGCTCTTACAGTGAGCAAGGCTCTATGCTAGATGCTGGGAGGAAGCGGCGGGTTGGAATTATGAAAAGGACATGATCTTTGGCCTCAAGGAACATACAGTTTAGAAGCTAAGATAGCTAGCAAAGTTCTTGTCTTTAGTAAATGTTTTTGAGCATCTACCATGTGTCCCAAGGAGTTTGGGATCTGGCAATATGGTTTCTAATTATAAACAAAGAGATGACTAGAAGACGACAGGGAAAATCTTAAAGGATAAGGTAGCAACTCAGTGAGTCATGAAAGAAGGGTAAGGATTTCAACAGGTGGGGATGAGTGACAAGAGTATTCCAGGCAGCAGGAAAGGTATGAGCAGTGATATGGAGATGCTAGTCCATGGGTTAATTTCAGACAATCAGGCAATGGATTTGGACCAAAGATTAAGGAATGTGACAGGGAATAAAAATGAGATAACAGGAAACATGCAGGTCAGATCCTCAGTAATTTGAACTTAATTCTGGTGACAATGAAATATTAAAAGATTTTGGAGAGGGAGGGTATGATCATAGATGGACATTTGAAATACTAATCTGATTGCTATGTGTAAAGTCGATGAAAAGGGAATACAAAAGCAAGATGATGAGTTTTACTAAGTCATTGGCTTGTGTTGGAGCTAAGGAAGGGCCTTTGTTGGTGCCTGTGGAAACAAAAACAAAAAGATGGATGGCAGAGATTTGTGCAAGTAATAATCAACAAAGGACTGGCTGCTGAATTATTTGATATTCACTTTAAGTGCAATAAGATATCAGAAATTAAAGAAAACAGTAAGACTGCTACTATTGTTTTTAGCCCACTAACCTACAGTTATATATCTTAAAGCTAAAATTTGGCAATGTGACATTAATATAACAGTAGTGTGCATTCTCCATTGACACAGCCCTGGTCCACTCAGTTCAATTCCCTATATTCAGAGTCGGTTTCTCTTCTGTATCAGTTTTCTAGATGGCTGGGATTCCTTTTGGTCTTATCAGTGTGTCATGGGGCGCTGAGGCAAGTTGAGGACACTGTTACCACACAAAAAAAAGAGTGAAGACCTGTTAGGTTTTAGACATTTCTCCCACTGAACAGCAGCTAATGAGAACACTAGGCTCTAACAATGCAAAGATCCTTTCATATGAAGAGCCAAACTCAGGAAGTCAGCTGGTGAGATCTGTATTCACCAGGCACACTCCAGGTCCTGGCCCATTCCCAGACCACCTTCTTGATGGGGGCCTGTGAAATTCACAGCCCACTTCATTCTTCTCCACGCACCCTGCCTCACCACTTTTTCCCGCTTCCACAACCCTATATTCCTGGTGTCAAAAGCCCACTTCTCTTTGTCTCTCATAATTGCCCCTCCTACCACAAGAGAAGGCATCTCAGCTGCCCATTGGAGGTCAAATTATTAGCAATAAGAAAAATAGTTCCCCTCGAGGATGGAGAAGATGCAGTTTTCAAAACCTAATAGCTTTTATTCTGGCCTGGTTGTGGGGGTAGTTCACCCTCTGCACCAGAATATACTGAGTGACTCTAAGGCAACTAGTAAAACAGCAAAACAATTTAAGTTTCATGTTAAAATAGATTTAACTCTCTTATCCAGCTACAATAGTGAGACTGTTTTCATAGAGACGTACGCGGTATAGAATGTTTTCATACATGTTATCTCATCTGATACTTGTCACAACCCTGGAGGTCATCATTCCTTTTGGCCAAGTGGGAATCTGAGGCAGGGAGGCCACATGCTGGGTATCACATGACTGAAGGTGACAAAGTTGTCATGAAATTTAAGGCTGATTTCCCAACTCCACTTGTTGAATATGTTGAGTATTGACCAAAGCACTGGAAAACATCTATACATGCTACAGCTTACCTTTAATTTTTTATTCTATTATTTGAAAAATATAATCATTATACTCTATTTTCCTCTTAGACCAATAAAAGGAAATAGTAAAATTTCAAGGGGCAGTTTTTTGAAGGAATTTGTTCAGTGTATGATTTCCTTCAGTTTTTGATTCAACATTCACTTAGCCATTTGTTGAGTGTTTATGGTGTTGTAGGTACTCTTCTTGGTTCTAGGGATCCAATGGTGAAAAAGTCACGATTCTTTCCCTGCTAGCATTCAATATCCAGAGAGGGCAACATCAACAACAAACTATACCGCACATAAGCATTTAATATCAACTATTTAGGATAATGTTGGGTATTAAACCCTCTTTTTCACACCCCTCACAAAGATTTGGTTCACCTAGGTATTTTCCATCTCTCTAGTCTCCCTCTCTTGGAATAGTGGTGTTCGTTATTTGACTCATTCCACCATTTTTGCAAGATAATTGTTGCCCAGCCTTCACACCTTTACAGAACTTCATCTGAAGGAAACAGGGGAGAATTTCCTTCTCAAACCTCTTGGAGACTTCCCTTGATGTATTAGGAGTTTTGCCTCTGCTCTGGCTGTGGGACAACTTGGGAAAGCAAATAACTGGCTTTATCAGCCCTTGTAGGGGAAGCACGCCCTGCCAGCTAGGAAGAAGGGGTGTGGTGAGGAAGAAAGGCTATTGGATAAATAACCAGCAGAGTCTGCCACAGCAAATTATGATAAAATTATGATACTTAATTTTTGAAGGCATTAATATGATCATTTCTCATTGATGTTGAGGTCTTGATATGTGGTGTAAATTGGAAAGGGATACATCATTTATAATACTCGGTTACCAGGATGGTAGCTGAGTAAAATAAATAAGATCTCTATCCTCCAAATAAAAAGTTATTGCCTCTAATTCTCAGACCATGGACAAGTCATGTTTACCACTGTCATCATTGTGATCTTCATCATTACTGTGAATCATTCTCATCAAATAGCATTCATTTAGTTCTCTGCTTATACAAGATGTTGTATTATCTTTCTGTTTCTCTCCAAAATGTGGAAAATAATGCTTTTGGAGAAATTGGGGTACTGGGAGGATAAATGAGCTCTTGCAGATGTATTCCATTGTATGCAGTAGATGAGCTCCTGAAAAGTCGAGTATGTGTTGAATTTTTGTAAATTGAATCAGTTTTAAATCCACTAGGGGAGCTTGGTATTATTTAAAGGAACATTGTAGTGAATCTACGTATCCATTTGAAACACAGATACTCAGTCCCAAGTTCAACATCTTTGTAAACTTGTATTTCTTTCATGTTTGGCTATTCTTAAATTGGTTATGTGCTTTATACTTTTTCAGAGAAAAGTCATTGTGAATCCAAGATTGTCTTTATTACTATGAACTTAATAACATCTAGTTATTTTCTTTGCTATCTTAAAATTATCATTGTTTTTGTTTTTATTGATACTTTCAGATAAATTTTATTTTGGATTAACCATTTTGGAAGATTCAAATAATAAAATCTCAAAAATGGAAAAAAGCTCAGGAATCACACATCTAGTGTTTTTTCCAAAATATAGTTTAACAAATGATTCATGCTAAATACACACACACACACTCACGGAACTTCAGGCAAAAAATAAAGCAGTATTGCAGGGAATGAAGCAGAGGTGAGGGGCAGCTGTTCCCCCAGCTTGATCCCTTCCTGGGTTCTTCTTCTCATAGGAGGACATGATCATGTTAGTTCCTTGTGCAGGCTTTGGAATCAGACTGCTGAGTTCAAATCCCACCTCTGCCACCTACAAAGTAGGCAAACTTGGGTAACCACTTCTCCTCTCTGTGTCTCAGTCTTCTTGTCAGATTGTAAATGGTGGGTAACAGTCACTACATCATGGTGTTGTATGGGTGGAATCAGTCGGTACCGGTAAAGCACTGGGAACATTCCCTGAACTGTAGCAGGCAATCAGGGAGTTGGCTTTTAACATCATCCTCTATAGAGACACCTTCACAAAATACCAAGACATGGAAGGACATCTTTTTTTCCCCTCTGCGGAAGATTCGCCCTGAGCTAACATCTGTGCCAATCTTCCTCTATTTTGTATGTAGGTCGCCGCCACAGCATGGATGAGGACGAGTGGTATATGTCCGTGCCTGGGAACTGAACCCGGGCCGCCAAAGCAGAGCACACTGAACATAACCACTAGGCCACGGGGCCGGCCCCTGAGAGACATCTTTTAAAATTTACCCATGTAATTCCCAGCCCTCATTTTACCAGCGAGCGAGCAGAGGCCCTGAGGAGTGAACTGATTTTCCCGTTGTCAGGCAGGAAGGTGGTGGCAGGAAAGATGCCGAGCTTTGAGCTCTGGAAGTCCGCTCAAGAGGTTTCCCACTGAGGCTAAACTCAACTCTAGAGGTTATCAGCACTATATTCAAGGGACACAAAGGCAAGACATGTGAAAGCTCCATTTAGAGCAGAGTTTCTCAAACCAGGCACTAGTGACATTTTGAGCCAGATAATTTTTTGTTGTGGGAGAGCTGTTCTGTGCAGTATAGGATGTTTTTAGCAGCATCCCTGGCCCGTACCCACGAAATGGCAGTAGCACAAAAATGTCTTCAGACATTGCAGACTGTCCTCTGGGGGACAAAATTGAATGTATTTGAGAACCACTGCAGTCGTGCAGGAGAGCCACAAAAGATGCTGCCCGGAACACTCAAGAAGAGCATTATAGCCCCACATGAGGCTGACACCCCACAGAGTGGCTCGCAGGGAACTTACCAGAGACCCAGATCTCACTCCGGTTGTATGCATATGCACAGTCTATCTCGAAGTCTGAAATAGAAGGGCCATGCTGTATTTAGCGTGTGAACAACACGTTTATGAAATAACCACTCATCAGAGCAATGCAAAGCTTCTCAAAATGGGTTTGAACCTCAGGCTCTGAATAAATAACTCTGACATAAGATTACTGACATAAGATTCTCTGAAGCCCACTGTTATTTTAGGCCACGTGGGTGAAAACCTCTGGACCTCGGGAATCTGACAAAATGGAATTTTTCTTTGTGTGTGTGCTGTGGACATTATTAACTCCAGCCCTGGGAGTTCTCAGAGCCCAGCCCCTTCCTTAACCTGAGCATCTCCTCTCCCCTTTCTTCCTCTTCCTGCCCCCGTTATAGGCAGGAACCTCTTGGTTAAAATCCATTTTGTATTCTTAAAACGAACATCCAGTGGAGAGCATGAACTTAATTTATGGAATATAACTATCAGAAAAAGGTGATGATTTTCCATCAAATATTATGTTGTTTATGCACTCCCATGTATTCTACAGCCTTAACATTTTTTTATTAACACTATAATTTGTGTAGCACATCTTAACTTACAAAAATTCTTCGTGTATATTACTGTATTTGACCCTTACAGTAATTTGTCGTTTTTAGTGCCGTCAAGTGGATTCTGACTCTTAGTGACCCTGTGTACGGCAGAGCGGAACCCTGCCTGGTCTTTTTTGCACCATCCTCACCTTCCAGCACTATATCAAACAATGCTCCACTGCTATTCAAAGGATTTTCAAGGCCAGAAGTGAAAGCCCAGGTCCTTCCTCCTAGTCTGTCTTAGTCTGGAAGCTCCACTGAGACCTATCCACCATGGGGGACCCTGCTGGTATTTGAAATACTGGTTGCATAGCTTTCAACATCAAAGCAACGCACAACTGCCACAGTATGACAACCAACAGATGGGTGGTGTGGTTCCCTGACCAGGAAACAGCCCCGGGCCGTGGTGGTGAGAGCTCTGAATCTTAACCACTAGATCACCAGGGCTGGATATTTATAGCAATATTTAAAGGAAAATCAGTTCAAAGAGGTTAAGTAATTATTTGAGGTAGCCCCATCAGTAACAAACAGACCATTACTCCAACTAGATCCTCTGAAGCAAAATCCGTGTACTTTCCACATTACATTTTCTTTGAAAATAATCACAGGGATTTTATTTCAACTATATTGCCATTGTTCAGAACTATTTGGAAGCTACCTTTGGAGATGGTCCTTCTCCAAAGGCCTGGGAACCTTTGTAACCTGGGAGCTACAGCAAGGGAAAGAGAACCATGCCTCTCTCCATAAAGCATTTATTCATCTAGTTGGGAGAGTCAAAGTCAATTTGAGGTGCAGTCTGGCTTCACTATCTCAGATGTAATTTAGGATAGACTTACCAACTTAGGTGTTTTTGATCAACCAGTAAACCAGTCCTTATTAAGCCTCCACTTTGGCATACTTATAAAAGATCATGTATGATTATAGAACCAGAAAAATTGAGAATTGAAATGAGCTCTAGAGATCATCCAATTCAGTGATTTCCAGACACTAGTCAGTAGCCCGGTACTAGGCTTCATTCATAAAATTTCTGAGGAAGCTTTATGAAAGTGTAGCTGCCCAGACGTTGTCCCATGGAGATAATGAGTTGGTACATATGGTACAGAGCCCAGGAATCTGCATTTTTTACTAACAGCCCTGATGACTCTTATGTGCAACCCCATCTGGAACCTCTGATGTGGTCACCTCTTTCATTTTATAAATGAGCTTGCCCAGGGTCAAAAGTGGGCTAAATCCCTGATCTCTAGATTCCCAGGCCAGCTCCCCTTCTTCCACCTCAGACTACATTTCCTTCAAGGAATTCATTCACCAGTCAGTGCGGCTTTGTAATGTCCAGAGGGCTTTGTACGGCTGCAACTCTCCAGCCTTAAAAGTTGAAATCAATTGACAAAAACTTTAAAGTCTAGGTCACAGACTCTGACACCAATTCTTTCCTAAGGCAGACAAAATATGAAGAGCTCTGCATCCCGTTAGTTCAACTGCTGAAGCGTTCTACATTTTATGTTTTTAACCATTTTGATCTGTCAAACTCTAAAAACAATTTAATGGTTATCATACTATAATTGTGGATTTTCCTCTATGTATCCTTATATTTATAAAGTTTTTATTTTACATATTTTGATAAATTTTAGTCTCATGGATATAAGAAACGATTAGAAAATAATTCCAGGGTGCCATAATGATATGCTGTAGATGTGTGTCTGATGCTGAAGGTAGCCACGCTGTGGCAGCATCTTCCCTTCCTACACTGTAAATTCCTTGATGGCTAGCAGAAATTTGATGGTGCCTTCAATCTTGTGTCCTGCATACCACTTCACACCATTCCTTACATACTGTAAAAGCTCATAATATATTTTTGAATGAGGGTGCCAGTTTGGGAAGCACGTTGCAGCTCCCTGTAAACAGATGTGTCCTGAGCTATTAGCAGTGCAGACCTGCTGGCAAAGACAGGGCTTGGGGGTGTTCTCTGGGCCAAGAGGTTTTCCCCACAGGGGAGCTGGCAAGGCTTGGCTCACACAGCTCTTTGCAATGAATTTCACATCTTGGAATTTCATGCACTTTTAAAATGATCATGAAAATGGCCTTTAATACTAATGCTGTTTATTTTTGACATTTCCCCATCTGCCAGGGAAATGCCATATTGTCCTGGAAAATCCTAGAATCTTGAAAAACTGAGGCTCTGTTTTTTCAACAGTGTCCTCACTAGCTCTCAACTCAATGAAATATTTAAACAACAACAAGCAAACAAATCACCTGAACTTTTAGGAGAAAAATGGAGCTTTTACCATAAAATATGCAATGTTTCTTTCATCTGTGCCTTTGCAGATGCTAGTCTCTCTGCCTGGATCATTCTGCCCTTCTCCTACCATCTGCAGTCCACCTTTTCCCCCCTCCACACACAAACACACACACACACATATATATATTTTCTTTTTTTAATTTTATGCATTATTTAGGGACTGTCTAACTGTTCCTTTCTGAGGGCAGTCTTCTCTGACCTTCTGGAGGCCAGATAGATCATCCCTCTTTTATGCCTCCTCAGCACACTGTACTTCCCACCTGACAGTGTTTATCACACTGAATTGCACTTGGCTATCTGTACATTTGCTTCACCCTCCAGACCCTAAGCTCTGTAAGGATCCAGATCATGTTTAAGCTGATCATAATCACACCCCATAATATCACAGGGGCCCCAAGCTAAGATGATTTTTTTTCCTAAGTTATGTCTTACCATGTATTTGAAAATATTAAGAGAAACTTCCTCTATTACTTTATTATGAATGACGAAGGACCTTTCAGAAAAAAAAATTGGTCTGAGATGATCTCAATGAGAGTTTTGTATGTTTAAACAAGTCACTAACATAATTAGTGTTTTTTTAAAGGTAAAAAAACAAGCACCAGATTTAGTAATTATTCCTGAGGATACGACCTCAAGATTGTAAGTATTGGAGGTAATTGTAAACAAGCCTTTTAATGATCATTTTACAAAAGCGATACTGAAAGTGGTTATGTTTTGAAGACACCATTTCTACAGCTCTGGAATGAATGGAGACATAAAATTGCTCCAGTGCTATGGAAATGGCCACTTGTGTTTGGGATACCCATCTATAGATTCAGAATGGCTGTCTGTCTACCTAATAGGATGAGAACATAATGTGCTCTGAAAAATGGTGGTAAACGTGAGTGAGAAACGATTCCTGTGAATATACAGGTGACCATGTTAAGAATGCATTTGAAGATTGTAAGTACAATTGTTTTATTGTGAGAGTGGAAAAGAGTATTTTTAAGTGAATATATTCTTTATCATTTATGTCGTTTAAAACATGCACGTGAGTCCAAATTAATAGATTATATAAGTAGAAGTTAACTATTTATCAACATCCCTAAAAGTTATTTTTACATTCACATGAGCCAAAAAAATGTCATGGGGATTTTGTTATTATAAATATGAAAGATGACATTATTTATGGGAATACCATGTGTTTGGAGAAAACACATAGGTTTGTTGTTCGTTGATTCGGTGAGCATTATATTGACTGATACAGGATATAGGACTGAAACATTTGCCCTCCGAACATGGTGTTCAGACTCATTAACTCACAATCTCTCAGACTCCCCAGAAGACCCAAACCATGTGATAGTCAGAGCCATAGCAGCGGCAAAGGCTTGCCTCATGCTACACACGTCCCGCCCTGCCCCTACTGCCCATCCAGGTAGGAAAAAGAAGGACATTTTCTCATGTCATTCATGACTTCATTGGTTGCAAGAAGACCCAAACCAAGTTGAATAAACAGAGGATGTGATAGCTCAAATAACTGACAAGTCTGGGGATATGACCACTTTCTGCCTCAACTTCATCCAGGCTCTGAAGTTGTTACCAGGACGCTGTTTCCCTCTCTCTCTCAGCAAAGTTCTCTCTCTGTGTGTGGCCCATCCTCAGGCAGACTGTCCCTCATGTTGGAGAAAAGGGCAGCAGCTCCAGGCCTGAAATCCTCCCAGCTCAAGTCCAATGGGAACATATGCCTGCTCTGTCCAGCATAATCTCTGTGTATCTCCTCTCTTCTGGGTGGATCATAGTCACATTGCTAACGTGTCATCATGGCTGGGAAACATACCAAAGAGCATCCTGAGTGGAATGAAGTGCAATGAAGGAGAGGGACCTGGGATACAAATGGTTAGTGTAAGGCAATTTGATCTACTCAGTGATGTTTTTCTGGGGAAGTAAGGATTGAATTGAGACCTAAGGGATGAGTGAGCAGTGACGAGCAAAAGTGGTGAGGTGGAGAAAAAGACTGAAGAACACAAAAGAATCTCCTGATTCCTTGACTCTCTGACTGAAAATTGTACTCCTTCTCTGGCACTTTCTGTAGGAAAGTGGGTCAAGGAAGGCTTCTCTGAGAAAGTGATGTTTGAGTAAAGACCTAAAGAGGTTGGGGAGAAAGCTATTCAGATATCTGAGGCAGAATGTCCCAGCAGAGGAAACCCATACAGAGGCCCTGAGGTGGGAGGATGCCCCATGTGTCCCAGGAACAGCAGGAGGCCAGTGGCTGGAGCAGTGGACTGAGCACAGGGACACCTATGAGGCAAGGTCAGACAATGAAGGAAAAGGGAAGTTCAGGTTGCTTGGGTCTTGACAGTCGTTATAGGGCATTGTGAAGAATTTGAGTTTTGAGACATGAAATTGGATTTGAGTAAGATGAATTAGATGTAGAACCACAGAAAGGTTTTGAGCAGAGTGACTTGATCTGTCTGATGCTTTAAAAGAAACAGTCTGGCTGTGTTGAGAAGAGATTGTATAGAGTAAAAGCCAGAAGCACAGTGATGCCAAGAGCATGTTTATGTCTCTATTTTACAGAGGAAGAAATGAAAACACAGAGATTTTAACCTGACTAAAGTCACATAGTGCCTAGATTGGATTCGAACCTAAGTTTAGCTGACTCTTAAGTCCGTGCTCTTTCTACCATGATAGAATAGTGTATATGAGTGTGTGGGCATATTAATTAGAAAAGTAGAATCATACAATACTTGAAATTTGGATTTTTTTTTCACTTTTTTACTTAAGATGTTGTAAAGTCTCACGATATTAAATATTTTTTCTGTAGCATCATTTTTAAGGTCTACGCCTTATTTCATGGTATAGATGTGCTACCCTTCAGATAAGCCATCTCCTGTTGTTAATTTTTTTTAATTGAAAACCTAAGAAAATATTTGCATCAGGAATTTTTCCATCTTTTTTAAGGAAAAGGCCAAATACCCCAAGGAAAATATTTTAAAACATGTTTCCTGCTGATGAGAGGTGATCTTTCATAATGCAAAAAGAAAAACAGTTTAAACTCTAAGGCTGCATTGGCCTTTTTATTGTAAATTACTTAAAACATCATCTAAAGGTATCACATCTTTTTATTTTGTGAAATAAGCATGAAACTACCCAAAACTACTAATCGATCAATTTAGAGATGCAGTCAATACGTTCATAATGAAAGGCAATATTGTATGCAGAAGTTAAAAGTGCCTATATTTTCATATCTAAGTTAAAAAAAAATCAGGGCTAGCCTTATGGCATAGTGGTTAAGTTCGGCACATTCTGCTTCGGCGGCCTGGGTTTGTGGGTTCAGATCCCTGGTATGGACCTATACCACTCATCAGCCATGCTGTGGTGGAGACCCACATATAAAGAAGAGGAAAACTGGCACAGATGTTAGCTCAGGGCTAATCTTCCTGAAACAAAAAACAAAGAATATTGGCAACGGATGTTAGCTCAGGGCTAATCTTCCTCAGCAAAAAAAAAAAAAAAAAAAAAAAAATCAGTGGGCAAATGTTCTTGCCTCAGCCTCTGGAATATTATATCTTAATGTTTTCATTGGTTTGATGATGGTGATTTTGTAAAGTTCTCAATTTTTCTATATCTTATAGCACTTTAGGAGTGTAATTTCTCCTCTGTTGTCTTATCTATTACTTTTTCTGGCCAATACAGAACTCAGCCTTTCTTTCTAGGCTTCTCAAATTTTCCTTGCCTCCTTTACCATCGTACCACAAAAAAATGAACTTTTCTCCTTTTCCTTTTTCTTAAGAGCTCTCAGCACTGTGGACTTGAGAGAGCCCATGTTATACAAGAAAAAACATCACAAGTTTTCTCATGGATCAAGGCTAGCAGCTGGGCCTTCTGCATGCTTCACATGGTGGAGCTTGAAATAGGAAATTATTCAATTAAACTTCTGTAGTTTCACCACTGTAGCAACAAATAGGCTATTTCTGCAGCAGTTTTACCAGCCTCAGAAGGAGAATTCACTCAGTACTGGGGAATAGAGTTGTACCAAAGTACCAATTTTCAAGAGTATTCAACTGCAAAAAATGATACTTTTCTACTTGCAAAAGAACTTGCTTTTGCCATTTTCTGAGATAGAAAGAAAGCTCCTTTCCCATTTTGGAAATCAATAAGGCTTTTTCCTCCATTGCCATAGGTTATTATAGAAAAAACGACCCATGTTCCCGAAGATCACTTGTGGAAGACATTTCCTGAGATGGAGCCAGTTCTGTACTCCCTGGGGCAGCTATCTGGATGGAGGCTTGGAACTATTGGTTGAAAAGACGTGAAGAACATCCATTCAGGTTTCTAGTGGTCAGACATCAGGGCCATTTCACAAAGTCTGCAGTAGAACATTTGAGCCAATCTCCCTGAGTCCAGAGTAAATTCTCTCACCATTTCTCACAGCACGCCATTACCAGAACTTACTCAGGGCATTCTTCTTGAGTTCTTTAGCTAGGATTTTACAATAGTACGTGAGAGAACTAAAGATACAGCCCATACCCAAGGAAGGCATTGCTAGCTACAGAGAAGAGAGGGCGCCTTTCTGAGGAGCTGGATGTTAAGGCAGCTTTACTACCTTGTGTATAGCTGGGAGGCAACGCGTGCAACATGTGGAACCCGGGCATCCACGGAGCAGGGCCTACTCAAGTTTGAGCTCTTCTACTTGTTAACTGTGTGGCACTGGGCTGGCAAGTTTAACTCTCCTAGTTTCAAGCTCCTTATCCGTGAATGGGAAGGGCAATATTTTATAAGGTTGTTATGAGGATTAAACGAGATAACGTATTTCGACTGCCTGGCATAAAGCCTGGCACATAATAAGCATATAAATGGTGTTTGCATGCTCCTCTTCCATTCCACATGAAATCCAATCTATTTCCAGAGTGGTAACGAGGCACACATTCTCATCCCTCCTCATTTCACTGAAGTGACCATAAAAAGCCATTTTCTTAGTTTCTCTATTCAGGCATACTTCCTCATAGAGTCTATTTGATTTTAACTACTTGTAATTGTTTCTAAATCATTAAATATATGGCAAATATTACACTACTTATTATAATATAATATATAATGCTAATGTAAAATTAATGTACACTATTAATACATATTAAATGTATAAAATATATGTATTTACTAGGATTCAGACGAACTTTAATTCTAAACTCAACAAGAGGCACCCATATTTACAGGGTTATGAAAGAAGAAATCATTTAGAGAGTAAAGAGGGAGGTCATAGAATTTTGGAATTAAAGTTCGCTCTGTACAGGGAACTCCAGGGTGTACTGTCGGGTGCAAAGCAGAGCGGTATTTACCACCCTAGGTTGGGTACACCAATCGTGTCTAATGTGGTATAACATGACACCAGATTTTTCAGTGGCTGAATCATATAGTTTTCTCCTATCAAGCTTAATGTCAACTAAAATACGCCTCCGCCTTCCCCTCAACACACACACACTCAGTTGAAGTCAAATTCCTTCTTTCCAATCCTTTTTCTGCAGAATATGGATTTTGTGTGTGTGCTGGGGAAGGAGTTACTAAATGCAGTTCTTTACAAATATTCTTGGTCATTTTAATTTTTAAGATTAATTTCATTGTTTCGTCTTGCTGAGATCTTTTTGAATTTTATATTCGTCCACAAATATATTAGTTATTCCTTCCAGTTTTATGTCACCAATTAATTTGTTAAGCATGTCAATATCTCTACCCCGGGTATCAATTTAAAAACACTTGCTACAAGGGCAAAGGGAAGCAGAGCCCTATGGTAAGTCACAGGAGAACAATCTTCAAAGTAGGCGTTAATTGGCATTGACCAATTAATGCAACACCCCGGAAATAGTTACTATCGATTTACCACACTGTATCATTGTTTAGGTCATATTTTAACTTAGATATTTACAACAATATCATGAGTGCATTCTAAAATGCCTGACTGGAATCCAGATATGATTTTTCTGTAATATTTTCCAGGTGCTTCAATCTGTAATAATTTACTCTAAGTGAACCCATGCTGGCTTCCAGTGATCTTACATCCTTTCCTAAGTATTTATAAATCATGTATTTAATCATTAATTTTCATCTTCTGCCTGGAACTGATTTCAAGCTCACTTGTCTGTAGTTAGAAATAACTATAGCCTTTTTATCTTATAAATCAAGGAAATTGCCTATTTTCAGACATATATGATTCTCCTTTTCTTTAAAGATTAGAAAAGGTGCTTCAGCTGTCTCTTTTGCAAGTCATTTTTACACTCTAGAAAATATTTGAAGCCAGAAATGTTGGGTATTATTAGAGCATAAGCTCTCTCAGTATTGGGCATTGTCTTCCTACTATGCCCCTACTCAAGTTATACTCTTCTATCAGGCTGAGTTAATTTCAGCGTCCGGAACTTTACATATCCATAATCACTTCAAACTCTTTGCTGGGTTGATAGTCCCATCGGAGTCCTATTACTTCCAACAAGTCATCTCTGACCACCTCATATCCCCCTTTCTCTAAATTACTGTAGTATTTTTTTTTGCTATTACATGTATAAAGTTTTAAATTCTAGGCCATAAAAGAAATCTAGTCTAGTTTGGAGGCTGCTTGAAAGCAAGAACTCTTTCTTGTCCTTCCCTTTAACCACCAAGTTATCTTATATATATAGTGGGCATTGAGAAAGTTTTGTTGGCTAATAATAATGACTAAGCCTTTCCTTCATTGTCGTATCATCACACACCCAGAGTTAGATTTCTGACGGCCTCTACCAATCAAAAATCAGTTAGAAAACTGGAACTAGATAAAAGCCATAAATTTCATGGTGGGAAAATGCACCTAAAAAAGATCAACTTTGTTTTTAGTTGGTTTATTTTAGATTTTCTATATCGTAAAAGGTAGACACTCTCCTTAACCTAGATTAAATAATAAAAGATTAATTAACGCTTGTAACTGAGAAATCCAAAGGCAGAGATGACTTCAAGCAAAGTCACTTATTCCAAAGTCACCAAGAACTCAGTTTCTTTCCTTCTATTCACTCTACAGTTACAGATTCTGCAGTTTCGACTTCATTCTCATGTTCTATATTGTTTTCTGTTCTGCTGTAACAAATTGCCACAAGGTTAGTGTCTTAAAGCAACACAAATTTATCATCTTATGGTTCTGGAGGTCAGAGTTCTGAAAATGGGTCTTATACTGCTGCAGTCAAGGTGTCCAGAGGGCTGTGTTCCTTCCGGAGGCTCTAGGGGAGAATCCGTTTCTTGCCTTTTCCAGTTTTAGCGGCTGCCTAAAGGCTTCCATGCCTTATGACCCCCTTCCAGCAATGACATCGCACTCCCCTCTGCTTTCATCATCACACCCCCTTCTCTTACTCTGACTCTCTGCTTCCCTTTCCATTTTTTAGGGACCCTTGTGATTAAAATAGGCCTACTCCAAGAATCCAGGATAATGTCTTCATCTAAAAATCCTTAACTTTACTACATCACAAAGTCCCTTTTGCCATTTAAGATAACATACTCACAGGTTCTGGGGATTAGGATGTGGAAGTCTTTAGAGGGCCATTATTCCATGTACTGCAGTCTTCTTTTTGGTCCCAAAACATTCACATCCACCTATGTGCAAACTACATCCACCCCTTCCCAGCATCCCCCCAATTTTTAATCCATTGTGTCAGGAACTCAGAGTCTAAAATCTTATGTAAATATCATCAGCTCAAAGATCTCAAATTTCATCATCTAAATCAGATATGGGTGAGAGTCTGGGTATGATCCATAATGGGGGAAGATTCCTCTTTTTGTACCTTTGAAACTAGAAAATAAGTTATCTAATTTCAAAGTACAATGGTGCAACAGGCATAGGAACCACCTATAGATATTCCTGTTTAAAAGGGAGAAAGTGGAAGAAAAAAAGGAATTACTAGTCCCAAGCAATTTTGAAATCCAACTAAGCAAATAACATTAGTTTTCAAGGCCTGAGAATAACACTTTATGGTTTATAGCTCCATCCTCTGGGCCCGCGGCTCTGTCCTCTAGGTTCACATCTCTGCCCTTGGAATTATCCTTCCTTTCTTCTCTTTCATGAAGGGGGGCATGTGTTTGCAGCTGAGTACTCTTGTTGGCCTGATTCTTGCCTATAGGATTTTAGAAGTCCATTAGCCTTCTTTCATTTTTTCCTCTCTCTGTCCCTTTCAGTCCAAACCGACAGTTTCCACTCTCATAACATTCTCAATAACCTTGTTGGTCTCCCATATATGTCTTGGGGATTCACTCCATTAAATAAAACGTCCCTCTACAGATCTTTTGTGGATAATCTTTTCTCTACTCCTGGCTTCTGCTGAAATAGCTGAGGAGACCCGTGAATCACATGCCTAATTTCCTCAGAGAGCCCTCTTTGTGCCTGGATACTCTGACCTGTTGATCTTCCCGAGGCATGAGCAAAAGATTATCCAGTCACACCCTTAGCTTTCGCTCCAGAGCACACTTTCTTGACTGTGAATTTCTTAATTTCAGTGTGTTTTGTAATCTGGATAGACTGACAATTTCCCAAATCATCAAGTGCTGGTTCTTTTTACCGAATGATTCTTCCCTCAATCTACTTCTTTTACTATAAGATGCAAGGGGAGATCAGGTCACCTTCAATACTTTGGAAACCTCCTCAGTTAATATCCAAATTCATCACTTATAAGTTGTGCTTTCCACATAACTGTAGGACACAATGGGGTTAAGTTTTCTGGATCCTCTTTCCTCTAGTTTCCAAAAACCTGTTCCTCATTTCCTTCTGAGCCTTCACCAACAGCACCTGTAGATGCCATATTTCTATCAACAGTCTACTCAAGGCAATCTAGGTTTTTTCCTATCATGCTCCTTAAAATTCTCCCTGCCTCTGTCCGTTATTCAATTCTGATGCCCCTTGCACATTTTTAAGTATTTTGTACAGCAGCAGCTCACTTCATAGTACCAAAATCTGTGCTAGCTTCCCATTACTGCTATAACAAACTACCACAAATTTAGTGGCTTAAAACAACACAGATTTATTATCTTACTATATATATATGACCTCCACTCTCTCTCGCTCTATAATTTATATATTTATTAATAAAATTTATATATATTTTAATTTATATATATATATATATAAAGTTTTATAGGGCTAAAATTAAGGTATTGAGGGGCTGGCTCCATGGCATAGCGGTTAAGTGCACCCACTCCGCTGCTTGCAGCCGGGGTTCGGATCCCGGGTGCACACCCCTGCACCGCTTGTCAGGCCATGCTGTGGCGGTGTCCCACATAAAGTGGAGGAAGATGGGCATGGATGTGAGCTCAAGGGCAGTCTTCCTCAGCAAAAAGAGGAGGATTGGCATGGATGTGAGCTCAGGGCTGATATTCCTCACAAAACAATAAATAAATAAATAAAATTAAGGTATTGATAGGGCTGTATTCCTTCTGCAGGCTCCAGGGGAGAATCTTTTGTTTTGCCTCCTCCAGCTTTCAGAGGCCACCTACATTCCTTGGCCCATGATCCCTTCTACTAATGGCATCACACTGCCCTTACCCCTGCTTTCATCATCATCTCCTTCTCTGACTCTGACTGCCTGCCTCCCTCTTCTATTTTCTAAGAACACTTGTGATTACATTGGGCTCACTGACATAATCCAGGATAATCTCCCCAACTCATGATCCTTAATTTTATCACATCTGGAAATCCATTTTTCCATGTAGGTGACATATTCACAGGTTCCCAGACTTAGGATGTGGGAGTCTTTGGAGGGGAGATGAGAAAAATTATTTTGTTTATTACAGGTTCCTTATAGGGATCTGATGGAAGTTTCAAGGTTTCTCCTAAATTAGCACCTTCATTGAAGCTCATATGCTTCCACAATCCAGAGGGAAGGGAGGTTTGTCTTAGCAGTACCCCCGTGAGGGACAGAAAGCTTCTCATTCCTAGAAGCTCCATGCAATGCCTCCTTTGCTCTGATTAGCTGATGGACTCAGCTCTGAATTTATCACCATGATCAGTAAGATAGGCTACTCTGTATGACTAAAAGGACTCAGGATCCACTTCTTCAACTTCCTAGTTGAGAATGTAGAAGAGTAGTATCCTCAGGGCAAAATGTGAGACCTGTTACCAAAATGAGGGAGAATGGATTCTGAGCAAAACAAACAAACAAAAACAAAGAACAAAAAAAATCCAACCAGCAAATGTCAGCTAATCTCTTCACTCCATGTAAATTAGCCAAGGGCAATGACCATACCTTAATTATAGTTGTATATTCTATATAGATATCACATAGCCCAAATATCTAATATAATAATTGGTATTCTTAAATGAATGACTAAATGGTGAATTATTACATCGTCATATTCACATGATATGATTTTCAGTGTAGTCAAATTCATAGCCTAACAAGTACCATTTGACTACATGTTATTGTTTTTGCAAATAAATTTCTAAAACATGTTACATAAAGTATCTTTTAAAGTCAGATCATGATATTGAAAGAAGAATAGAAATAGACTAAGATAATTACTTTTCTGAATTAAGGTAGGACAAGAAATGTAGTTCCATAATGATGACCCTAAAGGAATTACATATTTTTAATTTGTAAATTAAATCCTCATCCTCTTGGGCTAATCTCAGAAAATCGATGTTCTTGATGCCCCCCTCCCCAAACACACACAAACATACATAACTTAGGGTACACGTAGTTTGAGGAAATGTAAATATTGATTAATTTGCCTTCAGAACTCAGAAGTGTGTGCCTGTATCTGTACATTTTATTACCAGATTAAACCCCAGAAGGAGACTCTCAGCACCAAATGTCACAAAGACTATGTGAAGAGCGCTAATTACGGTAAACTATTTCCTATAGCTCCCATTTCTCTTCTCTTCCTATTTGATCTTTTGGTTTTCTTTTTTCTTGATAAGGAGGCTAGGTGGGAAGTGGGCCTGACACCTCTGAGAGGAGGTGCTTTGCCTCTCAAGTATAAATCACATGCTGTGAACCAGAAAATATTGAAACTGTTTCTGAGAGAAGACTCCAAAATCAAGATGGAGTTCTCTCTCTAAGAAGAAGGAGGGAGTATCGGGGAAGTGAGTACAAGCAACTGTCAGAAGCTCATTGTGGAACCAAATGGCTATCTAAGAGGAAGAGAAGTTGATGATCTTTTGTAAAAGCTCATAAGTCAGCGGGCAGATGGCCTGGACTACTCAGGGTACAGGATTCAAGGACCATAGCGAAGAGTAACTTTACTGCTCATACTATGTTAGACTGAGCAGTATCCATTTAAAGGGATTCGAACAGCATAGACCATTTTTGGTTCCTACCTTCTCACTCTTGGTGGACAAACTTTTGCTGGTGAGGATTTTATGTCTCCCTCAGGAAGAGATTGCAACTCTTTCCTCATACCAGACTTTCTAATCCAGTGGTTGTCTCCATTGTTTTGGCAGAGGGCGTGCTTGAATTTTGTACATCTAATGAATGCTAAAGATTTCCTCCCCCCAGGAAAAAGAGCATGTGCTCTGAAATCAATCATTTTTCATAAAATTTTAGGATATTCATGAACTCCCTAAAGTTTGTCAGCAGGGACCTCCCAGGAAGATCACTGGACCCAGTTAAGGATCCTTGTTCTAGACCCTGAACCTGCACCTCCAAAGATCTCATCCTCAGCTAAGGAAAGCTTTGAATGTTTTGAGAAATTTGGGGGTCACCAAAGAGTTCCATTCTATTCTAAAAGACTCATCCATCTAAGCTACTTCAGGAGGTTTTGATTTGGAGAACACAGATACTTGTTATTTTAACTTTTCTTAGACAGGATGGGGGGTGGTCATGGCTAATGATCTAGAAATGCTGCTGTCCAGTACTAGCATCATGGGACTTTTCCTTATGATTTTATCCTGTATTTTTCTTGCTTTTTCCTCCCATTTCTTAAAATAGATATTCACATTTTGTCCTCTCAGAAACTGATGAGTTTGAGAGACTGACAAGAAAGTGTGGGGACGAGAGAGAAGGAATGGACAGACAGTGTTAACAGTGAGGAATGGAGAGAACCTGCAGCTGAACAGCTCCTTAAAAGACATAACTTTGACCAGAGAGGCATTTCTATTCATCATCCTTTGTAGCCAAATTCATTTGTTTCTAAATTCACTTATTCAGCAAAAACGTATCTATGTATCTATGTATCTAACGTATCTATGGTATCTATGGTATTCCAAGTCCTATGCCAGATCTGTGAGGGATGCAAAGATGGATGATGTACAGCCTTTCCTCTCAAAGGAGCTTGAGGTCCTGCAATGGAGATAAGATATGCAGAGAAAGTCAGCTTACAGCAATTTCCTGCAAGTCGCTTCATTTCACGTCCCAGGGACTGGAGAAGCGTCTCTCATGTTCTCCCAGAGCACTTCCTCCTTACATGGACCGTCATATTTATCATGATGTTTTATAACTATACACATGTCTCTCTCGCAGCAGATCACAAACCCCTTGAGGATAGAGGCTGAGTCTTACTAAACCTCATATATATATATTTCCTGGGAGCTAACAGGGCGTCTGGAACATGGTAAATGCTTTAAAAATTGTTGAATAAAACATTGAATCACGTCTAGAAAAGACAGAACGCTGATGAGATAAGACGTCCCGCAAAAGGAGGACCCTGGCTATTATGTCAGGAAACAGTGGTCTGGCATTTGTCCGTTGTATTTCTGGACTTCAGTTTCCCACCTGTCCTAGAAGGGAGTTAGATCAGGTGATTCTTTCCAGATGAAAATTCTATTTTAAATAATACTGAGGTCAGAGAAGGAAGTAAACGCCCTGGCCATCTGACCCAGCTTAAACACCTGCCTAGGTTTTACAATCAAATAAAAATAATTTCCCGAAGGTTTAGTGTCAAAAGAGCTGCAAACCCCCAGACGCTTATGATATCCGCCGGCTCCATTGACAAAAGTGACTTCCCACGCTTTGCCCACAGAGGGCATCCCTGCTCATTGATACGTAGACCAGGCGAATGCAGCTGCTGGAAGCCTCCTCCGACCGCTCTTTTTTCCCTTCGCCGTCATCTCTCTGCCCCCACCCCCCTTCTCGTGGAATCTTTGCCTGATCCAGTTCGTTTCCCTCCGGTCTCCACATTTTCCCTTCCAGCCCTCCACTTCTGATCAATGGATAGTAAGGCTCCAACTCCCAGCTCACACACCGCTGGCGGACACCCCAGTAACAAGTGAGAGCGCTCCACCTCGCAGCCCCCCGCCTCTCCTCCCTCGGTCCCCTCGGCTCTTGGAGGAAAAACGAACAGCATCCCCAGCTCTCGCGCGGATTTTTCTCTTCAACTTGACCCAGCCGAGGACGGGGAACCAGCCTCGACCTTTTAATGCACAGCCCAGCCACAGGATTGCTTTCCGTCTCCTCTTGGTCTCTCCTGGATATTCTGTTTATTGATGACTCGCAAGCCCCGCGGAGAGCTGTCTTCCCTTCCCTTGCTCCCTCTCTTTCCTTGAGTTAGTTTTCCAAGGTTTTACCGGGGCTCGGGATCTTTTGGGCTGAACGGAACTTTTTGCTCCCTCCTTTTGCTGCTGAGTCTGTCCGTGGACGAGGAAAAAGGCTTCGGAGGCAGAAGAGGCGCAGGGGAGGTGGAGGAAGAGGACGAGGAGGAGGAGGAGGAGGAAGCCGAAGGGGCTCGGCGCGTGTGTGTGCATGTGTGCATGCGTGTGTGAGTGCATGTGTGTGAGTGCTGCCGCTGCCCAGGACCCCCGGCCCCGAAGGTGTTGGCTGAAATATGGAGAATAGTCTTGGATGTGTCTGGGTACCCAAGCTGGCTTTTGTACTCTTCGGAGCTACCCTGCTCAGTGCACATCTTCAAGTCACCGGTAAGAGGTTCTTTCCTTTCTTCTCGTCGCACTCCCACCTCTTACCCGCTTTCCCTTTCCTTTTCTTTTCATTTGGCAAGTAGTAGAATGGGGCTAGAGGCAGAAAGAACAAGATGTTCGTTGCTTGCCCTGCGCCCCATTTCCTCATCGATGATAAAGGACGGGAAGACTTTTTTTCCTGGGGGCGGAGGATGCTGGCGACTGGGGAGAGGGGCGCTCCTTCGCTCTTTTTTAATCTGGTGCTGCTCGCATCTTTGCTTTCGCAAATACTTGCGTTGGTTTGGAGAGCTGGCGGGCTGGGGCAGGAAGGAGGCAGATGATGGGATGTTGTTGAAAGGAACTGGGTTGTATCTTTAAAGCCTCAGAAACCAACGAAGGAAGGGATTTGGGGCAACGGGGCCAAGAGGAGGAGGTCATCGAGGGGGCTTTGAGGAAGTCTGTGCAGACTGTAGATGGTGGGGCTGAGTCGTTTGTATGTGATTATATGCGCTTCAGGTTTGGATTTTTAGACTTGGTGAATAAGAATCGAGAAAGGGACAGATCATGTGTTTTGGTACTTCGGAGGCGCAGAGTTGACAGGAGGAAGGAGGCGTGTTTTATTTTATTCTATATTTTAACGGTGAATGCAGTTCGCAAGCTAAGTCTCCAAATATCTCCAGGACACTTCCAAACTCCAAATGATTGATATTCCGGGGGACTGGCCCCGCTGGCCCTGGCGCTTGGCAAGCGCAGTTTCTAATTAAAAATGGCAAAACTGTTTTGGGATTGGATTGGGTTACAGCAGGAGAAAGAGGGACTGAGGGATGCGCAGGGCTGCTGCAGTCTGCGAATACGGAGCTGGGGGCTTCGATGGCCAAAAGAATAAAAAAAGATCAAAATGACTCATTATAATGTCCACTCGTTTTACTGGGCCTCACCACAAGAGTAGATGGGCACTGGGGTACAAGGAGCGGGCCTGGCGAGGAAGGAGGGGAGATGAGCCAGCTAAGCATTCACATCCCTTTTCCCAAATCCAGAAGAAAAGGAGCCGCCGGCAGGGGCCAGGCATTGGGTAGGAGCGCCCCAACCTGCGCCTCAGAAATTAGCAGGGAATGGAATGTAAATCACGGCCAAGCCCCCAGCCTCCCGGGAAGCTCCGGCTTTCTTGTTCCTGCTAAATGCTGCATGGCCCAGGGTTGCGAACGCGAGCGGAGAATGCGCCTCTCCCGATCGCTGGGGATTCGGACAGTCAAGCACGGGGAGCCAGCCAGGGGCTCCCCAAATCACAGTGCGGCCAAACTCGAGCAGGAATCTGCGCATCCGGACCGACCCGACTCCTCACCTTCGTTTGGCCGGATCAAGCGAGCGAGCGAGGACTGTGTGTGTTGTGTGCATGTGTGCGTGTGTGTGTGTGTGTGTGTGTGTGCATGTATGCGCGCGCGTGCGGGGCGCGCGTAGCCGCATCCGCGCGCCCAGAAGCCCGCGTTCCCTCCCTCTCTCTTGAGCTGGTCCCCCCCTCCTGCCGGGGCTCCTCTCTCTTGGAGCTTTGTCCTCCGCAATTACTCCCGCGGAAGGTGGGCGGGGGGCCATCCCCGCAGTAACGAATAGGTGTCTTTTTTAAATTCCCTCCTCACGATCCGCAGACGCTAGACGCTGCGGCGAGGAGGACCCTCCTTCTGCACAAAGATTGACTTGCGCTCTTTCTGGCAGTTTGGAAGACCGCCGAGGAGGGGAGAGGGGAAGTTCAGAGGGCGCATCCCTCGCTGGGTAGAAAGTCGGCTGGCCAGGGCTGGCCTGAAATACGTTGGCTGAAAATACCACATTAGGCAAGGTGTGCAAAAATGAACAATGACGTTTTGTCAATTACGCTAAAATATTTTAAAGCCATTTCCCACGTGACTTTGTCTGGCGAAGGGTGGGGATAGATGAATGGAGATGGATTTATATATGTTTTATTAACATCTAAATTAATTAAATATCCCCCTTCCTACTTATTTAAGTTTCTTGTCTAGAGAGTTAGGGCCATCTATTACTGCTTTATTTTAATTTCCTCCTCAACAGACAAGTCTATGCTTGAAAAGGCAGACAAAAAAGCATGCGTATACAAGGGATATACCTGTGGATCTAAATCTTTAAGCTTTTCTATACTTCTAAGTCCATTTCTGTTATTTACAAATGAATTGTGATGTAGTTTGCACAGGTCCCAGGAAAGTGGATGCTGCACTTTTAAGATACTGCTAATTCAAATCACTCTGGTCTTTGCACATTAATCTGTTTCTCCTCTTTCTCATAGTAGCAGTTTCCCCTCTTTAGGAACATGGCAGGGAATTGATGAGGAAGAAAGCATAGTTCACTCTATGCAAGGACCAGTAGGAGGTGCCCTTAATAAGGCCAAGTGTCTAGTTTACTGGCAGTGAAACTCCCTTTCAGCAGGATGTTTTAAAGACTTTGCTGATTGGTAACAAAGGATTATGAAGACTAGCACAATAGTACTGGGTATTTTTCCACTTCCTAGATAAAGTCTGAAGCTGCTACAGATTTTTATGAAATTGTTATGACATAACAAAGGGCATCCTTGAACAGTGTCGGCATAGGATGAGGACTCGATCCTGGAAAAGGAGGATGGTGGCTTTTTAGTTGGCTCTTGTAACATGCCATCCCATATATTTGACTTGAGCCACAAGCAAGGGCACTAAGTGGAGTCCCGGGAATCTCAGATGAGACGAAAATTTTAGATGTTAGATGTTAAGGAATGAAATAGCAGGTATACATGTTAATTAATTAATTAACTAATTAATTAATTTTTCATATATATGTTTGGGTTACATTCTATTGAAAAAAGTCTGTGAGAGTTTATATAGTCTGGACATGATGAAATGAGGCTTGCTATCTCCCCCGTATGCCCACTTCTCATGCTCGCAACCAAAGCAGATCAGATGCCCCCATCTGGGATTGCTGTTGAGTGGAGCATGGCAGGACCTGAGGGCGCCTGGGCAGCCTGGCCGTCCACTCCTCTGTGAGTGCTGCAGTATAAATCACCAGCGACCTGTCACGGCATCCATTTCCCACAAAGCAGCAGTTGCCCTCTAAGTTATGAAGCCTGTGAAACAGCCACCACGTGTGTTATATGTGAATATATTAGGCTTAGTGCATTTGCTTTAATGCTCTTAAAAGCTGGGCTGGCTTGAGCTGCTGATAGGCACTTTTTCTGGGGAGAGATTTATAACTTCTTGGTGTATATGACTTACATTTATTCTCTGGCAAGTTAACCTCTCAGCAAACTTCCTTCTTGTTTTCATTGAAGAGGAAAAGCTTTAATCCTATCTAAATTCTTGAACGAAGCCCTGCTAAAAGTTTTTCCTGGTATAGGGTATTTGTAAGCTGTAGCATGGTTTTCTAAGCCAATGGGAAGCTTGACAAGAGATTTGGGGAGGTGATTTTTGGATGGAAAGGGATATTTTACTTGTTTCTGGAGAGGGGAGGGATGACACTGCATCTTCTAAGGGAATCCCAGCATCCCGCTTATCCTCAAAAGCATCTTTTATGAGAGGAAATATCTCATCCTCTCTGGCTTGCGTTTTTCTTTCATGCATCCAATAGTTTGAAATTCTTCAAATGCGTGTGATTTGCTTCTGGGGGTCATCTAGTACTACTGTCTTCCTTTGGAAACAAGCCCTGATTTAAGTCTTGACTTCCCGAACAAAACACTTTTTATCTTCAGGTGGAGCCACATGTTTACAGGTAGTGCTGAAGTTTCTGAGCAGAATATTTCTTTCCCTGGAACTCTGTGCCCTCAGATTACATTTTAAAGCAAATATTCTTACTATTTCTTTGGAGAATTTGCCATCCTAAACTTTGTATGTGAAACTTCTTCTTCATATTTCTACCAGACAGGATAACTCTATTAGAAAAGATTGTACTTGTATCTAAGCATTTTCTGAAATTAAACCACAATCACAAACACACAAAGAAGAGAAGATTTCCACCTTCCCTTACACCTCCCCAAGTGTATGACTTTGGGGTGAATTAAGACACTGCCAATTACATAAAGACACTTTCTGGAAACCATTGTGATTTCACTAGCGAGTGAAATCGCTTCTTGCGCGGCTACAGGTGTCCCCACTTTCTGTGGATGTGGCCTGTGTTGCTCTCAGAAACTCGCACCCAGTTAGGAGCACATTGCTCTGTTTTGGTACTTGTTACACAGCTACCAGCTCAGATGATAAATTTTTGATGGATTCATTTACCTCAGATGATAATCTCTTAGATGAACTGTATATGTAAATTTTGGGAAACCTTCATTCTGCCTGACTAAAAAGAATAATGACACAGGCCCACTGAGGATTACTTGATTAATTAATCAAAGATAAAAAGCCACTTGATTCTGGAAACATACAGTAATCCCTGAAGTGGAGTGATAAATACTATGCACATCTACAATTTATAAAATGTAAACATGAAGTATTCTTTTTTTTTCTCCTTCTGTTTCTTTATTATGATGCTCCAGAGGAGAATTGAAGAGTTTCATGAATTGTCACAATAGTTATACCTTAATGAATCGTAGCCTGGCATCTCACTAACTCTTGATTGAAACGCACTAAATTGAAATCAACAGGATGCCGGGTGAATTGTTCTGCAGACTGCTAGTGGGCTGCTTGCTTCTGTCCAGCCTGTCCCTACAGGACTGGAGCTCTCATCTCTAAACTGTGTAGCATCAATACTGCTTCCCTTGATATAAAAGCCAAGAAAGTCTTTCTCACTGTGAATCCAAGGCCCTGATCCACAGGCGCTGTGTTTAACATGCTGTATTATACTTTACAAGGTCACAGGGATTTGCCTTAAAAACAAATTTTAAAATTTTCATGAGTGTTTCTTTTAGTGGAAAGTTAATCTGTACTCTGAAGACAGCTAAGTAGTACTCTTACTAGAGGAGACTCTAACTAGTGGCCTCTCAGCCAATGTTATTGTAGTTCTAGAGCTCATGGGCATTAAGAAGAGATAGGAGGAAGCACTAGAGGATAGTAAGTTATGCCAACCTAGGCCTGCTGTTTTTTCAGGGGGGGTGTTACCGGGTTGGAATAACAAAGAACTTTCATTTTCTTCAAAGTTACTATTTTTCAGAGATCAAAGCATTTCTTAATAGTATTATAATATCAGTAGCATGGCTCTGACCCAAAGCATTTAAGATATTTTCCTTCGAAACAATACCTCAAGTAAAGCAAATATTAAACTTGTCAATAAGAAAGGATGAACAATTCAGATTATTTTCCCCATAGGCCAATTAAAAGAAGTGTGCAAGATAAAATTACGTTACATATGCCAAGTGGGTAATAGCCAAAAATAAAATGCAAATTATTATGAACCTTTATAATTGCAGCCCTCAGGTAAATTACAGCACAATTTAGTACCACACTTCTGCTTTCTCCCACAATAAAGCGTTGATTCCTTGTCTTATGTTTCTCTGGTTTAGCACTGTACTAACATGCAGAAAGACAGGTTGGCTGATTGATGATCAAAATTACTATAGTGCTCTAAAGTTCTTTGACAAATTTTAGCCTGAGGTTAAAAACAAACAGTCCCCTTTAACTCAACTGTTAAGTAAATATGTTTTCCTTGGTGGTTTAGAAATGCCTGAACTCTGTCCAATGCTGTGGTTTAGAAATGCATAATAATGTGTATGATTGAATATTCCCTCTTTTTCACTATTGATGATAATTTGCCAATGGTAATACTAATGCATGTTGCTATTTATAAATAGTTCCAAACAACCGTATTATTTACAACTTTCATTTCTTGGGGGGAAAGTTCTACCAGGAAACACACAAATCATTCCTTATTTATTGATCTTATTTTTTAAGTCTTGTTATGGCACAACTTGGGCGGGAAAGTTTCTCTTCTCTGCTAAATTCTATGAGCTCCGTGCCTTTAACCCACTTCTTGTTTTCATGATGTACTTTACCTTAGTTTTACACATCCAAATTCTGTGACTTCTTGCTTGCTTAGTCGTGTCACAGTTTCAGGAGAGAGGAAGGCCCTTTATACCACTTGTGATTATGATGATGCAACTTAACAGTGGTATTTATTGCACTTTGGAGATTTCTGCCTTGTCCTTTGCTCATCCTTTAAAGACTGGTTCTTCACAGAAGGCTACTCTTGAGATTATTTAGGACAAAAATGTTCCACCGAATTAATTCAATTTTTATGATGTGATCTAATGAAAATACCTACTTTTAAGTGTATTGGACGTGATAAGAGGGTTTATCAATACCAAATTATTCTGGTATGTAAAATATTCTTAAATCTGCTTTAATATTTTTATAAGAGAATAAAGGAATTAAACAGTTAATTTAAATGTTATTTACTCCAGTCAATTTTCTTCGTAACAGTAGTTTCTTGTTAAACCACATATTTTTAGATTTTACTAATTTTTTCATAGTCTTTTAAAATATTTATCAACTTATCCAAATACCTTTTAAGTATGTAAAACATAATTTAGCCTGTCCTTAGTAGATCCAAGTTATCATTATGGCTCAGTTATTATATTATCTGATATTACAGGGATGATTTCAAGATATTACATCATATTGGACTGTACATTTTTCTATCAAATGGCCATTGGCTGCTGCTTTTGTTTTATTAAGAATTTTATTCTTTATGGTTTTTTTTTAATTATTTTATTGAGGTCATATTGGCTTATAACTGTGTAATTTCAGGTGTACATTATTATATATCATTTTCTGTAGAGACTGCATCATATCCACCACCAATAGTCCAGTTTTTATCTGTCACCATACATATGTGCCCCTTGACCACTTTTGCCTTCTCCTCACCCTCTTCCCCTCTGGTAACCACTAATCTGTTCTTCTTATTGATGTGTGTATTTGTCTTCCACATACGAGTGAAAGCATATAGTGTTGTCTTTTTCTGTCTGGTTTATTTCGCTTAGCATAATACCTTCAAAGTCCATCCATGTTGTCACAAATGGCACGATTTTGTCTTATTTTATGGCTGAGTAGTATTCCTGTGTGTGTGTGTGTGTATATATATATATATAGTATATATATATATATGGTATTTTCTTTATCCATTCATCCATTGATGGGCACTTGGGTTGCTTCCATGTCTTGGCTATTGTAAAGAATGCTGTGATGAACACAGGGAAGCATAAATCTCTTTGAATTGTTGATGTCATGTTCTTTGGATATTCTTGATTTACAAAATACCTTTTATCTACTTGCTTGTGTCTAGCTAGAATTTCTCCCCTGTTGTAAGATTTCCTCAAAGCAGTCCTTTTTCTGCTTTCGATTTGTTAAGAAATAAGGGACTGAGTTCTGTTAAGATTGTGTCTAAAATAAAAGAGAAGATCCTAAATCAGGACCTGAGTCCCTCCATGGAGGAAAAAAAGGTAATTGGTTTTAACTAATGATTTTGTAGCATTTCTGAAATTTGATACTACTTTGTGTGCCATTTTTCTGTGCAACATATTTTTCTTTGCTAAATGAGAGTGTGGATAACTTCTAGTTATATTGCTAGCTCCAACATTATATAATTTATTTAAATTATGATCTGTACTTTACATATAGTGTTTGGTATAATTAATAATAATAATGTTGATGATCATGATAACAATAATTATAATGAAACAAATAACCCATGAAACCACCAGCAATTTTCTTAATTTTGTGTCAATTCATCCCTTGCCTTCTTTACAGTTTTGTCACGTATGTATGCATCTTTAACACATTATTTTTCTTTGCCTGTACTTGACCATTATAAAATAAATATAATGTGTATATTCTTCTCTGATTTGCATTTTTGCCGAACATTAAATATTTAAGATTCACTTTTGAGGATGCATATTGCTATACTTCAATCACTTTCTGTGCTGTATAATATTCTACGATTTTAATTAGTCACACTTCATTCAATCTACTGTTGATGTATTTTTGGGAACTCAGTATTTTGCTGTTACCAATAATACTGATATGAACATTCTTGTACATGTCCCCCAGAACAAATTTACCACCATGTCTAGGGTGCATATCTAGGAGTGGAATTGCTGAGTCATAAAAAAGATATCTTTACTTTTAGAAGGCAATGACAAGTTGCATCTGTTGAAACTCCCACCAGGAGCATAGGAAAGTCTCCTTTGTTCCGTGTATCTGCCAATGCTTGGTATTGTCATATGTTTAATTTGCCCTCATCTGGGGTATGTGAATTAGCATCTCATTGTGGTTTTAATTTGCAATTCTCTGATTGTTAATAAGGTTGAACATGTTTTTTTCCTATAAATTTATTGGCCATTTGTGATTTTAGCAAGATAATTCTATGATTCTGTTTCTCCAACTGAGCAACCATTTGCTTTGAGGCATCAAACAGAAGTTACTCTGTTTTTCCGACTAAACAACCTTTTGCTTTCGGCATAGATGTCATCAGTACTCTAACTTTTAGGAAGTTGTGGCCTGATACTATGTTGTGTTTATTTTAGCCCAGATTTTCCTTAAACACCTTTCCAGAATGTACACTTATTTTGAACTGGAAAAGAGATCCTTAGCCATTATAGGATTATTGATTACCCAGAGCAACCTTGGCCTTGTCAGTATCCTGCCTTATCCTGTTTATTATGTCTATGTAGCATATCGCTTACAGGGAAGCAGGATGCTGGGGTGTCAAGCTTAATCTGAGGCACATTATAAATCCCCTGAATATGATGGAACTAAAAGATGACTGAATCACAGAGTTATCACGGTAGATACCAAGTCTGAGTTAAAAATCCTAATCTGACCATTTGAACTTGGGTATGTTTCCAATGTGGTAAAATACATAGGCCCAGGATCATCATTACACACATTTGACTGTGGGTTTCAAACAAACACCCATGCTTGCACATGTGCCTATGCACACCTCCCAGTTTTTGTTTGAGTTTGTAATCATTTCACCTAGTCCCATGGGACAGACTAATGAAGGGCCCTGGACGAAATAAAGCATTGGATATGCTGGCAGTGGATTCTCTAGTGTGTCGCCTCTGTGTGAACTCATTAGACATGTGAGCCAAGGCTGAGAAATCTAAGCAAACCTCCTGTGCCTGGAGTCCTCAATCTATTGTTCCCACATCTTTTCTCAGCCTCATGGGATCCCAGAAGAATATAAATTAGAGAGAAATCTGCAAAGCTCTCCCTTTCATGTCTAATGTCTGGGCAGAGCTGTTCCCTGCAGGACAATTTCTAGGTATTTTCTCTCTCTGGTTTGAGACATCTCCAGGGATAGTTTGTTCCCTGTTTCCCTTGGGAAACTTTTCAGCAGCATATCAGTTCTTGCTGTTAAAAATTTATTTTACAATTCATCTTAGATAGTCCGTTCTAAATGTTCTTCCCATCGCTCCTGTCATCCAGCTCCCGTTCCTGTTTTCCTTTCTCAATGACACTCTGCCTCTTCTGTGCTGAAGCTTGTTAGATAATTCTAGCCATGAATCATTCTTGCCTCTCCCCTTAGTCCTTACTTAACCAGACTATAAATATTTTGTTCATTTAATCTTTCCTCGTCCCCCTCCAGAAGCTTAATCATGTTTGTTTTTCTTACCTGAACTCCCTCTGGTTTGTTTATATCTTTCTGGTAATCAAGGGCCCCAAATTTAATGTGCTCTTCTAAGTAAGTGCTCCCAAGTTGTATATTAGAAAATATAGATTTAGCATAGGCTTCAAATTGTTGTACAGCCATTCATCAGTGCATATTTCATCTCACTTAAAATTTGTGTTCTCATTTTTCAGATAGGACTATCAATGCCTAACAAAATCATTGAGATATTATAAGGCTCAAATAAGACCTAGAATTTGATTCAAGATAATAGTTACTGAGTATTTACTATGGGTTTCAAAGGATTAAATGAAAAGCTTCAATGTGTTTATGCCTTCCAAGGGTTTATTGTCAAGTGAGGTGACAGGCACGACATAGCTAAATAGGATACAAGGCAGAACAAAGTACTCATTAAAAAAAGAAGCACAAACAAAGTGGGCAGACTCTGAAAAATATCAACTACAATGTTTATACATTTTATCATTAAAATATTAATATTAGCCAGATGGGCTGACAGAGCCAATTCATTCATCCTTGTGTCTTTAGATTGATTGGTCCACAACAAGACGAAAACAAAAAGAAGAGGATATAAAGAGTTGTCAATCATGTTTGAACCAAGCTATAGGTATGGTAAGAGTGAGAATATCAGAGCTTTTCCCGGTAGATCTTTCTTCCTCTACTTATTGTGTGTCACGCACTGTGCTAAGATGGTGACGGAGCTTTGAGTCTCGTGGGATGAAAATGCTAATCAAATAGATATATTAATATATCCCTAATTTCAAATAAGATAAGGTTTTAGAGAAAGAAAAGCATTGTAGGACAGTGACCCCGACAGCAGATCAAAGAGGCCTTCCCTGAGAAAATTGTCATTGATATCTGAAGAATGAGATAAAGTGGGGATGTCTTGGGAGGGGCAGAGGAGAGAATGCTAGGTAAGAAAAGGGCAAAGGCCCTGCAGGGGGCAGAAGCATAGTGAGTTCAAAGAAGGTCTGTGTATCCACAGCAGGAGAACTAAGCATGACAATGGCTTAGCTCAAGAAGACCTTAGAATCCTCTCTTGAAGATAGTAGCTACTCAAACTCAGTAAATATTGATTGAATGAATTGAAATGAGTTCACAACAAGGACTTTTTCCTAATCTCAGCACAATCATTTTAAAAATTAAGCAAATTGTATGGGCAATCCTTGCCCTGATTTTCTTATTAACCATCAGATGTGAATTTATGAACCTATCTATCCTATATGTCTAGAAATACCTTGCGGGGTTGTGTGGACATAGCTAATGCAACAAGGTAAAGAGACTTTGAAAATTGTAAAGAGCTAGACAAATGCAAATTGCTATTAAGAAGCATGTGTACCAGGCCACTTCCACTTTGAAAGCTGTCTGTGAGCAGACGGAAACAGAATTTCACCTCTTCTACACAAGTAGTATTGACATGGAGACATTTCTTTTTCCTGTGTCCTCTTTCGAAAAGTATGCCTGATCACCCTTGGTGAATTAAAAAGGAAAACTGAACCTAAGTTGTTGTTTTTTTTAACTTTTGCAGATTATTTTCTCAATATGCTCCTTTCCTATACATTTTTTCTCCATTACTATTGCTTAAAAATATGGATGTGTTCTCAGCTTTAAGTTATAGCTCTTATAGAAGTCATTGAGCTTGCAACCTTTCTTGCACCGCTGCAAGTTTCAAAGGAGTTGGCTGCACAGCCCTTCAAGGTCTTTGGTCATGATGAGAGAGGTGGCACAGCCTAGGAGAAAAGCCTGCCAGCTAGTGGGCTTGACCTCGACTTCCCCATCTGTAAAATAGAGATAAAATCAATGTCTCTTTCCCAACTCTAAATTGGAGATAAACTTACTCCAGCAGTTAGATATATAAATGATCTATTCCAATGCCTGACACTTGATAGGTGTTCCATCAATGCTAGTTATTTTTAGTATTATCTTAATATGGGCTAGATTTATATTGGGATAGTCTTTACAAATAGAATATTTCATAGGCACAGGCAGGCCATTCTAGAACCCTCCTCAATTTCATTTTGTAGTTGATAATTTTAAAGACTTAGAAATAAAATAAGATAGACACCAACAGCAATTTTGAAATCAAGCACATGATTAGTTTAGTGGGTCATGATTTGGTAAGCCATGGTCCATGCCTTTGCTGGATTTAGAAGCTAATAGGTTCAGCTAAGTGAGACCTGACACAGTGCAGTGCTGATCGAACTTGGCACCGTATAACACACCTCCTATGGATTCCTCATCCAGATTGACTTCCTCCGTTAACTCCTCTCTGGTTAACCACCTCCCTTTTCTGCAGACCCGTTGATTCTAGTATCCACTCAGCATGAATACCTGGAAGCAAGTGCTTGCTTGGTTAAAGTGCAACACTAGGTATAATTTGTCCCTTGGGTCTTCTATTTGGATGAGGGACTTACACTTTGACTGTGTATCAATGCCCAGCCCTACCTCATAGAAATTAATTTACAATCTCTGAAGTGAGCCCAGCACAAATAGTTATTAAAATTCCACAGGTGATTCCAATGTACAGCCAAGTTTGAAAACCAGTGTCTTAGGGCCTTGAATACAAAGTGTGGTTCATGGACCGGTAGCATTGCACATGGGAGCTTTTTAGAAATGCAGAAACTCCTGGCCACACCCAGATTTACCGAATTACAATCCTAGGTGACTGTGGAAACACCGCCCCAGGAGACTGAAAACCCAGGGAGGGAAGTGATCCTTGCCTCTATTTATTTGTGAGAATCTAGTCAACGGGAAAATGCTGCATCCTTACTCGGTTAGTCTTATTTAACTTGAAACCTCTTTGGAGGCTTTGGCTTCAGAAGCTGGTCTTGCGATAGCAAACTATGCCAACATCAAAAGTCTTCTGGTTTGTGTGTTAGTGGCTAATATATTTCTTAGAGGCCATAACATGTTTCATTTTCCTTGAGATTAAAAGCCCGTGAAAATGCTCTGAAAGTGCTCTTTGGATGTTTCATCTACCTTTTCCCTTTTTTTCTCACCAGTGCTCAAGATAAAAAGGCACACTTGAAAAGGGTTTGCTGATTTTCTTTCCATATTTTCCCTTCCCTCCATCCCTTCTCTTCCTTAAAAATACTCAGACCCATGGAAAAAGGCAGACACTTGAAAGGGACCGTGGGGCCCTGGGACCTTCTCCGCCCTCCCTCCTCTGTCTCTCAGGTCTGATGCTAAAATCACACATGTGCTCAAAGTGAGAGCCTGACGGGTGACCCCACGCTGGACCTCGCCTTTTGATTGGTGACGGTCTTCAGGGCATGAAACAGACCAAGTGCTCATTTGCCTGTGGCGAGGGAGAAGGGGCGTAACTGAGGTTTTTGAAGAAGAGTAAAGCTTTACAGACAGAGAGCTCAGCACAGGTTTTAAAGCTTTTGCTCTGCACTGTCTGGCAGAGTGAGGAGCTTTAACTGGCATGCTCCAAATCAGACTCTACAAGAAGAGAACGTGGGGGCTCAGCTGTTCAAATTGGATCAATCTGAATGAAAATCACTAGTGTTCCTCCTGGGGAGAGCAGTTTCTGCTTAGCTCATGAACTGTAGGCCCTTTTCTGGTCCTGGTAGAAAATGAGTAGGGCTTTTGTGGAAGGTTATGTAAGGCTGCTGTTTTTTTCCCCCTAGAGTAAAATTCCATTTATAGAGGGATGAAACCTCCTCTCAGGGAAAAAATACGTTTCATACCCTATAGCTTAGGAAAGATAACCAATCTTCAAGAAAGAATTAAGAGAAGAGAGGGAGAGGAAAATTGTGGGCAGAGAAATAGGGCATACAAAAAGAAATAAGAATATGAGAGAGCATTGTTGCTCTGGTCCTTGCTGCTGGAGCATTTACAGGGTGACCAGCTGTTCCTATTCTCCTGGGACAGAGAGGTTTCCCAGGAAGCAGAACTTTCAGTGATGAAGAGGACAGCCCCTGGTAAACTGGAATGATTGGTCACCCTAAATTAGGTATCCCTCGTGGGGATGGGAGTAGGGAAAATCCTGAAGAGTGTTCAGCAGTGTAGTGGTATTTTAGACAACATGCTGTTAGCCGTGTGAAGGAATAATTAGGGGATGGCAGCAAGGCCTATTAAGAGGGAGGCTGTTCCAATAGTCCAGAGAAGATGGGTGCCCATTTGGAGGTTTAGAAACAACTCATACATTGGCCATGATATCTGGGTCATTGAGTCTCTACTCTCTAACCCTGCACTAAGGTCAAACTTGACATCCAAAACGGAAGTGCTTTTTTTTTTTGACCCATTACCTGACCAGAAAACTGTCAAAAAGAGCTTATTTCCAATATAACGATATCTTTTGGAGATGGTAGGATAGTGTATTTATTGGAGAAGTCAAGTCTAATACTTTCGTGTTTCATTGTGTTAGTATAGTGCTGGATGCATATTAATTATCAAATAAATACTCATAACTCATTAATTATTCTCAGTATCAAAGCAATGATTATTCTCAAATTTGCACACAAACTGATGTTACTCTTGTGCACAGCTGCACACAAGATAAGGATATGTTAAATTTCAGAGTACTCCGATTTTAACTACAGAGAAGTTTATTCTCCTTTTCCCTTTCTCCTTCTGTTTGCTTGATTTTTTCTTTCCATGCCACTATTACTAATTTTATTGGCAACATTCCAGAGTTCTTGTGAAAAATTCAAAATCAAGGAAATCCTGTAAAAAGTAAAATGCAAATGTGTGAAGCCTTTAGAATTTGCTATCTCTTTAAGCCCCGTTACTAATGCATTTATGGCCTTTGTCAACTCACATATATGAAAATGGAGCAAGATAAAGTGGGTGAATAATTATTTCCTACATAATAATCCCAGGGATAGACTCTGTGTTTCTCTTAGGAGAACCACTCCTGAGGACTGGGATGAGTCAAAGAATTAAATTGTTATTCTTGTAGAAGTCAATGGAAGCCAAGACAAGATGATGGACATAAGAAAGTCACCCAGAACGAAAAAGTCAATACTTCGTGTGTTTCATCCCATCAAGCAGGAAAGGACTTCAGCAGTTGTTTGAGATGACCCTCTTTGTTGTACCGATGATGAAGCAGGGTCCCGGAGAAGTTGACTGAGCCCCCAAATCATGCATCTAAGAATGAGTGCCACATTTTGCACTCATTTCTGCACACGTGGGATGAAATCTTGGCTCTACCAAGATTTAACTCTCATGACCTTCATTATGATTCAGGGTCTTCATCCCTAAAATTGGGAAAATCATTGCTGAATGGGATAATTTAAAAAAAAAATGTATTATACTAAAGGATTATTCTGGCACCTAGTGAGCACTAAGCTATTTCTATTTTTATCCATTCATTCAACAGATGTTTATTGAGATCATGCTTGGTTTATCATATTTGTTGGCTCCTATGGTGAATGTAAAAAGCTTATAACACACTGCCACAGTTCTTAGAGAGTTAACAGAATGCTTGGGAAAATAAGACCTAGGCAGTTTAAACATGAAAAAAAGAGAAAGATAAGCAGAGTCACCAAATGAGTGAGGAGTACAGACACAGGAGAGGAAAAGAAAACAGTCAGAAAGTCTTCATGAATGAAGAGGAATTGAGTCTGGTGGACAAAGTGATTGGAGAGAAAGAATGGGTATTCCTATGTGGACATTGCTCTTTACATGTTCAGGCTCTGGAAAACAGGAGGAAAGATGGTGAACACTTCACTTCCAAGAGCCAGCCACCCACTTGCCACAGGCACCAGTTACCATCACCAACAACGGCTCCTTTGTTCGTGAGCCTCTTCCCAAGCAGATTTGTGACAGCCTTGGAGAAAAAGGGAGAGAGAAGTGATAAGGTCACCTGAGAAGTAACTTTGGCAGCATAAATAATGTAATTTTAGAATGAAGAGATTTTGCCTGCGAGGCTTTTCCTAACAATTTTAGGGTGTCCCAGAAGGACAAATTTCTCAGGAAAGGACAAAAGCCATCATGCACCACATTTCCAGCTCTGAGATCTAGTAGCTGAGAAAGCAAATTTAGGCCCCTGCACTGCAGGAATAAGTTTGTGCTGGAAATTAATCTTTCCATCTTTTTCCTTTCAGCTATACAGCTTAAAAAGGTATAGACAACCTTGGTTCAGGATGCTAAAATCCTTTATTACTAATGCATAAAGGGTGTGTGCTAGCCCATAAGAAATTTTCTGTACATTTTACAACCAAAGGGCAGGTAGCTCAGCCCAGAATTTTCAGCTTAAATAGCTCTTCTTCTGTCCCTTCTCCCAAAATACTCAGTCATATAAAGTTATGTTGATTAATAACTGATAAATGATGATGATGATGTTGCTCTATGTTTGTCTGATACTTTATATTTTCTATAGGCTTTCACAACCATTATCTCCCAATACCCCTAAAATGTGGGTAGAATATCTATTTCGTCTCACATGTTTTATGAGTGAGGTTATAAAGACTGGTGGTCTTTTGTTTAAGATCACCTAGAAGTTAGTAGTTCCATAAGAAAAACCCAAGTATTTTGACTTTTAATCCATTTACTCACTAGTATATATCTGACACTTTCTAAAAGCAAGGCCAAAAGAAAAGCACGGCACCCCACTTCTGTGTTCCCCAAAAGTGCATGTACTAAAAAACAAAATGACATCTAACACCAAAATCTTAATTTCTAAGAGCATTCTTCAATAGAAGAAACAAGGGTTCTTGGAGAAATGGCTGATTCTAAGACTTAGGCTAGAAATATATAAGATCAGCCTGGAGTATCTTATAGTGCCAAGAAGTAAGGAAGTTCTTAAAAAAAAAAAGAAAAGAAAAATGCACAATGATGGAGTATGTCAAAGTGACACAGGAGCTAACTAAAAGCTCACAGTGGCCAAAGCTAGAACAATCTGAGCAACACAATAAATCAAGTAATTTTGGATTATAACCCAAAGTACAAAATAAATATCCATGAGTCCATATTGCTATAAACAAATGATTGAATAAATAAATAAATGGGAGACGGTGGAAAAATGTATCTACAGAAGAATTCCAAATAATAATCCATCATCAAAGAGGTGAAGTAGAACCTCCACTTCTTTCAGTGTGGGCTGTGCGCAGTGACTCCCTTCCAAAGAGTATAATGTGCAACTGGGAGGGGGAGTAACTTTGCAGAGGAGGAACCTGACAAGCTACCTCAGCCAGATGATCAAGGTCATCATCAACAATGATAAATCATGTTAATAGCACGTACCCCTGGTATGATGTGATGAGAATGGCATTCATCTCTGTAATCTTCCTTTCCCAAAACCATAACCCTAGTCTAATCATGAAAAAAATAGCAGACAAACCACAATGGAGGGACATTCTACAAAATACCTGACCAGTACTCCTCAAAACTGTCAAGGTCGTCAAAAACAAGGACAGTCTGAGAAACTGTCAGTGCCAAGAGAAACCTAAGGAGACGGGGGTGGGGGGTGTTGATCAAATATAATATGTTGTCTTGTATGGGATCTTGGAACAGAAAAAGGACTTTAGGTAAAAACTAAAGAAATCGAAGTAACGTATGGACTTTAATGCATCAATATTGACTCATTAATTTTAATAAACATGCCATATTAATATATTATTAATACTAGGGGAAACTTGATGTGGGATATGTGGGAACTTTCCGTACTATCCTCACAATTTTTCTGTAAATCTAAAGCTATTCTAAAATAAAATATTTATTTTAAAAAATACTATCTTGTTTCATAAGGGTGGAACACGGAACAGAGTACTTAATCCTACTAAATTCATTTCTTCCTCTTTAAAATAAAGATGATAAGTTCACTCTTATCTTAATGCTGAAGCTTTACTGTGCCCAGTGACAATGTCCCAACACTCTCTCCTTCCCCATCAAACTTCATCATACTGCTTGTTTCTCTTGTTTCACAAGACAATAACAATCCATTTTACTAGGGTCTGTAACTTTTCTCTACATATGACTCAGATTCAGTTGAAAGGCTGGCCTGAGCACAAATGTCACATGTCCTATTTCCCTGTAGATTTAGCCTTTCTGTCTCTAGGTCGCCAATGGGACTTCTTCTTTAGTATTTTTATCTCTTGCATATAAATGAGCTACTGCAGAGAGATAGCTGCATTTTTGGACTCATATACCCGTGGTTAGTCTCATTGAGGCTGAAGTATACATAAAGTACAAAAAAAGTAGAATAATGGCCAATATTTAGGAGACTGTGTGGTTTAAAGTGATATAGCAGATATTGCATATGAAATATTTATTACACACTTATTTCCTTATTTGATAAAGGGATATTTTCCATTCTAAGCAGCAATATGCCAATAAAAGACTGTTTTCCAGATTCCCTTGCAGCTAGGGGTGGCCATGTGACATAGTTGTGGCAAATGGCATGGATTCAGGAGACTCCTTGGGATTTTGGAGAAAGCCTACTCTCCTGACCTAAGAACTGTTCCCTTTCTTCTTCTCTCTGGACAGCAGAAGCGAGGGCTGAGGTTAGAATTGCCATTCTACATTACATCCCCTATTAAGGACAATGAGAAGGAACTGAGAAGAAATTTGCATTTATGATGACTTATTTGATCAGCAATACCATCTTGGGATGCTCCCTTTTGACTTCTTGTCAATGTGAGGAATTAAACCTCTATTTGGTTTTAAACCACTGTAATGGGGTATCTGTCACCTGCAGCCACACTCACTCCTAATTGCTGTGTGTTCCCATATTGAGTTATTTACTCCTCACAGTAAAACAATGAGGGGGGAACTAATATTATGCCCTCTTACAGGTGGTGAAAGTGAAACACCAAGAAGTTAGCCAATTTTCCCATGGCTCCGTGTCAGTAAATTTGCAGACCTGTGATTCAAATCCTGGCCTCAAAATACACGTTCTTGAATCCAAACTATAATTCCTAGATAAATAGTAGATGTTATTATTATTACATTATTGTTGTTATTTTTATAATATTCACTTTTCCTTTCCAAATGGGTGATATTTTCCTATGAGCCATTTATTATTTAGACACTTCTAGATTATCGAGTATCTAAATAAAAATGCAATTTTCTGTTAATCGTTTTCAAATGTCACTGTTTTCACTAACAAGTTATAAGACAGCTTCATGCACTTTAATTTTCTCTGAAAAGAGATCCACTGCCACCTTTATAACATTCCAGCTATCGCTTTGGAATGCTAATGTCCTACCTGAACGACCAGGCTAAGCTGTGTAAGTCACATATGTGTTGTAATTTCTCTCCCATTGTAGTGTAAGGGGATTTCACATAGTTTTGATGTATTGTGTAAATTAGGCCAACAAAGTGCTGTGCTATGTCTTCATTAAAATAGGAGATGTTAATAATGCAACCACGTAGCGTGGTCTTGCAGCCTTTGAGTTATGAACATTCAATAGCGTCTCCTTACTTGTGCTTAAGTTGGCATTTGTGAGCAGCATATAATCAATTAATCAATAACCCAATTTTCTGTTAAAGAGATGGAACATCATTTTTTAAAAGAAATCAGGGACCATTGTATGATTTTATGAAAAGAACCATGTCAGCAAGGAAACTTGTTTGAAAAACATTGAAAGCCTTTATTCGGGGATGATGATTTTGCTTAACTAAGCGAAAAGTGAAATGGGATACAAATGTTCAGTTCCTGGGCCATTTTATTATTTTGCAACTGCTAGAAAGGAAAGCACCAATTTGGGATTGCTAGTAGGAATGCATTGTTTTTACTCATGATTAGATATGGGTAAGTGGATTCATCGATGAAATGCATGGTGAAAATAAACTAATCTTAAAACTTGAAAGTTTAAAACTGATTGATCCTTGTCCTGTTTCATACAAATTTTGAAGAGCATACACAGCCGCCTGATTTGTCTTCTTAAGGTCACAGCAGCACAAATTGATGCTGCTGGGATGACAAAGCTGATAGCCATGTAGAGAGAAAACCTGAGCCTCTCAAAGTTTTATGTGTATTTATATCTTTATTATAATTTCTGCCTAAAAAGACCTATTTGCTTATTGTAAAAATTCAAATATTATGGAAATATATGAGTTGGAGAAGGAAACTTCCCTATAATTCCATCCCTCCAGGGCAAATGACTGTTCATTGGTTTTTTTTTTTTTGTCTCTTTTTCTGCCTGCCATACAATTACTGTGAAATTTGGGGAAGGTTATGTTTATTTCTGGATCACATTAAAATATTGAGCTCTGTTTTCTTTTTACCAAGTAAACAAATGGGTAAATTTTAAAACACAACAACAAAACAAAACAAAAAAACTCAAACATTTGCTTTATCGTTTAGAGAGCAAAGGACGTGATCAAGATGAAAATGATCTCCACAAAGCAGATCACCTTCCAAGAGAGAATGGTGCCAGAAATGGCTGTCTTCTTTCCATGTGGAGGAAAAAAGTTAGCTCCGAGGCCTCAGAAATTCCCGACCATCCTCTAATAGCTTGCTTCTCAAAGTGTGGATTGTGGCCCAGCAGCATCATCATCGCACGGGAACCTGTTAGAAATGCAGAAACTCAGGCTTCCTCCTAGATCTGCTGTTTTGGAATCTACATTTTTAACAACATTCCCAAGTGACATGTGTATGCAGGTCAAAGTTTGAGAAGTACCCTTCTAGTTCTAGCATGCTTCCAACTCAAATTTCTACCACATTCTAAGAGCTGGCATTGCTCATGCATTAGCAATGTTAGAGAAACAGCCAGTGTCACCACAGCTCTTTCATGTGATTTTAAAATCTGCTCCCAAGGACTGAATGTTGTCCTCATTAAACAATGTCAAGATCAGATAAATTGTCCAAGGTCTGGCTTACATCCATCCTCTTCGCTGAGGTCACGTCACACATTCCTCACCTATACCTTTGAAGTCCCAGGGCACTCAAGTCCACAGTAGTTTGAAGAATTATGCTTCCTATTCCAATAATTTGTTACTCATCATGTACATGCTGTTATTTTGCTAATGCATATACAGACTCTCCCCAACAAAACCATTAGCTGAGTGAATAAAAATACCAAGAATATTTTTTCTTTATTCCATTCCCTCAGTTAGTGCTTGATTATGACAATGACGATGTAATAGTGCACAAAACATCAAAGAAATGACTGATGCTCTTCCTTTGGATTGTAGGTGGAAATAAATGTAGGTTGGCTTTTTCTGCTATGATAACTTCACAGGAAGATGGTATATTAAGCCTAAGATTCTATTGGCTTTCTGCAGGCGGGAAAACAAAGTTATTGCTAGTTTCCTATTTATTTCCTCTCATGGCCATGGTACCATTAAGTCTTCATTTCTCTTCAATTTTTATAAAAGAGATTTTCAAATATCAGAGATTTCTTCCATTAACACATAGGAGTTAACTGCCCTCTTCCACGGCACCTTAACTTTGTCTTGTTGGAAATTAGCATCCAAGGGGCCAATCAGAATTAAACTGAAAACATTAAATCTAAATATTATTAGAGGGTGAGAGGTGACAAGAAATAAGTTAAGAGATGTTAAAAATAAATCTTACTTCATTAAATTGAACTTCAACATATTCTCTTTATCCAAACCACTGTTCCTTTTTGGCTCACTAACTTACCATTGCTAGTCCAGCATTTAAATGGATTAGATGAGTACAAATGTAATCTGGAGCATTATAAATGCAGTAACTGAATGATGGATCCTCCACTGCTTGAGAAATGTGCTTTTCAATTGGAACTTGGAGCTCTACTTTTCAAGCAGTCTTGAGGCTTTTTTATTGTAGTGAAATCTATGGGAAACATCAGGTTAACAAAATTCTGTCTCTGGTCTGTTGCAGAAATATTGGGGAGGAGGGAAAATCATATCTTACCTTCTGTCATACCACTGAGTTGACCTGTAAAGATGATAAATAACGAGGAGTAACTAGAAGGCACTGAATTTTCTTTTTAATGAATCAAAGCTGAGCTTCCTATAAATAATGCATCTGAGGGTATTTTTCACGGACCTGTCCACCTTCTAAAAATTTCAGGCCTTGAATTACTCTAAGCCTGTGATGTGTGGTTTGCGTATTCTGTGACAGCATTGCTTTCTTTCCAGGAACAATGTAATTAAACTCTTGATTGAATGAAGAAACATGCCCTTGGCTCTGTATGGCATTTTGATTTTGAAAGCCTTCTCCTAGCTGAAACGAATCTGTTTCAGGATGGAAAGGTCAAGTAACATCTCAAAATCTGGAACGGTTAGACCCAGCCTCTGGTTCCTTTCTTCAAAGATGGCAGCCCTATTTTGTAGAAGCCTAGCCATTCCCCAAAACAGGTAAACGATGGTCATTAGCTATGTTAGCTCCATTTATCCAATCATTTCTGCTTCCCACGGGTCCACATTTCATGGTTATGTTTCCTCCCTGGAGCTGGGAAGTCATTGACCTTGATAAGCCGTCGATTTCTTCCTTGAATTTATGCCAAGATCTCACATATCACATCTCCCTATACCCTATTTCCAAGCATTGTTTGGTTATCTAGTTGAAAACAAGATCAGGGGCAAGGGTAGGAATGGTCCAATTTACATTAAGTAAGCTTTCATAAGTTCCTAGGGGGAGACTAGGGAGAGGACATCTGAATGCCATTATGGTTTTTACATTTTAGCCCATAGTTTTCATTTTTTTCTCTTAGCATCTAAAATCTATGTGATTGAATTTCTGTTTTGGGTTGTGTGTTAACCCCTCAAATCAAGAATATCAGAGGAACCTAAAAGGAAAATGGAATGTTGTAATGTTATCAAATGCTGAAGAGGAAAAGCTGAATCTTTCCTTATCATCCTCGGTATGGGCAGGTTGGGGAGCAGGGACAGGATCAAACAAAACTTCTCTTTGTTCTTTTGCCCTCCTACATTAAAAAAAAAAAGCATTTACTTACTTAGGCTCCTTTATGAATGACTTTTAGGGGTTTATTTTGCTGGTTTACAATCTAACAGGAGACTCAGAGCTCATCATGAAGTCTGTATTTAGACCAGGTTCAGCTCAGACTAATTAATGGAATTATGTAATCGATAGGTTCTGTTTCTATTTCTAGGACGCTTATATTTTGAAATAAGAACATAGAAGTGCCAATCAGGCTCATGGGAACACCCTTCAAAGTCCCTCATTTCTCCTTTCTCTTATATTGCACAGCAGATAAATAAAACAGCACATTTTCCTTCCTTGAAAAATTCTTGGCACTTATCTTTTGAATACGAAAACTCCCTTGCCCATTGCTTCAGGCTGTATCTTCTTTGACTCAGAAGACTCTATCACTGGACATATTTGTCAGGCAAAGATGCAATTCCCAGGAAGTTCTAAAGCCAGGACATGTGATAGCCCTTGAAGAAGGGCACAAGGCAGAAGCAGAAGGATTAGGTTCTAAAACAAATAATTTAGGGTCCGCCCCATGGCTTAGCGGTTAAGTACATGCGCTCCGCTGCTGGCGGCCCGGGTTCGGATCCCCGGCGCGTACCAACTCACTGCTTCTCCTGCCATGCTGAGGCCGTGTCCCACATAGAGCAACTAGAAGGACGTGCAGCTGTGACATACAACTATCTACTGGGGCTTTGGGAACATAAATAAATAAATAAATAAAAATTATAAAACAAATAATTTAAACCCATTGTTGGGATTCAGCCAGCAGGTACCAGTATGCATGTTCAGGTTGCTAAAATATTAAAAATTTGTTTCACTGGTTGGTAAATATTTGCTGCTCAGGGCCTTCCAATGTGCCCAGCCTCCTCCATTATGATTGGCCAGTGCCTATGGCAATCAGCTCCCAAAAGTCTCGCTTCTAAGATACCAACATTGGCTTTATGCCGGTGACCTTGGAAGGCCCAATGTACCCTCATCATGTCCTAGATCAGCTTGGCACCCTCCAGTCTGCCAGCCTGACTACCCAACATGGCTTCCCCGTATGCTGGCCTGCAAGAACCCCGGACTGCTCCTGTCTTTCTCTGCCTTCTTGAAATGGTGACACCAGAGCAGGTTGGTATTCCTTGAATCAGTCTCCCATGGATGTCAATGGAAACTTCAGCTCTGAGGGCGGGTGAGGCCAGCTGGAGGGCTGAGTCTGAGATCTATTGATTTTAAATTTTTTAAGATCATGCATGCTTCATTGCCTCTGTTCTGTGGAGACAACACTACCTGGCATTGGGACCTGAGGGGTCTTCATAGAATAAATTACCTCACTTGTAATGATTGGTTCTATGATTTCTATAGTGATTTTTTAAACTTTTATTGTTTTTATCTTATTTACAAAAGTAATTGTATTCAGTGAAGAAAGCTTTAGAAAAGATAAATAGAAAAAAAATATAAATCACTCATTATTACATGATCCAGAGAATTACTGTTAAAATTTTGATTACTATTAAGTATATACTTACTATTTACTTAATAGTAAATGAATTATGTTATATATATTTGTATAACTTTTTAAATATTTAACAAAGTATTATGAACACAGTTCCAAGATTTGTTAAGAGTTGGGTAGAAACTTTAAATTCAACTAGTTTATCCCTCTGGCCAAGGGAAAAACCCTTTTTATAACAGTCTGCTCAAAGATCCTCAAACTTCCTCCTTGACACCTCCAAGGACAGAGACCCACAGCCTCATTATACTTTCCCTTCACTTTTGGATCATTAATTAGTCCAGAAAGTCCTGTTTTATCTTGATTTAAATTTTCCCTTCCTATCTTTTACCCATTGACCCGGTTTTGGCCTTCTTAGCATGCACAGGGGTTGAAGTGGCACAGAAAGGGCAGGCTTAGAGGGCAGTGGGAGCTGACTGAGCTTAGGCAGAGACAAGGGCTTTGCTGAGCAATAATACTTGGTCATAAGGTTGCATGAATCTCTTGGGTGATCCTTTTAACCTATTGTTCCCATTTTCTCTTTTCTACAAAGACTGTTGTGGGGGGACTTATGACTTTTGTGTCAAACTGAAAACCTTAGAGGTGTTGAAAGTTCAGAAGAAATAAATCACGTTTGCCAATTCCATGCTTTTTTGGCTGGACACAGTACATTTTAGAAAAAAAAAAAATAGGAGGATGTGTTTGAAAATAGATTGAGTGGGGAAATATCTAGAGGTTAATTCACTATCATAAGATATGTTTAAACTTGTCTCCTTGTCAACTTCCTCACTCTCTGGTCTTGGGAAGATTAATGAGATGATGATGTTCAATGCTTGAATGTTTGGAAGAGGAGAACTGTGCAAATGTCAAGTATTAGTGTAATCCTGAGCAGCAGTGATTGACCGTGAGGTGGTTCACATTATTGTATTCCATTAACTAATTCACTCATTTGTCAAGTATTGAGGCAAGGAGGATATAGCAATAGACAAGTTCCTTGATTACCATTTAGTGAAAAAGATGAACAAGTAACACAGGATTACTTATTAAATTAAGTAAAATTTAATTAAAATTGTGCTAACATCTTTGAAAGGAAAGGATTCTCTTCTCTATCTTAAAACATCAAGAAATGGAGACTTGGGGAGTACTAAGGACCAGTGAGATTACAGCCTTGAATATTACTCTGAATCCCACTTGCCTGGGTGGGATTTATGGTCTAAAGGATTAGGGGAGAGCATGGCAGGCAAGGAAAGATTACTGAGCATAAATGAGTAGGGAGGAGTGATGGAGCAGGTGATTCTAAACTGGATTGCAACCAAGTCCTCTTTCTCCACTACACTACACTAAGGTGTAGTCAGCTACACCTTAGTGAGACAGTGCTAATTTTTCAATACTTATAGCACTGTCCTTGATCAAGGGTCTGCAAACTCATTCTGTAAAGGGCCAGAAAGTTAATATTTTAGGCTTTGAAAGCCTTGCAGTCTCTGTAGCAACTACTTGACTCTGCTACAATAGTATACAAACAACCACAGACAATAAGTAAACAAATCAGTATGGCTTTGTTCCAATAAAACATTATTTACAAAAATAGTCCGGATTTAGCCTGAGAGCCATAGTTTGCTGACTCCTGTTCTAGGCTCTCATCTCTTGATCACAAACCTACGTATGGAACTTAAGGTATCACTTTATTGAATTGTTCTTCTCAGAATATAGCTTCTCACAAATCTATGCATTGCTTAAATTTTCTACATTATCACACCCTTTGTATGTAGTGTCTGTCATTTGTGGCTGTATAGGGCAGAAGGGAGAGATTTTGACTGTGATTAATATGCTATTTTGGCTCTTGATTTTCCTCCTCTAAATTTTTTTTAAAATATTAATATTAATTATAAAATAATGGGATCTTCTCCTTGGAGGGGACCTGGGAGATGTGATCCTATCTCATCCCCTGTGGAGGCCTATCCCACATCCCTATTGCCACATTCCCTGTTATATACTTGGCTCTTTTGAGAAGAGCCAATCTTCTTTTGTTCCGGGCTCAATACTGATGGTCGTGGTCACGTTCTGTCTTGGGCTGCTTAGCAAATCCAGTGCCTAAGTCTGGCTACTTCTCCCATTTAACACAAGCTACCTACAATGAACATCGATTGGGTACAGAGAATCTGAAGAGGTCCTTTGAATCCAAACCAGTGAGAACTTTGCACTGAGGGATAGAATTGAAATTGGCTGGGCACGGAAAAGTCTGCATGTGAAGGTGTACTATGGGAATTATAGATATTCCTCCTGTAAAGGAGTCCCTTCCAGTGTGCTGCTCAGAGCCACAGAGGTATTGATCAGACAGGCTTTGTTCTTGCCTCCCTTGTCTTTGGAGGAGTTGTTCCAGTCCAGATGGTGGACATCTGTGAACTCGCTAATAAGCAAACAGGCTGTGGTAGTTATGGGAACTTTGCAGTTTCCAGACTGTTTTTATTCAGAAAAACTCTGCTGTTTGAGATTGGGTTAAATCTGCTCTTGACTAGAGGCAGAGGAAAATAATTTATGACAACTTATGGGGCTGTGCACCCGGTGGCTAGACTTAATATATATATATTACCTTGAAGGAGTAGTCATGAGGTATAATCTGTTTTATTTCTAAAATTATTATTTAACTGTCTTAAATTATTTATCATTATTGTTTTGTTCTATGTGGACATGTCTCTAATACTGTAGGGTCCATGTTTTTATATATATATATTTTTAGAATTGATTAGTAGTAGTTTTAGGGGCTGGAGACCATTTGGGACATATGGATGGGAGGAAAGAAAAAAATTAATTTTTTTTTATGTGAAGAATGGCCTTTATCATTTTTGTTTCCCAAGGAAGATTGGCCCTGAGCTAACATCTGTTGCCAATCTTCCTCCTTTTTTCCTTGTTTTCTACCCAAAGCCCCAGTAGATAGTTGTATGTCATAGTTGTACATCCTTCTGGTTGTCCTATGTGGGATGCCGCCTCAGCATGGCTTGATGAGCAGTGCATAGGTCCGCTCCCAGGATCCCACCCAGCGAACCCCAGGCCAACAAAGTGGAGTGTGACGAACTTAACTGCTATGCCACTAGGCTGGCCCTGACAAATTAATTTTTAATCACAAAGCATGCCCTTCTGTTCTCTGAATGGTTGTTCTCCCCACTCTGAGAAAAACTGGCAGATTTCAGTCTGTATCCTTAATTCTCTATGTGTCATGCTGCAAGAAAATGGTCCTGTCACACTTAAGCGCCTTACAAAAGTGTATTGAGAAAGTACTATGTTATCAGGTCACAGTCTCTGAGACTTACAAGTGGTCTCTGTTGTAAGAGACCAGTGTTGGTGAGTGACTTATTCCCACTGTTTTGGATATGGTGACTGGGTTGCTGAAGAATTAGACTCCTTGCAAAGTGAGGAGGGTCTTTCTGCATACTTTCTACCTGTTAACTCTTTGGAAGGTAGAGTAGAAAAAAGCTCTAGTCTTGGTTCAGAATCCTGGTGCCTCCCCAGGCTTAGACACCATTTCATTAGACATTATAACTTGCAAAATGAAGATATACTCTTAGTCCTGCCTGCATTGAAAGGTGTGCATGAGAGGCAAATGAGATAGTATATGGACAGTGCCCAGAAAAGTACACATCATCATGCAGATACAAGTTAACTGTTTTTGTTGTTGTTGATCCCTGACGTGGTGGGAAGGATTTAGTTCAGTGAGGGCCAATTCTGAGTGTTTTTCCACCTGTTGTACTATCATCATTGGGATTGAGAATGACTAGTCTTTCTCTTAGGGCTACAAAAGTAGTTCATGCAGTTTCTTTACATAAAAAACTGAGATGGAAATTCCTTGCCCCACTCAGAGTGAATTTGGTGGTACCAACGAAGAGTCTTCCTTCTCAGCAAAGCATGGCACCACCATAAGAAAGTATGTCAGGTGCTTCTCAATTCTGTTTAAATTCAATTTCTGTAATTCTGCTTTGCAGTAGGCTATTTCTCCTCAACTTAGGTCATCTTAATTATTGTCCTATAGTTGGGTTTTTCTCTTAGAAACCTGACTTTCAGTAATTTCGAAATGGCTGAATAGAGTTCAAAAAAGAAGTGTACATTACCATTTGTGTTGAGTGTGCGTATGTGAAGGAGCAGACAGAAAAGATTAGGTGAGTAATCAAAGAAGAAGGAGGTCCTGGGTGTTTTTTCCATGATGTTACAACAATGATATCAAACATTTTGCAAATGGCAGAAATCACAGGGGCATGGGTATGAGACTTTTCTTTCTCAGCTTGTTACATTCATTTTTTTCTTTAATTGTCAGTACTGAAAACCAAATCTGTATTGAAATATCAGCGTGGAATTTATAACCCAAGGGTGATGCTATTTTAAAGTCTCTCTTCATGCATGAGTCTGTACAGAATTGATCCTTCATGACTATATATCTCGGTGAAATCCAAATATAATTGCCAGAGTATATATAAAGAGTTTTTGTGATATATATGTAGAGGATAAATATACATGTACAACCTGTATATGATTGGAATGATAGAATCATAAGATTCTGGTGCTAATGGAGTCTAATTTTAATTCCCTCGTTTTACCCCAAGACATAGAGATAATTGTCGAAGAGCCTCCAAAAATGAAAATTCAAAATGTAATGGATAATATTTGAACTAGAAATTAACTCAAAAAGCAATAATTAAAGGAGTAATAATTGATGAAAAACACTAAAGAGTAAAGGAAATTGGTTGCCCATTTGAAAAATTACTTTTGGAGGGTGAGGAAAAAAACAAGATGGCAGAGGATCTCAAGGAAACCACTGCTTGTGTTCTTCTGAGATTTCTACTCCCAAACTGCTGTTTGAGGCAGCTTTATCAGACAGAGAGAATGGAATAAAAAGAGCATTTCAGAGTTTGGTGGAAAGAGGAGTTTAGTAGTCAATGGAACAGTTTTACTCAGATGTGAACTCCATGACAAAGAGAACTCTTCATCAGAGGATTGGCCACTTTGTCACTGGATGCCACCTCCTTAGGGTACTGGAGAAGACACTGGCAATGTTGAAAGGACCATATTTTTGATGACTTATTTTTCATCTTACTAGACTGTCATCCCTTGAAACAGATATTTTAACTTATTTATTTTTATGTCTTCAGCAATTAGAGCAGGGCCCAGGACCTAAGTAATTTGTATATGCTTACTTATATTAATGAATGAGTGAATAGAATTGGGGAAATGATAAAGTAAAAACAGTGCTTCTGCCTCTAAATCAAAGATATTCAAAGTGTTACTTAATTTGTGGGACTTTCATTAAATACTCCAGAGGTAATATACATTTTGTGAATTATATTTATGTGAGGTGGAGCCCTGGATACCTCCTAAAATATAATATTCTAATTTAAAAAAAATGAGAAGTTTAATTAGTGGTTGCTAAGAGATTTGAGGAAGAAAAGTGCTCTTTAATTGCTAACTAATTCAATTCTGTCTGTCCTTTTTCACCTGCTTAAATTCTTGACTTTGTGTAGCAGTCTCGGGAAGATGGCTTCCTAGCTAGACCTCCTTTTTCCTCCTTCTCCTCTCTGAGTATGGACAGAAACGCATGGAGTTCATTTATCATGGAATCATGGGAAAGTCGGATTGATCTGAAAAATACTGTTTGAATGAATCTAACAGATTTCTCTCTGCTTTGTACTAGTTTCCTCATAGTATTATATTTTGGACCTGATGGAGGTTCACAGCCCAGGGAATGAGAGTCTCCTCGAATTTTTCACCCTGGGTACTTCTCTGACCTCAGCTTAGTTTTGCCTTTGGGTGTGACCCAGGCAATGCTTTGATGATAAAGTAGACCAGGCTGCAGAATAAGGAGGTCTTTGCCTGGAAGGCCCTCAGTTGGACTGTTTTACTCCCTGATCATGCCCTCCTTCTAATCGTGTGCTCATTTGAGATTTTTTTTCCTTTTTGCTGAGTTCTGCACAAAGGGTTGGAAAACTTACAAAACATCTCAGACAAATTCCCAAGCTCTGAGCCAGTAAGTACACGGGTGAGCAGTACTTCAGTTGTACTCACTTATTTTGGCTCCAACTACCAAGAGGGCTCATGATCTAGCAGACCAGTGGACAGATTTCTAATTGAGCCTTCTTACTGTCCCATAAGTAAGCCCTGCATAGTACTGGACTCTGTTTACCTATAGAGCTGAAGAGCCCTTTGGGGGTTGGCTGTGCCATTGGGTAGTGCCACTTAGGGGTAGGGGAGTTCGTTGTCTCTTGCACAATGCCCTGTTTGAGAGTCCACACATTGGCTGGGTTACTAGAGCAGGGCTTTAGTCTAACCCATTATGCAAGGCTCTCCCTATACACTGAGGGGTGGGTGGATGTCCTTTGGACCTTTGGAGTTGATAGCAGGCTTGTCACATGGAAATTAGAGCTATTTTATAGTGGCTTATTATATAGTGGTATATACAGCTCATTATATGGGAGTGAGCCTGAATATATGCTTATGTGTATATAGGTATGAGTGCAACACAATTTTTTGACATTTATTAACATGTGTGAGACATGATGTATTTGTGTGATTTAGTTGTGAATAAATGTGCACATAGATATGTGTCTATTTCTCCACCCCCTCCCCATCCCCAACTCTTACCCGCTGGATTAAACATCCATGTGTTTTGACAATATAGAACCAAAAGAGCAATGTGGCTGCTGCTCATGCACTGAATTTAATTTGTACAGCTCAGGGTAGCTTTGGGATCACTTAGAGGATGGAATGACAAAAAGCTGAGATGATAAAAGAAGAGGCAACCATCAGAAACAATTTGTTGTTTGTATGGGAAGTGCAGTGCATTTTGCTAAAAACCTGTGCTTAACACTATTATCGTGTTAGGGATGCAGAAGCCTCTATTCCCACACCAAGTGTGATGGCGTTGACAACACACCTGTGGCTTATAATCAATGACCCAGCTCTCCAGCAATGGAGGTTCGCTTTGCAGGGAGAGAGAGATACAGAGTTTAAAAAATATAAACACAGCCAGAGGAAGAGTTTCACGGGAAAAGATATATGAATTCAGTATCAGCATCAATCTGATGGTGGTTTGGGGCAGCTTAGTGGCCAAGAATATTTTTTTTCCAAAAAATGTGCAAGTCTTTTTCCCCAAAATATAACCTTTAACAAAAGTCAACTGCTAGAGTGAGCTAACAATTTTGCGACAGTCTAAAACAAATATGAGAATGTGTGATGTGGGCTTCCAGGACTATGTTCTACATTGTTCTACTTTTGAGGGAGCTTTTGCTAATAAACAGAACCTGCAAATCAGCAATTTTTCAGCTGTATATTACTAGCACTAGTGTGGCTGGAAAATAAAGAGATGACTATACACAACTGCATGTGGACTCCTTAAGTGGACCAGTTTGGCTGGATTTTTGAAACTGAGAATTTCTTCCGTGATATAAATATCAACACTTAGATTTTGCTTCATGACTCACAACTTTTATTCCTCTCTTTTGTTCTGTGCTTTTTAGGGAAGCAAACTATGTTGGATTTTATCTTCTGAATATTGCCCTCAATTAATTCACTCCTCCAGTCTCGGCTTTTGCAGGTTATATGATGCTAACACACTAGTCACTCTTTACCTCAAACATTGTTCTCTCTCTCCCCAAATAGGTGACAGGCTTTGCAATAAGGAACCAATTACCTGGGATGAATGAGGCACATTTGGTTGCATCACATTTCCTAATTTAGATCATCCTTTAGAAACTTGTAGACTTTACTGAACAGATATACATGTTTTCAAATGGGTGTTTGGTTTCTAGTGAGGATATTCATTACTAGGATTTGCTTCCTTCCTCATGTTACAACCTAAAAGTTGTTGAACTCTTTGCTTTAAATGCCAGCAGCTCCTCAAGGACAGATACTATGTTCAGTTCATTTTCTGTCCTTCTTAGTATCTAAGAGTATTGGAAACAGACTAGGTATTCATGACATGTTTACTTGAATTGAATAAATATAAATGCTGTATATATTCATGCATCTTAATTAAGCATTATTAATGATAGAGGCAAGACACAAGAGAGGAATACAAGAAAATGGATAGGGTCAACATTAGAATGGCTGGGCTTGGTCTTTTGAAACCAAGGAAACTAAATGATTTGCTTGTAGTGTAAACAAACAGAAAACAGAAAACAGACAATAACATCACATCAAATTAGCCTTAACAAATTGCCTTGATTGAACAGCCTAAGACTCTCCTGGACTCAGGAGTCTGGACTCAGATCCAATACTTTGATGGGGTCTAGGAAGACGAATTCACAAAATATCTTGTTACCTAAAATGCTAATTTCACAGAGCCTGTGGGCAGATTTGTATGAGAGGAAAAAAAGTTGAAAGGGAGTAACAAATGTGTTATACTCTTTTTTTTTTTTTTTCTCTTTCCCATATTGATTGATCAGCCACTTGGGACACTGACATGGTCTAAATGTCATGGCCATCCCTGGAATTAACAATCTGATCCAAGGCTGAAAGTTGCTAGAAGGGGACCTTGGGACTTTTTTAACTCTTTTGATCCCTTTTATGGCTACCTTTTGACAGAAGTGTGTGTTAGGACCTTGACTAAAAATAAATCCAGACTTTAGCTCTATATAGCCCTTAGTTCTACATGGAGTAAGAATTAAGTGTTGGTGGCATTAGGATTATGATCCTCTCTACTGTGAGAGGAACCTAGATATCAAAGCCAATCAAGAGGAGGGCAAAAGTATGAGCAGACTTGGAACTTAGGAAAAGTGACACTATAACAACGTATTCAAGATTTGTCCAAGGTTAAAGGAATTAACAAACCAAATCTGCTCCATAATTTTTATTAATAATATAGGAAAATAATGAAATGCTAGTCCTGGTTTAGTTCTTTTGAGACATTACTAATCATATCATATAATTAATCTTTATCATTCATTGTGAAACTTCAAATAACTCTTTAGAACAAGATCATCAGAATAAATCTTGGCTTGCTGCTAAGTGTTTAACACTAAAGTGTCATTTCTCGGTGGACTAACCGTGCAAGTCCTGAACCTGCATTTGGCATTCTCATCCTGATTTGGAATGTGACTTTGAGAAGTTAGTGAATAGAAGTCTTTTGTCTCAATTTTAACAGGAATTGCAGTGGTCAGAAGTCTACTAAGCTAGATTTTTTTGGATAATTGAAGGCAGTGCAAAAAGGTCCAATGTTTAAAGCCAGCTTACTTATGAAGCAATTAAGAGATTCTGGGAGGTTATCTTAAGTGTTCCTGGAGGTGTCAGGTCAGATCAAGACCCCAACCTGGAGGAAGCTTTACAAGGTCAGGGTGACTCTTGGGGTGTTAAATTAGTGAGACAGATGGTAAAGGCTGTTAGTGCTATAGGACTTTAGAGACAAGTTTAGCTTTCCTAGTCCTTTAGAAGAAGTTACTATGGAAACAGCACTAAACTTTTAGTCCACAAGATGTAGATCCTTGAGCCCATTAGGCTTTTAGCTATGACCTTGGGCAAGTCATTCACTATCTCAAGTTTCCTTTCCTTCAACAGTAAGAGGATGGCTTGGATGAAATCTGTTAATTGTCATATGGCGCTGTATATAAAATAACTCCATATTGTAAATCACAATCTAATGTCTGATCCCAGATTTATGTTTTATGCAAAAAGAACATTCTAGTCCTCATTTGGAGGAGAATTCTATGTAATGGTATGGTAAAAACTGCAATTAAAATGTGCATAAAATCACACTCTGGTGTTAAATATGAATAAATGAAACCATCCTGACTCAACAAGAATGTTGAGCTACTCAATAAATAGGCAAACTCTTTAAAATTCCAGTGGAGAAGGGATGAGGGCTTGGTTCCTTTGTCTCCCAGGAAGATTTCCATTATGCAGTCAAGAGTAGATGGGATGGATCCGAATATCTCAAAAATAATAAGATGGTTTCTTGTGTGTTTTTGTGCGTGTGTGCCAACCCTCTTATCATAGAAAAAACTCTGTGCTCAAAACAAACTAAAATATTTTCACTCCCTTAGCATTCCCAACAGTTGTTGCTCGTTTCTGTGCTTTTGTCTGTGAGATTGTTCCCCAAGGGATGGTTTCTCATCTACTCCATTCATTGATTCATTCATTGACTTTCTCAGCCACCATTTAGTGACTATCTACTGTGGTTACCATTCCAGGCATTTTACATATGCCATCTCAATTAATTATATATCTTGCTGTGCCCTCAGTACTTAGCACATACCTTAGGTAGATCTATGCTCAGTTAGTATTTATTAGAGTAAATTAAATAGTAAGTAAAGCTATGTACAAAGGTGCAAATGTGTAAAAGTTGAGGAGGGGAAAGGAGAAGGAATAGTATAGTGAACATCAAGTCAATGTAAAGCCATCACAACAATGCCTGGAGTATTCAGGTGGTTAGATCAGACCTTCAGGCAGCAACTATATCTGGCCCTGACTAGTCTATCTCCCTTTGTTCCTCTCTGCAGGTGTCATTAATAGAAGACAATCTCTGTCTCTAGGCATAAAATCTTCTTGAGAAAAGAGCTGACTGTTATTGCAATGCTCTTTGAGTGAGCAATTTTACTTAAGGACATTTTATAAACAAGTGCTTAACTTCAGAGTTTTTTCCCTTCTCTAATTGGTCTAAATGTGAAATTAAATTAGCTGCTGATGAATAGTTCCTGTGCTGTTAAAATTATGATTTTTTCCAGAAGAAATGAAGCAGCATACATTACTATCCTGAGCATTTTCCACTCAAACTTTAATGGATCACTTAGATGTATGCCCAGTTTGTCTTTTCTTAATGGTGACAAGTGAAATGCACTTCAGCTTGTGATCAGAGATGTTTATTTATGAAGCTTCTACAGGTTAACATGCCCTTAAGTAATTTTTCTTGTGAATCTCCAGGAATGACCATGAACTGCTACTTTACAATTCTGTTCATTATTGGTAAATTCTTGAAAAAGCCAGAGCAGCAATGGTGATTTAACAGCAACCATTTAGATATTGTTGCCATTTATCTTAAGCCATGGAAGCCTAACTCAAGCATTCACCTTCCTTTAAATAATAGTAAAAGTGGAACCCTTGCCATCCATCGTAGCTTGTTCTTGTAGAAACTACAAAAACCAAACACTGCAAATTAAAACAAAACACTTACAAGCAATATAGCCGTTTCTTTTCCTTTTCCTGCTTACCTGGAATTCCACAGGATTTGATCTGAAGAATTCTGGCTATCTAGATTTTCACATAGACTCTTTGTGAAGCAAGTTTCAAGTTATCATAATAAGTGTCAAAGGAGAAATAGATTAATTGGGGACTCCAGATGAATTTAGAAGCATAGACCTAAGCCGTATATGATTATTTAGAAAGGTGAATATCCTTATTTATTTTCATAATTATCTTGGTGGATATAATTAACAAAATTTGATTAGAAATTGAGAACACCACAAAACATAGAAATCTAACTCATAGAAGACCATATGAAAAGAAAAAAATTCCAGAATTTCACATTGAGAAGATTCAGGAAAGTGACTTAATGTCATGACCTAAGCATCTTTCAATTTTAATTCAATAAGCCTTTATTGACCACCTATTATATACCTCAGCACTGTCAGTAACATAAGACAAATATACAAAATGAACTGTATAGTTAAGGAAGTTGTAATCTTGTTTGTAAGGCAAGATACATAACCATGAAACAGATAGAGGATGGTTTAAAATATTTTATATATTTCTATTTTAATATAATAATGCTATTTTAATATAATGCTATTTTAATATAATAATGTTACAGAATGGTCATTCTTTAAACAATAGTCTTTCCCTCCTCAAAGAGAAGAATATTGAACTTTGCTTTCTATCACTGGAGTTTGTGCACATACTTTTGTAGCAAATGTAAAGTGTATATACAAACCAGTTTATTTGGAGTCATAAAGGTGAATAAAGTTGCTTAAAGCATCTTGTGGTCTTATTATTACTGTCATCAGATATTGCATAGCAAACCTGCTCTCTCAGGATCCAGGGAATGTGTTGTTTAAGCATTTCTTATTCACAGATTTTTTTCAATAGCATTTTGAATAAATGCCCGTTGCTTAGTGAGAAATCAAAGAGTAATAGACAGAGTTGAAGCTTTGTCGTCCAAAAGATCTGGTTTTAAATCCCGGCTCCACTGCTTATTATCTCAGTGGTCTTAGTGTGGTTATTTAATCTGGGGGCTTTTATTCATTGAAATATTTCACTAGTAGAAAACACTTATGACCAAGTATTTAATTTGTTCTGTTGTTCAACACTCTCATCTCTGCTGCCATGCTTGTTATGACTGTTTCAGCTATAATTATTATTAGCTGTAATGGCCCTTTAATTCACTTTCCCAGCTGCAGATTTCATTTAATATTTGTGCATCACTTAGTGGCAAAGGTCTTTCCAATAATTTTATTACCTTTCTTCTACCACTTGTGGTGTGGGGAATAAGCCCTTAACTGGAAGTCAAAAGAGTTAGTTTCCAGGCTCAGGTCCTAGGTGCCTGGATAATCTTGGAGCAGATATTCTTACCCCTTGGGGCCAGTTTCTTTAAATATAAAATGGGAGCATTAGACACTTGGGAGCTGCTGAGCAATCTGTGAGGCACAGATACTTAAGATTCCCTTTAGCTTTGGGATCTTCCATGACTAGAAGGGTGTGTGTGTGTGTGTGTGTGTGTGTGTGTGTGTGTGTGTGTGTAGGAGTTGGAGTGGTGTAGACATGGGTGCTGCTGAGCATCTTGGGAGGAAACGTGTGTAGTGAGGAGCAAGGTCTAGGAAACAAGTCGGACATGGTTATGAGTCACAATTTTTGACAAAGTGACTTAACCTCTCTGAGTTTTAGTTTTCTTTTCCACGAAATGTGAATAATAACAGCATCTCCATCACAGATCTGGGGATTACATTTGTCCGTGCAATCCATGCAAAGTGTTTGGCATAGTGTTTGGCAAGTAGCAAACCCTCAGTCCATTACTGCTTCTGTTCCAGGAAAAAGGAAATTGGGGATAGACGGGGGAGGATGCCAATTCCAAAATTTTGAAGAGCACAGCACAAGGAGTTCCCTGAGGGCTCTATTCTCCTTTTAGACTTCCTGACTGACCTTGCAGAAGGGGGATGGAAATGGATATGAAAGTCTGAAGCAGCTTAGAAACCTGGCACTTAGTCTTGGAGTTCCACCAGAGGATCTGAATCTCTATCTGGTATCCCTGGGCTGGAGACCCTCTCCAGGGCTTCGAATTTCGTGACTATATAATGTCCTCTATGAATAAAGTTTCTACTCTTTGAGATAAATGAGGTGTTGTACAAAACCATCTAGCAAATTAGTAGAAGATATAATTAAGTTTCAAGTTTGACGATCCCATTACGTCATCTTGCTCATTGAACCAAGTGGCCTCTTAAATTGTAGTTTATAGTAACCAAGCACATAAGCAATTAGCAGAGAAAAAAACTTGCTTACTTGTCAGAACTCCCTAAAAAGGCAATTCCCTCTATTCCACACTTTACAATTTCTAACCATCAATAGTCATTCCAGATGGGCACTTTGAGTCAGTGAAAGAACACTGGCTTTTGAGTTATAACCACAGGTTTTACATCTGTCTCTGAGTATCTTAGATGAAACTATGTAGACTATCCCTGGGCCTCAGTTTCCTCCCTTGTAAAATGAAGATGTTGAGATACGTAAAATGGAAACAACATATACAATCCATTCCACATATAAAATTGTGTGAGTCTATGATGTACATAGCTTCTTACACCCAATGTATGAAATGGTTCTACCTGTTCTTCCTCACCTGGCTCTAGAGGGTTGGATATTGTAGCATAAAGAATCTTCAGCAGAGGAGAAATGGAAGATTTTTCCTTAAGTCTCTTTCAGCTTGGATGAAATAATCTCAGTGCTTGCCAGACATAAAGGAGCTGTTCTAAAGCTATATACCTGCCATTAGGGAACATATTCAGATCAGTTTTTTAAAAAAATTCACAGAGAACTTGGCTTTGTAACCTTTGCTAGCAGATTGAATACAAGGTATTAATTAGCCAAGGAAGAAGGAGCCGGGGGGAGGGGGGGGCGCTAATTATTTCTTAAGTGGAATAATTAGTGTTGCTGAATTCATAAGTTAAAGGGCTTCATTAAGAAAAAAATCAAACCATGTTTGAACTGTAGTGATATCACTGTGAAATTATAACTTGCTTCTTGAAGACTGTGCTTTGATCCTACATTCAATGAGAAATTTCTGTTTTAGACCACGTGGATTTACTTAAGGGGCAGGTGATGCATGAAGTTGGTGTAGCATTACAGAAAAGATAATTTTTCAGGATCTAATGGTAGAATCTTGTTATGTTGAAATAAAACCTTAACAAGTAATTCACTATTTCTAAGGATAAAGTCTCTGGAAGCTGAGTCTCATATATTTCACTGGGCACAGGGTGTAAATTCAACATCGAAGTAGTTCAAATTGCAGAGCAGGAGCATAAGCAACATGGAAGAACTTGACCAGGCAGGAGCTGGGCCTCGTATGCCTATTTTGTGTACTCTGTATAATCATATTCCAGTCCTGCCCTTGATGCGAGTACAGGACTGACTTCACACCATTAGTCCCACTACTGATGGGGCTTCAGAACTGGTTTGAGGTGCCGATGTCCCAACAGAAGTTGGGTCAGTGTTTGCAGATCCTCATCTCTCTTTGCTCTGGCTTCAAAGTCTGCCTCACCTAGACTGCTGTCTCTCTTTTCTTCATCCTTTGGACCTCCTGTTTATTGTTGATCCTATTCTCATGTTATGGGGACAGATATTTGTTAGAACATTTCCAAACAAAATATTAAAAATTGCCAGAATTATACCTTAGAAATTTACAGTAAGGATCCGGGGGTAGAGTTGAGAAAAAACATGAGATAATATTTGAAATTCTTAGAATAAAGCTGTATCTCCAGTCCACGCTTTGGGATCAACTTTTAGGAGAGACAAATAGTGCTGTCTTTTAGGCCCTTCTGGAGCCACATGCCTTTGGATGAGGATCTAAGATTGACTCGCTAATAACCAAACCAATAAAGCTCTGTGCTGCATGGATGCACACTTTCATCTAACACACTGAGTGGTATTGTACGCTAGGTATATGTTCAGTTGTATTCATATTCATAGATATAAAAAGGAGTAGGAAACATTTTTTGCCCTTTTTGCTCTGTTAGGCCACAGAGTCAGTAGATGAAAGAGAGAAATAAAAAGACACAATGATCTATGTGCTGTAATAAAATTATTTACAAAATATTGAGAAACTCAAAATAGAGCAGTGGCTTTCAAATTTCTTTTGACTATGACCCACATATAATTGAAACAAAACTTTTAAAAAGCAATGTTTACCTTGACCACATGCAATGACTGATATTTTCTGTTCTATCCTATTGTTTTTACTTTTAAATGCAAGTTATGAACCCATAAATTGATTTAATGGCCCTCTAATGGATCACAGTATACAGTTTGAAAGACCTGAGAGTAGAAGATACTGGATTTTTGAACACTTACTGGGAATAGGGTAGGAAGGATTTAGTAAAGGAGGTAAATTTCTTCTTTTCTCTTAAAGTAATAAATCTGATAATATAAATGATTCATATACATTGTAGAAAATAGAGAAAAACATATTGGCTTTGAGTGGATGAGGCTGGCGTGGTAGGTATAGGCCAAAATATCAGAAGCATTATTTACCAAGCTATGCATTTTGAACTTAATCTTATATAAGTGACAGAGAACCTTTAAAATGCCTTAAGAAGGAAAGTGCCGTAATTAGATTTCCATTTTAGAACATTTTGGTAAAATTCATGGGACAGATTTTACTGAGATAAAACTGGAGTCAGAGAGACAGTTTGAGGACTATTTCAAGTATTTAGGTTAGACATTTTTTGGAAGTGAACCAATATTCTGGTGTTGGAATGGTAATGGTGACAAATTAGAGATATTTTGAAGACAGCTAACAATGACCAGTTTGACCTGGGTGATGATAGGAATTAAGAAATGGAGGACGACATCCAAGGCTCTGTCTTGGATTTGTGGGTAGATTAATGGTGACTTTAACAGAGAGGAGGAACACAAGAGACAGAGTAACTTGAATGGGAAGCAGATATGAGATTCTGTTTTTGTATAACATGTGGTATTTAGGTATCTGGGTAGGAGGCAAATCCAGAGTTGAAAACCAGGAATTTTGACTTCTAAGCCTTTATTCTTCACTCTTATCATGTTTGTCACTCATCTTTACATCAAAACAATAGTCTCATATTTTTAAAAATTCTCCACAAATTGAATTTAAAAATTTCCACAATTTACTGCCAAATCGTTTGCCTAGTTTTTCCTAGTGTATTCCCAGTTCTTCATTAATAAACATGATGCTCTGATGATCATCTTTGTGCCAGATCCCTTTTTACCCTTGATTCATTCCTTAGAATAGATTCCCAAAGATAAAATTCTTGAGTTAATAGAATGAACACATTAAAGGATCCTGACAGATATCTGTGTGTAGTTCTCCAGAAGTGTTGTACTAATTAACCACTTATTCTAAATTTATAGGCGTGCCCATTTCACCATAGCTCAACTAGTAGTAGGTATTACTTGAAACAATCTGGTGAAAAACGCTATCACATTTCAAATTGCATGTCTTCTATTATTAGAGGGATTAATGTTTTTATATTCATTATATTTTTCATGTTTGTTAGACAATTTTACTTCTTTAGATTATCTGTTACGTACTTTGCTTATTTTTTCTCCTTGTGTCTTATCATCTTACTGAATTTTATATATGTTTACTATATAGCATTTATTTTTATACCTTAAGGATACTATTTTTGCCATGTTGGTGTCAAATAGATTTTTTACTTTTCTAGCTAACCTTTTATTTTTACTTATGTCATTTTTATATCCTAGAGTTTTACATTTTTATGAGGCAAAAATCTGTTTCTTTATGATTTCTTTCACTAATTTTATACTTAGAAAATATTACTTCATTCAAAGGTCTTTTTTTCCTCTAAAATCTCCTTCGTTTGTTTTCCTGGTTTCTTTGTATTTTGTATGGTTATTGTAATTTTTCATGTTTATCTCTTCAGTCTGAAGTTTATGTTGGTGTATAATATAACAAAATTTCAAGACTCATCACCCAATCTCCCCTAATCTTACTTCATCATCACCCATTCAGTCTCCAGTGTTCTATACATTTACCACAGAATTTTTCATCCCAATGAATTTTTCCCTTGCTTTTCCTTTGTCCTGGACTGGCACCAACTCATTCTTCCATGTAGGTAGGAAAATCCTATCTATCTGTCACATAGCACTTCCTACAAGAATTATTTTTCTGATCAATTAAAATTCCCACACCCCTAATCACTTTTCTTACTTACACATTTACTTACATTATCATTTTTAATAATGATAATACTCTAAAATATTATTATTATATTTATTTTTTGCTTGGCTTCTCAATTAGATGTAAATTTCTTGTGACTAGAAACTGCACAGTATTGTTTTTAAAGCTCTTAATTTCAGCCCAGCACTAGGCAGACAGGGGTACACAGGGCCTATGGGACTGCTGGTGAGTGATTGACACCGCATGACCACTATAATCATCAGAAACCTCTGTGTGCGAAGAGAGTGATGGTTGACACCGAACTTCATTTTGGAGATGAGGTTGGAATCCTGGCATTTCTTTGCTGAAGCTCTTTGTGTGAATCATTTTCCCTTTATCTCAGCCATAATTTTAGTTTGTAATAACGTGTGAAAGCACATTCACCAGTGAGTGGATGTCAAATGTGATGACATGGTCTCATGAGTTTCTGTAGTCCTGTGGTGACCATTCTTTGCAGTGTGAAGGAAGAGTCAACAGATTCTCCCCAGGGTAGTTAAAAATTACAAAAAGTCCATAACGTGAAGAAGGTCACAAAGGCTTTTGTTAAGGCCATTTGCGATGGGCGACAGTGAGGGCTGTTGGGGCAGGGGGAGGGGAAGTTGAGTATTCAGGAAGCATACATAGGCCTGTTTTTAAAGTTGCCAGGTGGTTTTTTTAATACCTATTTTGTACACTTGATTCAGAAATTGACTCACTGAAGTTCACTTGGAAAATCAGCAGAAGTGCAAGGCAATTGTAAAACAAAACTATAAGTATATGTTCAGATCATCTACTCTGAATTCAGAATTACTTTATTGCATTCATATTTTACAGAAAATTTTTGCATTCCTCAAGGAAAAGAGTCCACTTTCCTTGTAATATAGATAAGCAATAGTAATGAAAAGGAGACATATACCAGTGTTTACAATAACATGAAGAACTACTTTAATTAATGGGTTCTCCAGTCAAAGTTTGTGGATCAGCTCTCAACACAGTGATAAAACACAAAACTGAAGCTTAGAGTTCTTTAGAACTAGGAGATTTTTACAGAAGCTCAGATGCCCTCTAGGATGATAAATAGTGTGTAGAACAAAGGAAAATTAGATGTAAATGATTCAGAACCATTGCTTAAATTTCCCTGAAAAAGTAAATGTAGAGGCTAAAGGAGAATACACTTGGCTGGGTGCTCTGTTTTCTTGTCCCAAGAGAGCGGAGGCATCGTATGCAATAACCAGCAAGTCTTCATTTTCAAGTTATGCGCGTTTAGAGCAGCTAGTTCATTCTTAGCTCCCAAAGAAGGCTTCATCCCGGGAAAACAGTTCTTTGGTTTAAAAATACCCAAAAGATGAAGTGATTCTATTTATCCCTTATTATTATTATTAGTGTTATTTTCCTGGGATGTAAATTCCTTAAACTCAAATGTTTGAGTCTCAAGTCTAACCCGGCTATTCACCAAACAGGTTAATGTCTTTTTCTTCCAAGTAATTCTTGTCATCATAAGGTTTTTTATATGTAAATATTGTTCTGTGGTGTTTGGTTTAGTTGCCAATTGGTTTTCCTCTTTTCAAATTACCTATTCACATATTATTATTGATAAAATACCCATTTTATTAGTAGAAAAGAACATTTATTTGGAGTATGCTATGTGTCAGGGATCATGGTGTATAGATATAGATATGCATTTATATACACATATAGATACGTATATGTACGTATTTATATGTATCCCCCCCATACATATATAGTCTTGTTTAATCCTCACCACAAACCTTGAGGTTGTTTCTAGGTGCCTGGCATATGGTCAGAAGTCGATATTAGCCAACATTAATAATATCATTTTCCCATTTCACAGATAGGAAAACAGAGGCTGTGGGAGCCGAAGTAACTTTCTCAAGTGACAGGATAACACTCAAACTCAAGTCTGCCTGAACCACTATTTTAAACTACCTCCCGTGCGACAGATTACTAAACAACAGTGACAGTTTTTAGGGTGTTTCTTGTATTCAAAAGACCTGTACTCAATTCCAATTCTAAGATCTTAACAGACATAACTTTCATTTTTGCCCTCAAAAATGATTTTAAGTTTAGACTTTGTGTTGGAAAGCCGTAGGGGATTTTGGTAATTCTCGTATTAGTTTTTCAATCTGTAAATGATGTTTTTTCTTGACTAATATTTCCCTAGTCATTTATTTTCATTCCTCTTTTGTTGGTCTAACAGAGCTTTTGTGAGCATAATGAGTTTTGAAATAAATGGAGTGATATATTAATTAACCAAGCTAATTAGCTTGAAGAGCCTTGATTTTTCAAACCCTAAAGTGTGTACATCATTTCTGGAAATATGTGTTGGGAGATCTTGGTTGAGATGGTTTAGGCAGAGGGAAAGGCAGCCAAGCAGTACTTAGCAAGAGAAGCAACTCTTGGTTTTAGAAATGATGCAAGGAAATTGAATTCTCAGTGCTCAATTTTGTTTCTTATGTACAATTTCTGATGTATGAAAAATGCACACACAGTTTGTGCACTTTGCACAACATGTATCACATAGGAAAAGCCTTCTTTCCCTCTAAATGCAATATCCCCCTTGAAACCAACTCTCCAGTCTAGTATCTATCACAGATGCCGTTTGGGGAGTGGCTCTGGTCTTTGATGCTATAAATTGTCACTAATTAAAAGCCACTAGTTTAACTCCAGTTTGAAGAGCAGAATGAAGCAGAAAGTGAAGAGTAACTAGAGTCTAATGTATGATGTTTTATTTCACTAGTAGCAAATTATATCAAATTCAGCTGAAACTGTCTTTTCCATATTTTTTAATGGCCATTTCAATTGAAATGGACATGCGGAAGGGAGATTCTGAAACTGCAAGAACTAATGATAATATTCTTTGCTCTCTACTTAATGTACTAAGTGATGATTTAGTGTTTTACAACAGACATGACTCTGTCCACCAGCAGTGTGATTTCTTCAGTTGTGCAAATGCTGATGACGTAATGAATATCAGGACAGGGAATAAATGAATTTTGTGGGACGGTAGGCAGGAACATTTGGGAAGTACAGAAGACCACCCAGGGGTTTTGGATAATTATGTTTCGCAGCCTCTTCCTTGCACAAGAATGGTGTGTTTTAATGTGCATATATGTTAAAGGTCCTAGAGTCTCCTTCTGCAAAGTCTTGCTATGTGTTTGGACACAATCAACCCCAGCAGCAGTTACACCAAGGGACAAAATTTCCTTTAAAATCTTTCCAGTGTAGGAGAAGGCAGAGCCATTTTGTTCTGGCCTCGGTCTTTGAGGTCGATTGCGTACCCACCTGTCTCAAAGATTCTGTGGCAATAGACAAGATCCTAGGAGGTTAAGTCCAAAAGGACTCTTTTTCTCTTTACATTTTGCTCTAAAATGAAAGTAGTACATGTTTGTAAAAATTCAACCAATATCTAGGTTTAAGAAGTAAAAAGTGAATGCCTTCATTTACTCCCCAATACTGATCACACCTGAGGCCCAGAGCTGATCCTTGGCCACCCTGGTGGGTATTCTTCAGGGGACATTTGGATGTGGCTCACCATGGTGAGCACACCCCAGGGAACACAACTTACAACGTAGTCTATGCAAGAGGATCCCCTTGGCTTGGTGCAGAGTTCAGCCTGTGCTGTACCTCCCTGCTTTGCTGGGCATGGAAACCAACAATAATATCCACATCTATGGACTAACTGGAAGGGGGGCTATGGAGACCCCTGTCTTACTTCTGTCACCAACTTAGTCCATGACTTTGGGTAAGACACTTGACTTCCCTATTTTTTTAGCTAGTTGAAGCATCTAGAAAAGAAAACTTTTCATGTCTTAGAAGTGAACATTGGAAAAGGGGACTTTTAGAAGTCTTTTCCATCTCTGAGATTCTATTAACTACGCTGTGTATCTTCCTGGCAATTGGTTGCTTTGCAGCCACAATCCGTAAACCAGGACACTGGCATACAGTTCTCAAGATTCAACGATCTGACAAGAGAATTGATTTTTGACATTTAGGTTCTGCCAAATTATTGTTTCCTGGTTGCAAATTAAACTCTCACCAAGAAGCATTTTCTTTTATGAATGTCACTCATTTTTTTCACTGCAATCCATACTGTATTTTGCATGGCTATCCTCAATAACTTTAGAATGCATGGAAACTGCCCCTTTGCTAAGAGTATTTCAGCAAAGCTTTCATTTGGGCTGTCAAGATTCTGTCAGCTTCCTCCAGGTGAACTGGAGAAAGAAGGGAGGATATGTCCTCTGGGCTTTTTTCCTTCAAGGAACTCATTGTCTGCTTTCAGCAGCTTTCCTAAGCACACACAAAATATGTAGAGGATGAGTGTTTTTTTGGAAATGTTTTCCAAGCATTTTAATCTTTGTGTTCCTCAATGTGTGATCCACAGGGAAGAAGAAATGGTGGTTTGGGATATAAACCCAATGCATTTAGGCCATCTTTGGGCAAGAATGTCTCCACGCACTGGACATACAGCGAGGCTAATATTTATTAATAGCCAGAGGTCATTCAGGAGTGGAGACAACCATCTTTCACAAACTATGGCATTTCCTGAGGGTTCAGTGTGTACTCTCTGTTCTAAGTGTACAGAGGAGAACATGTGGCTGTCCCTCATTCCTGTGTTCTTAGAGAACTGCTCAATCTCTGATTGTGTACACACAGGATTAGCCCATCTGAAGAGTCCCTTTGTGTTTCCATTTCATCCTGTTGATGAATCCATTTTTCCAGTGGTTCATAACCAGAGGACAATTCTGCCCCCAAGGGACATTTGGTAATGTCTGGAGATATTTTTGGTTGTCACAACAAGGAAGTTTTTACTGTAGGGTTGCCAGATTAAATAAAGGATGCCCAGTTAAACTTGAATTTTCAGTAAACAATGAATAATTTTTAGTATAGGTATATCCCAAATATTGTATGGGACATATTTATACTAAGAAATTATTCATTGTTTATCTGAAATTTCAATTTAACTGATATCCTGTATTTTAATTTACTAAATCTGACAACAGCACTATTGAGATCTAGTGGCTAAAGTCAAGGGGTTTTGCTTAACATTTTACAGAACAAAAGACACCAAAGACTTACCCGGCCCAATGTGTCAATAGTGATGAGGCTGAGAAACTTTAAACTATTGTAATATCTTATATGGTAACATAGTAAATAGCCATGCAAAATACAGTATGGATTTCAGTAAGAAAACAGGTGACTTGTAAAGGAAAATGCTCCTGTCGTGGGAGTTTAATTTGGAACCAGGAAACAGAGTAATTTGACAGAATCTAAATAAGTCAAAAATCAATTTTCTTCAGATCACTGAATCTTGAGACCTGTGTGCTCCTCCCTGGGTCCTCTATCATTTGATCTATTTCACAAGGACAAGGAGCCCCTTCCTTTCATGCAAGTTTAGTATAATGTATATCTGATCAATGTTGATTATGGATTGATTCAATGAGTAAGAACAAAAACTTCCTTGTATTGAGGAATTATTAAGTACTCAACTCTGTGCTAACTGCTTCACGTATATTGGTTCCAATCCAAACAAGATTATTATCCCAATTTTTTCATATAAAGAGTCTGAGACTTCAGTTACAATGTGCCCTAAGTCATAGCCCCAGTCAATGACAGAGGTGGGACCTGATTCCAGGACGTTTCACTCCCAAGCTTCTATGCTTTCCTCACCAGAAACAGAAAGTCCAGCCAGAAAAATATCTTCAACAGGGAAAACATTCTTCTCTCTGTGAGGCTCCTATGCCCAATTTTCAAATTGTTGACTCCACAGCAGACTTTTCTTCCATGAATTTACTTCTGTTCATTCCCAGTTTTTCAGTAGTCAAACAGTGACTGCAGATCACTTTGGCGGTAGGTGGATCTATTTCCAAAACTCTACCTGCTGAGAGACACCCCCTAACCTCTCACGCTGCTCCTGTCGCTCTTCTGGTGAGCACGCCAGGCGCCTCAAGGGAGGAGCAGCTGTGCCAGTGCTGGGCTCCTGGGGAGCATGGCAGAGGCTGACCCTGCCCACAGGCAGTCCAATTTAGTAGCAATTGGATTTTTTTCCCCACTAAGGAATTTTAAAAGGAAGAAGTTTGCAAATATTTTATTTTAAATTTGTGGCTAAGACTTCACACAAATCATTTGCTTTTGGTGATGACTGGAATGGTTTCTGTCCTTCATGCCTTGCAGAGCCCCAGGCTGCCATCTGCTCCTCAACACATGGAGCTGGAGTGCAGGGAGCTCCAGGGGACTTGTGAGTCTTAGGGTGATGGGAAGAGAAAGAAAGCAGCATCCTGAGTTCTGGCAACTGCTTAAGTAGCCAAGAGTCATTGTCACTTGTCACATTAGGCAAAATATTATCTGTCTCTCTCTCTCTTGTTCCTGACTCGCCGAGGTTGTTTTCATCATTATGCCTCCTTCAGCAGAGTACAGTGTCTCACACACAGTCCATGTCTTAGCAATTGGAATTTATCAGCCTATTCTGGGGATTTTGTCTCCTCCTTTGACAGAAGTTTTACCATCTTGTTACTTTTCCAATCCATGGAAGAGTAGAACAACTTATCACAGAGCGTGTGTGTGTGTGTACACGTATGTTTGCACTTTTAGTCTTCCATGTACATATATGCTATTAGTTGATATCAAACCAGTATTATAAAGTAATACTATTTCCATCTTGCAGATGAAGGAACAGAAGCATAGACAGCTTAACTGGCACATCCTGAGCTTCAATAGTCTGCAAGTGTCAGAGTCAACTTGGAACTTGACTTCATTTCCAGGGATTTTTCTTCTGTGCCACACAGCTAATGGACAATTATAAGGACTCTCAAAGGCTGCTTCACCATTATGGATCTTTATCTCTAAAATTAGATTGTGTTTATTTTTAAGGAAAGCCAACAAGCACACAGGTAGGAAGTAAAGACAGATCCAAATCTATTGCTGACTCTGCATCCTTAACTTAAATATATACTTTGAACACATTGAAAGAAGTTGTTTGACTAGAGGCAGAAAGTTTTAGCATTAGAATAAGGGGCCAGAAGTGATGACGAATTCAGACTTGCTTTTCCTTCTGAAATATGAAGACAAGCTACCAGAATCTTTGGACTGCTTTGACCATTGGTTGTCAATGAATGTTATCATCTTGCCATGTTCAGAATGACTCATAGATTCCAATACAATCCCAGTTTGAGGGGACTAGAGGAGAGTAAAATACTTGGGTTATTTATAGAGGACACTGGTCAAACTTTAACGGGTGCCATATTGCAGTTGAGCACAATATCATGCTTAAGCAACTCTACTCTATTTGGGCTTATCTCTGGATCTATTGGGGGTGAGGTGACTGGAAATATACTTAATATGCTTGTGCTGCCATACAGTCATGCTGCTTTTTCACCCCCTTTGGAAAGTGACTTACAGATGTATGGCTGGGGAAAGTGTTGGGGACTGCTCCACTGGGACTGCTAATGTCAGACACAAATCTGTGTATCAGCTTTAAAGCTGCCAACATGGTGCTATGTGTCAACTATTCAACTCCCCGAATTCTTGGCATAAACACCAATAAATCAAAATCAAATCTGCTTTATGAGGCATACAGATTGCCTGCCTGTTAGAGCACACATGCTCATTCGGTTATGTGTGAATAAGGACCCTCTTGGTCTATTAATTATGCTTTAGAATCAACATGAAGCTCTAGGTTAGTGGCTGGTAGAAGATGGATAGATGGCTAATAGAATGAAGCAGAGTAATTGCCTTGGGATTCTTGATATGCAATTTAGTAAACTGAAATATGCTATTGTTCAACCTAATAACAGAAACTCCTATACCTGTGCTCTAAGAGTGGTGGTTGCATGAGTCACTATCATGTTCAAAAAAAGTACAGCTCAACCAATTGGAAGCTTGGATGCTACATCTCTACATGTTGATGCTATTAACAGGGTGACTGCACATGAGTTCTGATAGAAACATTATAGTCAAGTCTAATGATTTATGGTCACAGATAGTGACTATAAGGAGTATATGGGTAGTATATGTGTAAACCTCATTCACATTCACTTTACATGTGTTGCAAATTGATGAGAGAAGAAGAAAAATATAGTTCTAATAGGCCATGGGTTCTATGTAATACACCATCATTCTTTAATAGTATCAGGGGGTTGAGAATTTGTTGTGGGGGGGGCGGGGGAGCAGGTTGTCACAATGCTGCTGCTGATACCTCTCTCTGTAATACTGTGCTGCACTTGTCAGTGGTATATTCTATAACTTGATATGTTCCGTTTACTCAAATAATGACATTTCGTTTTGTTTATAGAAGTAGAGAAAGACCAAAAAAATAAAATTGTAAGATAGACTATAAAGTTGACTTCCATTTTCCAATTTTCTGCAGGATTGGAATCAAACTATGCAATACCAATAGCATCTGCTTCAGGCATGAAGATCCAGGAAGACGAAAGTCACACCATCTTCCTTTGGGATGTTCTTTCAGTCTCATACAACTGTTATAATTTTTCTTTGCAACGGAAGCTTTTCATTTAGTTTTCCACAGTGAAGTCAGGGCCACTCCTGGGCAAAACTGAGAAGTGATTAAATTAGTCTTCTATCCAATGTCTTTCCTCTCTTCTTGTTCTGGAAACATTTGTCAGGTCTTTTACTCTGAGATGGGATGTGTGGCAGGTGCTGATCATAGGTTTACCCCCAATATCTGTGTAGTCATGGCTGAATCATTTCGACTCTGAGCCTCAATATCCTTATCTATTAAATGAGAAGGATGACATGCCCATTTGTAACCAAGAGTCACTATTTCAGTGATTCTTAAGCTGAACCATATGGAATCTCACAGAAAGTTGAGTGCAGATGTAGTTTGAAAAAACACTTTAGATGGTTCTAAAATGTATTTCTTCATCCTTGAATGATTTAAATCAGTGGTTCTTAGAGTGCGAGCCCATGTGGGAACGTGTTAGAATGCAAATTCTTAAATCAGAAACCAAGAGTCAGGGCCCAGCAATCCATTTGGTACCTTTGGTATTATTTCTATGTCCACACACAATGAAGTTTGAGGACCACTGGACCAGATGTGGACAAAGAGAGTGGTCCCCTGACCACCTGGGTCAGCATCACCAGGGAGTGTCTTATAAATACAAATTATGGCCCCCATCCAAGATCTACTAAATCAGAATTTCTGGGGCTGAGGCGCAAAACTCTATGTTTTGAAAAGCTCCTGAGGAAATTCTAAAACATGTTAAAGTTGGTGAAAAATACTGTTCTTGAAAAGTGGTTCTCAAAACTGAGTACATGTTAACATCATCTGGAGGAGTTTTTAAACAATACCAATGGCTGGACCTCAACAACAGACCAATTACCTAGATTCTAATGTGCAGCCAGAGTTGAACATTATTGGGTTAGATTATCTTTGAGGTACTTTCTGGGTTCAGGTTCCATGATTTTCATATCCTTGTGCTGTTCCCCTAAATGCTCTCAATCCACAGAGTACTTCTCAATCCGCACCGTAATTGTTTTGCTCAGTCCATAGTAGGCATCTAATATATCTTCATAGGCTACATCCAGCACCTTTACAAGACTATGAGTTGAAAATAACAGATGCTGCCTGAGAAGCTCATCTCTAAGCCCTACTATCAGAAAGACTTGGTCATAATAGATCTCCACTCCTACACTCAAGGCATCTTTCTATTGCTATATTGAATAACACTAGCCTTCAGTTTTCACCTACTTGGATATCGTTTGTAACGGATTTGGAATTATTCTCCTTACTACTTCCAATTTTTTACAAAGCCAGAGTCAGTGGGCAACAGGCTTTGGAGGCCAGGCCATTAGTAATTGTTTTTTACAGCTTCCAAGACCCTCATCCTAAGGATGAACACTTGTGCTAGGCTAGGTCAAATTGACACTGTTTCTCAATGAACACTGGTTTTCAGGTAAACTCAAGGGACCCTAATAATACAGGTTTTTAACCTAAGGTTTAGGTTGGACCCAGTGCCATCAAACAGAAGTCAGCCAAAATGAGCTGTTGCAAGTGAAGATTTGTCTGAAAAATACTTAACAAAAGCTTTGAGAGCTGCAGGGATGTCTGACAGATTGGCAACTCACTTTGAGAAACAGACCATCCTCCCTTCCAATTCCCAGACACACAGCCTGTGGCTAAGTCATCAGAAATAAAATAAACAGGGAAACAGGAGAGGGAAAAACAACGCCCTGTAACATCCATCAACAGTGTGAGCCAAAGCTATCGATGCAGTTAAATAGACAACAATTCTTTGTGTTTATTTTCTCTTCACTGAAGTTGCCAACTTGAGCTTTCAGAGGACTAACACCACAATTAAAGGCAGGCAGGTTCTGGGGGAACGCAGTAAAATCCAGACCAAAACAGAGTATTTTGATGTTTAGATTGAAATCTACTATTGGCTAGGAAAGGGGTATTTATTGTGTCTGAACATAATAATACTATTATCTACCCAGCAATTATGGCCACAAAGCTGCTCAGACAAGCAGTGGGTTATGTCAGTTAGAGAGAAAGGACCAAGGCTTTGCCTGCAGCATTGCTGGGTATGTGGGCCTTGGTTTTGAATGGTTTAGTGGGCTGTGAGCTTTTGCTGCTATCATCAAAGGGATGAAGGGGCTTTAATGCTGCTTCAGTGTTGAGAACATGAGTCCTCTAGTCCCTCCAGGAAAGCCACAGATACTCAGGTCGAAATGCAATCGGCAAAGGATTTGCCAAATGAGGTGGCCCAGTTACAAAGGCACAAACTCCCTGGGCAACTCTAAGTAGATAGACGAGATAGAAAGTCCAATTGAGAAGCCAGTCAAACTGAGATTTCTCAGGGTTCTCTAGCCATCTATCTAAGCCCAGCCCATTCTGGGCCTAGGATCCTCCTGCCTGTGATTCTGGCAAATCAGAACCAAAGTTATTCCCCCAGATTTGGGGTGTCACATCAGTTATGGGTCACAGCTCCCCGTGAACTTAAAGACCTTTCATTTCCATCACCTACACTGATTCCTACCTCGATATCTACTTTTCTCTTTAATGCAACTTATTTCATAGCCTAGAGTTCTTTGGTCTCTCACGCAGAATAGATAATGTTTCTAAACATTTCCACAAATTCACAGAAGTCAGGATATATCTCTAGGTGGGCCGCACTCCCTAATGAAGTCTAATCAACTTCTGAGTATGAGGTGGCCAGCTTTCAGGGTGTTCTGAGGAAAGCATAGGGTCCCTTAGTGGGCCCAGGAATCAGACCTCTTCGAATGCAAGCACCAGCACTGATACTGGTAGATTATGCCATCCCATACAAACTGTGAACCTTTTCTGGGGATTGCTATTTAATGACCTTTAAAGCAGGAAAGAAAATAAATGCTGCCATAATCTCCATATTACTTGATTAGGTATGTTCTTCTGTTTTAGCCAATAAAGAGCTACTGATGTGTGAACATCAATAATAATAAAACAACCTTGGAGAATCCTGCTACCACCCCCTGAAAAGACATGGAAGAACATGTTCACATACCAAGGGCACAAATCAAAGCTTTGGAAGAATCTAGGGCTTCTGGCAAATCAGAAAAAATTCAACAATTAGAGCTTTCTCTAATTTTCCTGACAATCAGGTTGTCACAGGATGCTGATTCTCAGCATTAGAATCTACCAACTAGTTCCTCCAAACCTCTTTGTTGGCGCCTTTACAGGGGAAACCTGGAGATTAATTAATAAATGATTGTTAGTTCTTGCAAGTTGTCCTGAGCCAACTGAAAACAGTCCTGAGGTGGCCTGAGCATCTTCATCCCTTGTTAGAAAAAAGCTCTGTGGTTCAGTATTAATTCCTGTAGCTCTTACAACTCCCATTGGGATTAAAGTTTAATCAACAGAGCAGTTGCCTTTTTATTTCGTTATAGGAAAGTTTCAATAAAATAGAAGAGTGTATTGTATTGTAATGAATGACAAACACTGGTGAATTTTCATTTAAAATCAATAAGTTGAACCAAGCAGTTGTTTTGTAACTAATGGGTCACCTCAATTTAATGAACAGTAACTAGAAATAAATGCCTAGCGTGCAGAAGGGAGGTAGAGCAAAAGATTAATTATTGCCCCACTAGGCTTTATGATCCTCAAAGAGATGGCTGTGTTTTTGTTAATTTTTCCTTAGCCAATGTCCAGAACAATACCAAGCATGCAGTGGGTACTCAATAAATGCTTACCAGATTGAATAAAGTAATAAATAAATCAATGTATAGAAAAGTATTTTCCTTTGGAGCAAAAGATGAAGCACTTTGCTAACTGTGGCCGCCTCTCAGTGAGTGGTGCTGATCCCAAGGGATTATATAGACATATTCTTTTTTTTTCCTAAATGCTTATAGTAGTGATTCTCAAACTTGAGCTTGCATCAGAATCACCTGGCGAGTTTATAAAACACAGATTCCTGGGCCCCACTCTCAGAGTTTCTGATTCAGTTGGTCTGGGGTGTGGCCTGGAGAATTTTCATTTCCAAGTTCCCTGGGAATCTGATGCTGCTGTTCTGAATATTCCACTTTGAGAATCACTGGCTTATAGCAGCTACTGGTACTGCCCCTATCGCAGTTTCTGTTTATTTATCTGCAGATGAATTCTTCCCTAGAGCACAGGTCCTCACACATAGAAAGCACTGGAGGAACATTTGTTCACTACATAAATGGTTCCAGCCTAGGTGAGGGAATGTAAAGTCATCACTACTGTGTGCCTTACTGGCTTTGGTTCCTAGGGACCCTTCACCTGTGAAGGGCAGCATATCAATTTTTCTGTTGGTCTGTTCTTTTTCCTTCTTACTTCATGTGATGAAGAATTGCCATTAGAGCCCTACCCAGATGTATATTAATTTCTTTGGGAATCTAACTTTGGCTATTGCTGATGCTGCCCACAGTCACTATAGCTGTGTGTCTGATTCATGGGCCCTTCACACAGGGTGGCTGTTAGGATAATAACAGGACCTGTTGCCAGGAGAGCCTGACAACAGTATTGGCTCTGGCTCTCCACCTTTACCTTTGTATAATACTTTTGTTCCAATTAACCCTCCCCATCTGTATTTGCTTCTAGTTACAAACTGTCTTAATTCTAGAAGGCTCAGAATACAACTAATTATGCTGGACATGGAACTTCTATTCGTTTTGTAAAAATGTGAAAAAAAAAAAACATTTCATTATGGAAAGAGTGGATAAAACAGCCGTGTGTTTTGATTGGGATGTTTGATTTGTTTGCTTTTCAATAACAGGACTGGGATGCAGGGCCTCATCAACAGCTCCTCATCTGATTTCCTTCTCAACAACAGCACTGATCGTAGAGTGGTTTTAAACTTTGGGGATCCCTACATTGGTAATAGAGGAGGACAGGGCTAATTGATTGGTCTAGTTTGGTAGGTGGTGAATTTTACAACCTTGGGCCCATTACCCACATTCTCTTAGCAAATTAAGTTATATTAAATGAGCCTGGTATTTGGAAATTTTCATCCAGATAGCCTAAGGCTACTTACACCTACTGATCTTTTCTCTCCTTTCAAAATTTGATTCATTCTTCAAATAAAAGTTCATTTCTCTCTCCTCAGTGTTTTTTCTCCCATCGTGAATGCTTAAGTCTTACTACTTTGATCATTTATTTGGCACTCCATTATATATTACTATGTGACATCTTTGGCTTGTTATTTAACTTTTTATATGTATAAATAATGTCTCCTCAATTAGATTGCAAACTTATTCATTCATTTCTTCTTTTAATACATAATTATTCAGCATCTACTATGTATATAAGGTACCGTAATTGATGCTGGAAGAATACGAAGGAGCAGAATCTATGGTCTTATATTCCAAGTCAACAAGAATTTACTTTCTAGTAGTAGAGCCAAGCTTTGCACACACATACCCACACACACACATACCATAAAACAACAACGTTCATTTACAGCAGTACATCAGTTAAGAGTGATATAAATAGAACCTATATGTCTTTGTTCTTCCACTGAGCTTCCACATTGTTTTATAAACAATAGGCACTGCATACATATTAATTATTTCCATGTCTATATAAAGTATGCCTTTTCTTATTTAAACATGTTTATATAATTTTCTATTGGGAGAGTGGGAAGGACAGGCTTATCATCGTGAAGCCCAATGTGATTTTCTAACTCCACCTGTGTCTTCATCACACTGCATCTCATAAGATCCAGTGTTGCTGATCTACACATAATTCCCAAAACATTAAGTTTTTTGAGAGTCACATCTGCCTCTTCTTGTCTATTGAATCTCTACTTCATCTTCAAGGCCCACCTCAAATGTCAAGCCCTCTGAGAAGCCTTCCTAAACTGCTAGAAACAAAGATATTTGTTCTCACTTTCCTGTATTATTATAATCACTTATATGATAACATTAATTACAGTATTTTTTTCACTATATGGCGATTATTTGTATGCCCGTTATGCTCATTGGACTCTGAGTTCCTCAAGATTGAAGGACTCGTCTTATCTATATTAATATCTTTAGCATTTTCTAAGACAGTGTGTCTGGCCCATAACTGGCTGGCTCACTGCATGTTTGTGGAATTAATGCATGAATTAATTTATTAATTAATATACCTAGCCCAAAAGCAATAAATCAGTAAATATTTGTTGGACAAATGAATAGATAATAAATAAGTACGATGTGCCAAATACCATGCTATGGATTTTCTTTTGATCATATTTTCGTGTGATGGAAATATATTGGAAAGTAACGTATCCCATTGATAGCAGTTCAGACCTCAGCCCAAATGTGTGAAATTAATTTCAAAACCAAATATGCCTGCTTTTGTTTTGGTACTTTTCAACCTAAATATAGAATAAGTAATATCAATCCTACTTCAAATTAGGGTAGCAAGGAATATAAAATATAGAACTGCATTGTGCTAAAAACGGTGATCTTGAAATCAATAGTGTTGGCAGACGCTAAGAAATGTGCGTGACTTCTCTAGTACATCAAAATTTCCTAAACAAAACTCTTTATAATCAAAGCTATGTTTTAGGGGAAAAATATAATCTAGTCAGTCAAAAAACGCCTGGTCAAACTAAATAATGCATGTAACTCAAAAGTGGATAAATTCTGTTGGTTCTTGGAGCTCAGAAGAAAGTTTCAATTATTGGGAATGTTCAGCAGAATGTCGTCAATATACCTTCCCAAAAGGTATAACTCTGACCACATTCGTGTGATGATTGCTATCTGAATTTGCATGGCGTGGGACATGGCAGAATCAACCTCTCATTTCTCCACCTCTACTCAGCATTTTCATCACCCAACTAGTTACATCTTGACTTGGAACCCCTTGCTTTTACAATCCCCAAAATGAAGATGGAGCATTATAACTACTTAATGGCTCTGAACAAAGCTGAGCTTCATCAAGTCAACTGAGAATGGAGGCAAGCCATTCAAGGGCCCTAAGGAAGTCTACACCAAGCTGTGACTTAAAAATTTCCAGGAATTACTGACTTAACTGACTCTGTTTACAGCTACCTTTAGAGCAAAGTTAGTGAAAATGGCCCCTTCCTCTGCATTTGTGTTTTAAAGATTTTTCTCAGGTACATTCATGTGAACAGATTCAGCAATGATAATTTGCGGTTCTAATTCTGAATGCTGCTCTAAATCCTAGAGCAGTGAACTATGTCTATTTACCAGGAAAAGAACAAGGTTTCTTCAATTAAAACTTCATTACATTCAAATTTAAGAAGGCATAACAAACTAAAACACTTAAAAGAAGGCCCATGCTGAATTGCAGAGTTTCCAAAAGGGAATATTTATGACACAGATTTTCTGTCATAAATTATTTTGCCTATTCTGTGAAAGTTAAATTGTGTTTCCTTTTCAATTATTTTCCTAATCAATTTTGTTACATATGTAGAATGAAATATCTTTTCAGGAAGGAAATTCCAATCTATAACATAATAAATATAGGACATAAAATTTGACTTAAAGTGGTTGATTTGCAATTGTCTTCTGGTAAGCAAGTGTATTACTTGTAGAAAGTTGCCTGTACAGTTCAGGGCATGTGGACATATCTGGCTGGGTTAAACTTTCGAAATCCCTTTTGCTTTGGGGTTTTGTTCTTTCATGCTAGCTGAAAATAACTACCCGATATTAATAGTTTATATGGCATGGTTACTCTGGAGGTAGGAAAGGGTGATAACTCACCCTCTGAACATTTTAAGCAGATTTGGAGCTGTGCATCTGACCTGATTTGTTTTGGGTGATCAGGATATTGCATTCTACAGGCAAGAATGCATTTTAGTAATGATGCGTAACTATGGGCCTCTATGGTCCATTTTCGACTCTCTGAAGTCCGTTCTATCAGTTGATTTTACCCATTGTATTTTTGTATTTGTTCTCTTTGTCTTCTTTTCTATTCTCTCCATCCTTTAAGCACCACAGAGAAGTACACATCAAGCTGTGACTTGAAAATTTCAAGGAATTATTGTTCCACCTCCTCTTTTAAGAGTTGGCTCTCGTCCCGAATCTTCCTACGAAAAGGTTTTTTTTTCTTGTTACTTCTGTCTTTCTGTCTTGCATTATAAAATAAGCTAATTTCTTTTTCAGGTTGCATTTTAAGTTTTAAAATGTGTAACTAATGAGACTAATTTCCCTATCTCCTTTCTTTAGTGCTCCTTTATATACTGTACTTATGGGCTAGACTCATCATTAATTAGTTGATGTTTGTAAAGAGTTTGCAAGAAAGAATTTTGTGGTAATAGGGAGAGCAGAGAAAACTTGGGCTGCTGGTAGGAGGAGGAATACTAATGAATGTTAATCCCGAATGCACACGTCGGGCCTTTTGTCTTCAAAGTGGTTGAAAGAAGCACTAATTAATTATCATCCTATAGTATTATGATGAAAACAGTATAGTCAGTGTCCAAGTGTGCCTGGAACAAGCACAGAAGCTCAGTTATTGAGTTACAGGCTATGCTGATGATGTTTCTGCTTCTTGTGCAGAGGGAGAGACATAAGACCACATCATCAAATGGAAGGATTTGGTTGAGGAAACAGACACAATTGATCACATGTGGCCATTCCTTTGGACACTGCTCGGTATTTGGGGTGTGACATAAGTAAAAGGAAAAGTTCACTAATAGCCAGGAATCAGAAATTATATTCTGAAGAATAAGGCATTGGGAGAAATTTTGAGGATAAAGAAGCACTTGGCTATTTTCTTTTGAGAGTTTCTGGCAAATATGTTTTCTAATACTTTTACAGCAATATTTCTACAAGTGAGCTTCCAAAAGAATGCCATTGTGGCAATGTCTTCCAGGTGGGCCAAATCCAGGTGGTACATCCTGGGTTTGTCTTTGTCCTTGCTTCTTGTGTCACTGTCTCCCTATAAAGGAGGCAGAGCCAAGGAGAAGCCAATCAGCCCTCAATGCTCTTCACTTCTATTCCTGTGGTTCCAAGTCCTTCATTATCCCTGTTATTCAGAAGACAGCCCACGCTGGGGCTCCTTGATGGTCTAGAATCATATTCAAGGAAAGCCAGTTATCATCCTAATTATGTTCTCATTCACAGTTACAGTGTATTTTAACATCCCTCCTAAAGAGCCAATGATCAGAACACATGGGACACATTTTTCCAGAGGAGACATTATTATAGAAAAATACTATTTATTCTCCCTGATTCTCTCATTTTTCTCCGCATTCCTTATATTGTTCACTAGTACTTATGAAAGACTGCTGAGAAGCAAACGAAACAGAATATTCTTCAGGAAAGACCAACCAAGGAGGAAGAGAGGAAGCAATGCCTTTGTGTTTTTCCCCATGTTCAAAGTGTAACCCTTCCCTAAATAATGCATTTGCTGCTAATTCAGTAACCTAGCTCTCACTTGAGAAAAGCTTCCTCAGCAGCTCTGGATACCAACACTCGGGTTCTTAAAAGTGGGCCTCCTTTAATGTATATTTGATTACTGTGCTGTGCACTGAGAGATGAGGCATTATTTGGAATTCTCTGTGTCACTAGACATTACATGTAGATTTAGTCATAGACAATTAGTAAGCATTGACCCTCGCTGTGATATACACTGTATTTCATGGGCTCCAAATGATCATTTTCTCAAAGAATAGAAATATTTTCCAACAGGGCAGGTCCTCTGGGTAGACAGAAGGTTCTCCCTGCCTTTGAGGGGTAGGAGGTGAGATCCTTGAAGACAGAGATGCAATGATGCATGGACTTATCAGGCAAAAATATGGTGTCAGTTCATTGTTTCTCTACGATCTGGAGACACCATTTATCATGTATTAAGGAGGACAACGATTATGTTCATAATGTAGAATTTTAATAAATTGAAAATGCATAGACATCATTAGGCAACTCATCCTTTCATAGGTCAGGCTGACTGTGCTTTTGTTGAAGAGGATGGGTTAGTATTATGAAGAATAGTCATCCTCACAGGATGGTGAGCATCTGCCATCCAACCTGAAAGATAACTTAAGACTATAAGTGATGTATTTTGACTATACCCCTGTCTCCACCTACAGTGTGAACACTTCTGTAATGCTAAAAATGTTGAGGTCATATTTGTATACTTGTGAAATTGATAAAGGAAAGAATCTTTCCTAGAGCATACACAGAAAACCTGTGTTATTCTATTACTCTCACCATAATGCAGAGATAAGAAGAAAAGAGTGACTGTCCCTTACCCTTAGATTGGTAAAAAATGTGTAGATTTCTCTTTACAGCCTGCAGTCAAGACTAGAATTGTCAGAGTTTCCCTCTAAGCTTACAACAGCATTATTGCTTACTTTGGACTCTGGCTGATGGGCTGCAGATTTGCACAGAGCCTGGATTAATCTTCTGTACTCTCTGTGTTCTTCTGATGGAAATAAATATTCAAGTACAATAAAGGTGCTGGACAGTCCTGTAACTTTTCACTCTCTCTCTTTTACAACTTGTATGTTTGTAAACATCATATGGGATCTTGCAAAATTAAACCAAAACAAAAGAAAAGTTTTATAGTTTGGGGATCATCCTAGAGTTTCTTTTCCCAAAGTCCCTTGAGACCATTTATTATAGGTGCCTGGTGTAGAAATCCACCTGTGTAGATTCATTGCAATTTAGAACAGTCTGAACTAACCATTATTTATTTTTTGTTAATGAATGCTTTGTGTGAGTCTGTGTGTGTCCGTGTGTGCTTGCATTCTATGCCAGATTTTCTTCCTATTTTTAGATGGATACTTTCCTTAGGAATCACCTCAGTCCTTGAAAAATCACCATGTTGTATTTTTTCTTAATTTCTCCTACTAGATTGATTACTAAGCTTGATTACTGTGGTCTTTTCCAAATATCATTCTCCACAGTTTTCTCCTTTAGGAACATTTGGGGACATAATTGATATTGCTGCATCCGGAGGTTGATTAGTAGCAACCAATTATTTTTGCTGCATTATTGCTGTCATTTAAATTTCTATAAAGTGGGACTGACCTACCCTGATTCTATTCTGCAGTCAATGTTGTTTATGAACAAGGGTCAAGAGAAACTTTATACCTGGACTTTGAAATTGAAGAGCTTTCCTGAGATAAATATGGGATGGTTTTATTAGAAATATTGTAAAATAAAGAATGAGAGGATGTGGAGTAAGATGAATCTGATAAGAGATAAATGTGCATTGGATATATTACTAGTTGCTCAGGTCAAAAAGAGATCTTTGTCTTCAAGATCTAAGTCAAAATATACCAAGAAGCTTCCTTGATGTTATTCCTTGATGTTCCAGTTACTGCCTTGATGTTATTTTCTGAGTATCTTCAAATATTCTTGACCTTATTTGTAAGGCCTTCTTAAAACAGAAATGTTCTTTAATTATTTAAACTTTGTATGTTCTCTTTCAATTAGATTGAAAAAAATAACTCTTCAAGACAAAAACTCCTTTTCTTCTGGTGTTCTCCCATCTGTTTATACAATATGTGTTCAAAATGCAGCTTGTTGAAGGACTGGATGAAGAAATGAATGAATGAATGATTAGGTTTGAAAGCAGACATTTCAAAATTTTCTCCAAAGTCAAAACATAATAAATTCCTAGAAAAGAAAGTTCTTTATTTCTAATTTGGTAATGTATTCTGTCTACAGCTTCCCTCTTCTGATCTTTTGTACCAAGATTACTCGGGGGCTGCGTTTCTTTGGAGGCCATATTTGGAAAGCAGTGAGAAATTAAAAGAAAATTATTTTAGTTGTTTATTTTGCTTCTTGTCTTGTACTGTTCAACGCTGGTCTCTTGATTTGCAAACTCTTAATTTAATGTGGTTGATTTTTAAATCTAGATGACTTATTTAGGGAAATTTCTTATCTACTTGTAAATCTTATATTTTTTTGAGAAATAAAAGTTAAGTCTTGTGTCTTACAAAAATATATTGTTCATCCAGTATACTTGTGAAAAGTATACAAACCACTTAGGGCTTATTATAAATCACATATTCATAAACCATATATGATATTCTAAATAATTTACCAATATATTATGCACATAGCTTAGAAGGTCTATGTGTCAAAAATTCATAGATTTTTTTTTTTTACATCTGAAATGAGATTAGATTCGATGCCAGTTGTTTATGTAGAAAAGTAGTTAGAAGACATTTTAATTCTTTTTTTACTTTTTTCCTGAGGGAAAGTCTTTAAAAGAGAAATTGTTTATTGAATTTTCTTAGGGAGCATCTACAACAACAAATGCATAATTCAGAATATATGAAGAATTATGAACTGAAATTATAAATTTTGAATTTCATTTTAGAACTATATTTTTATGAGCCCCCATCAGCAATGAGAATTCCTGGTGTGGACCATAAAACAACTGAGGCTTGCAAATTAATTTGTATATAATTACACCCTAGGTTCTCAGACACTTAGTTCAGATGAAAAAGTTGACTGCACATTGGTGTTGTTTGGATGTGTAGTTTGTTATTTAATATTTCCTCTGAAGCATCAGGTACCTAGAGCTTCCAGAGAACTCTGGATTTTCTATGTCATATGGTCCTAGCAAAAATATAATTTCATACCCTAAGCATTCCCCAACCTAACTGATCATTGTATCAAGTATTGCATTTCCCAAATAATTGTGCATTTTGTAAAGGATTTGTAAAAGATTCTATAAGTAGTCTTTTCATTTGAAACTTCCAAGTTCTCTTTAAAGGGCAGACAAAATGATTTTTGGGAGTTTGGGGACTGATATTTGTTTTTTTAGGTTGAATTATAAAGCTCATGTCATCCTTATGAGACAGATCTAAAAGCAGCCCACCTTTGTTCATTAAGGTCAAATGAATGTCTTGGGATATATCCCCAAAGACAATTCTGAGTTCTCATCAGCACAAAGCACTTCTTGTTACAGAGAGAAATGTTTTGGTTCATTATTCCAGGAAAGGGTGCCAGAAAAAAGCAGTCTACTTACAACAGCAGTTTGAACATTTCCTGGGTTGTTGGAATACATTGTGTATTTCACTGTGTTGCACCTGTCTCAAAGTAGAAGATAACTACTTATGAGCAAACACACATGTTGGCAAGTAAAAATATGGTCCATGTAGTTGTAAGTGGAGATGCTATTCAAAGGCAATTGATTCCAGTGTGAATGAGTGGTCTGTAGACAACGCTAATCAGCTACAATTTGTCACGATAACTCGTATATATGTAGAACTTTACAAATTTGTAAAGTATCAAATCGAACATGTGAAATTGCTGCTATTCGACTGTTTTTTCTTAACTTACAAAAGTGGAATTTCGTGTAGTTCAATCTAATACTTCCACATTTATTATTCCCCTTTGAAAAGCCACCCACCATGGTTGAAAATACATTGGATTTAGAGCCAGCGCCTGGGTCCATGCCCCAACAATGCCACTTGCCTGCTGGGTGACCTTTACAAATCCGTTAGAGATTGAACAGTGATCTGTGGGAACAAAGAGAAATCTAATTCATGAGATATTTATCATTCTTTTGACTAATAGTTGCTAGATAGCCTTCTTCACAGTGGTGATATGAAGGTGCAGTACCATCATGTATACAAAAAGGCTAGTGAACAATTCAAATGTGAATAATTATTAATAACATTACCGGTCATCAATAAGACATTGTCAGGTAGGAAGGGCAGGCATCGTTATCATTATTTTGCAGCTGGAGAAGCTGAAATGTAGGGAAATTCAATAAAGGTGACTGAGGTGACTCAATGGTTCAAAAGTAGAGTTTAAATATCTAGACACTATTGCTCTTTTAAGGGTACCCTCTGGAGGCTCTCTTAGTGTCAGGTGAATAGAGATAATTCTCCAACTGGTTACAGCAGCATTACTAAGACAAACCAGTTAGTCAAAAGGCCCATTTCTGTAGTGCTACATGATTGTCTAATAAAGTCATGAGGATATGAAGTACCTGACAACTACTACTTTCCAAATCTTTTTTTCTCTCAAAAAAATGTATTAATTGCCAAGCCTTGAAAGAAACCAAGATGACCTTCAGCAGAAGAATGGATAAATAAACTGTGGCACATCCAGACAATAGAATATTATTTAGCACTAAAAATAAAGGAAAGGAGATATCTAGTCATGACAAGACATGAGGAATCTTAAGTGCCTATTACTAAATGAAAGAAGTCAATCTGCAAAGGCTGCATACGGTATGATTCTAACTATATGACGTTCTGGAAAAGGCAAAACTATGGAGATAGTAAAAGATCAGTGGTTGCCAGGGGTTGGGGGTGAAGGGGAGGGATGAATAGGCAGAGCACAGAGGATTTTTAGGGCAGTGAAACTACTCTGTATGATACTATAATATTGAATACATGTCATTACAAATTTTTGCAAACCCATAGAATGTTCAACACTAACAGTGAACCCTAAGGTAAACTATGGACTTTGAGTGACAATGATGTGTCAATGTAAGTTCATCAGTTGTAACAAATGTACTTCTGTGGTGAGGGATGTTGATAGTGGGGGAGGCTATACATGTGTGGAGATAGGAGTTACATGAGAAATCTCTATACCCTCCATTCAATTTTTCCGTGAACCTAAAACTTCTCTAAAAATAAAGTTTATTAAAAAAAAACTCTATTAAAAGTTTGAGGTTTTTTCCGTATAAGGAAAGCCTTCACATTGCAATCATGAGAGCCACCTTGAAGGATAGTAGCTGTTATTCCTATTCTGTGGATGAGATAAAAGGCTCAGAGAGGTTTGAAGTACCTTGCCTGAGGTCTCACAAGTAGGAGTGGGGCAGCTCTGAGGAAAGCTTGACTCCATCCGGGTCAATAGCCTGTGCTTCTACTGTTAAGACATTATGTTCATTCACCTTAGACCTCGAGAAGCTCACAACACTAGTTAGCTGATTTGGGCAATTAAAATACATATACACAAAACAGAACATTATTCAGCAGTAACATATGAAGCATATGAGTTGGATCAAAAGTGAATACAGTGAAATTCAGTATATAGTCTTGGATGACAGAACAAATGCTCAGTTGGATAGAGAATACTGCAAAATTATGGTATAGATAGCTTTCAGAAAAAGTCTCAGCCTTAATTTTACTATACTTAAAGCACCCCCTAACTATTTAAATTGTATTATTACTGATCCTAGGCTATTATCTAGAAGGGTAGAGTAAGTTATAGAGAAAGCCAGTTTACTTTGGAATTTGTATATGACCCTCTCCATCAACCACCCTTCCCCCTTAATTCACCCTACTTATTATCATTTTCTGTTTATATTCTGAGCATTAAATTTCATATATATAATTTTGAAGTTATTATGGTTTTCATGCAACACTCAAAGATTTTATACAAGGATTGCTTTGAGGGAATTCCCATGGGTCTCTTCTGGATGACTTCTCAATTTAATTCAATTTTACTGTCTCTCGGTACTGAGATAGTGAAAGAGTATGGTGGCTCTTGGGTCTCCATAATGCTCTGCCTTCCCCAGCTCTGAATTGTCGGTCCTAGGTGAAGATGGCTCGGTCCAGCTCTAACAGAGATACTGGATGTTGGACCCTAAATAAAATAAAAGCAAGTTACCCTGAAACTGGCATTACCTGGAACAACTAGTGCTCTTTGTACCCAAGAGTGGGCCTTGACTAGCTTTCCATTCTTGTTAATGGGAAGATGCTTCCAGGTACCTGGACACTTTCTCTCACGTGAGTCAATCCAAAGTGGGGTCTGGCTGCTGGCCTGAGGCTCCCTCTGGCTATGTTCACTAGCAATGGGAACATTCCTTCTTTTTTTATTCATGATGAATAGCAAAGTACTTAATATTGTGGATCCAGCATCAGCCTGCTTAGTTTTGAATCCAGGTTCCTCCACATGGTAGTTAAATGACCATGGGCAACTTTATGAGCATCAGTGTCTCCATCTGTCAAATAGGGATAATAGTCTACCTACTGATAGGAACTTCATGAGACTAACTAGATTAATAGATGAAAAATGCTTAGAAAATTGGGCTTACCTGTCCAACCTCTTTGAAAACCCATGCACAATTGAACATTTATTCTGAGTCATACCATACCCTAAATAGTCATGCATTCAGCCTGTGTTCAAAGTGTCCTGTTAGCTTGGAATTCCCTTCTGTCACCTTTACCTGTTAAATCTTACTCATATTTCAAGATCCAACTCAAATACCACTTCTTCCCTGAAGTGCTTCCTCTTTTGTGCACCTCAAGCTCTTGTACTATAATAGCACTTATACTGTAATGTGTAATGACACTTATATACACCTAAATAAGTACAAGTGTATATAATAACACTTAAATGTGCCTACATAAGTATATACATGTGTGTATGTGTCTATGATTGTGTGTTTTAATAGATATGTGTGATTATTTATATACTGATTTATTTAACAATCATTCATTACATGCCTCTCATGTTCAATGCACCCTGTTACATAGGGGACAAAAGGTGAAAAAGATATATTCCCTGACTTAAAAAATTGAACAACATAGAAGGAAGATTTTTTTTAAAGTAATTTATGCTATGATAAATGCTGAAATAATAATTTGTATGAGGTGCGAGAAATATACAACATTGTATATATACACACATATATAAATGCATATTTGTAAGACATATTTACAAGTATACATCTGAAAGTTGATGAAAAGCCAAATTTGTAAGACAATTTCCAAAAACTAATTTTATTTCAGAACATAATAACTGTGGTAGACATTAAATAATAAATCATGATCTCATTTTCACATGTCCTAACAGATCTAAGCACTGTGCCCCAAGATTTTCACCCCTGAGTACTACATGGTTCTAAATTTAAATTTGCCAGCTTTCTCATTCTGATGGCAGCTCCAGCTTTCTGTCTCGCTCTTAAACTTTTTACACTCCTTTAACAGACTTTTTTGATTGAAAATGTTCTCCATAATCTTAGCCATTTTGTTTCTTCAACAGAATCTTTTTTTTTTTCTCTTGCATTTAATAGATGATAACTTCATGTCCCCTTTTCTGGAAAAAAAATGTGTCCAGGAGTACAACTTGTCACAAATACTTTTAGAAAACCTGATTCATCCAAGTTTAACTAAATAGAATAGGATTGTTACACTGCATTTATGCACAGACAATTAAACTTATTAAACTTACTGTTGAATAAGCCCTGTAATAGACTGAATTTACCTAGATTGCATTATTCAACGTTTACTGTCTCTGTTGCCTTCAGCAGATCTTGGCAGGAAAGTTAAGTCTATTTAGAGGTTTAGAATTTCTTTTTTACTGAAAGATCATTGTTTTGTTTCTCTGTTTTAAAATGGTATATCCACGTTACCCAGATGATTAGTAAAGAAATTGGATAGAGAACCCAAAAGTGTTCATTAAATAGCTTACTCTAAGAAATATGCACACCTCATAGCTTTTAAAATGTTATTCCTAGCCTGGCTCTTTATACTAAAACTAGAAAGAAAAAGAAAACAGCCAATAATTATTTCAGTGCGGACGGGATCTTTTATGTTTTGTGTAGCCATTTCTAAATGTGTAAGACATTAATTAATATAAATACCATGTATGATATGGTCACATTTTGTAAAATTACTTTGGTCTGTCTTTTTTTTATTAAAGTATAATTGACAAACAATATCCTGTTAGCTTCAGGTGTACATCATAGTGATTGGATATTCATATATGCTACAAAATGATCACCATGATAAGTCTAGTTTCTTTCTTCTTTCTTTTTATCATCTCTTCTTCTGATTGTAAATATGTGTGGAGAGAATTATTTTCATCAAATGATAATAAAAGTTATTTCTTGGTAGTAGTATGTGGGTAATTAGTTTTAACTCCCCATTAACCCTCTGTGCTGATAACTTTGGTTATGTTATATATAACAAACATGTTATGTATTTTTGTTGTTCATTCTAACAAAATTTAGTCTATATAGCTCTACTTGCGGTTTTTACTTAATCCACCTCAAAGAAAGAAAAAAAGAAGCATACTCGATTATAACATGCTAGTAAAAATTACAGGCACAACTTTGGGCTTGGGCGTTTGTAGCAGTTGGTTGTGATGAGATCCTGAGGGAGGTATTGGGGAGTTTCAGTATCTTTTCTCTTTAGAACAGTACTCTTTTACATTATAATTATGTGAAAAGCACTGGATATTTATGTACAGACATATATAATGTTTGGTAGGAAGAGGCTCCTCAAATAGAATGATTTGTCATTACACACACGTGAACCTCTGTGCTTAAAAATAGCTGTTTGTGTTTATCACACACTTTTCATCTGTTACGTACTTGAAGATACTGACACTATCCTTGATTTTAAACTCTTTCCTCTGCCTTGAAATGGATTTGAAATGAGATTTTAATATGGCTTCCCTTTTCCTTGCCTCAAAGCTTTCGCTTACTTTTAACCCTTTCTACTCTGCATGCCATTGACTTGCTGTTAGAATTCTCTAATTCTCTTGCATAAAATTCTCTCTGCCTTCCGGGCCCAGCCCTGAAATGGCCAGAGCAGGTGGGCCAGCTCCCTCTCTCTCTTCTGAGTCCAGCAGGATTCTCCTCTCATTATCTTTAACAGGAGAACAGAGTGGTGGATTAACTGCATAGGTAGCTGTGAAAAACAAGAAGAGACCCAGTCCCCACAACATTTCCAATGAAGCTGCGAGACTCCTGTGAGGTGGAGAATATTTGTATGTTGTGGTCATGGGACCCTGCATGACTTACAGGCCTTTGGGGAATTCTGTATTCATTTTTATTAACTTTAATTATAGGAGCACTGTAAAATTTTCTCATTCTGTGTTGCGTGAAAAATGCAGAAGTTAATTGCTCCTGACATTTAATTGGTTTATGCTTCTCTCTAACACAATCTTGTACTGCAAGAGACAGAGAAATCTAGTTGGCATGTTTCTGCGATTGCCAAGGATTATATACCAAGAAATTAGTCTTTTCGTTAGTTCTAGCAGTGAATTACAAATGCAATTTCAGAAGTGTGGGGAGAGAAATAAAATCTGCGAGTCTACATTCTGCATATGCTAAAAGACTGACAAGGTCTTCCCCGAAAGCTTTGTCTGACTTTGCCAGAATAGCTGAGGATTTTCCATTATCATTGTACAGGTTTAAAAATGTCATCTTTTTATACCTTTGTGTACATGTCAAGTTGTTTACAGCCCTGTTACAAGCCATCTGGACCCTTCATAACTTTTTCATATATTTTTTCAGATATCATCTCATCTGGCATAAAAAGCATAGGGTACCTGGCTGTTACCAATTATAATATGTGATGGCTTGAGGAAGTTGGATTTCAGCGTGGCACAGTGCCTCTGATTTCAGGAGTAGTGAGAATCTCTGGAAAGCATCCATCTCCTGTGATGTATTCTGAGCTCCAAGGGAGAAAATGATAAGCAAAATACAAAAAGCCAATGCTAATTTCCATTTGACACACAATTATGGAACACGTACCACGCACAAGACACTGTGCCAGCATCAAGGGGTGTGCCAAGATGAAGGTGGCAGGAACTTTGCCCTCAAACAGTTTGTAATCTAGAGGGAGGGATGGCCTTGTAAATGGTAACTAAATGCAAGGTAGACTGGTAAGTGCATAAAGTTGAGGCAGCACAGAGGGAGAGATGATTGAAAATATCAAGAGAGAGGTGGTTAGCAAGACTGTATGGTCCTCCCACATTGGAAGATAGAACTGAACTGCAGTGTAGGGACAGCTCTTTGAAATGTAAAGCCTGCCTTAGGAAGAAGCAGCCCTGTCTGCATCTTCTCTCCTCAGTTCTTCCCTTCTAGGTTTTGGAGTGCTCCAGAAAATTGATTAAGGAAATATAAACAAAAACAAAAGGTCAGATGCTATTCTTTATTCCGCTTGTTCCAGGACCTGAAAATTGTTCAAAAACAAATAATTGAAAAGATTGTCAGAGGCTGAGCACACTTGTCCAAGTCTTTTTCCTTTATTTTATTCATGAAATACTCTGTGGAGTAGTAATCACAATACTGCAAGATTAAGGAAGATGAGAAAAGTCCTAAATTCATCTGCCATTAGTTCCTTAATAAATGCAAGAATGCCACTGATGTCTCCTGAGAATGTAGTTCCTTTCCATCTTGATCTAATGGAGGTCATTGGATTTCATAAATAAAACAAATGGATAAACAATAAATATTGGAATGCCTGCTGTAGACAGGCACGGTAGAGATAATTACACTAGTACAAGTTGTGTCTTTGAGGCTGGAGCAGGCTGAGTGGCACATCTCTCTGGGGTTACATAGAGACAAAAGGTTTGTTATGGCTGAATAGAACAAGAGGAAGCTTATGCACAACTATCTGGGAGGGCATTTCCAAATGGAGCAAAGATGCCTGAAGTAGGAGGCAGGCCCAGGTTTTGGTCAGGGTTGATGAGGACAGAATGCTGAGTCAAAGCACCAAGGGGAAGATATCACAGAGGTTGGGGAACATGGTCTAGAGTGGGAGAGTCAAGAGGAACAGAGTACAGAGCAAGACCCAGAACTGGCATACAACTGAAGAGTCCTGGTCTCCAGACGCAAGGTGAGCCCTGCTATGCTACTGTTCAGAATGCTCAGACTGTGCATGCAAGGATGTGCAGGCTCCTTAGAGGTACAACGCCAAGCAGGCCACATAATCCTTATTCTTAAACAGCTTATCTAGATGTATGGACCATGGTTCCCCTGCATCAGAATACCAAGATGCTTCTTAAAAAAGCATCCAGGTCTGACTGTGATCCTTGGAATGGAATTTTGGACAACCTCCCTGGGTGAATCTTAAGGATTCTAATATTTGAATCTCTCATTTAGATCATCAGATAAAATGAACACATGAAAATCAATGACCCAGACAAGGCTAGAAATACTACATGAGAAATGATTAGACCAGATAGTAATTCAGTAAGAATTCGGAAGAAATAAAGACGAATTGAAGCTGAAGAGGTCAGAGCACATTTTGAAAGATGTGAAGAATTGTGTTCAGTGAAGAAGCAAGAGCATTCTTTGTGGGAGAAATGGCCTAAAATGAAGACCCTTAGGGAGAAGTCAATGTGGCTTAATGGAAAAGGCCATGAACTTTGAAGTTTGAATCCCACTCCAGCCATTTCCTATTTATATAAACTTTGACAAGTTAACCATTCTGAATCTCTATTTTCTCATTTGGAAAATGGGACCAATAAGAGCTGTTTTCTAAGGTTATTGTAAAGATTAAATGTAACATGAAAACCATCTAGTTCTTAGTAAGTACTCAATATTTGCAATTTCCTCCACACTGAAGACTAATATTCTATTATATATTTCAACACGGTTTAGTTATATCCACCTGCTTTTGAAAAGTAAAATATCAATGATTCCCTAAAGGTGAGGCTTAGAGAGCCCAGACAAAGTGGGTGAAATTAGGCTTAAAGAGGTTTAAAGAGGATTGAGATTAGGAGGGAGTGGGTTGGAATCTGATATGGGCAAAATAAATGTGATGTAGATGTTTAAAAGTAAATCAGAAATTAAAGACTCGGGGCCAGCCCCATGGTGTAGTGGTTAAGTTCAGCACTCTCTGCTTTGGTGGCCTGGGTTCACGGGTTCAGATTTTGGACATGGACCTACAACCACTCGTCAGCCATGCTGTGGCAGTGACCCACATACAAAATAGAGGAAGATTGGCACAGATGTTAGCTCATGGTTAATTTTCCTCAAGCCAAAAATAAAAACAAAAAAGGAAATTAAAGACTCTGATTCAGATCAGTTCATGGTCAGTGTGACAGAATCGCAAGCCCAGAAGTCAGTGAATTCAGGACCTTGGTGTCGTTACACTTATTAAGTTGTGTTTTCATATTGAATAGTGACTCTCTTCGATAGTGCAATGGATATACCTCTAATATTAGTGCTATGCTGTGAAATGAGGGAAAAAACACAATAGTTATTGAAACCATACTGTTTCTGTCTCGTAAATTTCATGTTCTTGTGAGCTACCATAGCTTTTCAATTTAAATGCTGAAGCAGATAGCCTGTAAAAGGAAGAAGGGAAGGGAGAGCAGACATTCTTCTCAGGAACAATGTAGTCAAGTACACCAAGTGGCCCAGCACAGAAAACAGGAAATAGTGCTGATGGTGGGTGGCTGCCATTTTTGCTGTTGGGGGTAGAGGACTGTAGGTCAGGCTACATTCCTAGTGATGGCTGTGCATAGCGGACTATGAGGAGTGGCTCTTACAGCTCCCTTCCTTTAAGGCCCGTCACTAAATGTGAGAACAGTGGAGGTTCCTAGAGTCCAGGTGCCCAAAGTCCCTTTGTTGTAATCCCTGTCCCAGCCCCTGGGCTCACTGCTGCTGCCGCCATCCTAACTCTTTCAAGGACTGGTCTTTCTCTAGAGGCCTGGTGTCTTTGGCACAGAGCATTGCATCTGCTGCATTTCCTTAGAGCCCCCCGTGACAGAGGAAAGGGAATCAGCGGGTCTTGGCGCTTGGGGCTTTATTGAATTTGTTTTCAAGAGTTACCTAGTGGTTCTGGCATGAGAAACATTCTTGATTAATCCCCCAGATTGATGGTCTCAGGTGTTTGTCAAGAACAGGAGAGGGAGATCAACAGAATGATAAAGTTTTTCATTTAATCCTGTAGAGCACCTTTCTTCATCTCCCACCTGCCTGATGGCCCCTGCACTCCTTGTGGTGCCCTTACACTAACCCAATTGCCCAAGGCCTCACTGGTGTCCCCAGGAGACCCTGCCATCCATGATACTGCTGAGTATTTCAGACCATTCTGAAATATCTTCTCCCCATCAAGTTTTAACAAATTTGTCTTAGCACAATTTCTTTTTCATTACAGAAAACTTTAGAAAATAGGAAAATCTTCATCAACATGCATATGACATATTTCTTATTTCAATCTTAATTTTTATTTGTAATTAAAAGGCAGCAAGGAATAAACAAAAATAGAGAGAATGAATAAATGAATAAATAGACAAAAATTACAAGTGAATGTTTGATTTCATCTCCTTAAGGTCCTGCTAAGTGGTTGATTGCTTAATCTGAGAAAACCATTCACATCATTATGGCTGACAATATCCTAGTGCATTTTCCCTAAAAGATGCAGAAATAAGTCTGAGTCTTGTGACAATATCAAATGTAGAGATATTTTTCAAGTTGTTGGAACTTAGTCCCCTTAAAATCAGACCTGTCCACCCTGTTTTATTGGCTCAAATGTCCAGAACATGGCCCAGAGCGGCAGCTGCACCATTTCCCCCTCTATCCTCCTCTTCACACTTCATCTGCAAGATGGTAGTTGGGAAAGTGGTACTTATTGCTGGAGTAAGGAAGGATGTACAACCTGAAATAAGCATTCCTAGTAACATTGCTCACACTCATCCCAGGATGACACAAAGACGTTCTTACCAGATGCACAATTCAGACAAGTGCTGTGTAAAGACGGGGGAGAATAGCTGGGGGCCAGGTAGAAGAGAGAAAAAAGGCATTGGGGTGAGTTAATAACTAGAGCAATGTGGATATCCTGTAAAGCAGAGTATGTGAAGAAGTTATAGATGAGTCCAGGGAAGGGAGCAGATATAAGAGCTATAAGAATGAGGGAAGTCAGTCAATAGCCAATTCCAGACTAGTCTGTTTTCTAGTGCTTCTCTTCGCCACAGTTTGGAGTGCTTGCCCAGCTGGTAGCAGGACCTTAAATTTGCAGACCTATGTTAGATAAAACAGAGTTGAGCCGAGCCTCCTAATGACGTTAATTTATTTAACAAGCTGAGTCAGAAAAGCGACAACTCGTCTTGATCCTGTAACTCCCTTTTCTAGGACACATGGATTCATTCCTTCATTTATTCCATTAGAAAATATGTATATGGTACTTACTACGTCCCAGACTCTATATTAGATTCTATGGGAAAAGGGAGGATAAATGATATGGTCCCGCCTATAAGTGGCTAACAATCCTTGATGAAAAAAGGGAAAAAACATGAGCAAAGAACCTTTACAGGGCATTATAGGCTGTGTCAACAAGCAGTGCCGAAACTCAATGCTGGACGAGTCCATCAGAAGAGATGTTTTCAGACTGCGGGTATCTGGAAAGTCTTCATAGGGCGCTGGGATTTAAGCCTTGGCTCTGACGGATGGGAAGGAATTCTGGGCAGATCTGACGCCTGGGTCATAAAGCGTTTGGATCCCCTGCCTCCTATCCTTGTCTGGTGCATACATCAGCCTTAAGCCTCTTGACTACACAGACCTTTAAGCTTCCAGTACATGAAGGCAGAAGATGAAATGGCTGAGATGAAGTCTGCAGAGCTCCTTCTGCTTCACATTCCCTCATGATGTTTTTTTCCTGTCAGAAAAGAAAAAATAAATCCATTCTGTCAGTGGACAGAGAGGGAACGAGAGAGCAAATTCTGGTTAAAAAATGAAAATTAGTTTCTGTTCATACATATGTGCTATGGATTGTTTTCAAATCAAACTGCTGAAATCTATCTTCAGCTGTTGAGGTTTATAGCATTGATGAGTAAGAGCTGCTTTTAAAAGGAAAAAAATAATACACAGCAGGGAAGTTAAAGTGAAATGTATTTTGGGACTGAAGCACATTTCTTGAACATGGTTAAATTGAGACCTTCTTTTTTAATCTTTAAAAAGATAATTTTTTGAAGACAATAATATGTCATGAGTTAAAAATAACCCTCTGGTAATGCTGTGAATGACAAGAAGTTTTTCCAAGACCCTTTCTCCTCCAAGACTTGTTTCTTATTCACTCTTTCTATAACAACCAGGATGTGGCTCGGTGGGTGGTGAGAGTTCAGTAGATTCTTGTTCTGGGCTCCTTTGTGTATGTTGATGAACTTTTATGTGTATGTAAATCTGTTTACTAATTTTATTAACTTTTTAATTGGATTTGAGTTGCACTGGCGTCCATTCTAGACAAATTGGCTTCACTACGAAGTATTATATTAAAGGCTTCCATTTATTAAGCACTCACTGTGCATCAGATAGTGTGCTAAATGTTATATTGCTTAACCCTTTGTGCTAGGTAGTATTAGTACCAGTTTACAGATAAGGCAAGGAGATCAGTGTTGGGGATGGGGGATGGAGCTGGGCCATTTGCCTGGGCCCCAGAGCTAGTAACACAGCAGTGACCAGAACCAACATCTTTCTAACTCTAAAGTTCATGTTAAGGGCCGACCCTGTGGCTTAGCGGTTAAGTGCGTGTGCTTCGCTACTGGCAGCCTGGGTTCAGATCCCAGGCGCGCACTGAAGCACCGCTTCTCCAGCCATGCTACGGGCGCGTCCCACAGACAGCAACTAGAAGGATGTGCAACTATGACATACAGCTATCTACTGGGGCTTTGGGGAAAAAAAAAAGAAGAGGATTGGCAATAGACGTTAGCTCAGAACTGGTCGTCCTCAGCAAAAAGAGGAGGATTAGCATGGATGTTAGCTCAGGGCTGATCTTCCTCACAAAAAAAAAAAAAAAATGCCAGCTTTAAAAAAAAACAATGTCCCCAACCACTACACCATACTGTCTCACATTACTCCTTCCAATCTCTATCCCCTCTCCCCTAAGGAACAAAGTTTGTAGGGGAAACACGAGTGTCAAACAGGAAAATCTATGAATTGTTTCAAGTATGTTTAGTGCATATTTTAAAGAATACCTACGCAGAGAAGTAGGGTATGGTTTTTCTCTCAATGTTTTCCAAATTCAGATATGGATAACATGTTTTGAGCCACATAGGTGTTAGTGGTAGACCCAAAGTGTGCCGTGATGAGTTCTAATCTAACACTCCAACGAGGCGATAGGGTCTACCTAGATCCTATTCAAGAAATGGCCACACTGCTTCTAAATCTCACAAAGCCCTTAGCAAGTTACACCTGTCAATTCATAATGGGAGACTAGGTGGGTGGGGAAATTGGAAACCTGGAGTGGATCATCTGAATGGAATTCAGTCTAGACCAGTAAGTGGAAAGCTTCCTTCTATACATCAAACCTAAAATTATTGCTAAAGTATCATATTTATTTTTTATTTCTTTCCACTTTTTTCTCATGCATCTCCCATTATCTCTCTTATTTCCTGTTATTCTTTTATTCCCCATATTTTCCCACCACTTGTTGGATGGTGCTGATATGTCTAGATGTTTCCTATATCAGAAAATTAATTGTCCACAGTAGCTTAAACTATGTTACAAAATAATATACTAGCAAAATGCATGCAGTTCTGATGTTACTTGTCAATTTCTTCCCAATGAGGTATTGATGAAATAGGTAGCCAGGTGTGGGTAAGCTGGGGTCCCTTTTCTGTGTCTGCTTATTCTGTCATCATCCTCAGATGGATCTCTGAATGTTCCAGGGCTCTAAGTCTCATGATAATCCATGCCTCCCTGCGTTAGACTGTCCCCTTTCCTAAATCAGAGATAATGACTGAATTGTAGTGAGTTCCAGTTGGTGTCTGCAGTGATTCAAGTTTGGTGCTATAATGCAAAGACTTTTGGCCTCAACTATGCCATATACCATTAGCAGGTTCTATTTTCCATTGCACGTATGTTTATATGATGAGAATGCTGTGATTATCTCAGACTTTGGAGGTAAATAGACTGAGTTTGAATTCCAGCTCCATTGGATAGCAATTATGTCACTTTGGCTTATGGTGCCTAACGTCCTCATACATAAAAGAGAGAGAATACTTATCTCCCATGGTCGTTGGAAGAATTTAATAAATGTTTATTGCTAATGCACATACAGTATAGTCAATAAAGGTTAATGTTCTCCATCACCATTGTGGCTTCCTAGTTCCTGATCAAATGTTACCCTAAACATTGTCTTAATGACTTCACAACTTGTGATCTCAGTGGAGTTCTTCTCTTTAACTGTTTCATACTCACATAGAAGCATTCAACAATTCCTATTTTTCAGATTCATCTTAGAGATCATCTAGGACTAGATTTGAGCTTAAAATATAATTTTGAAACAGCTTTTAATGAGCAGCATGCCAGCCTGATCATAGCATTTATACGCCCCATGGTGTTGGGAAAAAGCTGTGTTCTCCAGCCCATCATGTAAACCACATTCATTTCCCTTGCAAGAACAGAGAATAGAGTAGTGAAGCTCCTTACTAAAAGCTTGCTCTATTACCAGGATTTTTTTTTTCATATCACTTACTCCAATTTGTCAGCTTGAGCTAAAGCTGGGCCCCAGTTGACATCTTTGAGAATCTTCTTTACCCCTTTGTAAACTTGAACATAAAGGTAATGGTAGAATGGCCCAATGGGTACAAGGAACTTATTTAGACTGAAGTGATGAACAGCAAACACGGTCAGTTTTATTTATACCAAGAAGAGTCTATGTTTTCCAAGAAATAAATCCAGACAGGAAAGTGGATAGCTTTTCAAACAAATCAATAACCACCCCAGCAACTATCAACAAAAAATGTACAAGGCAAATGTCTATTTAATAGACCTGATAATGTCTAACATCCACTGATAATTCTGAGAAGGAAATTTTTGTTGGTGTTTTATTTAGTCTTTTTAGAGGATCCATGTTACCAACGTGTGAATAGATAAAGATCTGCAAATAGCTTGGTTCTTGTGCTATTTTATATTACATTTTCAAATGGCTTTTGGAATATAGCATTACTTCCCTGCTATCAGAGAAACTGAATTTGTAGATGAGGAACTACCTCTGACCATAATAACAAAAAGTCCATTATGGTTAAAAATAATAATTAAGGTTTAGTGAACACTTTCTATGTGTCAGGAACTATTCTAAATACTTGATATTATTTACCTTACTTAATCCTGACAATAATCTTAAGATGTAGATGCTGTTTTTATTGACATCTTATTGAGAGGGAAACTGAGGTTCAAAAATTATAGAATACGTTCAATATCATGATGCAAGTTAATAGTGAAGTTGGTACCATAATCTAGATTTAGTTCTCAGTCTAAGTTCTTAACTCTTTCACTAAGTACTTGCAACTGGGAGAGAAATTAGAGAGGATCTAATATCACCTCCTCACTGTAACAAAGAGGAAACTAAAGTCCAGAGAACTGAAGTGATTTAAGATCACACAGCTACCTAGTGACAAATCTAGGAGGAGAACTCAGATCCGCTGATGCCCCTTACGGTCAACATACCCCTTTCTCTTATACTACGTCCAGGGTTTTTTCTCCCTGTTCATTTTATGCTTATTTTTTTTAGAACAATTTTAAAATATTTTTAAGATAAAAAGGTAAAGAGAGAGAGGGAGGGAGGGAGGTGGGAATGGAAGGAGAGACACAATGAGAGAGAGAAGGAAGAAGTAAGAAAGGAAGAAAGATAAAATTCAGATTCAAGTCAGTTATATCAAACAAAATGTTGGGTTTACCGGGTGGAGGGCATGAGTCTGAGACCTTTGACAGAGGTTCATGATGAGCCAGAGGATGTGTGGCTGCAGTTATTGAAGAGAAATACACTCTTTTTCTAAGACCTCACCTGCTCTTGGGCATGATTCTTCTTGTAAGGAACAATATTTTCACTTACCGGTTAGTTCCCATAGGTCACCTGCTTACATCACAATGTGTTCACTCTGGTTTCTCCATCTTCTCATAGTTCACTGCCTTTTCTTCCTCCTAGAAATCAGAGAACGTAGAAACTATTTGTTTTTTTCACATCTTGTGAAGCACTCAAAATATTATCTCACATAGATAATACGGAACCAAGAGGCAAGCAATCCACCAAACCAGCTCTTGTTCATCCAAGTCATGTCTCTAGGACCTAATTGTCTTGGCTTCATTGCTCATGTCTTCATTCTCCTTGGCCTGGCATTTTGAATGCTGCTGTCCTTATCACTCTCTTTTTAAAATCTCCTTGCATTTCCATTTTGTCCTCTCTCTCCACATTCTCTTCCTCCTTCTTTAGTTCTACTTCCACCAAAGTTGCCTCTCTGCCTATTTATCGGCTCTCTAATTTCTTTCTCTGAGAACGTCCATTGCTGTCTTGCTTAATGGCAGATTGGTGAGCAGAATTGTGCTTAATAAAAATCATTTCCACAAATCTATTCTTTGACTCTTTCATATGAAGATTTCAGAGAACGCGTTAGCAGTGTTAGTGCAGGAAAAGTCAAAAAAGAAATTTTCGTTTTGTGCCATAGTATGATTGATTAGCTGAAAATATAACAAAGATGTTTATTATAATTAGGAGGGGAATTCAAAGTTTACAACATACATAGAAAGAATAGTCTTAGGCAGAGCTGAAGGGAGATGCACTTCCCTCAGAGAAGATTTTTGTTTTAATATGGAGGATGGAAACCCAATAACGATAAACTATACACCTGTTTTTAGAGTTTAATGAATGATTCAATCAAATGTGCTTTTAATTGAACAGTTTACTGATGTAAATTATTATTGTAATCATTAGCCTTATTGTTACCAAACTATTGCAGAGTATAAACTTGGTACTAGGCGTTTTGTGGGAGACAGAGGAAGCTGTGGTAATTAATTATAATTTTAAAAATCTTTATTTCACTGAAATAAAGCACCAGGCAAACAAACTAACAAAAGACTCTGGCTCTTCAATCAGCAGATATGTTATTAATCCAACTACGTTTTCTTTAACTCCTGGAAACACCTGAGGAATGCAAAGCAAATAATTGAACAATGGTGAATTTAACACTCTGGCTAGTAAATCTATACATATGAACATGGTAGAAGCAATAGACTACCTGTGAAATACCCCTCAGCTGAACTGTTCATGTTTTAGAAGAGAAAATTATGCAGACAGATGAATACTTTTGTCCAATCTCTTTCTGCCATCATCACCAACTCCCATTCTCTCTTTGGTTCTTTAATTCTGCTATCCAAATGTCCCCGTGCATTTCCAAAATTTGTGCCCATTTATACAGTACAAAGAGTGACTAATTTTTACCTGAGTCTTCATAACTGTTTTTGAGGCTTATTTATTGAGTGCTTGTTAAGTACTAGGTACTGTGCTAAGCACTTTATACACATTATCTCATTACATCTACTCGTCAACCTATATGTTAGGTGTTACTATCTCTATTTTGCAACGAGGAAACTGAGAGGCAGGTTAAATAAATTGCTCAAAAACACACAACTAAGTGTGTGACAAAGCTGAGATTCACACTGAAGTATGTGTGAACCCACATCCGGTGCTCTTTTACTAGTGTACATTACCCCTTAATTTTCCAAGAAATATCTGCTGCTTTTTAGGATGCTAACGCACTCTTAAAATTTGATATTAGAGAAGTAAGAGCTTATTAATGAGTTTTCACCATCAAAGTTGTTTTTTTAACTTCCTTTATTTGGCTGCATGAACGCTTTCCATATAATCAAATGAATTTACCATGGGTGTCTGTGAATTTATTTTTTATGTACCTGAAAAACAAGTATCCACATAAGGCTCCTCTGATCTGTTTTGATCAACTAAGCCTAATCTAAATCACAAGATAGCTGTGTTTTTAAATCTCTAATTTGAGAATACTGTCATTCCATCAGAATAACATTCATCCAAACAGAACCCCATTATGACAAAGCTTGATTTAGTTCTATCCAACTCCATAAGGCATTTGTTTATTACCAGTAACTGTCATAGGTATGCCACAATATATATTACTTTGGGGAATCCAAAAGTAATTAAAACCTGGTTCCACTCTTAAGAAGCTTATAGAGTAGAAGGAAAAGCAGATTTTGCTCAACCAAGTCCAGAAGTAAGTAGAGTATTGAGGCTTTAAACAAATAATGGTTTTTGAGCTGAGCATGGAAAGATTTACAGGATTTGAGAGGTGGATAAGGTGTGCAAGAATATTTGAAGTAGAGGAAAAAGTGCAAGCTGTGCAGAGCATAAAACAGATCATAGCAGAGCATAAAGTATATGTAAAATATATGTGGAACAAAAGTTATACCTGAAAAGGTGCACTGGAACCGGGCTGAGCCAGAAGGGCTTTTGGAGCCCCCAAACAAAGCCCAGTCCTCATTCTCTTGGTAGCAGGAACCTAGAGAGGGTTTTAGGCATGAGAGTGATAGGAACACATCTCTTAGAAACTTCATACTGACAGCTGAGTGAAAGGAAAATGGAAATGGAAAGAAACTGAAGATGGGAAAGTACTCAAGGGGTTGTTGCAGTGGTGCCTGTGAATGAAGATATATTTCTGGACTAAAGCAACAGTAGTGAGAGAGAAAAAAGATGTGGATACAGCATACTTTAAAAGTAGAATAAAAAATACTTTGGCCCATTGGATGTGAGATGTGGGGAGAAGGAAGAGTCAAATGTGACTCAGAGGTTCTTGCCTAAGGCAGCCATGTAGCTGATGATGCTCTTTGCTGGGGAAGAGAAAGCTTGGGACACTGAGTGAGCTTGGTAGATGATGAGTGGAGTTGGATGCACCGAGTTTGAGGTAGAAATCTGTGGAGGATGATCATAAAACTCTTCATTAATTCTCATCTCTAATGGATAATGCAAACAGCAAAGAGGAACTGTACAAATCCTCTGTGAAATAAGCCAGTCTATGGGTGTAGCTTCCCAGATACGTGATTTCCAATAGGGAATTTTCAGATAGAGTGAAACACAGTTTTTCAGGAACAAATAAAACAAGACTGAAAGAATTCACACAGTGAATTTAGTGATGGGGAAAACACTCAAATAATAAATCTTTTAACTAAGAAAATCCCTGGCTGTGGCTGAGAGCACTACTGCTTTTGTTGAACAATTCAAATCACTTTCTATAAAACTTCTTGTCTTTTTTTAATAACCAACACTTTTTAGAACTTACAAATTCCTTATTCATATGTTTTGATCAGAATAAGTGGTTTAAGTTCATCCCACAAAACTGGGGGGATCAGCTCATCAAAAGATGGACACAGGGCCGGCCCCGTGGCTTAGCGGTTAAGTGCACACGCTCTGCTTCTGGCAGCCCGGATTCGGATCCCAGGCGCGCACCAACGCACCACTTCTCCGGCCATGCTGAGGCCGCGTCCCACATACAGCAACTAGAAGGATGTGCAACTATGACATACAACTATCTACTGGGGCTATGGGGTAAAAAAGGGGGAGGATTGGCAATAGATGTTAGCTCAGAGCTAGTCTTCCTCAGCAAAAAGAGGAGGATTAGCATGGATATTAGCTCAGGGCTGATCTTCCTCACAAAAGAAAAAAAAGATGGACACATATTGAAGTCCATCTTAGACATTTTGACACCATTAATATCCTAGACCAGTGTTTTTTTTTTTATTGAAGTATAATTGACATACAATATTATATTAATTTCAGGTGTACAACATAGTGATTTGATATTTTTATACATTGTGAAATGATCACCTTGCTAAGTCTAATTACCATCTGTCACCACAGTTATTACAATATTATTGACTATATTCCCTACGCTGTCCATTATATCCTCATGACCTATTTATTTTACAACCAGAATTTTTACCTCTTGATCCCCTTTGCCTATTTTAGCCATTTCCCACTCCCTTCCCCTCTGGCAACACTAGTTTGTTCTCTGTATCTATTAGTCTGTTTCTGTTTTGTTACATTTGTTCATGTGTTGGTTTTTTTAGATTCCACATATACATGAAATCAGATGGATTTGTCTTTCTCTGACTTATTTCACTTAGCATGCTACCGTCTAGGCCCATCCATGTTGTCAGAAATGGCAAGATTTCATTCTTTTTAATGGCTGAGTAAATAGACCAGTGGTTTTCAAAAGTGTGGTCCGGGGACCCGCAACACCAGAGAACTTGTTAGAAATGCTAATTCCAGGATCCCAATCCAAAACTACTGAATCAAAAATCTGATTCAGTAATTCTGGAGAAATCTGAAATGCTGGGACCCGGCAAGCTGCATTTTTACAAGTCCTCCAGAAGATTTTGTGCTTGCTCAAGTTTGTGAACCACTGCTCTGGACCTAAAGGTAAAAACTGATGAAAAAAATATGAAAAGAAACCAGAAACGAAAAAGGAAGAGAACTTGAAATAAAATCAGCATTCACTCTCTCTCTGAACTAACGAATGAGCATTCTTAGGGGCTGGAACAGTTATGCTCCGATCCCTTTGAATATCCATTCAACAGATATTTGTTGAGAATTCAGATAGTGCCAGGGACTGAGCTAGGTATGGCATATTCAACAGGGAAAACACTCTGTGTTTTTTCTGTGTTCTTAAAAAAAAATTTTTTTAATTATTGCTCATCTTAAAGCTGAATACTATGTTGTGGTTTCAGAGAATTAGAGGAGCTTGACTGTTGAGGATTCAAAGGCCAGTTGAAATGCTTGCTGAGCACTCCTGCAGGAAGCATGGTGAGGGGGCAGTGGCTCTACTCAGGCTGGCGGTGAATCCTAAGTTCCTGGGCTGCAACAGTCTTCCTGGGACACTAGCCTTTCTTCACCGGGCAGAGTTACCACCCATGAAGTGTCTCACCAGTGAGCTCCGTGTAACAGAAATATCAGGCCCCATTTGATTCATCTTGCACTGCCCATTCTTGCTGAAGGCGGAATGACTTTCAGTGCCTCCATCCGTCTCGCTTCATGATCCCTTGGAGCTCAGCTAGAGAAATCATCCCTCAGACTGACATCTTCGAAACCCAAGTGCATTTCAGTAAAGCGTCGGAAATGTCAGAACTGCCTCTGCTGATTCCTCTCTCTCCTATTTTATCTCTAGCACACCTCTTGTTGCTCTGTTTACCACTTTTATCTTCTCTCCCTGTCAGCAATGTGTTTTTCTTTTGGTTTTATCCAAGCTTTGAAAACATTGCTGCTCCTTTTTGTTGCCCCTCGTTGCTAGTTCCCTGGGTTGCATTGACCACCGCTTATCTCCAGTGTGTTGTACGCGTCTTGTTGTTTGTTTAATAATGCATAGCTCTCATGATCAGGAGTGGACAGGCCCAGGTCCGGCTACCTAAGCGGGACGTTTATCCTGCTGACTTGAGTCTCCTTTGATGTATGAGGACATTTGCGGCTCAGCGGCAGACTTTAACTTCTTTGATATGCTCTCCTTATTCCTATTCTATGTATATTATGTAACTTTTGTGTTCAATAGGAACCAAATACAGAAATCTCTCTCCTGCTTCTCACATCTAATTTTTGCCTAAGCATCCTCTGATGCTATTAGTGCAGGGGAGCAGTTCTTTCGACAGTGTATAATATAATTTCACTAAAGAAAAACAAATAATTTCACACAGGATGAATGTAGTCATTCATAAGGTCTTAGGCAGCTTTTAATCTCTCCCCTCTGCCTCATGTTGAGTTTGCGTAAATGATTCTTTAATGCAAAGAGAATTGACTGAAGATAGAAACAAGTCAAATTATGAAAGAGGTTTAATACTTGATAATCACTTATGGATGTTGTGATTAAATATACTATTAATCTATTTTTTTTAAGGCTACATAGTCAAAACCAAGTACTATGAGTAGATTTGTTTCGAAGCCTGCAGTGTGCAGGAGTGCTGTCTGAACTCACCTGTGGATGATACTGGCCCAGATGTTGACTGCCCTGGGGACTTGAGGGAGGGAAATCAGAAAAGGGTAATTCTGCCCTGACCATCCATCTTTCAGGTTGCCTCTGCTCTCTAACTTCCGGCTACTCACAGCAGTTTGGGCCTTTCATCTGGACACAGGCAAATAAGTACAAACACCAAAGAATCTGAAGTGAATCACAGATTGATTGATTGATTGATTCACCTTTACTGATGAGAAAATCCATTGAGCCTATTCTTGTTAATGAGGTTTATGGATGATATGAGGATTTTATTCATTTTTAATATCTCTAAATTAATTTAACCAGATATTTGAGAGGCATATACCTAGAAAATTGAATAGAAAATCTATTAATTAGAGTTACTTTGCACTGACTAATATTTTTTAATTAAGCTCTTTGCCTTCATTGAAGCCCTTGGATGGAAGGAGTTTTAATTTCAGAAACATGTTTAAATATAATATTAATTTCTTATATGTGTACAATACTCACATTGCTTTCCTACGCATGCATTCAGTTGAACCATTTGAGTAAGAAGGGCAGGGCAGTATTAGTCCCATATTACAGATGAGGTAATAGAGGCTCAAAGATCAATGGATGCTGGGACTAAAGTTTGACCTAATTCGATGCTCTTTTTTACAGCCTATCAAGTCTAATTTCCCAACTCTTGCAGTGCACAACAATTTGGTAAAAAGAAATTTTCTTAGATGCGCTAAAAATTGCTTATCCATCACAACAAAAAAACGTAAAGAGAACCCTGCATGAATTATAACATATTAAGAACGTGTTTTTGTGGTAGTTGATGAAAAAGCAAAGCTATAAAAAATTGTAGAACAATTGTAAACAATTAAGAGATTGGTTTTAATCTGTCCTTTAAATTTAACTCTGGACTTCTTTTTCTAAATCTGATTATTTCATTTTGTCATCAACAGTAATTAACAGTCTTATACTTGGTCTAGTTTTGTCCCTTTCACAACTACAAATCAAATAGAATTCTTTCATATTTTAGGATATAGCCTTTGATAACGGTTCTATGCTGAGACTCAGGTATTGTCATGTGCCCTGTGATATGGGCCATGACAGCTGACCCTGAGTATGGCAGTCATACTAGACCAAGGTGGTAAAAAATGTCACATATGTGGGCCCAGGGGACACAAGTGAGATGGAAAACAGGAGCTACTAATCAAATGTTAGATGTAAGACCATTTTGATTATTGATTAGCAGAATTTCTTACAGAATCAGAGAATCTTAGAAAATCCTTAGAAGGTATTGAGTGGTTATATAACCCATCTCCTGCTCAATGCATAAAATCCTTGATATCTCTACAGCTGTAACCCTTGGATTTACCTATGTAGCTAGCCAGATAGCTAGAATTTGATATTTGTTAGACTACTCATTCTCCAGTGGGAATAATTTTGTCCCCCTGGCAATGTTAGAGATAGTTTTGGTTGTCACAACTGGGGAGTGCTTCTGGCAGCTAGTGAATAGAGGTCAGAGATGCTGCTAAACATCCTACAATGCACAGGACAGGCCCCCGCAACTGAGAATTATCTGCCCCAAAATGTCAATAGTGCCCAGTTTAAGAAACCCTAATTTAGACAAAATGTTAAGTTGCTACAATTACTCAAAAAAATCAACTCCCTGCAAAATCATTTTTTGGGGAAATATAACAATAAAACAGTGGTGATAAGCTACATGAAATATTTTAGATAATTAAATTGGTTCTTGTTTCACTTTACATTTCTATGCCTATGTGACACTGTTAATAAACCAGCAGATTTCAAAATTTTTCTGACCAGAGACCTTTAAAAAGGCAAAAGAATTTAGGGGCTTTGTAATCTTTTGGTTACTCTTTGCCACTTCCTAAATACATCCCTAGACATTTTCTCTTTAAATAAGAGTAAGGTGATGTCCACATATTTTCTTGTTAACACTTTAAGAATCAGACACCTGGTCACTGCCCCCCTCTCTTGGACATCCCTTCCCTCTGGGGGCCTCCCAGATTCTGCAGAAAAATCTCCTTCCTCTGAGTTTTGATAGCATTGTCTACCCCTAGACCTTAGTATATATTCCTCATACCAGTAAATCTATGCATATACATGTTTGTCCTCCTAGATTGCAATTGGTTTATTCTTATTTTTAGTTTTCTTCCCAGAGAATCATAGGGCCTTGCAAGAACTAGCTGATTTAGTAATCCCGGACTGTTTCCAAACTTGAGTTTGTCTCTCTGGTGTTATCAGCTTCTTCCTGAGTGTGTACTCATATTCTGGCCCCATGAGGCCAGTATTAGTGCTGGCACCTTTTCAGTCTCCTCTCTAATCTGCTCACCTTCTTGCCTGGCTAACCTGTCAAGCCTTTGCCATTTATAATGTTTCTCCTTCAGCAGTTTTCCCTGCTACCTTGCTGATTGCTTTTCTGCGCCACGGAACTCCCAGCCCAATTTTCCCGTGTGTGCATGAGTTAAATAGCTCTGCCTTCCTTCAACGACTTCCCTTGCACCCCTACTTGAATTTTTCTATGTGTGACCAGTCTTTTTCAGGGGTGGGGTAGCAGTAAGAGCTCCAGAGGGTCCACTCTGCCTGGCTGCCAGTGCTACCTCCTCATCCAACCCCAGGTGGATGGGACCACACACTCTAATGCTCTCTAATCCCTGCAGCTTTGTCACTGTTCAGAACTGCTCAGATGCTTATGCAGCTCTGACTGGTTTCTCCATCACCCTCTTGTAGAGTGGAGCTGCCTTTCCCATTTATCACCACGGTGATAGCAGTCCACCTTCCCAGCCTTCCTACCCAGGCCACCTGCTCGGCTGCCAGCCTTCGAGATTGATACTTTCCATTCTGAGGCTGAGTTTGTTCTGGCCTCGGTGGGCATGTTCGCTAAAAGGAACATCACTCTTGCTGCCCGTGGTGAGGCAGAAAGCTCCCTTACAGACTCGTGGTTGATCACTCTTCTGCCTCCTCCCTGAATCAGCCTCTATCTGTGAGAACACCCAAGGGGAGTTCTCAGGAAGTTCCCACCTCCAATAAAATACTTTCATTTCTTACCGTATGATTTTACTCAGATGTGAAAGATAAACACACAAACAAACACATAGATAAGGGAACAGATTGGTGGTTACCAGAAGGTAAGCGGATGAAGGGAGGAAGAAAGGGGTGAAGGGGCATATATATATGGTGATGGATAAAAACTAGACTACTGGTGGTGAAGATGATGTAGTCTATACAGAAAATGACATATAATTATGTATACCTGAAATTTACACAATGTTATAAACCAATATGACCTCAACAAAAATAAATATTCTCAATTCTGCCAGCAAGGCTAGGAAGGCCTTAGCAAAGCTAGGATGACCCTCAACAACTATCTTCCCCAAGAGTATTTTTTTTCTTTCCTGTCTCTTCCTATTCAGCCCAGAGTTCTCTCTGGAAACTCTGGGATGTCCATCACACATTTATCATTCCAACCACTCAGATCTTAGTTTTAATGCAACCACTGATTCTCTCCTAAACACTGAGGGGCTAGGCCCGAGAGGACAAATGCAATGACTGTTTTCCTAATGCCTGGACATGAATGTCGCAAAGCTCTTTTGGGCTAAAGGGAGAAGGAAAGGGCGAGTGGAAATCTCCAAGTAATATGTGTGAATATTTTTTATAGTGTCTTCTGAAAAGCCTTTTCCTACATTTATTATTTAACTCAAAGAAATAATTCTGAGAATGTGCATTCTGAGACAGACACTAGTGGTGAACACGATAGTGGAGGAATCTTTCTAGACTCTAGTGAACAAAGGGCCATGTTGTGACAGGTCTTCTACACAGCGCTCTCCAGTCTTGCTACTTAATGTGTTGCCCATGGCTCATAGCGTCAGCTTCACCCGGGAGCTTGTTACAAATGCAGTCTGGGGACGTACCCTAGACCTACCAAGTCAGAATCTGCATGGTAACAAGATTCTCAGGTGCTTCCTGTGCACATTAAAATGTGAGATGCTCTGCTCTTTCTGTTACTGCATTTAATCTTTAGAGTGATCTTCTGAGTAATTATTAAGTTTCCCATTTTACAGATGAGGAAAATGATGCTCTGAGTGGTGAAGAGATTTGCCTATCGTCTCTAGAAATTGAATTCTATCTATATAAAGACTAAAGACCATATTCCTTTCACTATTTACCACAACTGTATAGGTAGGTACTCATGATGAAGTTAGCATTACTTATTTTTCCTTTGAATACAGTTTTAAATATTAGAAAGGAAAATGTTCTGGTCTCTTTGGGATGTCAAATTGCCAAATAGGAAAGAAATTTTAACAGGAGCTAGGGATCTTAAAGACTAGACTGAGCAGAGCCATGCAGAGATAGTACATCCTACCTGAGATGGATGGCTCAGGTTAGCTCACAGCCACGTGGCATAAAGAGAACACACTGGGGCTTTCAACAGACTGGCAGCCCAAAGATGGTCACAGCAAGATAAATTATGTGTTAAAGAGATAATTACCATGGCCTTTCCTCTGAACAGCAGCTGGAAATAGGCTGGAACAGATGGAGCCAGAAATAGTGAAAAGGTTGTGGGACAGCCTCAGAGGAGAGACAGTCCTTCTCAAAGCAACAGTTTAAATAACAGCCACTGAGTGATTAAAGATATGAACATATATTCTGCACATAGGATTGTACAAGACTTTTATCCCTTGCTCTAACTAGAGTTTTATAGTTATAAGAGGAAAGAAGAAAATGAATCAATGAGATTTATTTTTAAAGTGTATCTTTGTTGACATATCACAGGAGATGGGTTTATGTTTTATTTTATGCTTATCCCAGTGGTCTCTTCTCAGGCAAATATTAACCACTGGGTCTAGGCTATCTTAAAGAGGAATGACTGTCCCCCTATATTGAAGAAGAGTGCTTAAATTCAGAACATCTTCTTCCCTTTCCCTTTTTTTTTTTTTTTTTTTGCTGAGGAAGATTTTCCCTGAGCTAACATCCATACCAATCTTCCTCTATTTTTTAGTATGTGGGCCGCCAAGACAGCATGGCTGCTAACAGAGCAGTGTAGGTCCACGCCTGGGAACTGAACCCAGGCCACCAAAGTGGAGTGCACCAAACTTAACCACTAGGCCACTGGGGCTGGCCCCCCTTCCCTTTTTAATTATAGCAAATACTACAATGCCTCTGGAATTCACTCAGTTGAGAAGGTCGATTTGAATTTTCACCTGGTCAGCTTTAAATGAGTATCTAGATGCCCAATTCTAAGCTAGACTGAGAACTCACTCCTTTTCACAAATACTAGTATTAGGAGCTAATGGAAAGAGGAAGGCTTTCAGGTAGAATAGTGACACACATAGACTTGCTGATTAGATGCCTTTGTTGTTACTACCATTAACCACCCCCAGTTTCAAAAAAAAAGATCCCAGGGGCTGGGATCTTTCTTGTGATTTGGCTGCTTCCTTCCCCACTCCCCTGACCCATAGACACACAATTCCCATGGCTCTGTTGAGTTCTTGACATACACACAGTTGTTGATGGGCAATTGCAACTTTGAGACACGCAAAAATGACATTGAGCAGCGTGGATTTCTGCCATTCCGGTCAGTCTCTTGGCTTTAATCAAGAGCATCCTAAAACACTCTTTCTCTATGCGGTGTTGCGACACATGTTATTCTGGGTTACTAAGAGTGTTGTAAAAAAGATAGTTTCGGTTCTAACAGCCCACCTGGAACCATGAAGTAGAAATTTACTAATTTTTCACATTAGCACAATCTACTCAGCTCACAGAATATCTTCCCTTTGGAAAAATCTGCAAGATTTAGGTGTATAGATCAAAACACTGTACACCGATTGCTCCAAACAAAAGTTTTAAAATTATGTGAAAATAGAACCTTTTAAAAGTTACATTTGGGCACTGATATAAACAAAGAACTCTAAAAACCAATCCTCTATGTAGATTGAGAAATATGTTAAAATGCATATTCTTCACACCTTAATAGAATAAGGCTACAATAATAAAGTGGTGCTATGTATTTACTTAGCACTTCAGATTTCCAAGTGGCACCACTATGTCGTTATCATTTTGTACACTCCACCTCTAAGCCTAGCAGATAGGCTACTATTAAATGCCATAAAATGTATTCTGCAGTAAATGGATTATTGGGGTACATTTAGATAAATTACTCAAAGTCTTGACTGAACAGCAGTGAACCCAAGGGACCCATGATTCCTACCCTTCAGAAACTAGGAAGACTTGGAAAGATCAATTGAAGAGGTGTCAACAGTGGCTAAACACTTTTCCTCTTCTTTTCAGTAAAAGGAATAATGAATTTTCTTTATACTTATTGAGTTCTTGTTGCTCCTACAAACTGTGAGAGTCAGATGGGAGAGGAAAATTAGATCAAAATTTAATATATGTTTTCTTCCAAAATTTAATATGCATTTTCTTCCAGATTTCTTGATTAGGGAAGTGTAGCAGGGGAAAGCATAAGTAAACACACTACTCTTTTCATCGTTTTCAAGAGCTGTGCTCTATATATTTGTATAGATTCTCTAGTCACAGGACAAAATGTAGGTGGTCTCCTATTACAGGAGATGGAAAGTAGGTATCAAGAAGAAAACTTAAGCTCAAAATGGAGAAACATATCATCCAGAGTTTAGGAACACATTAGTGATAGTTTAGTTTTGGGCATGGCACTTAATCCCCTAATCTCACATGTTTTCTTGCCCTTAGCTCAAATATATATTAGGATGAAAAATGTCCTTATTTCAGGTGAGGCATATGGGCCATTACTGACCTAGCTGCTGTCTGTATTCAAAGTTCCTACATCAGTAACTCCAGGGATAAGACACTGAATTCCTGTTGAAAGGTACAAATAGGATCTGGGTTGGGGGTGGGGTTTGGGCATTGGCATTTTAAGATAACAAAGTCTACTGAAGCTTTAACACAGATTAATTCAACCTATTAAATAGCAGACCTCTAAGGGACGTGATATAGGACAGGATCCTTCAACAGAGAAGAACTTTCATCTCTGTTTCACAGAATCTAACAGAGTTCTCAATAAATATTTGCTTATTAAATAAACAGTTGTTCAGTTAATAAATGAATGAACAAATGAATAAATAATAGAAAAATATAAAGAATGGGGTATAGAGGTTTTCCCGGGAAAGAAAGGACAGCATGCAGTTTAGATGGGGCAAGTTTGGAGATTAAAGTATAAACATGGTTGGATTTCAGAGAGAAGAATGTGACAAAGGGGTGTTGAATAAGAAGCCCCAGAGTTTGCTCTTTCATATGACTGTTGCTGGCCCTGCTAAGAGGAGAATTCTCAGGAGACCCTTCCATCTCCTTGCCTTTCATCGGGGCTAGTTACAAAAGATGGAATCTTTAAGAAAATTCCATGAGATGAATACACCCTCTCCCTTTAAAAATTTCTCCTGAAAGAGCATTCATGCTCACCTGCTTCAGAGTGAGAATCCACAGGGATTGTTCTTAGAAGCTTGGTGAAATTCTCTTGGATTTTTTTTCTTTTTATCATTTTTTCCTTTTTGTTTTTAATAAGTTAGCTCGATATTTATAGTGCCTCTACATCCATTTATTTCAGCCCTGTGAAGAAGGCTGTTTGCCTGCCCATTGAGTGTGAATTATAGGGCTGACATTTAATGGTGCAGCTTCTTTTGCTCAGTGCCCTCAACAATTGAGAGATGAGTCGGGAGAGAGTGATATTGCATAGTAAATGTCTCACGCCATAAGAACTCGTCATTTTGATTTGATTTGATTTTTTAAACGTAAGGTTTGAAAAAATAGTGTGTGGTATATTGACATTATTCTAAATTGCAGTGTTAGGAGAACATTAAGTTTTTCATTTCACACTTTCTGAGTCTTAAGCACCATTGCTGTATGGGGAAATCAGTCATTTTCTGATGATTCATGTGCAGATTTGTACCAATCAGAATTGGCCATAATTATGCCAAGGCTCTTCTTTCTAGGAAGTTCATTGAGGGCATGGAAAAAGGAAAGCTAAAGGAGAAGCATCCTCTGTAAGTGTTCTGTGTAAATTCACAAACCATAAATGTACAAGTAATTTCATAGTACAATGGAAATCTACTTTGAATAGACTACGGTTGTTATAAACCACAGACACTGATACAGCCATCTGGGGATCACTTGATAGGGACTTAATGGCAAATCTGTGGGCACATTTATCTTTCTCAAGTTTGCCTTGAGGCTGTGGACATAAGAAAACAGTCAATAACATCTTCCTATGATTAATTCCCTATGAAAATCACTGAGAATTTGGAATCAGTGATTTTTATCACTGACTTCGAGAGTAGCTGGAAAGTCATGAGAGATGTTCATTTGTCTGAGACCATTTATTTTAAGAAACAGCAATCCTTACAGCATGCTAGTGAATCAGGAAGGGGAATAACATGAGGCCCACAAAGACAGGCTGAGTGGCCGAGAATTTGGAGTGAGAAATGTTGGTATCTACTCATGTTGTGAAGAAAAGTATTGTGTCTGTGTTTTATTCTTCCATGCTTCCCAAGATGCTCTTTCCTCCAACTCTATCAAATGTTATGCATGTGCTCTTATTTATTTTATTTTTGCCTTAATTTTTGGCTAGAGCACATTGTTTTAAATCCTACCACTATTGAAAAAAAACACCCAATGCACAATTATGTCTCTTTGAACATTCCTCTGCTGTTTCTATTTAAAGAGCTTACTGTTGAATTTTTAAACACCAGCATTTTCATCTTCTTCAGCCTAACATAGTCATTTTGGGAAATTTGAATCCATAGAGATATTTTCTAGCTAGATTTGATTTGATTACTGCCCTTCTTTAACCTTAAAGGTACAAAAGGAAGTACTCCAAGCACCTAAGGGAATCTGGCAAGTAACAACAAACAAAAGTTCAAGATGGGTCAGGTCCCACAAAAGAAAATTAAATGTATTATTCTCACACAACAAGATTAGCAAATCACCCATAAACCTCAGCCACTCTTTCCTTCTTTTTATTCTAATGAGTTTAGTGTGCAATAACGACGGTACAGGCTTCATCAGAATTCTGCCAGTGAAGGGGAATTTTCAAACTCCGTTTGCAAATGAGATCTGCACCATAAACCATAGTCATCCATCACAGAGAAGTGGCTTGTGCCTGATAAAAGGCTGTTTGGGCAGAGTCAATCAAATGAGCACTATTAGAGCTTGGTATTACACTGTCCTTTAGGTCATGGAGAAGGAATGTAACACAGTTATGGAATGTGATTTTTTTTATGCCTCTGTCCCTTTTGGAAGACTAAACTCTATTCTAACATGAACATCTCAGAGTGACATTCATAATCTCTGTTAGAAAAAGAGACCTTCTCCTATTTCTCATCTGTCAAGAGCAGTTAGAACTGTGTAGAGTCTTCGTAATATAGCTAACACTACAAAGAAATGATGTTCCAGCTAAAATTACAACTCATAATTGTTGGTTATTAATAAAAGGTAGGCTGAGCACTTGTGTTAACTAAAAGAAAAGAGACAAAAAATATAGCTTTAGTGTCCCTTGGCCATGATTAAAGATCATAGTTATAACAATAGGATTTTGAGGGCCGGCCCCGTGGCTTAGTGGTTAAGTGTAAGCACTCTGCTGCTGATGGCCGGGGTTCGGATCCCGGGCACGCACCGACATGCCGCTTCTCCAGCCATGCTGAGGCCGTGTCCCACATACAGCAACTAGAAGGATGTGCAACTGTGACATACAACTATCCACTGGGGCTTTGGGGGAAAAATAAATAAATAAATAAAATTATTTAAAAAAAAAACAATAGGATTTTGAGCTGATGGGTCCTTTAGATACCATCTAATTTAGTGGTTTTTCTAACTCTTATTTAGTATCAGAGCCTATTTTTCAGCTAAGTATTATACGGCATCAGGATATAAAAAAGCAAAGTACAGGAGTTCTAATTTTGATACAGATAGGGGGCCTTCTCAGCCTTCCTTAGCTCTCCCCATCCATCCTCCTTGGTGGACATTGCTGAAACTTTGAAACATACTGATCTAGCCCATTTTTCTAATTTGTACAGATTTAAAAACTTTGGCTGAAAACATTAGCAGATTTGAATAAGGCTGCAGAACTTACTAATTGTAAAGCAAATATTTACAAGAAGTAAGAAGTAAGAAGTCCTTACTTCTGCAAGAATACTTTGCCCGCTGTGCAGGGATCCTCCGTGACATTGGTCTATACTGGGGTCAAAAAGCAAATGCCTGCAGGTGCCAGGCAGTTATTAGGAGCAAGGCAGCTGGTGACCTGAGACACTCATGCTCCACAGAAAGAGAACAGCTGTTACACAGTTTCAAGTGAGGCTTATCATGAGGAAAATAGGGCCCAGGATTTCTTGAGTATATTTTTAAGCAGAAATTGGAAAATCAGTACTTTAGTGTGATACTTATAATAATTTAATATTTTAATTTAGTAATAATAATCAAGAACTACTATACAGGTGAACAAAATGCATTTACAAGCCAAATTCAACTAGTACTACTAGTCACTATTAATACTGGTGTGTTCATTGTTGTGATGTTGTGTTATCAGGAACACTAAAAATTAAAATATCCTTGTGATTAGATTCATGAGGTATGCCCAGTAATTACCCTTATGAGCAATTCTTAACAAGCTGTCATTAATTTATTCAATAAATATTAATTGAGGATCTTCTACACACTAGGCTCTACTACATGAGAAGCTCATACTCCCAGACTTTGGAGGGCTCCTATTTTTATAAGGGGAGCCAAGTACACAAGAGATATTTGCAGAAGGTGAAAGGAGCAAACATAGAGGAGTAACTATGGTATTGTGGGGCTACCAAAAAAAAAATGCATAGCTCTGCTCGGAAAACAGTATGGAGATTCCTCAAAAAATCAAGGCTAGAACTACCATATGATCCAGCTATTCCACTGCTGGGTATTTATCCAAAGAACTTGAAAACACCAATGCCTAAAGATACATGCACCCCTGTGTTCATTGCAGCGTTATTCACAATAGCCAAGACTTGGAAGCAACCTAAGTGCCCATCAAGGGACCAATGGATAAAGAAGATGTGGTATATACACACAATGGAATACTACTCAGCCATAAGAAACGATGAAATCCAGCCATTTGTGACAACATGGATGGACATTGAGGGTATTATGCAAAGTGAAATAAGTCAGAGGGAGAAGGTCAAATACCGTATGATTTCCTTCATTAAGTAGTAGATAATAACAACAATAAACAAACACATAGAGACAGAGATTGGATTGGTGGTTACCAGAGGGGAAGGGGGGAGGGAGGAGGGCGAAAGGGATAATTCGGCACACGTGTGTGATGATGGGTTGTAATTAGTATTTGGGTGGTGAACATGATGTAATCTATGCAGAAATACAAGTACAATGATGTACACCTGAAATTTTTACAATGTTATAAACCAATGTTACTGCAATAAACAAAAAATTAAAAAAAAAAAAAAACAAAGGTGACCACTTGTTAAGCATTCGATAAATATGTATTGAGCATCTAATAAAATAAGAAAGACAGTTAAAAAAAAAAAAAAAGAAAAGATTTTCTGGAGGAATCCTGAAGAATGCATAGGAGTGTGCCAGACACGCAAGAAAGAGGCATTCTAGGCAGAAAGAACACAGCACACAGATACGAAAGTGATGTAGGAAAAATCATGTCTTGATCTAGGAACTGCAAGTAAATCAGCACGACTAGAGGGCACAGAGAAGGGAGAGAAGAAAGAAGAGGGAGATTAGGCTGGGAATGTAGACAAAAGCCAGTCTGTGAAAGATTCTCAAATCTCTGCCAAGGAGCTAGAACTTTACTGTGTAACTACTGGGATGATATTTAAGGATTACAACTAGGGTGAAGGCATCACATTTTTATTCTAGAATGATGATTCAGATGACATGTCTGAATTGGGAGAGATGGAGACAGGAGAAAGAGGGACTATTGAAATAGTCCAGGCAATTGACAAGGACTGCAAAGCTGGTGAGGTTGGAAGAACGAAGGGGATGAACTTGAGGCAGTAGAATTCACAGGATCTGGCTGCTGATTGACTAACAGAGAGGAAGAGGAAAGAACTGAGGAACCAGACACCCAGGTTTCTGGCTGGGGAGTCTGGAATGACCATGACCCATTTAACCAAGGAGAAGACCAAGGAGCTAGAACATCCTGGCCTCAGTCCAGAAGGGTCTGTGGAGAATGGCTGCGTGCTCCAGGGCTGGGAAGGCCACCAGCCTGCCATGTCTCCAGTCACTGGCCTGAGGACTTCACCACTAAAATGAAGTGTTTTCCTCATTTTCTCCAGCACATTTTCCAAATATAAACTAAAATATGACTGAAAATTCAAACATTGTTAAGTAAAAAAAATAGTACTCTTATTAGAAACAGCCCAGTCATTGGAAGACTTTTATGCCAAGAAGCTTAAAATCAATGGATTTTTTCTTTTTTAGCATAACACATTTTGCTGCTAAAAACAAACAACAGCAAAGCCAATAAATGCCTGCCAAACACGACCAATAGTATTCCTCAGCTGGTTTAATGAGCGCTGAGCCAGAGGTCGAGACAAAAGCAAACAGGCGTTTTTTTTTTTTTTCTTCAAGAATACAAATTTAACATGTTTGGCATTTTATTTTGCATTTGAATATGGAATAACTGAATTTTTTATAGCAGGAAGGCAAGGTTGAAAGAAATTTTTTCTCCTGCTCTGGCTTTGTGTAGTATTAAACCACATTCTCCTGTGTTCTATTGTTTTGAAATCTAATCTTTTCCTTCTCCAAAGTATTTTCTGTGTAATCATCTCAAAAACTCATCAAAACCCTGAAGTTAGACAGCTTGACACAGTGGCAGAGTGATCTGAGGGAGAGCAATTGACCACCTATATTTTCGAATTGGAATAAGTCCAAACTTGAAGTACGGTCAGGAGCAAACACAGTTTCTGTGGTCAATAACCCAGCAATTATGAACACACAGTGGAGCACTGTGTAATTCAAAAATAATGTGCCTCAGTGAGATCAGTGGTTATTTTATAGGTAGGCTACTAATTTCTTTTAATTTACAAAAGAAATTAGTAAGAAAAAAAAGAAAAAAAATGTTTTTTTTCTTTTTGTTTAACAGTGAATGGTTTTGATGGGAGTGCGATGTTGACGGCAGGACAAAGGCAAGAGCTATGGAACAATCACAATAAGGACATTATCAGGGAAAAAGAGAGAGAGGCAAAAAAAAGCAAGCTGATCACTTTTAGTTCAATCCCTAAATTCCTTTCAAGGGAACTTATGGTTCTTGATAACTAAGTAGCAGAACGCTCCACTCAACATAATAATAATAAAAACAACTAATAATAATGACAGTTTCCAATGAATCCAGTGGTTACTGCAGCCTCTGATTTAACATGTAGGTTTTGGAACAGCAGAAGTATTACCAAGATATTCGATTTTCCAAGATCATCCATATACAATCCTGCAGCTGTACTTATTTACCTCTCTCTTCATAGCATCATTATGCAGACATGAATACTGAGAAAAACACTGTAACAAAATTTAAGAGACTGCATAATTCTTTATAAATACACCTACTTTCTATATTCACATATATTGTGTGCTCTTCAAATGCAAATTTTAAATGTTGTTTATCTGTTACTTCTCTACTTGTGTCTCTGTGTGTATTCTCTCCTTAAGGTAATAATACTTTCAGACGTTCGGTTTCTCTAATGCAAGAATGGATTTTGAATAGTGAGTAGCGAATATTTCAATGAAATGAAAGGACAAAAGACACTCAGACAAAGTGATGCTTTGCTTGGGAATTAAGATTTAGAGTAGCCCTCGAGATATTTATCCAGGATCACTGATTATCTAGTAACTGGCCCTGAGTTTGGGAATCTAGCATTACAGGTCTGTTGGGGGAGGGTAGTGGTTAAGAGAGGACAACTCTTGAGTATCCTATGACAGACGGACGTAGAGACCATAGCTTGTAGCCTCCTCAGCACTTTTTGTAACTTCCAAATCTCTTTTACAACACCCTCAATGTTCGTTTTTAACCTAGATTAAAAGGGAAAGATGATAATAAATTTTGTAGGATGTTTGAAACTGTGTACACTACTTATCTACAACCTGTATGATTCTCCAAGTCTACAGTGCCAAAAGAACCTGTAACAGATAGAAGCTTCACCATCTTTTTTCTTTTTCTGACTTCAATAACTCCATCAACTGCATCTTCAGATCATATTGGATCCTTTATTAGCTTTGCCTATATGTTATTGGCCCTTCCCCATAAATGCATCTGAAGTGCTACTTTCCTTGTTTTGCAGATATTTGTAAAGCACACTCTTTGTAGGACTTCATAATGTGGATATGACACTTTATTCTACTTTCTGTACAGCTGATTTGTATTCATGTGTCATTGATAATCTCATCTGTCATTCTCCTTCCTGCCACTATCTTTTGGTATTGATGCTACTATGACAATTTACCTATGGGTGTCGTGAAATCATCCTCCTTTTTACAAACTGCTGCCCATTAAGATGGAAAAGGGTGCTAGGGCAAGCTCACCAGACCCGCTGAGATGCCTTATCTCTTTAGCAGTTCATTTTAAGGTGAGTTGAGCAGAACCTTGTATCCAATTTTAAATCATGGGGTTATATCAGATTCGGCATAATGCCCAGAGAGACATTTGAATTCAACTGATTGATTTTTGTGTTATATTCTCAGGAGCACTGTTTGGCAGTTTCCATCCTCAGTTCTGTTTGAGTAGTTCTAAGAGAGTTACGGTGTTCACAGTAATAACTTCAGAACAATTTTGAAGCAATTCTCCATATTCTTAAAAGGACCTCAAAGACTTCAGTCCTCCTGTGAAAACAAAATACTTCTTACAGTTGGAAGAGACTGAAGGGATACCTTAGCATACCTAGGGATTTCAAAAGAAGCAAAAATGACTCCTTCTTGATAAAGATCACTCCCATCTTGGTCCATAATACCATCGCTCTTCTATCCCTTTGATACTGTTATCAAACATGATCAGCAAAGAGCTAGTGCTAAAGAAAGTGAGTGAATCAAAGAAGTCTAAGATGGCTTTGCCTTCAAGAAATCTTCAGCAGGGAGACCAAGCATAAGATTAAAAAGGTTTATATAAACTCAAGGCAGAATGTGTTCAGTGTCAGTGGTTCCCGGGCAAGAGATAGTTACTGTACAAGTTGAGAGGCACAGACAGCAGTATAGACCAGACCAGGTGACTGGAGCAGCCTTCGCAGAGGAGGGCCTACTCATTTGGACCCCTATGGATGGGCTGGCTCAGCCTCATCAGAATAGAGGGTATTTGAGTCTGGTGGGATATGCTAGTCCAGCCTTGGAAGGACAATATGCTTTGTTTGGTGGGTAGAGAGTACAATTTTATATAAGGTAGAATGTTCATGAGAGGAAAGAGGGTTAGATAAGTTTTTGGAGAGTTTTTAACGACTGGCTAAGAATTTCAAATTTTATTCAAGAAGTGGAAGCCATTGAAAACTTCTGAAGTCTTTAAGGAGAGAGTTTTCTAAGATTTATCTGCCCAGAAGTGATGGAAGTAGGTGGGTGAGAGGGTGGTGGTGGTGGTGGAGGGTGGAAGAAAGGGAGACTACATTTCACTGGAGATTGGTACATTCATTAGAGATTTACAAATGAGAATCCTGAATGTTCAAGTCACAAAGGAGGCGGTAGAATGGAGTGGACAGAATCTTTATATGTAGTTTCTATGTAGCAGAGACCCAGGTCATTTGGATGGTGTGAGTAGCTCTTTGCTCATTTACCTTCCCACCTAATGTCCATACCTCTCACCCTAGTTGTCCCCAGTGATTTGCCAAATGTACTGAAATGGGTTTGGGGAATAGTTTCATGGGAAGTAAAACAGAGAAATTAAAGTTTGCTAGTTTCTATCCTTAGAATGATAACCTTAATCTCAGAGCCCTTTGAAAATTAGACAAAAGTTGTGGAATCTCCCTTGGGAAAAAGTTATACACTTATAAACTAGATTATACATATAGTTTCAGAGGTTTGTAGACATTTCAAAAACATTCATGGATGCTAATTTAAGAGTCCTTAGAGCAATGTTTTCTTAATGATAAATAATTCCTTAATGTAGGTAAATTCTGAGCGATAGTTACAAAGCCCAGGTAGAAGGGATAACATTGGAGCATTTGCTCCTAGTTCAGAAGGCAGGGAAATAGCAATTAAATGATGGTACTTGGACTGGCAACACTTTCAAGAAAGAACAGTTGAGAGTGAGCTTTTTGTTCCAATTAGAGCCTTATTTGGGATTGTACTCTGATAAATCTAACATATTAAGATGAGTAACAAGTAAGAATTTAGCTGAAGGGTTAATAATCATCTGGGGAAAGAAACTATTATGGAAGGCAGAACAATTTCAGAAACAAGCTTGTCTCAGAGACTTAAATAAAATAGAGCTGCCTCTGGTCCATGTAATTTTCCTAAGTGATCTTTCAGAAATGTTGGCCAACACCCACATTATTTCATCATTTTTATGGTAACACAGGTAGAAGGTAACCAAGATTTGTTGTAACTTGCTTATACGGTTGACAGAGAGAATGAAAAGTTGGTCAAGGAATAATTGCTATTTTCATTAATAATTTGGTTGGACGGTCCTTTTGATTCATACCTTTTCAACTTATTCAGTAAATTCTTATTGAGTATCTACTATGTGCCAGACATTGACCTATAGATGGAGTGACCATCTATCTGGTTTGCTCTGGAAGGGCTAGATTTATGCCTAATGACTTCGTGTAATTATTCACAATGCCACTTTTGTTCTCCAAAGTGTCTTGGTTTGAACAATAAATTAGACTCTTTGGGAAAATGTCACCTCAGGAAATATCCACTCGGTCTGTCTGAACGTGTGTTACTAAGCTATCTAGACTACACTGTGATTGCCTGTAGTGTTTTGAATATAATGTAATCCTCATAGAAGCAGAGCCCTGTTTGTTTTGTTCACCAATACATCCCTTGAGCCCAGCTTATTGATGGAACATTCTTAGGTACTCAATAAATATGTGTAATAAATGTGTGAATCTTCTAACACAATTTCACCATTTGAGAAAATTGCTGCCACTATAGTTTTCTAATGAGTTAAGAACAGCCTATGCTCATTAAGGCAGAGCAGGTTTAATTTGAAGAGGATCAACAAAAATTATTTTAGTAGTTTAAGGAAATTATTTGGTTATCTGACTTTATTTTAGAAATATGATCTGAATGTATTTATTTAGCTTTTGAAATCAATTTTTAAGTAAATATAAAGATATTAAAATTGTTTCCTTGGCTGTTGAAACTTTGGGTGGTGGCATCTATTGTGGAAATAACAACACAAAATATTAGAATTTCACTGCGGAAAAGTTGTGAGGCAGGGATCAAATATCTGTGGCTGAGGGAATTGGTGAACAGCTTCTTAAAACAGCGCCAGACCCAAAGTATGTCTTTTCTCCCTTCCTTCTTTCCATTTGTCAGAATTTTACTGTAAATAGATATCATATTTTGAGGAGGTGACCTAGGGTATATGAGCCGTGTTCTTATTCTACACAAAAATCCATCAAGCTTGGTTATCTTGTTTCCCAGCCTCCAGAATATTAGATGCAGAAAGTTGGAAAGAAAGCTATTAGAAGCAAGCAGATTTATGGTAATGGAAGAGATTGAAAAACCACAAAAAGGAGGCTAGGGATTCAAAAAGCATCATTTCTGAGGCCATTTGGGGAAGAGATAAAGGGCCTTGAACGCCCAGCAGCCCAGAAAGTATCACCGTGTTAGACCACGTTGCAGTAGTTGTCAGTAATGATGGCCCTGGGCCATCAAGAAAAGGTTAAAGTAGGTTTACTGTGCTCTGTTCAATAAGAAGATATAGTTTATAATCCATTTTGGTGAAACTGGTGTTTTACTTGGGCTCTTTTGGTTGCAAGTAATAGACAGTCTCTAAATACATCTTCAGAGAAAAGTGTGTGTGTGTGTGTGTGTGTGTGTGTGAGTGTGCACATGCATGCTTGCACATGTGCCCAGGGATTAGAAATTGCAAGTAAAAAAAAAATGTGGTCAGGAACTGAGTCAGCCGGTGCACTGGCTACTGTATCTATCTCTTCTTTAGGTCCCAGTATCTTTTTTTATGTGATATCTCTGTTTCTTTCTGATTCTGATCCCTCATCATTTTGGTCTGCCATCGCCCCCTGGACTCTTCTCTCAAGGTCTCCTTTCAATTTGAACTTCTGCTTTTATCTTATTCTCTCTGGGTTTTCCTAATAAAATTCCAAGAAGGAGAATACAATTTTTCCGGTTCCTCTTTTCATACCGGCAATGTCATGATTTGCGGATTAGCCTGTGGTTTGCCAGCTCTGAATCAAGTGCCTGTTCCTGCCCCAGTTTGTGTGCACAGGGAACAAGTGGACTTGGTTATCTGGTCTCATTCTAATAATCTACTAAGCAGAAGGTGCAGAAAAGCTGATTTTACAAGGACTCGACTAAAGGTGTGGCAGACTCCTAAACAAATCCAAAATTAGATAAATGTTCAAAAGTCTTGAGATTTAGCACAATGAGGTTTGGTTATCTGGAAAGTTTTCTTTAGGTGGAAATATATTCCTTCAATATTATACAAATACAACCCTTCTCTCTATATATTTTTCAGGCAAATTCATAACTCTAATGAGGTATTAATAACTTTAATATTAATTCTATGTTTTTTATTGCATTATGAATCTTTTTTTCCCCTATATATTTGAAAATAACTTCTACATTTTTCTCGGCTAGTATTACTCACTCATGAGCATGTTTCCAGTTTCCTCCTTGATATTGGAGGAGTAGATATTCTTGATCCATCGTCCTCACCATTTCCTCCTCTGCTCCTAATACCCCCCCAGATTCAGCCAAACAGAGGCAGATACTTTTACATCTGAAGAGGAGGGTCACTGTTCCAAGGACGAGTGAATGTGGGCTGCCAATGTTGCCAGTACTAGTTTTTTCAATAACAATCTAAGACAGTGCTCAGAACAGTGATTCATGTCACAACACATGCAGAATATTATACTAGCAGCATTGCATGCTGAGGCACAGCTCATCTGTCACCGAGTCACAGCACATTGATAGGACACAGCACATGCTCAGTAAGTTCTGGCTTAGAGCACCAACAAAGCTACAGCAGGAAAATAAAAAGTTAACTTTTTAAAAAAGTTTAATTTTTTTTATTATTTCAACTAAAATCTCTAAAAGTCACCATATGGAGAGATCAGAATTTTGGTTTTTACTTACATGTGGAAGTGGAGGAGGGGATGGAGGGTACTATAATCTTTTCAATTCTTAGGGACTCAAAAATAGCTGATGTTCATTGAGCGCTTACCATGTGCCACACACAGTCTCAGCACCTCAAATGTATTTGCTAATTTTAATCCTCACAACAAACCCTATGGAATAAGAACTAATGACCCCATTTCACAGTTGAGGAAACATTGGCACATAGAGGTTAAGTAAGTTGCCCAGGATCACAGAGCTACTAAGTAGACAAATGGGGATTCCAACCCAGCCGTGCTTAACTGTTCCACTCAAAGTCCTGATTTGTGCCGGTCTTGCTATAACATTATAGCCAGTCTTGCTATAACATGGAATTAAAGGCCATAGGCCAGGTCTGATTCGTTGAGAATCCCTGAGTCTTTTTCAAGCATGGTCATTTTATACATGCAGAAACCATTACTCATTGAGGCAAAGATATGTGCTTCAGGTCATGTAGCTGGTTAGTGACAGAGTCTGATCTGCTTGGGACTTGGGAAGAAAAAGAGATGAGAGCTCCTCAAAAGAGTAGTAGGTCTTGAGTAAAGACCCGCTGGCTCTGAAGTCAGAGAGTTATCCACTGCCTTTAAATATAGATGAGGTGAATAAAGGGCAAATAGCAAAGACAGCTCAACTAAAATGTGAGAGAAGGGATACATTGAAACATGTTGATGGGAGTTCCTGGATCTGAAAAACAAAAGAAAAAAAGTGAAATTAAATTAGATTTATCTCTAAATCTGTGTTAGTGATCTAAGTTTTAAAAAATAAATCAAAATGAGCATAAAAATCATGCTTATCATAAAAATCAAGACTTAAAGGAATTTTAACTTTACATCAGACATTACATTCATCATATAGAGTTTAATGGTTAAAGCTGCAACAAGAGGAAACTAGGATGGAGAAACTAGGATGAAACACACTTTGAAACAGCTGCACCAATGCAATATCAATCATTTGAATAGTCTATTGGTATTTTTAGTTCATGTGGCAATTGTATGCTGTGATACTCTGACTAATACCAGCAGTCTTGCCATTATGATGGGAATGCAGACAATAAACTACAGAAATGCTTTTTCTCTTCATGGGGCTTGGAAATATTATGGTCAGAGTTAGTGTCAGGTCCTTAAAAAATGTTAGAAAATGAAATTAAAACGTCACCTTCAAAGCTAAATGTTTGTTAATGCTTCAATCGAAAGGTATGCTGAAGAATCAATAGCATAATCATAAAGGATGAAAGTAATTACCAATAAATGCAAGTAATAGCATTACAAATAAAAATATTTTAGACAAGGTGAAGGTCAAGCTTCCTACTTTAGGTTAATGCAGTAAGTTGATGAACTGCATAGTGACTATAGTCAATAGAAGTGGTATTAATTTAACAATTATTTCTGCTAGTGATCACAAAATAAAAATTGTACCTAGCAAAATCAGGGAGAAAGATGACTTGTTGCCAGAATATTTTCTGATATTATAAAATTAATCTCAGGCACCTCATTGTGGATCATACCATACATATACATTTTGGCTTTACCTGACACAGTCATCCTCAGATGATTTCGTGAGCACTAAGACACATGTCTTCTTATTGAGTGGATTTTATTCTTTGCTTTCGTGGGCTCCAATGTGTGAAACTATCTGGAAAGTAATTCTTTTTTGTAAATTGCTACAAAATTTATTGATGTTGTTTTAGAGCTCTTTTCCTCCAAAGTACTATACATGTGAAAAAGTCATAGCAAGAAAAACTTTGAGAAATTCCTTCCTTAGTGTATTTTATTTTTGTTTTTGTTTTTTTGGTGGGGGTGATTGGACCTTAGCTAACACCTGTCGCCCATCTTCCTCTTTTGCTTCAGGAAGATTGTCCCTGAGCTAACATCCATGCCAATCTTCTTCTATTTTGTATATGGGACCCCTCCCACAGTGTGGCTTGATGAGTGGTGTGTAGGTCTGCACTCTGCCACCAAAGCGGAATACATGAACTTAACTACTACACCACTGGGCTGGCCCCTGCCTATATATATATTTTTTTAAGCCTTAAAGCTGATCTTCTAAGAATCCTTATTTTTCTCACTGAAAGAGTCAGATCTGGAAAGAGAATTGTCATGTGGACGTGTCATGTTCTGAGCATCCTTCCTGACTGCAAAATAAAGAAGGACTTGAAATGTTTGAGCCTGGATGATTAGTTGATTTTCCCTGTGTGATTCAGTGACAAGAGAATAAAAGATTTCTAGTGACCTGTTCTGTTCTGTAGCCACTAATTATCTTTCAAGATGCAACAAGTTTCTTCATTTCTGTAAGCACCAATGCTTCTGTAGTTGAACTGCCCGTGTTCTAGGGTTATGCTCCTTCAAGGTGGGGAATATGTTCAGGTTGAATTTGAGGTGACTGGATGAGAGGAAAGATAAAGCAGTTTATCATGACGGCCACAAAGCAAGATACTAGAGGAAAATATTCTTGTATGTGAAGTTCAGTCAGTATTTAGCAACACTTTACATTTAGTTGCTGCACATTCTCAAAATAATAGGGTGTTAAAGGCATGGAATAAAGGCGGAAACTATATCTGTGACGTTAAGATTTTGTGTAGTTTAAAAGCTACTGGCCATTTTATTCAATTACTTTAGTCTGCAGAAATGCATTCTTAATTAATAAAGCCAGGCCATAATCATTTATCTTGTAATGAAAACCTTTTACGGATAGCCACTAATGAAGATCAGACTTTGCCTTTCCAATTGTGCCCATCGCGTGGTGCAGGGGCAACCTGCTCGATGACTGAGGGACGGGTAGATGCCTTGTGCTGTATCATTTGCAATTGTCATTAAACATCCACATATCAATTATGTCGCCCCAAGGTTTATTAATGATATACTGATCAAACATTCATCGTATGGCACTAACATTTAAAGAATGTGTTCTACTGAGCCTAATGGTACTGTGCTTTGACTGCCTGGGTTATTTAGTGAATTAATTCCAGGGAACGATTTGAAATACTGAAATCTGAGCTGATACAATGTCACATTCTACAAGAGCTTAGCTGCTCTCTTATTTGGGGGTAGGCATATATTTTGTTGATAGACGGGAAGTGGCGGGTGGACTGTGACATGGACAGGGTGGCGTGCACCCATGTATATGTGCATACCAATGCATGCAGATTCATTGTGTACGTACACACACACACGTATGCACAGCACTGGCCCCCAAATTGGGCCACCATTTGTTATTTATTTATTTTATTTGTTATGCTAGTTTTGTTTTTATGTCTAGTCCTGTCATTAAAGTTGCCTGAGATGATTCAAATTAGTAGCTTCAATCAGGATCTCTAAGTTGTACTGATATTGTATAAGCTTGTCCTGTTAGGTCTTTACTGTTGCAGTGAAAAAGAGAAGCACCACTCTGTTCCTTGTTCTCTCTTGAGAACAGATTTCCAGCTTATATTTATTTAAACATATTGTAGGTGTTCATTTTTGAAAATAATATTTATCTAAGGATAAAACTTCAAGTACTCTTGGAGGATCTATCTTAGGACTCAAGTTTCAGATTTAAGTGGATGATCTGTTATATTCTAGTAGTGATGGAAACAAATGACAAACTATATTAATTTTATAATAATACTATTATGACTATTATTATTATTAGTCTTTCAAGTAATAAATATATACCATACTGCCTTTTTCATCATTCATCTCAAATAGATACTCAGTTGTATATTAATGAATATTGCAAATATTCTGTTGCCTTCATGTGAAATAGGTGAGAGCATTGTTGTCTAGGACAGTAATAGTGGACAGTAGCCTCTTTCCCCAGGACACACACGTGAGATATAGTAAAGATTATTCAAGATTCCAGATGTTTTCATGATAACTTTGTTGATGTACCAACTTATGAATTAGGTGAAATGTTTATACCATACGGTTTTAAATCTATGTAACCATAATTGCGTTTAAAAAATAAATCAAACTTTCATATCTCATCTTTTAACAGGCCCCAGTGTATGACATGATTTTGAACTTATCTGTTGTTTGAAGACTTGAACATTTAAGCAAATGAGAGGATATTGAAAAGTTGCTTATAGCTGGTGCTTTGAGTGATACACATATATAGAGAGAGAGAGACAACACCTATGGGTAGATTTCATAGATTCTCAGACCTTAACTTGACTCAAGAACTAGCTGGTCTCACCCTTGATTTTACAGGTAAGTTGCTTCAGCGAGTGTAAGTGACCAGCCTTAAATCATGAAGCCAGAGACAGAATCCTCTGTTTCCTAATACTGAGTCTGAGGTCTTTCTGATGTACAACACTACTTCCCAAGAGTATTATTCCCAGAGAGAATTTATCTAGCGTTTTCATTTTTCAGACTTTTTTTTTAAACAGGATTTCCTCTCTGATTTGTATTGAAGTGAATAGAATCCCTATTTTACTGTACTTTATGGAAATGCAATACACGAAGGGCTTTTTGTACTAGCTTTTCATTTCTGGTTCTCTTTGTCACAAAAGGCCCTTCACTTTTGTAGTTGAAATCATTTGTAATTATGAATTGTGCTTTTAAAAAATTCATCAATGAAATCTTTGATTTAAAAATGAGGTGCCAGAAGAAAGGCAGAAGAGGCAAGCCTGGAATTTAATGCAATGGAATAGTTATAGAGAAATTAGAAAGGAGAGGCATTGCACCTAGACTGGTGTCTCATAAGGTGGCAGGAAAATGAAGAGATTGCATTCAGTCCTATTTTGGAATTTGTTATCCAGTGTTATTTAATGTAGCAGTACACAGAAAATACCTCTGTGCCATGTATTAAATATTTGTGACATATTAATAGATCCACTGTACAAAATTTACAGATGGTGGGCGCAGGGAGTCGCTGACAGAGTAAAAGACAAATATTTAAATACTCAAACATTTTATTATTTTTTTGGTTGTCTTTAATTCTGACCTATTACACAGGAATTTTATTTCAGGATCTTAAATGTATCAATATCTATTAATAACGCCTGCGGAGTATATATTACTAAACAATCAAAGAGGACTGAATTAAAAATATGCCTAAGACAGTGAGAGTGAAGAGAAAGTGAACAAATATTTTTAAATGTGAATTTTAATAAATTTACTCCTTTATTCAAAATATTCAGTTAATTATGGCTCATAAGACCTATTTCACCAACTCAGAGGTAAATATAATCACACTCACTTATTTAATACTGTATTATCATATTATATATATGTAGTTATATATATATAATATTATATAGTCAGTCCCCAGGGATCTGTCACTAGAAGATCCAAGCTATGCTCTTAAAGATCTTGCACACCCCCGACAATTTCAACTGTTTAAAAAGAAAGAAAAAGTGAAGAAAGGAAGGAAGAAAACAGAAATAATTCAGTCCAAAGTGGTCTGTCTTGGCTCTAAAAGTTAACCTTGGAGAGATCCGGAGTCTGGTCTGTTCACTCCTGCTACAGCCTTTGGATGATTCCACATGGTGTCACTAACGGATACAAGTCCTACACCATTATACAGAAACCTATTCTTGGTGTCCTTGGTGGTCCAGATCTTGATCAAGCTATGGTGCTCTCCACAGCAAACTCCAAGGTTTCATTCTGCTTGGCACTCCCCATCAACTGATATCCCCTCTCCCTCCTCAGTCACACCATGACAGTGTTTCCCCTTGGGCACCTCCACCATCAGCCCTGTCCTGACACCATGAGCTCAACGAGGTGGAAAATATTATATAATCATAAGCAAAGACTGAAATTTTTACATAGATATAAATATGGGTCATCTAATGCCTTTGGAAATGTGCCTTACCAACATTTAGTATTTAGTCTTTATAGCTTCCCTTCAGGATAGGACAATAAGGCTTTTATAGTGGGTCCTCTTCAGCACTTATAGATTTAATTTCTGTGAAATGATTAATATTTCATTTGTAACTTTGTATTTTTTACGTGTATGTGTGCCTTCTTAACTATGCTATATTATCAGCCTATTGAATGTAAAGGCTTTCTATCTATTTAATTGCCTTATTCCCCTAAGATTCTTACTTTTCTTCCCTTCAAAAAGAATATTCTAAATATACACTCACTGAATTCCTCCTAGTTAGGGAGACACTTTTTTATATACATTCCTTTTGAATAGGAAGATAAAAGTACCAGTGGGTAGAGTAATTTATCAAAAACTATGTAGCTGGGCATGGAATCAGAACACCCAAACATCTGAGCTTAGGATCTAAGTGTGTGCTTTAGTTCCCTGTGTCCTTAAGAAAGATATTCAGATGTCAGCAGCAGATAAATTTTAATAGAAGAGGTGTAACTAAGCTCTCTGTGTGAAGAGCTGGGTTTTATAGAATTAAGTAAGCGTGTTCATCAGGTGCTAAGGATTAGTGAGTTGCCCATCAGATCTGCACTGAGCATGGGAAAAGATACGAAGTGGTGATTTTTAACTTGCAGTTATCTACTTTACACATTCAACAGGTGAAAATGCAGATTTTCCAGCATCAGCAGGTGCTCAGATGTGTGTTGGCAGTTCTGAAACTTTGAACACAAAACATCACTTTCAACTTGAGTTTGAAAGAGTAGACAGTGAGAAACCAGAGAGAGACTTTCTGTAGGTGGTTGGCACTGCCTGCTTGTTTTGCTGTTTTTTTATCCCCATGGAAATTTCATTTCTTTTACTTACGTTTGCTGTGTAAAATGTAAAATCTTTCCTGGAGCAACAGAAATCCTCTCTGTGCCACAGCTGATTTTTTTGGAGGCAGTTGTGACTGAAGGAGGCCTGTGTCTTTGTTGGTATCTCTCCTTCCTTAATTACTTCAGGTGAATATATAGAAATCTGTAGATTTTTAAAAGAGGCTGTCTTTGAATATTCATTTGTCAACAAAGGATTGTTCTTTAGGACTAAGGTGACAAACTTCCCCATTTTGTCCGGGACTTCCAGAACTAAAACTAAGGAAGTCTGAGACACTCCAGAATAAGTTGGTCATCCCATTTAGGTCACGGTACTAAACTTCTGAATAAATTTAGCCTATTAATTAGGAGGGACTCTCGCCTGCCCAGAAAGTACTTGAAATTCCTAAATATTGCTAAATATTTTTTTAATTAATCTGCCATTTAGAGACAATATATTTTCCGGAAGTTGGTGGTAGGGTTGGGGTTCCTAAAGATTAGGAGAACTGATACAGGTAACTCCCAGCCAAGGAACCACATCTGTTGCTGACTTTTTCTCCCTGCTTCCCTTGGTCAGTAAATTTCCCTTTTCATGTATCCAAGCCCAAGGGACATTTTCACAGCAAGTGAGCCCATGCTCTCCATGGCCCTTTATGTCCTGAGTCTCACAGTCATCAGAGGCACAATAGCCACCTCATGTCACTTGGATGCCTAAAGTTTTGTGGAGTGGCCTCAGGGACTAGGGCATCACAACTGATCTGGAAAGAGGCCTTAGCCCCTCATCCCGACAAAGGAGCATCTGTTGAAGGCCTTTTGCCTGAAGTGGTTCTATTCAGGCCCAGGCCACTAGCTTAGCCCTTTTAAATCACCAGCCCCATTGTTCAAGGTATTTCTTAAAAAGAGGAATGTGTATGTCCTTTAACTCTACTTGTTTAGTTAATGCTGAAAATGTTTCGCCTAGGGTCTCACCTCAAGACTGGTCAGAATCACAAGAGTAAAGCTCCTGTCACCAAATTAAATTGATATAGCTCTTCCTGGCTTTCTTTTAATTCTTGTGTGGACACAGAGGAAATAGCTATGATTATACTCCTTTTATAAATGATAAAATGTGCTTGCCTCTTAAAGCCCAGTGAACTGGGTTTTGATAAAAATTAGTTCAATGCTGGTTGATGAATTGCATTACCAGAAATAATTACTGAATTTTATTTTCTTACTATTTGATATTCAGGTAGTTTCATGGTTGAACTCAATAAAAACAGCTTTTGAGAAGCCAGATATATGGCTGGTTGCAAGTCTATCTTTCAGCTCCAAGCCTTTTATAGAGCAATGCTGCCTTATAGACCTGTCGTCTAGCGGAGTTCTATGCTGCCGAAATAGGAATATGAAACGGAATGCCAAGAGGACACTGGATAACTTGTCCATGGTTGATTTAACATAAAAATAATGGGGTTTCCTAATAACCACATTATTTTTATGTTAGATCAACCATGAACACGATAGGAAAATTCACATAAAATTGTAATGGAACTCAGGAAACTTCGGAGAACATTTAGCCTTGTGGGGGCCTCTGCCTACCCATTCCACCTTCTCAGTTTTTTGGCAGAGTGGAGTACTTCACGGGATATTTGTTGAGGGGGTGCTTCAAGGTAGCAGTTTAAGAATCATTGGTTCTAGTCCCATTCTGCCTCTTGCATGTGGATGCCACATTCTGTACCTCTCAAAGGATTTGTTGACCTTGATCCAGCTTCTAGTATTTATTGTGTCTGTAATGGCAATATTCGTTATTCTACCAAAATAACAGAATTCAGTGATGACATTTCTTCTTCATTACTTATGCTGAAATGAGACCACATTTAGTCTTCTGCAGGTGTCAAATTAGAACACACTGTACAGTGAGCCTTCTGAGTTTCCACAATAAAAAGCAAATGTATACAATATTTACTGAACGCTTACTGTATGTCGAACACTTAGCTCAGCGCTTTACATACATTTGTTACAACTGCTGTAAGTTGCCTTGATTATTATACTCATTTTGAAGATGAGAAAACAGAGGCTTGGAGACAGTAATCAACTTGCCTGAGATCACACAGGTGGTAAAGGGACGAGCTGGGATTTCAAACCAAGGTAGCATGAGCTTGAGCCCATGCACTAAATTACTCTTGATGTAGTTCTTCTCTCTGTCTGAGTGTTTTAAGAACAATTCCTATAGAGCAGTTTCTGAATGATGAACTATATTGCTTTGATGGTAATTTTATATACCTGGATATTCATCATAAATCAATGAAGAAATATAGTTATGCTCATTCATTTAACAAAGACTTTTGAACCCCAACTATGTGTCAAGCTCTATGGATGCATATACGAGTAAGGCAAGATCTCTTCCTTGGAGTAGTTCAGTCTAGTGGAGGAGACAGGCGTATAAATAAAATCTGAAGTAAATAATGACAAGATGAAACAATATGTGCTATAAAAGAGGCGGACAGAGAATACAGCCCAGGAATACTTATTACATGGACTTAGAATTCATATGGGGAATTGAGATGATGTAGTGACTATAAAAATTGTTCCTCAAAAAGGGATGATTATAGTGAAGGACAAGGAGGAGCAGAGACAAGGATGAAGGTGGAATAAATCTCAAGTTAGTCTTTCAAATTTGCTGGATAATTTTGCTGAGCTCTTTGGAAACATTTAACTGCTAATTCTTATTAGTTTCTGAAATCAGTTTCATTGGCGAACCCCATCCCATGCCTTCAAGCAACTCTTCAAGTTAATGGTAGCATTTGTTTCTCATTAATTTCTTTGGTTTTCTTAATAGCCAATTTGAAGGCTTATTAATAGTTAATATGTTTAGCAATGTTAACATTTGCATTAATAAAACAGATGCAAAATTACTACCCCAACCAACCATTTCTATGGTAAAAAGCCAAGAGACTTAAACAGTAGTAGAGTTGAATGGAGCTAACCCACAGAAGACCAATAATGTCCGATTGTCTTATTCTCCCATGATTGCCGTCTACGTATCTATTTCAAAACTCATAGATGTTGCCACATTAAACTTTTGTTAGTTTTTTATGACATAATTTTAAAAGTAAAGTGTTTGGTTGTTTAACTGCTCCTCTCCTTATTTCAAGACTAGACATACAACCAATACAAGGAATCTATGATTTTCTTATGCTTAACTTTTGACAACCTACATTTTTGTAAACTGACAACAAAAAGATATCTAAAGTGTGCAGAATTTAGACTTTTGCTCATCCATGGAAAAACATGTTAAAGTCATCTCCTAGTGGTGCTGCTATTAGCACCACTAGCATAGGCAACATAACCGTCTTTGCACGTAGTGAAGTGTTTATCTAATTATTTGAATATTAAGATATTTTATAAGAATGAGTGGAAAATCGGAGGTTGGTACTTACACTAGTGGTAAGAAGTACAAGTCACATAAATTTCGATAATTATAGAAAAAATTAAGTTGGATGAAAATGGTGAAATTTTAGCTTTAATTGGTTGCTCATCTGACTTAAATTGGTGTGTTAATCAGGATATGCTAACTGCTGTAACAAACAAAAACTCAATGGTTTAATTAAGGTAGTAAAGGTTTTTAATCACTCGCGTTGCAGTCAAATATGGGGCAGTGGGTATCTCTTTCTGTTCCATATAATGATTCAGGGACCCGGGCCTCTTCTTCCTGTGGCCCTGCATAACTAGGGCCTCACAGTTTTCCATCAGATCCCCTGTTTCTGGATGGCAGATGAGGGCTGAAAGAACAGGTGGAGATCACATGGAAGAATTTTGGGGGGAAAGGCCTAGAAGTGGCACATGTCACTTTTACTCGCATTCTTTGGACAGATTTCAGTTACATGGTCTGAGGTAATTACGGAGATGCCTGATTGTGTGCTCAAGAGGGAAAGGAAAAGGGATTTGATGATGACATGGCATTCCTTTTGTCACAACTGGTCAAATCTGTGTCTGATTATGAAGAAACAAAAAAATATTTAGGAAAAGGTATAAAATGCTGGAAAGATCGCCAAAATTGTCTATAATAGGCAGAATATCCTCAGGGATTTGGTGGTTTTCGGGTCTTCAGGAATAGACCTGATTCTCCTCCCACCGTTCTCCTGCTCTGTCGCAGGGAGGTCTACTGCCGGCTTATGCAAATATGTACAAAGGCAGAAGATTTCCAGTAGACTACAAATAGCCTCCCCTTCTGCAGGAATTGGGTTCTAGAGAATGTAAAGAAGAGATATAAATTGTGAACATTTTTTCTACAAGACCTAGAATGTAACTGACAGCACCCAACTTTTTGTACAATATTCTAGATTTTTCTATCTGACTTTCAAATCTCCAGTAACATCAAGGAAGGGACCTAAGTCTTTTAACACAGACAGTATGCCCCGTCATCCATCAAAGCAGTCCTCTGGAGTAATGCCTACAGAAAGGCAGGAGTGGAATTACAGAATTACAAGACAGAAAACATTTCATTTGCGGGGTTTCCAAGGACTCAGCAAATGGGAGACTTCCAAATACTTAAGTCAGGAAGCCCAGTGATTTCCCATACCAGTGTCCCTTGGTGTTTACTAAATTGCAGCACATGACATAAACATTCCCCAGTTGGAGACAAAACATCATATTCCCTGACAGTTTTAAAACAATATAAAGCTATGAATTGTCTGTTGATCCTTTTACTGCACTTCTTGTCTCTAAAATTAGATGTTGATCTCCTGGAGGGCAGGGGCTCTAACCTTCAAATCTAATTTTGTGTCACAAACACAGTAAAAGTTAAAGAACTGCCCACTTAAAGTAACAAATAGGCAGAATCTGCCATAAGACACTTAAGAAGAATCTCCACCTAACGCTGACCTCCAAGTTCAGGCGCAATCCTCAGTCTTTTTCTGGGGCAACGGATGACGTGGGTTCTCCTCTAATAACTATTCTCACCCTGAAAATAGAGTGTGAACTCCCTTCACTGGCTGATATCTTCTTTGATGTGTAAAAGAGAACACGCATAGACCTTTTTCATCGGTGCGTGTCATTATTGAAGGTTATCGTTTATGCTTTAGCATAATGATTAGACTAAACAAATCATCTGTGAAAGTTTGCCTTCTATAGACCTGGGTAAATCCAAACAAAAACAGCAACCAAAACGATTCTTCTGAAGAAATCCACTTCAGCAGCACCTAGCTCTGGTTGATGGCGAGAAATTGAAATATGTTTTTATGCCCGAAGTCCTGCAAGAGGAAGAGGAAATTAGATGGAGCTAAATGGACGTGAACCTGTAGGAAATATATATCAGGACAACGACCAAGAATCCATGACATCTCAGAGGTACTTCTAAGCCCTGTAATCAGATGAGCCCTACGGAGACTTTTTTAAATCAGGGAAAGGACTGACGAAAAATTGGCACTCTCAAAGGTTTTGGAACACTTTGTATGACCTTGCTGAGCCTTGAATTTTCATTATTGTTTCTCTCATATGGAAATGTTTGCAATTCTGTCTTACATGAAGGGCAGAGAATTGAAAAGAAGTCGGCAATAATGAAGTCAGTTTTCACTTCAGAAAAATGACCTCATTGCTCCCTGAGGAAGCAGTGAGGGACGGCAGGGTCTTCTTCAAACACTCTGGAGGTTGACTGGAGCTACTAGACCTGAGTAGGGTTACACAAAGTATCCCAAAGTCTTTATTAACTAGATCGTCATCCACACAATTTCCTGAACTCGTACTATGTTGCCTGGAAGAAATTTTGTAAAAGAGATTTTTGAGCAAAGTGTGACAGTCTTTTACAGGATATCTTTTTCAGGGAGTGTTTTACAGTACGGTGAAATAAGTCAGAGGTACCATGAAGTTCCTTTTACTCTTCACACACAAAACTCCCTGCTATTCTATTCTCGTATCTCTACGGTTCCTAGTCTTGCGACCTCATGTCTCCATGCTACCTCAGCTTCTTCCTCTGGTCATGGCCACCATCTGCACTCACCTGAATTTTCCTCTAAGGGGCACCATTCCTGCCACTGTTTTATCCCATTAAAATTATTAGTCTTAGCTCCTTTACTTTCAGTGATCTGGTTAGCTGATCGAAGTGAATTTGATGAACAAATATGCAATGCTATTATTGGAGGTGACTTATCCCTTCCATTTATTTCACAAATACTTATTGCACCCTACTTTGTGCTAGTTTCCATGGGATATCAAAATGAATAAGGTCTGATTTGCCTCCAAAATGCACACAATCCTCTGAAACTTAATACGCTATATTTCTCTGTTATCATCTTTGTATTTTAAAGGGGCATTTAGGGCCTTAATCCAAAGAAACAAATAGTATTTAGAATTTCAGACAGAGCTAATAGAGTGATCCTTTTGTTTGGGGTCTAGAAGAACAAAGGTGGTTGGGAAACTCCTAGATCCAAAAATAGAGATAGTATGACTGTGTATGTGACAGCCCACAACCCAGGCTCCAAGGACTCAAGTTTTGGCTGTTCATTCATAATATCACTTAGGGACAGTAGGAAAGACACGATTGAAAAATATATATTTTCTGCATTTGCCTGCAGAAGCAGCTGCTATGTAGCATATTAAAGGACCTCATGGGATGTCCCAAACAGCCATGGCCTTCCCTCACACGTGATATCTCTGGAGATTTGTGAAATTCAGTTTCAGTGTTGCTGATTCAGTGGATTGAATTTGGTGGATGAATTGAGAGAGAAATTAGAAGCCCAACACTGAATTCTACTTTTGGCTTCAGATCCTGTTGACCTGATGCCAAATGAATGTTGTTTTCATGATTCGCTGTTTTGACTCTTTAAGAGAAAGGAAAATTCTCTGGGTAACTTGACATCTGCCATCATGTGAATGGCCTCAGTTTTCTTGGCCCAGGTTCAGGTTTGCAGCCCATCATCACAGGTTACTATAAAGCTTTTAGTCAGGGATAGTATTTGACAAACCCCAGATGTACATAGGAAAGTGGAGACTCCTGTGCTAAAAACTGCTACAAGAAAAGGAAAACAACAGAACTCTCTTGACTGGATGAGTTATTCACCTCAACCCTCAGGCCCTATCTTCCAAAGTGAAGGGATGCCAGCCTTTCCTGTCCGTATTAGGAAAGCTTACAAATCAAAACCAAAAGCTGTGTTTTTGAAATTTTTCTTTTGGAAAGTCTGTTACTGATGAGCAAACAGGTTTTGAAAAGATCAAGTTATTTTCAAAATCACCATCCAATCCACTAGATGGTTCAGTTATCTTTAGAAGCTGATTTCTGCTTTGAGGTTAGGGGCTCATGATTTAGTGGAAAGGACACTTAACAGTCAGAACATGTGGGCTTTGATCCCCGCTTCCAGAGATGTGGTTGTCAAATGTCCCTAGCCACACATTCATGGGTCTCAGATATCTCACCTTTCAGAGGAAGACCAGGGTGAAGTGGCCTTCTATGTTGCTTCTTTAGTTAAAACTCTAGAAACTCTAGAATTCTAAACATTTGGCTGATGACACTGGTCTCTGAAGTCAGTCTCAGATGATAAATTTTAACAAGTCAATTGGCATCTCCCATAATACATCACCTTTCTCTGTAATTAACTCAAGGTCACCTATCTTCCTCCAGGGCCTTTGTTTTATTTATTCTTCAGCAGAGTCATTCTGGCCACAGATTTAATTCCTTCTGTCAGTTACCCTTGAAAAGGTGTGTCGAGGGCCCACCAAAGCTCCTTCCGTCTTTTTCTGATGTTCTTCTCAGGTTCAGCAATGACCCTGAACTCAGCTCATAGGCCACATTTTTTTTTTTTCTGATCAATTGATATAATGCTGCTAAAAATTTTGCCATGTCTCTAAGGTCTTTTCGGATTAATCATATCGAACTTTCAAGAAGGCTGACAGCTGCAGCCCAGACTTAAGCTACATGGACAACTTAAGCAGGAGAAAATCACTTCAATTTTCTATACTTAAATTCTAATAGGCTTATCAGAGAAAAAAATAGAGCAGTTTATACAACATTACCGTGCTGGTTTAAAGGTGGAAGGCAGGTGGGAGGAGAAGGAGGCTGGCATTGTTGATAGAGAGGTTAGGGGATGTGTTTAGACTCATTAAGAAAAAGATCAAAGGAAAAAATCCAGGATTCCAAATTAACCAACTTTTCACACTTCCTCTCCGTCTGCTCCAAGCCTCAATTGCTGATTTCAAGCCTGTCAGAGACATTAGTTTAAGGCTTCAAGTTCGAGACAGGAATAGATTTTTATGGCAGACCACATGGTCTCTCAACCGGGCCTGTGGTCCTTCTGGTGACGAAAGCAAGAACTTCTGTCACCCACTGAATTCACTGGAGCTGGGACTCCACCTGTGCCTGCATCTGTAGGTGGTCACGGCCTCCATTCTGAACAGTCCTTCATGTAGAGTGGCAGAATTTTCTAGGTAGGGAAATGGAGGTCCAGACAAGGGAAGTAAATTCTCCAAGATTACACAGCTTGACAGAGACAAACCTAGGAAAAGAAGTCAGATCTCTACCTGTCCATCTAGTTCTTCCCTTTGTATCATGATGCTTTCCTGTCTCAGAGATCCAAGGGGAAGATTTTCTATTTTATGGAGGACAATGAAATGGGGCCCCCAAACTGGTGAGCTTTAGTCTGTTGCTTAATGAGCGTCACCATTTGGTCTCTAAAATTCTTCTCATTCCCTGAATTGGTGTCTATCTAAAGTTTAGGAAAGTAAATCATGCTTCTGATATTATTCTTTAGGCTTTCTTTGATTTGAATATGAAAATATGGCAAAGTACTAAGAGAACTACTCATAATGTTAGTCATCCTGGTGCCAGTTCCCCTCTACCACATCCACAAGTAAATACTTGAGGCTGACGCGTAATCAAAGAAATTCTGGGTGGAAATCCAGGAAATGCTTCATCTACTTGAGTTTTACTTTCTTCGTGTCTAGATATAGATAATACTTAAGTAACTGGTTGGGGATGTTTTAAGACCTTTCTACTGACATCTAGATGGAAAATAGAATGTGTTCTAAATACATTCAAATTCTGTAGGCACCATCAGGGTGAAGCTAATATGAAAATAACTGCTTGCAGGAAAATGAACGGACAGCTCCAATGGTGGCAGAAAATAATGTATACAAGGTGGATAATAAATAATGCCATTAAACCCTTGTATCATTCCCTCTTTCTGTCAGTAAAAAAATGTGATATTTATTGCTGGGCCCGTAATTACTTTTATGCTTGAAACAGGAAGAAATTGAGTTGATGATACAGGAAGGTATGAACCGAGTGTTTTTTTCTGTGGAGGTGGGGATAGGAGTGGGACGAGATTTCATTTTCCTTAAAGGAGAAGGGAGATCTTATCAGCCTCTCCTTTATACTAACCACCCAAGAAAGAAAGGGTTTTGCCATTTCAGCCATTGGGAGAGGTTCTTTGGCCTTTCTGAGCTGTGTGGTTGTGGAGGTTATAGAAGAAGGAAGAAGAGAAAAGGGACAGGATTAAGGAAAGGTTTATAGAAGAAAGGATAAATATTACTTTGAGGTAATAATTCAGAATTTCCTGAAACAACATACTTTTGTCTAGCCAGAGAGATTATTTGCAACTATTACAACAAACTGGATGTTGATTTCAATCAGGGATTCTACTCCCCCAGTCCTCATTCCCACCCTACTCCGTCTCCTGTTACCTTCAATGTTTTAAAGAAAATCATTTCACCACGATTAGTTCTTTTCCAGATAACAACTGCATGCACTATTTGGGAAAGGACTTTGATGCCATCTTGGATCATTTGAATCTTAAAACAAGGGAAGCAAAGCTTGGATACAACCCAGCAATCTCACTAAAGTCAGCTTCCTCACCTACAGCCTGAGCTCAGTGAAACTCAAAATCTGTCCTCTGTGAGTTTCAAGGCTAAAAATAAGGTACTTGTAGCTTCAGCGCCTGAGGGCTTAAATCACAATTTATATTCCATAAATGTAGCCACATTGTCTCTTTTCTCTTTTGTTCTTTCTCATTTCTAACAGAAACCATTTGAAGTTTTATTTCAAATTATCTGGCTTGTCGGCTTAGACTTAGATTTGTGATTGTTTAGGGATGTGTGTGTGTGTGTGTGTGTGTGTTTGTGTCAGTGTTTAATTAAACTGATGTGAAATGCTGTCTGAGCCAAAGGCAATGATTTTTCCTTTACTCATTTAATGTTGCACAGATTATGGTAAGCTTTTCATTTGTATAATTTGTCATGTAGTACCACTGCTTTTTAAGCATGCTGGCTTAGTCAAAAGCATTCATTTAGATGGGAATAAAAGTTTAATTACTCCCTTTCACCTTTACGCATTCATTACAAATTACGTAGTGCCTTGGGGAGACTGCATTGAATGAGCAAGAAGATTTCCATCCTAGTCCTCAATTACCTGTGTGACTTTGGACAAGTCACTTCCTGTAATAGTATAGGCTAACTGCTACCAAAAAAAAAACCCCTCATAATAGAATTTTATTTCTCACTCAAATAAGAGTTAAATTCAGGTGGTAAGATAGGCTACACAGTACTTATAACTTAAGCATGAGAATCATGTAAAGCATCACTTCTCAGTGCCTTGGGGAAAACAATAGAGGGCAAGGAAAAAGTGTGATATTATGAAGATTTGCTACTCTGTTTTAGCCATATGTGACTAAAACCCAATTTTCACTAGTTTAAGAAAAATGGTGGATATGTGAGCCAACAATATCCAAGGCAGTCTAAGCAACACCAAGCCATGGGAAGAATCAGCAGCATTTTGGCCTCAGGAACTAGGACCAGGCATTTGTGTGATTTTTCACTCTCTGGCTCCCTCTACAGGTTGGATTTATCTTCTCTCACTGTGGATCCGGGTATCCACCGTGTTGTATCTAGATTGGGTGATGCCTCTTGTTTTACGCATCTTAAATCTTCATCTTCTGGAAAAGGCACTGACTTGATTGTGGGAGTCTCCATTTCCAGAATCATAAGATGCGGTTGGATTCTGATATGATGCGTTGCACCATAACCATCAACTGTAGCCAAGGGACAGTTACCCTAAGTAAGATGAAGGATGGGGGGAGAGTTAGCATCTTTTCTCCCGTCTAAATTACTATCTTCCTGACTGAATGTCAGTGGTACCCACTATCGCATAACTGTTCCTCACAATTATGGACCTTATAATTCTTTCTCTTTTATATCAGATTTTCCTTTTCTTTTGTCCTACATCCTCAGATCCATGTTTGCTGCTAGGTTAATCTGATAAATTATTCCCTGCTGAAGGGTTTATAACTAATCATGATTTAAGGAGCTAATCCTCTCTTGGGTGCATTTTCACAGAAGTTTTCAATGTCTTTAACTGTAAGAGGAATATTCAGTGTTCACTGGGCACTTATTACATGCAAGGAAGGCACTGTGCTAGAAAATGTAGGTAATACAAAGTCAGTTGAGATATGGCTCAGCTGGTGTGAGAAGGAGCTTGTTGGCCCTGGCATTAGATTGTTAAAAAGTTCAAGTTTTGCCATCTGACAGGTGTCATCCTTGGGCAAGTTACTTGACTTCTGTACCTCATTTCCCTCCTTTGAAAATGGTAGGAATAATAGTAACTACCTTATATACTTGTTTGTGAGAATTAAATGAGATGTACAAATATATACAATGCTTCGCACAGCAACTGGCTCATTGTAAAGCCAGTGATTCCTGCCTTTTAAATGCCAAAGCATATAGAGATTGTCTTTTCTTAAGAGAATGGATTTAGTCTGTCCTCTCAAGCCTCATTTCTAGGGTAAACTTTCCTGTTACTGCCTTGTATTAGAAAAATCACTTACACCAAAAATCCATTTAATCATCTTGGAGAACCTAAGCTCTATACGATCATTTTCTTCTTAGTCCCTTGGTCTTAACTTGAAAGTTTCATCTATAGCCTGTGTTTATTTAGGTATAGTTCTGACAATGTCTCTGGACAATGACAGCTACCAGGGCATCTGTAAAATCTTTACTGTGCACGAGTGTCTTTGCCTCCCTCTCCCCCGACCCCTCTCTCTCTCTCTTTCGTTCTGGGTGAGTTTTATTTCAAGTGGTGCTCTCTTCCTCACCCACTAATTCCAAAATTATGGTTGTTAGCTAACCCATTCAGTGTAATTTGAGGACAAATGCAGACAACACCTTCTGTTAAATTTGATCTTTTCTGTATCAACATGGCTAGAATGAAAAGGAAATCAATAATGAAAATGAAGACCTCCCATGCTAAAGTAAATCTCTGAAGACTACTTGTTTTTTCTCTCTCTCGGGTTCTGAACTCTGCTTTAACCAAACTAGCAGACGCTATTTCATAGAATATTTTTGTTCTCATATCTGTGCCATTTTTTGATTGGTAGCAAGTCATATAATAGACTCAACCAGTCATAAAGGATGCTAACATTTATAGAGCATCAACTCTACACTACCCACTCTATATAGTTCTCTTAACAACACAGTCAAATTTATTATTAACCCTAAGACTCAGAGCAGTCAAGAAATTTGCCCCAAATCACACAGCCAGTGAGTACAAGGACTGAAATTTGGACCCAGGTTAGCCTAAATCTAAAGGACTTTCTTTTTCGGTTCTACCATCCTCGTTGTTCAAGACTACATAAGCCTAATGTTCCAGAAAAAACAAACAACTACTACTAGCTGGTTTATTAAATAGCAATAAATATGTGACTATTTATTAGTTATCGACCTGTTATAATAATTCATTGGCTTAAAATGAGGATTCTTCTCATGTTTCTTAAGGTTATTATAGTGAGACAAAGAATATAGCTGTGAATGACCAACATGTGTCCCTTGATCATACATTTCCTTTAATGAAGAACATCTCATGAGGTCCAAGTTCTTACATGAACAAGCAAATCTACTCCTCAATAATGCAATGTTGGAGAGCCCAGGCTCTGGAGCTATCAACACAGGTTGGTAGTCCCAATTGACCTCTCTGGGCCACTTTCTATAAAATAGCGATGCTATTAACAGTACCAATATCATAAACTTGTGAGAAATGAGTGAGTCAACGTATTTGTAGAACAATTATAACAGCACCTTCTTCCTGATAAACACTCAGAAAGTATTAACTATTCCAATTATTAGAAATGCAAGAAGGGTCTCTATGAGTGCCCTTGCTGAATTTACCCTTTGACAGCCATAAAACTAAAGGGTCTGTAGTTTTTGAAGCTGTAATAACTTAATTTTATTTGGATTACTGCATCGTCAACCAAGTTAGCCAATTCACTATGGCATTCAGGATTTGGATCTACCCCAAAATGTTTTCTAAAAATTCTCATTTCCAGACCCTATATCTCCTTTTCGTATACCTGTTTTGAGTAGATCAAATATTTAGGAAAATGTCTTTAAAATTACTAACAGAGCAATTTATTCTGCTTTCAAAAATTTCTATCACAACATATCATCTTAGAGGTTAAATTAAAAAATCTATTACTTTCAATGAGGATGTCCTTGAATACTTTATCTACTCATTTCATATAAATTAGAGATAATTTTTATAAGTAAACTCAGTAAATTTTGTAAATAAACTAAAGAAAGCAAACATACTTAGTGAGGTTTAAATCTTTTGCTTCATTTTCATGCAAATTAATTTCTTCAAATTCTTAAACTTTCTTAGGCTTAAACAGTTGTTGGTTTAATCTATCGGAATGAAGTTTTGACATAAGAATGCAAATATTGTAGAGATGTGTGCCATTCTGGTGCACCTGGCTGCAAGGCTGTCTTCCTAAGGCCATCTTCCCAAGGCTGTCTTCCCAAGAACTTCTCAAGCTCCCCCCTTCTTTTGAGGTCCACACATTTGGCTACCTTCTGCCTGTCACAGTCCATTCTGAGGGTGGTGCTTTCCAACTTACACCATTTTCCCCTGGAGATGTCAAGAGTAGGTCAGACTAAGTTTTGAGCTGAATGGAGAAACTTTCATCCCCTCCTTCACTTCACACTCACCCATTTATATGCCCAGATTTACTCTGATTCTGAGGCAGAGTCAACACCAAAAATTAGCAGAGTAACAGTTTTCATCTTCTGATTATTTCCAGTGGTTATTTTTTTAAACCAAACTTACATGTATACATAATTTAAAGAGTCTCCTAGTGCTAAAGTTTTGGTAAACAGCATGTCTACCTTCCCGACAATATATATATATATTTTTGTGTGTGTGAGGAAGATCAGCCCTGAATTAACACCCGACGCCAATCCTCCTCTTTTTTTTTTTTGGTGAGGAAGGTGGGCCCTGGGCTAACATCCGTGCCCATCTTCCTCCACTTTATATGGGACGCCGCCACAGCGTGGCTTGACAAGCGGTGCATCCGTTCACTCCCGGGATCCGAACCTGCGAACCCCAGGCCACCACAACGGAGCGCACACACTTAACCGCTTGCGCCACCAGGCAGGCCTCCGACAATATTTTTTTTTTATAAGACATGTTGAGATTAATGTAGGAACACTAAAGGTGACTAGGTTCCAAATCTGGCTCTGAGATTATCGTGTGACTATGTAACTTCAGTGTCCTTATCAGTAAGATGGGGTAATGGTACTTTCCACACAAGACTGTTCTGAAGAAAAAAATGAGTAACGTACCTAAAACAATGTCTGAAATGTAATATGTACTATATCCGTATTATTAAAATTATTTAATTCTTATTAGATTTATTTTATTAAATGCTAAATATTTTATTAAATTATTATAAAAAGTATTGCTATTCCTCAAAGATAACTATTATCAATTACTTAGCTGATCCTTTTGATATTTACTACCGTATCACTCATTAACATACTTATATCGCTATGTATTTATTCTTCAGTTCTAGGGATTCAGTTTTATGGAAGATAGGGATTTTGCTCATTCCCCACTTTTGCCCCACCATGCTCACCTACCCATCCACACACATATACACACACCTTCCCACACACACATACAACCACGCTGGTGCACACTCACTTGCTTCCATTCTTAACCCTCCCAATATAGCTATATCATAATTTTGATTAGATCAGTATTCATTATTTGCCATATTATGACCTTCTAGTAAATCTTATTTAATTTTCCATTCTAAACCTTCATTAGCTTAATTATCTATTGCCAATAACTCAACCCAGAGTATCTGCCGATTGTCTAAATCTCCTTTCAAAACATTTATTGACACCAGCAAGTCATCGGTTAATGTCATTTTTTGAAGAAGCCTCTTCCAGAACCAGTCTGGACTGATGGCACATTTATCATCCTGGGATCTCCCTTCACTTCCACCCTAATGATTCCCTTGGCCTCTTTCCTGTGTTGGAGCTACCATTTTCTGTATCCTGTTGTATTAGTGTCCTAGGACTGCTATGACAAATTATCACAAACTCTGTTTCCTTACCATTCTGGAGGCCAGAATCCCAAATAAAGGTGTTGGCATCGTCACGCTACCCCTGAAGGCTCTGGGGATGATTCTTCCTGTCTATTCCAGGTTCGGGTGGCTCCAGACATCCTTTGTCTTGATATTATATAACTCCAATCTGCCTCTCTCTTCACACGGTCTTCTCCCCTGTGTCTCCCTCACTACCTCTGCCTTTCTCTTATGATGATGCGTGTCTTTGGATTTAGGGCTCACCTCAAATCCAGAATGATTTAATTTCAAAATCTTTAACTTAATTACATCTGCAAAGTCCCTTCTTTTTTCAAATAAGGTCACATTCCCAGGTTCTGGATAGACATAGAGTATTTTGGAGGGGGCCACCATGCAATCCACCACACCCTTGTCTTCCTGTCTCGTTTTACTTATTCAGTTTAGTAGAACACTTTCTCCAGTAGCTTTTTGAGAAAGAGTGTATGGGAGGTAAATTTTTTGAAACGTGCATGTCTGAAATGTTTTTATTCTACTTATAAATATTATTAACAGTTTATCTTGGAATAAAATTCTAAGTTGGAAATCATGTTTCTTCAACATTTTGAAGACATTGCATTCTTGTCTAGTTCCAAGTATGTAAAGCCATTTTAATGTCATATCCTTTTTATGTGATTTTTTTTCTCTCTAGGAGCTTGTAGATTCTACTTTTTGCCTCAGTGGATTAGTCTTTTTATTAAGCATGTAAGTGCTTTTCACCTTTTCCGCTAGGCACGTGGTGGGTCTTTGAATCTGGAAAATCATGCTCCTCAATTCTGGGAAATTTTTCTGAATTATTTTATTGATCAGTTCCTCTTTTGCTCTGATCTCTTTTTCTGGAACTCCTATTATTTGGATGTTGAACTTCCAGTATTGTTGCTCCAATTTTCTCATATATTTTCACCCATTTTCTATCCTGTGTGCATTACTTTCTAGGAGATCTCTTTATCTTTCATCTATTCCCACTATCACATATTTTTAATATCCAAGAACTCTTTTTTGTTCTTTGAATGTTCCCTTTTACATCTTTATGTTCCTGTCCAATGGAGGTAATTTCTTCTCTTATCTCTCTTGGAACACTGATATTTGTTTAACTTTTTTTTTTCAGTATTTTTTTCCCTGAATCAGATCTCTTTCCTCCAGCTTCCTTTACTTTGATTTTATATTTCATGTTAGTGACTTTCCTTAAATAGGGATCAAAAAAAGAGAAAATAACCAACCTTACGACCATGTGCCTTCTCATAATGTGATTTTTTTCCTTCTTTCTGTTTAAAACTGTATTCTATTCCCCCTAGCTTAAAGGTAATGATTATCAAGACCATTCTGCTCAATTTGCTCATTCTTGGGATTTGGTAGATCTTTGCCCCAGTCTCGTCTAGAATCAGAGCAGAGAGGCATCCACTTTTGGTTGGTCATACCTACTGCTGACATTATTTTCAATTTTATTATAATCTCTTTTACTTGAGGGGCAAGGTGGAACCCAAAATGAACCCCAATCCCTACTGCAGGAAGAACTCTAATATTTCTATCCTTTTCCCATTCAGCATTCCTTGGTCAGCTTCTGCTTTTGTACAATTTAGTAGAATACATGGAAACTGGCCAAGTTCTGTTGTCAATAATCTTTAAGTTTGGAGATCAAGTTTTTAGCTCCTCTAGTCTCAGTTTCCTCATCTGTAAGATGTAAGGAGTTGTGCTAAACCAGAAGTATCTGTGCTTGGCTAGTACCAGTGGTTCTATGGAGGTGCCTAAGCAGAACCCTGCCAAGTGCAGAAAGAAATAGGGTGACTCTTGCTCCCTTCTCCCTCCAACCCAAGCAGGATACTTCTGTCTGTTTCCACATAAATTTCTAAGATTTTTGTCGTTTGATTGCCAAAAAATTTTTTTTGAACTAGCTGGTCTCAGTGATGTCAAAGGTTCTTTTTGTCTCTGAAATCTTGTGATTTGATGTGACACTTCTACTATTCTGGCCTTTGAGAGTTGTAGCATGAAGGTCCCACATGATGACTACTGATCTGTCACATTTATGAGCACAGTAACAATCTCTCTCATAACATGACATGTGGTTTCTTCCAGGGTTCTGGAACTAGACTACGATGCTGAGAAGTCTTGGCAGTCAGCTTAAATTAATAAAGAAATATGGTAACAGACAGGAGGTCCCACACTGTAGGCTTCAAAAAGTTTATAATATCTGCAACAGTGTGGAAATGGTTCTTAACTTTTTTAAAACCATAGAATACCTCAAGCAGGCGGATGCTTAGGGATTAATAATCACTTTACAGCACTGTTGGGGATCAGTTATCCATCATCGCAACATGGACTATGTTGCCAGGGAGAGTTTTAGGAGGTTTGAATGCGGAATGCACTGAGAACGCAGCACTAAAAGAGTTATTTCTTCCATCCTATGAAATATATTTTAGTCTAGCAGATAAATCCTATCATTAGACATTTTTATGCACTGTCTGGCTGTGTACTGGCACCAATAGCTTTCACACACCCCTAACCCCCATTACAAAGTACCGTAGAACAAACGGCAACTCTTGATGAGTATCAGAAGATTTGGGGAATAGTAAAAAATGAGCAGAATCTCTTCCTACTGAAACATTTGTACTCAAAAAGAGCAAAGAGTGTTTCAGCAGTTCTTACTAGTCAAGAAGTAATGACAGAGAAATTAGGAAAACACCTGTACATATATTATAAATGTTTCATTTTATTTCAATGAAAATTCCAGAATAAATTAAAATGTAACAAACAATTAGAGTTCAAAGGGCAGAAATCATTGTTTAAATGGCAGAAAGAGAATGTAGTTAAACATGCAAAGCTCTTTTTCCAAACAAAAAATGATAATTCAACAGTGAATAGGATCCAGCCCCGTGGCTTAGCAGTTAAGTGTGCACGCTCTGCTACTGGTGGGCGGGGTTCGGATCCCCAGCACGCACCTACGCACCGCTTCTCTGGCCATGCTGAGGCCGCGTCCCACATACAGCAACTAGCAGGATGTGCAACTATAACATACAACTATCTACTGGGGCTTTGGAGAGAAAAAGGAAAAAAAAAAAAAACAAAAAGAAGGAGGATTGGCAATAGATGTTAGCTCAGGGCTGATCTTCCTCATTAAAAAAAAAAAACAGTGAATATGACTTATGAAATTAATCAACAATAGGATTGATAATTTTTATTTTAAAAAATATTTTATATTACAAAATAATATAATTTTGTAATACAAAATACCAGTATGCAAAAAAGAAGAAAAAAGTAAAAACGCTAGTACTATTTTTCCATCCTTTCTCAGATAGTAATGATTTTACAAGGTGGTAGATACTAGTTTAGATCAGTGGTTCTCAAACTTGAGTGAGCCCCAGGGTCACCTGGAGGGCTTGTTAAAACACAAGTGGGAGAAACTAGGGTTTCTGTTTCAGTGGACCTGTGCGGGGTCCTATTTCTAACACGTTCCAGGAGATGCCAATACAACTGGTCTACTGATGGGCCATTTGAGTAGCAAGGATAGAGTTCAGGGTTCAGGGTTACAGATTCCTAAAGATAGTCAGCTGGACCTCACGTCCTCATGATATTTCCAATGATTCTACAAAAGAGAAAGCAGTTGATTTATACCAATTTATCAAATGAACTCATATTACTTACTATAACAGATTGTGTGATAGCAAAAAAACAATCGCTGAAGGTATTTGTTTCCCTTTAATCACTAAAGATGGAAAATCTAGTTACGCAGCCGTGGAAACCAGTAGGAATACTTTCAGGCCTAGAAAATTTCTCCCTGGCTCATTTTCTTTCATCGCCATGTTTTACTCATCAGAAAGATAGAGTATGAACCACAGATCTGTGTCTTAAATTTGTTAATTATTGAGTAGAGGAAGGCTTAATGGCAAATGGTGGGTTTCAGCTTTAATAAATAATGGGGTTGGTTCTGCCCAATGACAGATGTGGGTAATTCTCATTAAAGTCAGTGGCAGTTACACAAGAGCATCAAAGCAAAACGGTGTCTTTTACAGAATGTTCTGATTTGGTAAATTATTCACTATCTCTCAAACAGTAGAGACATATGCTATTGTTCTCTGTGGGGAAGAAGAACAAGTCTTTTAGGCAGGATGTAGTTTCAAGTTTTAGACTTGGAATGTGCAACTAAGAAAGGCATAAAATGTTTCCACCTAGAAATCTTTAAAATAGAAAGGAGTTAATAACTGTATTCAAGATGCTTCCAGATATTGTGCTAAGCACTGGGAGGGTCAGTGGATAACTTATCTCTGGATTTTCCAAATATCAGGTGAATCCAGTAGTCTTTGCCAAACTGCGGCAATAATCAATAGCATCACAGCCAGTGATGCTAAGAAACCTAAAGGGAACCCTATCGTTGTAGAATATAGAGGCAATTGGAAAGGCTAGTCGGTGTTAAATATTAAGCAGCGAGTTAGGAGACAAACTGTACTCTGGGCTTTTTTTTATCATTGAGGGACTCTGTCGCCAGAAGTGCACAAGTTAACACATCTATAAAAAGGAGAAAATACTGTCTGTTCATTCTGTCTCTCTGGGATGCTGTAATCAACAGTAATGGAAAACATGTTGAAATAATAAAAAGCACTAAATTAATTAGAAGAATAAACATTAGAGAAAGCATTCAAATACCTACTGTAGCGGCTCTTAAACAATTACATAATCCTTCACTCTCTGATTATAAGGCTAGTCAGAATATGAGTCTCCTTTATGATATTCAATCTTTTGGAGCCTGAGATCTTCTCTAATGCCACATATTTAATCATTAAAGAGGATGATGGCAAAGGTTTGATTGCATATGCATATGACCAATTGCCCTCACCCCAACCAAATATTTCTTTAGTTCTTGATCAGCAGTGTATCTTCATAGGTTTAAGGACAAAAAAAAAAAAAAAATTCTCTAAAAAGAAAGAAAAGACTGTTTTCTGTTTCTTTGTTTGTTCCACCACCATTCTCACTTTCCCTAGAATTATTCCTCATTTTTTGAGACTCTTCTTTGGTTAACTACATTTCTTCAGATGCTCCAATACTCTATAATTATCTGTAGCTCCTAACAGTAATTTTAACCAGAAATTTCTGAGTAAATATATTTAATTTTTTAAAAATAAACTTCAAACTTGCATGAAGTAGCAGTAATTGAGAAGAAGGTGGAAACAAAGTCAACGTGGGTAGTTTTTTCCCTCCGGTATTAACATGCTTTTGTAAATGATTAGAATCCTGTCTGACATAGGAGTGCATGACGGAGAAATAGGAGAATATTTCAGCGTGTTCAACTCTAGCAATGGTGTAGGGCAACCCATAGGTAGAAGGGAGAGAGGAAAATGTATAAATGAAACCAGATCTGACTGTTGCTTCATCATTTCTCTAGACATCTTCATGTAAAATGGCATCACACTGGCATTGACTGTTGTTTAATCTGTGAGACCCTCTGAGCTTATTCTGAATTGCTGTAAAAGTCTTACCCTATAGTCACTGAGACTTGGTTATTTAAATGCAAAGTTTCAAGCTACAATGAAACCACCTGCCACATATTGCTGTTTCTAGGCAGGAGGCATCACTAAGACTGCTTTATTAAAGCAGGAGACTTGGGGTCAAAGAAGTTCATTGTGTTCTGTGCATGCCCCAAATGTGAAAAGGTTATCCACTGTAAATTTGGTATGAGAGATTTGGTTCATTTTAGAGCAAATTTGGAAAAGAGGATTTTTGCAAGATAAGTCTTCAAAAGCCACAGCCTCCTTCTTCTTCCTCCTCCTAGTCTGTGTCCTCCTTCTCCTCCGCTCCCTCTTTTTCTTCCCCCTCTCCTTCCTCCTCCTTTCTCTCTTTTTATTTCTTCCTCCTTCTCTTCCCCTTCCTCCTCTTCTTTTTCTTCTTCAACTTTTTTTTAGAACTATGGATGTTGTGGTAAAGTTCCCTGACAGACAAATTGACCTCCCAGTCTCTGTTAACCCTCTTTCACAGTGTTCCTCAAATGTTAATGTGCCTATGAATCCCCTGGTTAAAATGCCAAGTTGGATTCAGTAGGTCTGGGATAGGGACAGATTTTGCATTCAGACAAGCTCCAAGATGATGCTGTGCTGCTGGTCCAGGGAAGGCTCCGTGATTTGAGGAAAAGTATACAGTTTAGATTCCTACCAACTTTTTGGCTAAAAATGGGTACCTCAAAAAGATTTAAATCAAAAGATTCATATTTTAATTCAATATTTTTCTGCAATTATTCTTATGTTATAGAGCCCTTTTCTGCATAAGAAAGTAAGGTTTTGATACTAAATGTAAAGGACAGAGAGATTGCTGAAGGCAAAATAAAACTAAACATATGAAGGAAGATGGAAATATATCTTATATGATGAGACCTCAAGAGTGCGAGAAGTAAATCTTTCTGTTGAATCAGAAGGATTGATTCTCAATAGCCGGTGTCTTGGAGAAGAGAAGCAGTAATTCATGACCTTAATTCTACTCACTGCTGGCAGGAGACCTTTGCCTTTTTAGCTATTTTATTCACAGTGGATGTGTTTGTTCATGGGTCCTCATTCTGTTTCAAATGTAAAGAAATGCTGCCCCCACCCCCACCCTCTTCCAGGTAAGGATCACATTCACCTGTCACCCTGCTAGACAGGACTCACAGAAGATGGAAGCTTCACCCTGCAGTGAAATCCGTTTCATCTGAATCTCCTGGGTTGACAAGTCTAAGACCCGACACTGCCCATCACCCTGATGTGACCTTGTCAGAGCCCACTCTCTCTAACTTTATGTGTCACTCTACAGTCAATGTGAAGTAAGCATGCATCTCTTTTTACAAAAATGTATTGTGAGCACCATAAACATATGACACAGGAGTCTTATTTTATAAGTTTTCTGTAAATACAATTAGAGTAGATATAAATCAAAATGATGGCAGTCCTTCTATGGTTTTTTGAAGTTCCCAGGACTGCTGTTGGGCTCTTTAATTGATTACTAATGTAAAAATATCGTTGTTAGTAAAGCATAAATCATGGCAATTTTGCCCCACTAGAGGCTAAAAGCAGCATAAGATGTGGTAATTAAGATACACTAATAGATCTAGCAATTTCTATAATAGGAGCTTTTAACAAGGTAGAAATAATGGCATCTGTCATGCTACAGTGAGGCAGCAAAGAAAATATGAAGTTTTCTTCATGCAAAAGAGGTCACCTGCTCCAAAAACAGCAGCCAGACAACAGGAACAGGGTGTTTTTTTTTTCTCATTTTCTGTTTTCCGAGTCATATGGCAGCTTATGAATACAACTTTAGGTTGACAATTAGCTTCATACGTTGTAAGGACTAGAAGGGTCTTTAGTTCATAACCTAATTCCTTTGTTTTATGCCCAGAAAACTGATACTAAGATAAAATACCTGGTCTCAGCTCGTTTTGGGCAGAGCTGGGACTAGAAACCAGGCACCTGCTTCCCAGTGAAGGGCTTTTTACATTTAGTTAGCCTAGTCTTTCATCAAATTTTCTCAAAAGTTTTCAAACCATGAACATTCTTTTTCTATTTCATTAATCTCTCTCTCTTTTCTGTGATGTCTGGAGTATTTATTTTTTAGACTTGTTGGAGTTGGGCATCATTGACGGTTTTTGCTTTGCGTAATAGGAAACTATTTCACTTGGGGGACTAGGGACCAAAAGACGCTGAAGGACGGGGAAAAGATTATACCCCCAGACCAACACTAATGCTTCCTCATGGCTTGGAAAGAGAAGGATCTGTATTACAATGAGGAGTCGTGCCTTTCAGACCTGATGTTTAGGAACTGTATGCACCACCAACAAAAACCCAATCAATTTCCTCTTTGATGCAGATTTAAATCCAATTAGTAGTAATTAGAATTATATACACACAGAAGGGGGGCCCTACTGCAGAGGCAAGCAACTTCAGTTCTACTTAACACCTCTGCAACCTTACATAGAACTTTTCATCAAAGGCTCTCAGGATGTTTTCTGACTATGAATTTTTCTTTCTTATTTTGCCAATTTCTTTTCCTCTTTTCTTTTTATCCCACCTTATTTATTCATTTATTTGTTAGCTGGACACCTGCTATATGTTATATGTTATGCTCTATGACAGGTAATAAGAATAGAAGATGATCATGATCTACATTTTTTCTTCTCAGTGGAATTTATAGTCTGATGGAGGAGAAATACAGAAGTCAAATATGCAAACAAATACATATATAATTGCAAATTGTGGTGTGATCCGTGTAAGGAAATCCAGATGCTGAGACAAAACAGGCTTAGATATTTTATAGGGTGATTTGGAGGTAATACGTGAGCGAGGGAAAGAATACTTTAGATAAAGAGAAGAGCATGCAAAAAGGGGATGAGTTGAGGACAAGGTCAGCCTGTTTGGGGCAATGAAAGAAGATGGATAGTGAAGCTGGAACACACAAAGTAAGGAACCAAGAAGCACAAGATTAGGTAAAGAATTGGGCAGGGAGCAGACCACGTAGACGTAGGCCAGGGCAAAGAGTCTGAATTTTTATTTAACTAAAATGGAAAGTTGTTAAAGGATTTTAAGCAGAGGAAGTGTTGTGATCATTTTAACCTTAAATAGATTTCTCCCCTGCAGTAATGGTTACGTGACTCTATGTATGTGATCAAATGACGTAGTGCTGTACACACTCATTGTGCCTTTGTTAATTTCCTGGTTTTGATATTTACTATAGTTATGTAAGATGTAACTACTGGGAGAAATTGGTGAAGGGTATGTGGGAACCTCTTTCTGTACTATTTTTGCAGCTTCCTGTAAATCTGCAATTATTTCAAAATAATTTTAAAAAATACTTCCCCAGATGCTTGCAGAGAATGGATTATAGCGGCAAGAACTCAAACAGAGACCAGGGAGGAGGTTGTTTCAATAGTGCTGATTCAAGAGGTGGCCAAGACTGTGCTGGTGACAATGGAGATGGAGAAACCGATGGGCAGGAGATTATATATATATATATATATATATGTATGTATAATTTTTTTAGGTAGAATTGACAGAACTTACTGAAACATTAGATGTGGGGAATAGGGGAAGGGAAACTCAAGAATATGTAGTATTTTTGCTTGAGTAGCTCTCTGGGTTTACAACGTTGATGTGTATTGATTTGGGGGTGGCTGGGGAAGAATAGGTTAGTGGAGGCTGGGATAGTTGGGCTATCTCTGAGACATTTAAGTGACTATACTTATCTGAAGCTCGGAGGAACATTCTAGGGGGTGATGTAAATTTGACAGTAGACAAGATATATTGAGAGAGAAAAGAAGTGTGCCTAAGACATGCCCTGAAGAAAACCAGTGATTAGAAGCCAAGGGAAAGGGGCAACAGCCAGTGATATAAAATGAAAACCAGGAGAGAGTAATGGTATTTAAACCAAAAGAGGAAATATTTCACAAGTGAAGGAGTGGTGAATTGTACAAATATTTCAGAAAGTTTGAATAGGAAATTAGTGTTCATTAGATTTAGCAACATGACATCTTGATTATCTTGATCAGAAACACTTGGAGAGGTGGGGCTGTTGAACATTTGGGAGAAGATATTAAGCAGACAGCTCTTGAGAAGGGAGCAGAGAAATGTAGAAGTAGAAGTAGAGTCAAAACAGTTGTTTTAAGAAAACAAGAGTGTTTGTAAATATCGATGGGAATGGTCAGGGAGTGAGTGATAGACTGATGAGGCAGGACAGAAGAGGAGAATCCCTCAAGGTCCTTGAGGGGAAAAGATGGATCCAGGCTGTCTGTGGAGAGAGTGGTCTTGGAAGAAGGGACAGTTTCTTCCATTGAAACAGGAGGAGAGGAGAAGAGAGGTATCTTTGCAGGTAGTTTCAAGTTTTGTTTGTGGGAAGATGGAGAAATTTGAGTTGTGTGATTTCTTTTTTCTCATTGAAGTGTGAGAGAAGCTATGCGAGTGATGGGAAGGTAGATATGGGGAAATTTTAATGGGGGAAAAAAGGACGTGATGCTGTATTATAATGACTGAGAGGGCCGCCCCGTGGCTTAGCAGTTAAGTGCGCGCGCTCCGCTACTGGGGGCCTGGGTTCGGATCCCGGGCGTGCACAAACACACCACTTCTCCGGCCATGCTGAGGCGGCATCCCACATACAGCAACTAGAAGGATGTGAAGCTATGACACACAACTATTTACTGGGGCTTTGGGGAAAAAAGAGGAGGAGGATTGGCAATAGATGTTAGCTCAGAGCCAGTATTCCTCAGCAAAAAGAGGAGGATTAGCATGGATGTTAGCTCAGGGCTGATCTTCCTCACAAAAAAAAAAAAAAAAATACTGCGAAACTGAGGCTGCCACAATAGAGTAGTGTTGCCAGGCAGCATGTGTGATTTTCTCCAGAAATGTTTAGCTACTTAGGTGAGATACATGGAAGGCACACAGTAGAGTGCATACTCCCAGGGTTTGGCTTTTGCCAGACATGTGCTTCTGTAAAGGAAGAGAGGAGCAAGGCAGTTGATGGCATTTGCAAATTCATCATTATGATACCCAGTCATAGGCATGACCATGCACAGCCAGGGTTCAGTTAAGGCCACAAAGTGGAAGGGCATGTTGAGATAGGAGGTTGAGGAGATAGATTAATCTGGTGATCACCTGGTGGAAGTTCTACAGCATGCAGAGAAAGGGTTTAAAAGGGAGAGAAGGAAGGCGGGAGAGATAGATAAATGATTCAGATTAAAAGATAAACCAAACCTTACGGAATGACCAAGGATGTTTGACTTCTGGCAATGGCTGAGATAAACAAAGATCCTAATGGTTTCTTGGATGAGGATGGGTAAGCTTTCCAGGGTGAGATGGCAATTCCAGAATGGCTGCTTCTCCCAGATTTCAAGGCTAGCATCTTATATTTACATGAGCTCAGAGGAATATTAGAGGATTGGAACCATCAAATATGACTATAGTTCAAAAACCCCGCAGGGCGGTTCTTTTTATAAACTCATTTTTTTTTTTCGATAAAAAGCAATAATACGCAAAACATAAGAAAAATTTAAACCCACAAGGAAATAAAAGTTAGATGTTCTTTTCTAGAATTGGGTTTATATTCCTGGAATTTCTTCAAAAAGAAATCTGAAAGTTTAATATTATTATAGTCATACCAGCTTATTTTGGTGATATTTTCATGATATGTCTTTTTCCATCCTTAAAATTTCCTGCTGTCTATGTCCTTAATGTTTAACCAGTCTTATAATCTTCATCTTTTAATTGGAATATTTAGTCCATTGAAACTTAATTATCGTCTTATTTGGATTTATATCTATCACCTTGTTATTTTTTCTGTTGATCCCGGTGATTTCAGTATTTCCCTTTCTCTCCTTTCATGCCTTTGTAAAATTAGTCATTTTATAACTATTCCAGTTTTTCATTCTAATAACTTATTAGTTATACATTCATTTACTGTTTTTTTAGTGGGTGCTCTAGAGATATCAGCATGTGCCTTTGATTTATTACAGTCAAATTCAAATTATCACTATCAATAATGGTAGAATCTTGGAACTCTTTAACCCCTTCCTGTCTTCTGATTTTTGTTACACATTTTAATTCTAAATATATTTAAAACCCATAAGATTAATTCCCGTTGAAATAGAGTTACCCACATATTTACTCTTTCCATTTCCATCTGGCATTTCCTTGTTTCCTTCTGCTTAAAGAACTCCTTTTAGAATTTTCTCTGGTGCAGGTTTGCTAGTGACAAACTCAATTTTTGTTTGTCTGAAAATGTGTTTATTTTGTCTTTTCTTTGGAAGGATATTTTGCAGGGTGTAGAATTCTAGGTCAGCAGTTATTTTCTTTTACACCATCATTTCTGTTGAGAAGTCAATTATAAATTTATCGTTTCTCCTTCCAGAGAAATGTCTGATTTTTTCTATTTTTAATATATTTTTCTTGGTTATGATTTTCAGCAATTTGATTATGATATGGCTAATTTAGGGGAGGAGCAGTATGTGTGAGTGTGTGTGTGTGTGTGTGTGTGTGTGTGTGTGTGTTGGTATTATCTTGCTTGGTGTTCACTGAGATTCTTCAATCCAAGAGTAAATGGCCTTGATCAGTTTGGAAAATCCTCAGCCATTATGTCTTCAAATACTGCTTTTGCCTCATTTTCTATCTCTTAATAGTATTCCAGTTAGCTGCATGTTAGATATTTATACTGTGTCCCACCATCTTTTATTCACTTTTCTGTATTTTCCATTTTTAAAAAATTGCTGAGGTTTTCTATTGACTTTCTCCATTTTATTAACCTTTTTTAATGCAGTGTCTAATTGGCTGATAAATTCATCTATTAGGTTCTTAATATTAGCTATTATGTTTTATAGTTGCAGCATTTTCATTGGATTCTTTTTATAAATTCTAATTCCCTGGTGTAAGTATCCAGTCTTCACATCTGTTTTTTCCAACTTGTTCTTTATTTTCTTGAACTTCTAATTTTAAAACCTGGCTTGCTATGGGGCTATCTTCCTTTTTTTTTTTTTATATTAGTTATATTGTCCTGTATCTTGTCATGTCTAGTAATTTTTGATTGAATGCTCAAGACTGTATATAAAAAATTTAGTTTATTCAACTTCTGTTATTTTTCTTCCCACTCTTTTCTCTGCTAGAATGATAGAGAGAAAGCTGATCAGTTTAACCCAATGAGGAACTGAGCTGAGTTGAGGCAGGGTTGCAGTTTCTCTCATTCCTTTTGTTCCTAGGATGTAGTCCTCCAAGGCTTTTAACAAAGATCCTGGTATGATCACTTGGGCCCATCCCTGATGGGTCTTAATTCTAATCTTTGTCTCCTCAGCAGCCAAGGACTGTCAGAAAACTCCATTCTGCTCCTTAGAGACTTTGTAATTAGCTTTTTATCCACCCATATAGCTTCAGAATCTGGCATATGACTTGAGGAGAAAACTGACATTGTTTCAATTTTCTTTCCCTCTTCCTAGTAGGATCCTGACTGTTCAGGTCTCCATTTTTGTCCCTACAAGACCACAAAAAAGTTCTACTGGTTTCTCTGTCCCCACCCATAGGCCTCTGCTCAAGCAAAGTTTAGATTCTTAACTTCTTTTCCTGAACCAAAAATTGTCAAATGCCTCCAAGGAAAAAGCTTCTATAGAACATCAGCTCACTTTTATGAGGTTTCCTTTCTCTGAAATCTTGACCACTTTTGTTCTCATTGCTTCAGCAAAAATCTGACAGATTTTTTTTTTTGTATTTTTTTCCGAGCTATTTTAGTTTGTCTTGGCAGGAACTATGGTTTGCCACAGGCTATTCCATCTCACCTAGAGAAGCAGACATTTCAAAACAATGCCATTTCACAAAATAAATTATCCCGATGCATTTGGCCCTTCAATTGAGTGGGCTTGGGAAGTTTTAAAGGCTTTGAAAGCTGACTAAGTTTCTTAGCAGTCCGGAATTTTGTGATGCATTTTTCTGAGACAGTATTACTAACAGTTAAGAATAGTGGCTTTGCCATTGGGGGATTCCAACCCCGGCTGAATTGCTTACTATCTGTGCAACTTTGGCCAAAGTATTAGATCTCTCTACACCTCACTTTCACCATCTATAAAATGGGAAGAGAGAAGCCTGCTTCCTATGTTGGTAAGGATGATTAAAGAATATATTTATTGATTGCTTACATCTGTTATGCTAAATGCCTTATATATATTATCTCTCTTTAATATGCTATGTACCATAGTACATACAAAGGATTCAACAAGGGGTAGCAATATTATTACTCACTTTGATTACAACCAACCCTCTGTTTTGGCTTCAGGTGAAATTACTAATCACCCCACGGTCCTACTCCTCATTCCTTACTCTTTGAACTACAAGATATGGATAATGTAAATACAAGCCAAAGAGAATTGTTTAACTTAATGCGATTCACATCGTTTGTGCTGCATTTAGCAATCAAAAGTGTGTAAATAAACAAAAACTACAAAAAAATAAAGCTTAATTGTTCACAACTTTGATACTCAGGACAATGTAGTATGTTTTTCCATATATTTTCCAAAATAGCATAGCTAGTTTTATTTGTGGGCTGAATAGGGTCTATATACTAAAACAGCAGAAAGTCATTAGGACTAAATCTTTAAAATGCAAGGTTTTGCTTTTTGGTTCAAATGACATGTTGGGCTTCTGCCTGATGAATTTACACCCAGGCACTTGCACATGTGTAGTTCACAGGTTGGAGCGCCTGTAGCCTGGGTCTCAGCGGTTCCTGAGATGGTATTTGCACTTCATTTCGTTTGCCCTGTGTATCTGATTTGATGACATCTGTTAAGGAGACAGTGGAGGGAAGACATGCATATGAAATCTCAGGGAATACAGGCTGCATTTCAATGAGCTGAGTCTGCTGTTACCTTACCATTTATTTTGCTGTCTTTAGGTCTTTGACAGGCAATACCCAATCTGTTTCTCATCAGTTTAAATCTCAATATTTACTTTTAGATGTTTTACTCTAAAAGCTTAAAAAAAAGGAGGATGATGCTTGTCCATGTCATAAAGAATTAGCCTCTTTCACATCTTCAGAAAAGAAATTTGGGTATAACGTATAAAGGAAACGAGATATTTTATGTATATTGAAAAAATAATTGTCAAGAGGAACAATATAAAAGTGAGAAAAAAAGAATGATTATCTTAACATAAGCTACAAATGCTCAGTTTTGACATATTTTCCTTCTTACAGTGGCTTTCAATTGCCAACACATAAACCAGAGGTTCCTTTTCTGTTTTTGTCCTACCCATCCCCTGTTAAGAATTGATTTTTAAATTTTAGGATGAATGCCGAGATAATTCAACCAGATCATTAAGGACCATGTTCTTCTAAATGAAAACCAGGATCTTAGATAAAATGGTTCTTGAATCTTGCTAATCAAGTGGTGATCCATATACAGTAGCAGCAGCATCACCTGGAGATTATGAGAAATGCAGACACTCAAGCCCCCACCCAGATACATTGAATCATAATCCACATTTAACAAGATCCCCAGGTGATACATATGCACAATAAAGTTTAAGGAGCACCAATCTAGACTAAGGGTTGACAAGTTTTTCCTGTAAAGGTCCAGATAGTAAATATTTTAGATTTTTCAGGCCATACAGTCTCTGCCACTACTCCACTCTGCTGTTATAGTGTGAAAGAAGCAATAGACAGCACGTAAAGAAATGAGTGTGGTTATGCTCCAATAAAACTTTATTTATGGACATTGAAATCTGAATTTCATATAATTTTCATGTGTTACAAAATGTTATTCTTCTTTTGACTTTTTTTTTCTTCTCCCCAAAGCCCCAGTGCATGGTTGTATATCCTAGTTGTATGTCCTTCTAGTTCTTCTATGTGAGCTGCCACCACAGCATGGCTACTGACAAAATGGTGGTGTGGTTCTGTGATGGGGAAACAAACCCAGGCCGCAGAAGCAGTGAGAGCACTGACCCTTAACCACTAGACCATCCGGGGTGGCTCTTGATTTTTTTCCAACCATTTAAAAATGTAAAAACCATTCTCAGCTCACAAGCCATATGAGAAGAGGTGGCAGGCTGGACCTAGTTTGCCAACTCCTGATATAGACTGTATCATTTTTCTTTACCTCTCTAGGGATGCTGACTGCCCTCAGTACCTGTTGTAGTTTGCATGAGTTGCCATATCAAAATACCGTGGACTGGGGGGCTTAAACAACAGAAATGTATTTTTTCACAGTTCTGGAGGCTGAAAGTCCCAGATCAAGGTTGGTTTCTGGTGAAAGCACTCTTCCTGGCTTACATACAGCTGCCTTCTCACTGTGTCCTCACATGGTGGAGAGAGCGAGTGAGCTCTCCGGTGTCTCTTCTTATAAGAACATTAATGCTATCAGATCAGGGCTCTACCCTTATGAGTTCATTTAGCCTAATCACCTCTGGAAAGGCCCTATCTCCAAATACAGTCACATTGAAGCATAGCACTTCAACATATGAATTGAGGGGACACTATTCAGTCCATGGCAGTGCCCAATGTAGTTTTCGCTCTCTAATATCTTCTATCACAGCAACACCCACAGTCATCTCCACCATCTGTGATGCCCCATTGTCCTTGTCTACTATCTCTTCTTTGGTACTTAAACAAAGACTTATACATTTATGATAGTATATCCTATTCCTTCAACTTTATTGCAAGCTCCTTGAATGCAGACAGTGCTGATTAAGGATCCAGGAGTTCAAACAAGTTCTAATTACTGGCTTGAGTTTAGCAGTTAATGATTGCCAACTGGAAATGACACAGCCTGATCTTTCCTGCTCTTGAGTCTCCCAGTTTGCTAAGTGATTTTTCCTTTTGGTCTATTTCCTCATCTCTACCATGGAGGAAGAGGTGTAAAGATACATCCATCTTTTCTATGGAGGGATTAACAATCATTCATTAGAGACTTATTTTAAAGAGTCAGTGTTCTGCAGTAACTGGCAAGTAGAAGGGACTTAGGCTCTAGAGAAAGCCTGAACTGTATAACCTTGATTATTTCACTTACTTTTGTGATGCAATAAGAAGACCAGCTATTCCACTACCTAGTCTTCTAGTGGAGCATTCTTTCTCTCCTTCCTACTCCCTTCATCAAATACGCATTTGGCAGCCGTCATTAACACAAGGTCCTAGCTTAACCAAGACCTTTCGGTGCATTTTATTTACTATTAATGTTTCAACATTGTCGACTATCAATCTTAAATATTAGGTCACGGTGCATTGATTCTCTATGGAGCCATTCTGTATTATTCCCTGCTGTATATTTTCTAGTGTTTTTCCCAGTCCCTTTTTAATGACTCCCAAGGCAGAGCTTCCCTCGCTTCCTTTGGAAATGTTTGCATTAGTGGCTCATGGTGCAAACAGATGGGGACTGGGGTAAGGTCCCCATAAATCATTCTCAAGGGTTATCTATGTCACAATCACAATTTAAAGCCTGAGGGAAGAGTGAATGACTTAGGGATAAACCCTATGTATTATTACAACCGCTTTGCTGGTTTTTGGCTGAAATTGGCATAAATTAACACCTTTCCCTGCCTCCACCCTTTTTACTCTGTCAATATTTTCAGCTGGGGCTAGGGTCCCTGAATCCATATGGTTTTAGGCATGCAGTGTTATTCTAGAAACATAATTGTCACTAGGATTTCTGCTCACACCAAGGAGAAATGCAGGTGACAGGGCACAGGTATTCTTGATGTGTTACACAGTCACCACAAAGTGGCTGCACCCTGCATTTCCTGCTCGAGGTGAGTTTTGTAAAATGCCTGCAAACAATGCAGCATCGAGCCAGGGGTGCAAGGACGGATGTAATGGATTCATGAATGGCAAATGAAGACGCCGAACAGAAGTGCTTTGAGCAGAAGCCATGTATTAGCATCCAGAAAGAGTGATCTCTTATGGAAGAATTCACCTCTTGCTATTTCATTCATTCTGGATTCATCATGTGGAGAAGCAGGCAGTCCTATAGGATTTAATTTGGAATACGTAAAAAAGAAACAATTTTATCCATTGTAATACTTGTTGCAAGAAATGTCAAACAAGCTTACTTTGTTGTGCAATTATTTTGGTGCTAATAACTATGCCTCTTTATCCTCAAGATCAGTTTCTTGAATATTTTCTCCCTACCTTGTCTTTCCATGCAAAAACTTCAGATGAATACAATTTTCTATTAAAAATTAACTTGTGTCACTTAAAATTATCATACATTAACTTGAATAACATTTCTTTAGTACTAGAGCTCTAGTAAAATAATTGTAAAATGATTTTTGTTTAATCCAGCTGCAACAAGTGAGAATAAACACTTCCAAGGTGTGTGATTTTAAGCAAGTAACTTAGCCTTTTTGATTCTCAATTTCCTTAGCTACAAAATGGGGATAAAATATTCATTTCCATAGGGAATTGAAAGCTTTAAGCAGTGTATACAAAGCACTTAAAGTAATTAACACATGCACATATTAGATAACCAATAATTTGTGATGGTTATCGTTACTGTTTTGAATATTAAAAGTAGGAGCATAAGAAATATAGCAATGCCCACTAATATGTCACAGATTCCACCAAATAACTGTGTAACATTGAGAGGAAAGGGAAAAAGTCATCTCATAGTGAAAACATCTTTATTTGAAATCTTTGCACGTTGGTAATTTTGTAATTTTGTATTAGAGATTTTGTTCCATCAGTTCCTGTTCAGCCAAGTGCAGGGGTTTATACGTTATTGCTGAAATGATAAGCAGTAGCATTCTTACTCCTAAAGACTTTCGGCAAACTTTTATTAAAGATGGAGCAGGTATCTGGCAAAGAATTGGAGTATAATAAATTGTGCAACAAATGGTATGCCAGAATCGATTTACTGCAGTCCCCAAAATACAATCACTTTCTCTTTACCAATTTCAAGCATAAACCTCTAAGCACACCTTATATGCATGTACCACACATAACTGACTGTCTTTATCTTGTCTCTCTTAAGCGGAAGTTTATGCCACAATAGGTAATGTAAAAAAAAAAAGAATAGCTATCAAGTCAAATTTCAGTCCTCTGAAATGTTATTTGGGAAAGGGAGAGCAGATGGAATCATCGAGTATCAGTGTTGGGAAGATTCTTGGTGATTGCAGCTGACTTTTTACAGATGAAGAAACTGAGTTGCAAAGAGCGGAAGTAGCACACCCAAGAACGCCACTTGAGAATGGAGGAGTCAAAATTTAAACCCAGGTCTATCATCTGTGAGGTCCCTTTTTCTTTTCTGTATGATACGCTGCTATCAAAATTTCTGGGCAGATATTTCTCCTAATTAGTTGTTGCTTAAGGTAATGATATAAATAGTTTCTTCTTCTAGAACATATGATGGAAAACAGACTAATCTGTGTCTATCTACTATGGGCCAGTTGCTTTATATACAGTCTCTCATTGTCTTTGGGCATTCCATGTTATCTTGATTATACGGATGGAGCATTTAAAATTAAAGTAGTAAATGTTCTCTCCCCAAACCCGCAGTTTGTAAATAAGGAAGAGGCATTGAAAGTTGCCTGAACACTAGCTGATTCTTAGAGTAGAAGTGAATGGCTAAACAGGAGTTCTAAATATGAGGAGCTCTGAGATCCTGACTCACAGCTCTGCATTTTCATGTATGTTTAGAAGATATAGCACCTCAGGAACTTGATTTTTATATTCCATGTTGTGTAAAGGTCTGTTTTACAGACATTCCAATGGATAACTTGGTTCTAAGACTTTTTGTTTTGGCAAGTTAGAATTAAAGAAATTGTAATCTAGAACAGGAATATCAGAGTAAATAAAGAAGAAGTAAATGCTCGATTCTCCTCTTTCAGAAGAAGAATATCGAATATATCCACAGACTATGAGTTATAAACAAGAACATCTTTATTTATTTTCTTGATGAGGCTGCTCATCACTACCATCTTTTTCCATGAAGCTATGCCTCTTGAAATTTCGTTGATTATAAACACTATTATAAAAATTTGTAATTTTCAAACTATGCACTCTTTGAGGAGCGGAAGTTGGAGATATCTTTGTCTGTTAGGAGGGCTTCTATTTTAGATTTTCTTATTGTCGTAAGACAATATAATGATAAAATATACTGGACCACTGCACATCCAGAATTGATCCTTCCATCCATTATACAGGAGTAAAGGATACTTGCATCATGCCTGTAGAAATAGCAGTGTTGCAAATAGCCAATTCATTGTTGGTTCCAATTTGGAAGCTGACAAATACCTGCTTTATTGCCCTGCCATATGCGAAGTCTATCTTTCTGCCTACACAGCACAAGTCGGTAACCTACATAATTCTTCCGGGATATTCTAAAAGCCCCGAGGCGGGAGTTCATACTGTATATATTTGGCATTCAAAATCTGCTGTGGAAGTGAATTCGGTGACATCCAGGGAGAATTTCCAAATATTCCCAAACAATTTTTTTGCAGTTCCTTTTATTTGCATTCTTTAGTTTGTGCTGTCCTGCTTATGTTTGCCTTTGTCATACATTTGCCATTTGAAATTTTGATTCAGAAACACAAACCACCGTATTTAGCTGCCTCGCTCCTTAGAGGGGCCTATTTCACCTGAAGAGGCTGAAGAATCAAATCAAATTAGGTAGGAATATTTTATTCTCATATATATTTTAACATTTTTAAAAAACATAAACAAGCATAGAAGCATCTTGAAGTCATGTCTGTTTGATATCAAAGTGAAATACATTAACAAGACGATGAAAAAATAGGAATTAAAGGTTGAATGACTATATAATTCGTCATCTAAACTGGAGCACTTGAGAACAGAAAATCACCACATTGCACATGTTCTAGGCAAACTGAGACTCAGGGTCATCCTTCTTTCAAGCATGCTATGTAGCTGATCTAGAAATGCGTGCCCAAGCTCTCAAAAAGAAAGCTAAGCAAAGTAGTGTCTTTGTTGTGCTAAATCTAAATCACCTCTGGATTTAAACAACTCTGAGAAGAAATATGTATAAATATATAGCAGGAAAAGCATGTGATTGTCCTCAGAGTCCACAGGCCTAAGTTCGGTGTATTTACATTCTTGAGCAACTTTGGAGAGTGAAATTTCTCCATGTTCTCATCTGCTGAGATGACCATTGGTCCATCTATTCTTGACTTTTATTACTCCTCCATGCTGACACTTGAGGGGACTGTGTGCTCATCCGAACCCTAAACATCCCATCTATGCCTCTTTCCATTGCAGGTTCCCCCATTTTAATTAAAAGGACCCTCTTGGTTCACCTATGTTTGGTGTCTCATTTACACCACTCCCAGTCACTTGAGGGAAATCTTTGGCTGCTTCCTGAGCCCTCTTGGATATTCAGGTTACTCTAGGAAGCTGTTTAGACACATCTTCCTGGACATCCTCTACAGGTGACTCTACTGTACCCTTCTATGCCATGGGGAAATGGGAGCTCTTTAGGATGTGAATGTGATGAATGCTTTATGTGGGAAGCAGAATAAAAGCACCCTCTCCTCTCAAATTTCTAAATGTAAATGGCGAGTTTCCATCGCTGTGCTCCTGCCACCCGCTTCAGTCTCAGAGATTGTCTTGTTCTCCTCTCTTGACTCTTCCCTCTTTCCCATCCCTCTTACCTCCACTTCAGAGGATCTTTGCCCAGTCTATGCAGGGGCAGGACAGAGGGTGATTCCTGGGCAGCCTGGATCATTTATTCTTCTACTACTCTGCCCTCTATCTGGACGAAGCTCCTCCCCTCCACCCAGAAAAGCCAAGAATTTTACAGCTTTATTCTATGGTTCTACTTTTGGCCCTTGAGTCTAGCAGTCTAAATGGAAGAAGGTCAGAGAAAAGTAAGAGGGTACGGATGGCTGAGATGGCTGGGAACCACTCGTAACCAGTGACTGGCTAGTATCTCATTGTAGTGTCCCACCACTGCTCTGAATTCTGAGAGGGAGCAGGAAGCAAGTCTGTTCTCTTTTTATTACTCCTTGTACCTCCAGCACATGAAGGACTGTACAGAGTAGGTGCTCAATGAACAAAGAAGATAACCAGCAGTAGAGCACAAGGGCACTGGCATCTTTCCTCTGAGTCGTCCTGGCTTGCTTGGGATCCCTGGCCCCCGCCAGCTCCTTGCTTGGGCTGACTCAATTTTATGAGTTCAAAGTCTACTGGGAGATGTGGAACAAAGTGAACTAAGCGGTAGCCAAGAATTTGTTGTTAGCGCCGTGGAGTCCATTCCGACTCCTAGCAACCCTGTGTACAGCAGAGCGGAAGCCTGCCTGGTCTTTTGGCACCATCTTCTCACATTCCAACACTGTATTAGACAATGCTTCGCTGCTATTCATAGGGTTTTCATGGCCAGTTATTTTCAGAAGTGGGTGTCTATCTCATCTGGAAGCTCTGCTGAAACCTGTCCATCATGGGTGACCCCGCTGGTATTTGAAATACCGGCAGCATAGCTTTCAGCATCACAGCAACACGCAGCCGACAGATGGGTGGTGTGGTTCCCTGACCAGGAAACGAACCTGGGCAGTGGTGATGAGAGCTCCAGATCTTAACCACCAGCCCACCAATAGCCAAGAATGGATGTCTCAAAACCATAAGAGTTTATAAGCTCCCTTTTTCCGCTTCCTCCCTTGGCATTTCTCCATTTTTTCACCTTCTCCCAATCCAGCCCCGGAGCTTGCCTTCGGGAGACGGCACCCTGCTTCTCCAGCTCGCCACCTAAATCCCAGACACTGTCGGTAGCAGCTTGACAATTCCAGTTCTGAAAAAACCAACAATATTTATCCTGACATACAATGGGCACCTTTAAACATTTGCCTTAATTTTTTTGGTATATTTCTCCAAAATTTGGGGGGATGATCCCAGAAATACTTAGAATAAAGCATTCCTAATTTTTTTTAAGTAACAACTAAAAAACCTCGGGAGTTTTAACAGCGAATCTGTCTATGTGCAGAGGAAAGAGAAGGGAGAGGGAAGAAAAGAGAATATATCAGCTTTCCATGAAAGGCAAACTTAAGCATATTAAATTTCTTGAAATGGTCAGCAAACAGCTGGTTTCTGTGTTTCTCTATCTGGTTTTCAAGTATTCTGATCAATTTTCATCCTAAAATATTTTCATTTAATGTTCTATGCTTTTCAAATAATATTCATATCTAATTTGATTTTTAGAACACCCCATGACTTAAGGAAAGTAATTTATCGCCACAATTTTATCACTAGGTAGACTGAGACAGAGAGAAAGTAAAGGAGTTGCCCGTTTCACGTGGCTACAAAATAGTTTAGATAGGATTTCAACACAGATCTTCTCCCTTAGGCTTTTATTCTTCTCCAATACATTTATCTTTTAGAAGAAAATGTATATTTAAATAAAAAATTGAATCTTCACCAAAGGATATGAAAAAAGTTTTAACTATAGAATATCAGTAAAAATTTAGATTAATTAACCAGTTTCTAGTTTCTGGAGGGATCAAAAACAATAGCTGGTATCATGATTAAAGAAAACTGGTAGAATTTGCCCTTTATCCTGTCCTAATCCATCATAGAATTGAGTTCAAGCTGAAAGATGAAGATGTATAAGACTTCTGTTTTGTCTGTCTCGTAGACACATTATCTGTCATGGGAGGGATTTACTTTTGAAAATTAAAATCATGAAATAGAAATTGGAAACATGACCATCCCTCTTGGGCACATCTGATCCTGCCAAAATGTCATCGTTTTTTCCAAAGAAATTCTGAAACAGCTGTGACATTTTTGAAATACTTGTTAATGCATACCACTTGTGCTAAAAAGGTTATTTATAAAAATCTGCAAATTTCATTGAAATACTTCTTTTGGTGGTGAGGAAACACATTTACACATATTGCCATGTTAACAGAGCCACCTACCAGGGATAAGAAAAATGAGAATTTATTAATGTGATCATAGCATCATCCTTTTTTATTGCCCATGCAATACCAAATTCTCACAGGAGGAGTATTAGGACAATATTTGTTTTCCCCTTTGTTTTGCAGCTAAGTATTTTGATTCTCTATAATTATAATTTGGTGGATGAATTATTTTGCATAATTCTAGACTAGATAACACATTTTTAGGATAAATTAACGAAGCTAAAACTTGGAAATATTCTGCTGTAATGGAATATCTTTTTAATGTCCATGATTCAGTATAAAAGCCTTCATTTAATGCATAAAATTTAAAATCTATTAGATTTTTTTTTTTAACTATTTGAGGTTGACCTGTGGAACATACAAACATATAAACATGATTCATGTTGTAATAAGATTTAACTGTGCAGAATACAGTAACAAATAACAGGAACACAACACTTAAAATGCATACCCATATAAATAGGAGTTAGTTAGCATTATGATAGTCTTTGTAGTAGATTCTGGCTGTATGTTCTCAGAACCAACTAAGTAATAAAGCAGTATCTATTGTCTAATATTAAGAAATTATTAAGCCAAAGATGTTTATCTTTAATACTTCAATATTAGTCACTATGATTAATGTTATGTGATTTTTCTTTCTTTAAAAATCTGCATTTAAGTCTATACATCCTCTCTCCCCCTCCCTCCCACCCTGCCCCCCTGCTCTCTCTCTTTCCTTGGAAATAGACAGTGTCTTTCTTACCAAGGGACAGATATTCAACATTGCTATTAATGAAGCCATAATTACTGGATATTGCCATTTTATTATCTCTACTGTCACTGCTGGTCATGTATATAGTTATTTTTCTATTTTAGGAAAATTTTTGAAGAATGATTATTAGTAATAACCTATAACAGTTGTTATAGGTGTATCATTGATATTTTAGATAATTGCATTTAAAGTTCAAATTGATGATGGATGGTACTGATTAAAGAGAAGGTGGTGGACATAAAAAGAACTCTTAAAAGAGAGCTTTGGAATCAATCTGAAGATAATATATTGCAAGACGCAAAATGGACACCAAATAGTTAAAAATACTACTACACCAAGGCTGTTTGTTAACTTGAGATAAGATGCTAATCCTTTATAGCCTAGTAGGAATCTCATATCCTTTCCTAGGAGTCTTATTCTGTGTTGGGCTTTATTTGGCTCCCTCTTATTTTTATTATTAAAGTGAGCCCATCAGGTTGAACTAATTAATTTCTATCAAATGAATCAAAGTTTGGTGAATAGCACTGCTATGTTTTTTCCTAATGATTTCAAATTTCTGAGAGTCAAATATGTTAACGCAATGCGTGTAAGAATATTGGTATAGGAATGATTGCCCTGAAGGTTGGTGTAAAAAGGTTTTGATCATGAATATATTAAGCATTTGCATTCTTAATGTGTAAATCATAGATAAGAGATTGAATAGTATAATAGCAGAAGCTAAATCTGAGGTAGGTAGTCCTGTAAAAAAACTTTCATCGAGACAGTGATTTCTCTTGCTGAATTCAATACTTAACCTGTCAGTCGCCAAACCGTAAATTCAGCTAGTGGCAATAGGAAGTAAAGTGTTCTGTCTCCTATGTTCCCAGCAAGGGGCACAAAAGTGAAACCAGCCCAAGAAGTATGCCTTTTCAAAAGACCTGAACAGACATTTCTCCAAAGAAGATATACAGATGGCCAACAGACACATGAAAAGATGTTCAAAATCACTAACTATCAGGGAAATGCAAATCAAAACTACAATGAGATATCACCTGACGCCCGTCAGAATGGCTATAATTAATAAGACAGGAAACAACATGTGTTGGAGAGGATGTGGAGAGAAGGGAACTCTCATACACTGCTGGTGGGAGTGCAAACTGGTGCAGCCACTATGGAAAACAGTATGGAGATTCCTCAAAAAGTCAAGGATAGAACTACCATATGATCCAGCTATCCCACTGCTGGGTATTTATCCAAAGAACTTGAAAACACCAATTTGTAAAGGTACATGCACCCATGTGTTCATTGCAGCGTTATTCACAATAGCCAAGACTTGGAAGCAACCTAAGTGCCCATCAAGGGACGAATGGATAAAGAAGATGTGGTATATATACACAATGGAATACTACTCAGCCATAAGAAACGATGAAATCCAGCCATTTGTGACATCATGGATGGACATTGAGGGTATAATGCAAAGTGAAATAAGTCAGAGGGAGAAGGTCAAATACCGTATGATTTCCTTCATTAAGTAGTAGATAATAACAACAATAAACAAACACATAGGGACAGAGATTGGATTGATGGTTACCAGAGGGGAAGGGGGGAGGGAAGAGGGTGAAAGGGATAATTTGGTACATGTGTGTGGTGATGGGTTGTAATTAGTATTTTGGTGGTGAACATGATGTAATCTATGCAGAAATAGAAGTACAATGATGTACATCTGAAATTTTTACAATGTTATAAACCAATGTTACTGCAATAAACAAAAAAATAAAAAAAATAAATAAAAAAAAAGAAGAATAAAGAGAGAGCAGTTATATTAAGAGAAAGAAAAATAAGACAGAAGTTCCAATTAGAACTGTTGTCCCCCAAAGCATATCTGAATATATTATCTTCAAATGAAGTACTGCACACAATTTTAAAGTAGCTGTCCCATGCCAACTTGTAGTAATAACATTTATTTGATTTGCTCAAGGAAAATAAAAATGAAATCCTCCTGGGTGTTTTTAATAAAAGTGTTGAAAACAAAAAAAAATTAAAAAAAAAGTATGCCTTTTGTCCATCAAAGTGTCCTCAACTATACCTTTACTCTCTCACATAGATCCAAATCTGCCCTGTTCCAAGAGATGATGGACTCCTCAGAGCATCTGTAGGTATCAAAGCATTATTTTCTTGGTCTGCCTTCACTATTAGAAAATACAATAATTATTTCACCCTAACCTATGGGGGCCAGTATTTTAAAATGACCCTCTTACACTAGAGAAGGATGTCATCGGATTTTCTGCTGTGTTCCCTTCTTCTCAGAACAATGCTTCACCTACTAGAAGTTTGTGCTAAATTTAATGTTTTCTTGGTTTAGTATAGTTGCACATGTATTGAATGGAATAAGGAATCACCTTTATACATATTATCATTAATGCTAATATACCTAATTCTCCTCTAAAACTTATTGTTCTTTGAGAAGATTCAAAATTCCCAGCCATTGGAAGAAAAAAAATCCTTTCTTTAGATATTTACAATTTTGTATTACAGAGCATACCTTTATATTAAAGAAATGTTGCACCATGCTTACAATATTATTTTCACATTTGATCACTGAAACAAATCAAAGATATGAAAAAAGCTGTAGAAAGTCCAGAAAATACTAACTCAGTGTATTGGGGATATGAAGTGATTTCATAAGGAAATTGACTTTAAAAGATGGGGAATTTATGTTCAGGAAATGTTAAGACTTAGAGGTGATATAATCAAAACTTTGAAAGCCTTCATAAAGAGGGGGAAAAAACCACCTAATCATAGAATACTAGTGCACAAAATTTCTTCTCAAAGTTTGAAATGAGAAATTTTCAAACATATAAGATGCTACTCTACAGAACGAGCCAGGAAATGCTTAAACATGTTATACTAAAGCAGAGATACAGTCTAGATCTACATTGTCCAATACAGTAGGGAACAACTTGAGTACGTGAATCTACTTTTTCAACTGTAAATTTTATAAAATCTAAATACAGATTAAGTATCTCCAATGAAAATTTAGCATCTGAATTAAGATGTGCTCTAAGTGTAAAATATACATTGGTGTGAAAAAAATCTCGTTAGTAATGTGATAGAAGTGAAATAGCTCAATAATTTTTTAATATTGATGCATGCTGAATTGATAATATTTTGGATATTTTGAATTAAATAAAATAGATTATTAAAAATAATTTCACTTGTTTCTTTTTACTTTTTTAATGTGGCAACTCCAAAATTTATAATTACATCTGTGGCGTATATGTTATATTTCTGTTGGATAGCACTGGGCTGACTATGAATTAATTTAACTGACTAGAAAAATTCACAAAATATTTAGATGAGCCTATACTAAGTTTATTGACAAAAATTAGGGCTGCTTGGGAAGATTTCCCTAACATTTTTAGGATAATGTCAATCCACAGCCCATTACTCTCACTTCTATCTCTTCCAGAGCCTCAGGTAGACATGAAGTCTCACGTACAACAGTCGATTCACCCTAGTTTCTACTTCTGTCCTCATTGAATGTCACTAGCTTTGAGCCCATCCACTTGAAGGGACTTTCTCTGACTTAGGATCCTGTTGCCTTATGTTTCTCCAAGTTTCCTTGAGGGCAGTAAGACCTGTGATCTTACACCCTCATGGATGAACCAAGTTGCCTTCCTCTTGGATAGGTCTAATCTGTGTGACTGGATTTCTGACTTAGGGCCCATTCCTTGATTCTTTCAGCTTAGTCTGTTTATAACCCAGACCTCTTCTAAGACAGAAGCCTTTCTCCAAATGTGGCCTGCTATCTAGAGCGTATGTATCACTGTCTTCCACTGGCTTGTACTCTTTGCAATGGCTGAAATTGCCTCACTTCCTCGCATTCCAGCTGTGGGTTCAAGTCCTTATAGATATGCATGTCAGTATGATAAGTGACAGCCTGTCTATCTCCTTGGATTCCCCACACCTCTGCTTCCCTTACCCGACCTAGCTGATGCTGATGACATTCAGGCTTGACCAACACCGGTCGGCTTCTTAGACCTTGCTACTTTAATGGCAAGGTAACCTCCTGGAGAATGCCTCCACGGTCTATCACCCCAGTCTTGTGGCTTCTTTACTCCCACCAGTTCTTAACTCTGACTCCATATTCCTTCTTGAGCTGTGCAGAGTGCCCTGAGGAAATCTCTAGTTAGAGCAGTTCATGCCATGGAGTGCAACTACAATATCTTTCTTGTGAAACATCCTTTTGTGACCTCATCATAGAGAATATACTCTACTAGAAATATCATCAGTCTACCCCAGGATACTGTTTTTGAGCAGGAGAGTATCTTCCCAGAATCTCTGAAGGTGCCCCACAGAGATAATTTCCTATTGTATCTTTCCGTGTGGTTAATTCTGTTCTGACCCCAAATAATCCCTGAGAGATTTGTCAATGCAATGTGTCTATTTATCAAATTTACAAATGACAAATGAGGCTAGAAGAAGGCTTCCTTTGGTTTAGGTGTCAATGATGGGCACAAAAATGACAAAATTCACTTCCCTTACCCAGCTGTGGAGTAAACTGTAAGCAACTAATTTGTCTCCAAGTTTTCCAAGGCAAATACAACAGACCAGACTTTTAGCAAGGGAGTCCAGAAGCAGATCTTACAGTCTAGTTTTATAGGGAAGAAATGTAGATGAAAACTCTGTAAAATAATTTGAAAGAAGAGAATAAAAGGATTCTCTAATTTGGAGCATGCAACTCTTTAAAAAGGAAACAGTATACACAAAGTACAAAGCAACAGTTTTCAAGGGGTGATTTTACTCGTAATGTCTACAGACAGTTTTGAGTCAGGACTTGGGGTTCAAGGGGATGCTACTGGCATCTAATAAGTAGAGGCTAGAGTTAGCGCTAAATGTCCTACAATGCACAAGATAACCCCCACAAGTAATTATCCATCCAGAAATGTCAATAGTACTGAGGCTGGGCATCTCTGCTTTAGAGTTCACCTAGTCCACCTTCTATATCTCGCATATGAATAAGCTGGGGCTCACAGATATCACATGACTTATTTAAAGATTAGAACTAATCAGAAATGTGATTGGACCAGAAGATGAAGATTCTCTCTTTCAAGGTTGGCTTTCTCCATGCTAGCACACTATCTTTCTTAGTGTTTGTACATTATTCTGAATTTCTTAAGGAAAGTTTTATGAAGCCATTGAAAGGGGATGGCAGGTTTTCTTTATGTTTTTCTATTTGTTTATATGATGTGTAAAACTTCTTTTCATGAAATTAAATATCCTAAAGAAAGCTCCCAGTTGACAATGCTGGCCATTTAGGACGCTACAGGAAGTCTAAGTTATTATTCTTACCTTACCCTAAAGAAGCTGATGATCTCATTGGGGAGAATGTGGTCAGCATTATGAGAATGTATGTAATAGATCTGGGGCTTCAGACTCTGTAAGCCAAATATAAAAGTGTTGCACTGTTTTGTTATTTTAGTTACTTAATCTTCGCCTTGTGTAGTTAAATCTGTCACTCCTGTGGTCCAGTCCAGTGCTCTGGACTTCTTCACCAGCTGTTGCTTTTTACTGAGGGAATTATCTCATCTTAATGGCACTAACAAATTTGGCCATTATTTCCTGCCTTCCTTCCTCCTCTATGTAATCACGTGATTATATCTTAATAGAAGGACTGTTCACAACACTGGATTTCTGCTTTTCAGTTCTCACCTACTAATGTTCTTTCTTTTCTCGCTTAGCTAGTTTTCAGGCCATAAAAAAACATGTTTGGATTTTAAATTTTAATTAAAATTGAATATGTTTGTTTTTCTATTATATTTTTATTTTTTCACAGTGCGTGCATTCAGAGTTTATTGAGCACCTACTAAGTGCCAGATTAAATTGTAGGTACTGGGGATTCAGTGGTGAATCCCACAGACAGAAGCACTGTCATTATGGAGCTGCCATTATAGTGAAGGATACAGATAATAAACATGGAAATGTATAGTATAGCATACAGTCATGACAAATGCCATGAAAAAAATAATAAAGCATTGGAAAGAGATAGACATTGACAGTGCTTACTGTTTAAAATGAGGTGATGACCTCTGTTAGATGTGGTATATGGAAAAAGAGTGTTCATGATGAAGAATAAAGACCCTGAAATAGGAATTTTTTGGTTCATGCAAGAAATAGCAGGAAGGCCAGTGTGACCAGAGTGGAGTGAAGAAGAGATAGCAGGTAGGAATGTAGAGGGAGCCAAATGTAGACAGTACTGATCCTTGTGGTCTTCGTAAGAATTTTCAATTTTCTAAAGATAATGAGAAGCCATTGCACCAATCTCGCTGCTCTGGATTGAAAGACTATAGGTGGAACAAGATGGAAACAGGAAAACCATTTAAGAAACTATTGTAGCAATCCAAGGAATAAATGATGGTAGCTTGAAAAAGAGGAATAGTATTGAGGGTTTGATTGTTTTCATTTTTTTTTTTCTAAGAACGCTCGTCATAGTAATATCTTATATTTTCTTTTGTGTTTGGCAATGCAATTTCTTAGACTCTGGAACACAACTTCCTGGGTTTCCATCCTGGAATCCATTGCTTATTAGTGGTGTGATCTTGGACTTATAACTTAATCTGTCTGTGACTCAGATTCCCCCTCTCTCAAATGGGTTTAATACTAGTATCTACTGCTGTGTGAGTTCGTATCTGTGTAAAGCTCTTTGAATTGTTCCTAGCTTATATTAATCACAATGCTATTGTATTATTATTAGTTATTTTTCAAACAAACCTGTGAGATAAATATTCCTTTCCTCACTAGAAGGTGGGTATGATTTAAAGTTACGTTTGTTGAATAGTTAAATAATTTTTTTTTTATAGATAAAGAACATGATCAACAACTAATAAGTGAGAGAGTCAGAACCCAAGCCAAGGACTTCTGGCTCTAAAACGAGGGCTTCTTCCTCCATTCCACATGGTGATCAGGTTGTGGGACTCTACCTGAGATCATTTGTGGACCCTGTGCTTCTCAGTTCCCTGTCAACCTCTCTATCAGATTCAACAAATGTCCAGCAAAAGTCCCTTGGAAAGAAAAGGAAAATTTCACACCAATTATCTTTCATGAACTTACACACAAAAATACTCAGTCCAAACAGTGTGGTATTGGCAGAAGTATAGACATATAGAACAATGGAATAGACTGGAGTACCCAGAAATAAACTCACATGAATAGGCTCATTTTGGCAGAGGTGAAAAACCAATTCAATGGAGGAAAGATAGCCTTTGTAACAAATGGTGTTGGAGCAACTGCGTATCCCCGGGGAGAAAAGAAAAAGAACCTCTATTTAAATCTTACACCTTATACAAAAGTAAACTCAAAATAGATCATAGACGTACACGTAAAGTGTAAAACTAAAAAATGTTTTTAAAAACAATATGATAAAATCTCAGATTTAGGGATAGGCAAAGAGTTCTTGTACACCAAAAGAATAATCAATAGAAGAAAAAATTGATAAAATGGACCTCATCAAAATTAAAAACTTTTGCTATGCGAAAGACCCTGTGAAGAAGTTGCAGAATGGGAAAAAATATTTTCAAATAACGTCTCTGAAAAAAGACCTAGAATAGATAAAGAACTCTGAATATTAACAATAATAAAATAAAAAATCAGTTAGAAAATGGGCAAAAGACATGAACAGACCTTTCACTGAAGAAGATATACAGATGACAAATATGTGCATGAAAAGATGTCTAACATCGCTAGCCATTAAGCAAATGCAAGTTGTAACCACAATATGATATCACTGCATACCTGTCAGAATTGCCATGATAAAAAATAGTGGTAACTTCCAATGCTATTGAGGATGTAGAGAAACTGTATCACTCATACATTGCTGGTGGGAATGTAAAATCATATAACCACTCTGGAAAACAGTTTGACCGTTTCTTTAAAGACTTCACATTCAAATACCATACAACTAAGCAATTGCACTCCTGTACATTTATCCTAGAGGAATGAATACACACGTCCACAGCAAATCTGTACACAAATGTTCATAGCAGCTTTATTTCTAGTAGATAAGTCTTTAAATAGACCAAATGTCATTCAACAGATGACCCTTATACCCAGTTACCAGTTAATTAAGAAATTTCTGGAAATGAAGACACCATCATATACTGAGTATCCAATACGGGCCAGGAATCAGCTCCTTAGGTCAAATTTATCCTTCTCCTTTTTTTTTTAAGTAAATGTTTTATTGAAGTGTAATACATAGACAGAAAAGTACATACGTCATAAACAAAGAGCTTAATGAAGTTTCAAAAAGAACACACTGATGTAACCAGCCCCCAGATCAAGATATAGAATGTTACTAGCACATGTAAAACCCCCTTTTGCCCATTTTTCTAACTCCATTCCATGGAAAGCTACTATCCCGACTTCTAATACCATAAATTACTATACCTGTTTGGGGACTTTATATCAATGGAATCATCAGTACATTGTCTTTTGGGTGCAGCTTCATCCATACAGTTGACTGTGGTTGTAGTCCATTCATTCTCATTACTGCATAGTATCCTTTTGAGTTATTATATCACAATTTATTTTACTGTTGATGGACCTTTTTTCCTTCAGGTTTGACCATTATAAATAGTGCTTCTATGAACATTCTTATATACTCCTCCATTTGTTTTTATTCCAGACTGTGGTGTTGCTTTTCCTCAAAGTATGACACTAATTGACCTAATAAATTCTTGACTCTTCAAATTGAAAAAAGAAGAAGTAATGCTCCTAGATATAGAAAGCTGTCTATACAACAATACAAATAACTACTCCTCATCTACAGGGCCTGAGTCCATAGGCGAAGAGTGTAGGAGTCTGAGAGAGCATGGCCATGTATACCCTCTGGGTCTATGATTTCACAGATCAAACCATTGCCATGTGCTGGGAGTGGTCAGGGCAGGCTTCCCAGGGGAAAGGTGAACCCAGAGTTCGGATCTTGAGAGTTATCTTATAAAGGAAGGGTAGTGCTTTCCAGGCTAGAGAAAATTGAAAAAGGCATGGAATGGAAATATCAATGGCTTGGGTTAAGCAGATTTGTGCAGGAGAAACTGTCAATTACCCCTTGTGTAGTTTGCTCTTAGATTCCCCAATTGAGAGGTAGGTGACATAAGAATAACACTGAAATCTTGCCTCGGTGTATCTTAAAAAAGAAAACTGTACTGGTCTTGGAAAAAGTGCAGTGAAGAAGGTGTAACTGATTACAGGTGAACAAAGCCTAGCATGATATATATGTATGTATATATTTAGTTCTCACTCTTTTTTCTCCAGCTCTTGTGTGAATGTGCATAACTGCAAAGTATACAGTGCTGGCAAGTATTAGAACCATTCTTTACTCATAAACTGAGAATGTTTGACAACAGAGTCAAGGGAGAGAAAAAAATGACTGGACCCCTACAGTGCGTTTTTGTTTCAGCTGCTTTTAAGAAAATACCTACCTGCCCCTGCTCGCCAGCTGACAGCTCCTTCTTGCCTTACCTTTCAGGCAGATTAATCACCTGTCTCAGCATTTGAGGTACTGATTAATTTGTGACCCTGAACCGAGGCCAGGGAATTCTAATCATGCCCCCCGAGTTGAAACAGTTCAGTAGGTGGATGGAAACTCATCTTGCTAATTATGTCTTTTGGTAACAGATGAAAATACGTGGAAAAGTTTCCTCCTTGGATGATTAGATCTTTCTGAATGACAACTTTCCTATTTATTAGCTCCACAAGCCTTTGAAAAATGCGCTTGTGTGGGAGAGCTCCAGAATGTATTTGCCAGATTGGGAGCCGACCTTGTATTAGCGAGTGACTTGCTGAAGCTCCGTCTGCAGCTTTCCGAGGGTTCTCTTTCCTGTGCCTGGGTTTTGCTCACAAAGTAAGGTCTTGCATGCCCCAAGGAGTAGGCTTCTTTGTTAAATGTGAACTGCAGCACAGTGAGGATCTTTTTTTATTTATTCTAATTTTTAAAAGAAGCTGATGGAAGGAGTACGGGCTCTAGGGAGTAGATGCCTATGTGCAGATTTTGCTGATAAAGGAGAACATGCAATAGTTTAATCATCTCCACTAGCTTTACCACTGAGGATGTCTGAGTAGGTTGCAGTGAGACTCCGGGCAGCTGATGGGGTGGGGGCAAGTAGGAAGGGAACAGACAAAACAAAGTTATGAGAAAAGGATAGACAGAGAGAGAATTTGGTTATGTTTGCGTCTTTGTGGTGAATCTTTGGCTCTACTTCAGCTTCGTTGCAGGTTTATAAAGTGGAGCCCTGGTGGGATCTACCTCAGCTGTGCTCATGCTGTGACTAAATAATATAGAACTGAGGATGGAGGTAATAGGAGGGCTGACATCTGGCTAATTGCCCTTCCTATTGGGGGTTGCCTGACAGTTGAGTGGAAATTGCTTGGAGATGAAGAACTTTCAATGAACCGTGATGGAGAGAAGTGTCTGAGCAAAGAGATAGGTAGATGGGAGAGGTAGGCAGGTGGACAGGGAGGTAAATACTACCATATCCTCCTCTCTCGTCTTCTCCTCCAGTCATATCTTAATAGTAATGGTTACTAATTTAATGTCAAGTGGTTGTCAAAAAGAAAACAGATTGATCCTAGAGGCAGAGAGGAGTTCTCAAGGCCGGAGCTGCATTAATTTTTCTTAACTTTGACTTCACCCAAATCCTACATAGGCACTGGTCACCCAAGGGTTCCTTCCAAAGCCAGTGCCCCTAAGCTGGTCTGGACCCAGCCCCTCCAATGCATAACTGCCAGTACTGCCCTCCACAGTTACAGCTCCATGATCCTCCTACAAGCACCAAGGGCTGAGAGGTGACTTCTGAATCAACAAGAGATTTTCTATGGCTGGTCACTCCGGGGACAAGCCTACTGTACCCTGCAGCCTGCATGGTTTCTACCATAGTCGATAAATCTATGTTAATTTACCAAAAGAACATTTCCTCCTTCACTCTTGCCCATCCTTCCAACAGAAGCTTCTCCGGTAATTCCTATACATTTTAATTGTGGCTGTGTGGAAACCAATGTAGATGACTAAATGGAGTGCTACTAATGGTAGAGTTTTCTGGAGATTTTTGATTTGGTGGATAATACCCCCAGAGAAGAAATTTGTGAGTAGGCCATGCTTTTTGGGGACCCTCACATCTCCCCTGATTTTAGAGGGTAACCTACTTGCTGATTCAGTTCTTTTCATGTGGGGTTTTCTCCTATAATAATTGTGGTCTTGCAGGTTGTGTTCAAAATACTTTTTGTCCTATTGCTATGCATCTTTTTAAATAATAGGAAATGATTCCTTTCATCTAGTATTTCCTAGTAATTTTTAGGATCAGGGAATCAAAATATTCTTTCCATTTTATAGCATTCTGGTTAAAGTGTCTTACAATAATAGTTTGTATTTTGTTGCTTTAGTTGTTATTGTTTTCATGCAAAAGAATTGGATTGCTGTGGTTGAAATCTGTGAACAAACTATTTTACCTTACGTGCAGTTTTGAAAATTGCCATATACTTTCCTAACAAGTAAATTTCAGCTTCTAAGTATGCAAACTGAAAGGGACGGTTTAAGAAAAATAATGTATTTTTCCTCTGTTTCAATTGCTATTATATTTCAGGCCAGAAGTTCGATTGAGGGACTGTTCTGTCTAGAAGACTGTCTCCTTATTCTTTTCCTTACTTTGCATGTATACATTCAGATTGTGATGCTGTGGTTTTGAAAAAACAAAAGGCATATTCGACTTACAAATATTTTTCTTTGATATTTAATTAAATTAATCATTGTGTGATAAGTAGAAATTAATAAAAATAAGCTCTGTGTGTTATTTACAACTCTGTGTGTTAGTTTGAGGAAGGTATTCAGGATTCTGGGTTACATTATTTTAAGAAAATTATCATTATTTTAAAACTAAACTGGAAAATGTGAGTGGTTTGCCTCATGGATTGTTCATTAATAAACCACAGTTTTCTCTTCTATGTTGACTAAAGGGGACAGAAGCCTCATATTGGTTAGTGGCTGAGCTCCAATCCTTCCTCCTCATACTGCCTGTCCAGGCAAAGCAAATTGCAGAGTTAAGGTGGCACTCAATAAATATTTGTTGGAGGAACTAATGAATAAGTGAAAAATTCATGCAAAATCCATCAAGCCTAAAAAAAAATCTCAGTCCTCAATCTCATTCAACATGTATTCTCTGTAAGCTTACTTTGTAAAGAGCAATAAAATAGAAATTGCCAAATTTTAAGAAGCTGATGGCTTAGTTGGGAAACTAAGAGAGATATAATGAACCGACTAAACAATCATGAGGCAATATCCAAGATTAAGACATGGTGTTGAGTTACTCAGGAATAATTACACGGTCAAGGAATAATTCCCTAGAAATACATCCATGGCAGTATCAACATTTACATAGTCCTACCATTTCTCCAATACCATTTTTGTTTTATTCACAGATTTTTGTCTAGGTCTAGATGCTATGGGAGTGCTAGACATGCCCAACATTAAACAAAACAGCCAGGTTAAGAGCTGTCTCCTCCTGTGCTCTCTAATTTCCCAGGTGCGGCACATTTGTGCTGCCCAAAGGTTACACCAAATTCCCCAATGAGGGCCCCACCCAGGTCCGAACACACTCTCCTCAAAAGCCCTCTCTTTTCCTTTCTGAAAGCTAGGACTGCCAAGTAAAATACAAGACATTGAATTAAAATTGAATTTTAGATAAACCATGAATAACTTTTAATATAGGGAAATATTATCATGTTGCAATATTTGGGATAAACTTACGATAAAAAATTGTTATTCTTCTGAAATTCAAATTTAACTAGGCATTTCAAATTTTTATTTGCTAAATCTGGAAACCTTACCCCAAGTCCATGTCCAGTGCCACTTGATCATCGCATGTAATTTCACCCACTCTTCAGTAGATAGGAGTCTAATTGAAAAAAACTGATACTCAGATATAAATGTCTCATAGCTAGATTAATGTATAGTCATTAAATTCAGTATATTCATATAATCCAAAGAAGAATTTGTTTATAGAAAGGATCAGTCTTCTAGAGGTAAATTTTGATCAGAAATATTTTATAGTGTTCTACCTTAAGAGAGCATCAATACCTCCTTTTCCTATTTGAAGAGCCAAGATGAAGTTAGATGTGGTTGTTGATTCCATCTGTGGAAGTGGTAATCCTGCAACCACAACTCTTTGTGCCTCAGTTTCCTCATTTTTAAGTTGGAAATGATAATAGTATCTTCCTCAGAAGCTTGATGTGAGGATTGAATGAGTTAATACAGTTCAGTACTGAGAATAGGATCTGGCCCGCTGTAGGCCTGTGTTAGCCATGGCCACCAACTATCCTGGTAACATTGGTAGAAACTGATCATTTGCTCTCATGTACATTTATCTTTCTTATCTACTTACTGTTCACTGAAATGTGGAGGAAGAACGCTGGATGAGGAGTACGTAATAATAGATTTTAGTCCCAGATCTGCCACTGGTTTTTAGTTGACCTAGAGTGAACTGGGACTTGGTTTCTTATTTACAGACTACATGGTTGGAACTCAACTTTACAATACATAAGAAGCATCTGAGGTGGTTGGGGGAAGTGTAGATTTCTAGGCATCTCAGCAGACATCTTGATCCTGGAAGTGTGGGAGTAGACCAAGATGAAGAACATTTTTAGTAACTTCACAAATGAATCTGATGCAGGTGGTCCATAGACCACACGTTGGGTAACATTGCTCTAGGTGACTCTCTCAATTTCACTTAGTAGTTAAATGTAGACCACTGTGATTCAAAATAATAAACAAAATTGTTTAGAGGTTTAAGTATGTCTTATAAATGTCTTACAAAATGCACAAAAGCTCATTTCAAAAGCTGTAGTAACTCTACGTTGTGAATGCCTATGGTTACTTGTTTATTGGGCAACTTGATCTAGAAAGGTTCTTTCATGAACTTTCATCAATTTTTTAACAAAGCTCCATTGCAAATGGTGAATTATGCATTAACATATGTTCATGCTAATTTATACATCAGTGACAGATTTTTGGCATGGGATCAATAATTTACAATTATATTTTTAAAAATTTGTTTATTAACATCAAGGAATTTTGATTATCATTTAAATAACAACGTGTCATTTGAACCAATAAAAGAAGAGCACATTTTGTAGTTCTCAGATGTCTGCATACTTATCCAAGGAACAACAAATGAATCTGAAACTAACAAGATAAATACCTCCTGCTCTTCTCAATTAAAGTTTTTAAAGCCCTGTTGGATTGTCTTATGTCAATGTCTTGTCATCAGATGGAAATGCAGGGTATTTATTACACCAACTTTCTCTAACAACCAAATAATATGGGCTAACCGAGTTGAGTCATGAAACAAGGCAAAGATTATCGTTGGATTAGCCTTTTCTGAAAATTTAATACACTTTGTACTTCATTTCTTTCTGTATATTCTTCAAAGTTAAGACAAAAAATTTCTATATAGAAGAAAAAATAATCCTGTTAAGGAGCTTCATTAATATGGTTCCATTTCTCCACTGTTTTTTAAAACACATTGGTTTTTAGATAAACCTTGTTTTGAGAAGCCTTGATATAAGAAAAAATATTCTATAAAACAAATAAACTAGAGGCTGGTTATTTGTATGATTGAAAGATTTTCTGCTTTAAAAATATTATTGTAGATCCCTTGAAGAAGTTCCTGCCTTCTTACACTTAAATGTGATTTGTCTCAATTTTATGCCCAACTTTTTAGAAAAGCATTGTTATGTACGTGGAGGCCTGGTTTTTCTATACACAGCAAGCAGTTTATCACTCACTGTTATTAATTTGTAGAGAGGTATCAGCTACCACACCCGACAATTGTATTTTGCATAGGGTTGAATAAAATAGAGTTACTAAAACTGAATCAATTATATGCCTACTTTATCCCTCTGGTGACAGTCAGTGGAACCAAAGAGAGTTCATGAGCTTTGATTAAGCCTGCTACACTTCTATATTAACATCTTTGCAAGTACCCTTTGCTGGAGGTGGGGGAGGTAGGAAGAAAAGAGCACATTTTTAAATTAGATTTTTAGTATCAGATAACACGTTCTGGTGGAAGGCCAAGGCAAATTATTCCTATGGTCATAATAGGAGTTCTTAGGTTTTTCGATGTTTTGGGTCATAGAAGGAATATGTTTTGGATAGCAAAGAGAATTGACTTTTAAATCTTGGTTCTCTCAGTTATTAGTTGTGTCAATTTACATAACTTCTCTGAGCCTTTGCTTCTCATCTTTAAAATAAAGATTCTAATGCTCTCTTTACTAGGTTGTTATAAGAATAAAGTAAAATTATCTTTATAAGTGCCTGAAAAAGCATATGGCATTTAGGAGGCAATCAATCAACATTTAAATGTGTATTTCCTTCCACATAATAAAGATGTCCCTGCTGTACTGATTTGAGAGCAAACTTTCTGTCTGTTCCATTAACCCACTTGGATGTTTAGTCTATAGGATACTCATTTATATGATAAATGTATATGATTATTCAAACTAGCCTGATAGAAACTGTAGTCTCTTCCAAACTCATCTTCCACCCTTTGCATGGTCTCTCTCTCCGTTCCTACCCATCTATAAAAATTGCAGGGATTGGCAAACTGTGGGCCAAATCTAGCTGCCCATCTGTTTTTTGGAATAAAGTTTTATTGAGACACAACCATGCCCATTCATTTGCATAGTGTTTATGGCTGCTTTTGTACTTTAAGGGTGGATTTGAATAGTTGCATAGTTTATGGCCCAGAAAGCCTAAATTATTTACAGTTTGGCCATTTGTACAAAAAGGCTTGCAGACCCCTGGTCTGTTGCCTAATACAGGATAGCTAGACTTTTAAAAAACTAGCTGATTAGAAATTAAATACTTGTTGACAAATAGATGCTGAGTGAATGGAGAATAGAAAAAGTTGATAGTTATCATAGCCAAATTTCTTAATTTTCCTACTAAGAATGGCGCCATGATGACAGAGAAACAATATAATTGAGAAGAAATAACAGAGAGACGGAAGCCAAAGAAAATGAGTTTTGCCGTTAATTCCTACTAGCCCTTACTTAAGTTATTCTGTCTCTGTGAGCCTCAGTTTTCTTATCTGTTAGATGGTAATAATAATTTCTGCTCAATCTAACTTCATAAGGTCACGATGAACAAATATATGATATTTTCACATTATATATACACTTTATTTTCTTGATATGATAATGACTCCAATTAACACACTCTACCTAAAGACAGAGTTCATGATGCGTTCATTCTTCCTTATAAAGATTTCAGAGGAAGTGGTGTCTTTGAGGGAGAACCAGGTATGAGTTAAGCAAAGATGTCATTAGAAAGTGTTTGAGGATGTAGGAAAGCTTATTGGACATGGGACAGAGTTTCTAGAAGGCCCAGAGGAGAGAAAAAATGAAGAACGAAGGTCAGACAAGGAAAAGCACAGATCTTGGAGAGAGAGGAACTAAGAGAAGAAGATATATGGCCAATGGCCTTGTGATGGGGATATTAAGCATGTTGAATTTAGCAGGCCACTGTTTCCAAGGGAATCGACGATAGCACCCTCTGGTATGTGGGAGACCAGACACTGCAGGTGGCTATAGAGTAGAAGACCTGGTAGTTGGTGAACTACAATTCAGAGCAGTATGATCTTTAAGAGGCTCATTGGGCCCAATGAAATGGGTACTGACCTAGGATTCAGAAGACCTGGATTTGGTCAGACTATTCTTTCTTGTGTCACTGTGTGCAAACCGCAGTTAACACATCTGTAGACTTGGAATATCTTCCCTATACTTCCCAGGACTATTCAAAGAGTTTCATGAAATAATGTGCCTAAATGTGTTTTAAAAACTGTTCAGATATAAGCCAATATTATTACTTTATTGAGTATAATATCTGGACAACCACAGAAGAGCATGGGCTTTCGGTATATTTCCAGAAGAGTTGATGGATTTATGCCTGTGCATGCACACACTCCTACAAGCGTGGACACACACACACACGCACACACATGGGCACTTATTTCATAGGTCCACCTTCTTAGATAATTCGGAAGCAGGGATATAGTGAAATGCTCTCTGTTTGCTAGTGTCGTACTATTTTCCACTCATTAGATTATATATATCACCAGAAATCTTCAGAATACTGTCTTCAGGTGGTGATGTTTAAATATTCAAAATCACACATCAATATCTTCTTACACAGTGAACATAAGAAAGCTCTTTCTAGAGTGGAACCCTTTTTTTAATATCACAGGACATGGATACATCATTCTGATAGGTGTGTGATCTAGGACTTTTCCTGGGTTCCATCTACCTGGATTCACAAAAGGCCTGGTTACAAATGCTTCTATTCTCTCCGAGATGAAGAAAATAATCACTAAGAGGTGATATCATATCCTAAGAATAGAATACTAAGTTTAGAGAAATTTGTTCTTCCTCTTTTCAACTCTATAGTAAATAGTATCCACGTACTGTATTCTGTCTGCTGGGGATTGTGACAAGAATAAAAAACAAATATAGTCTTTCTTTATACAAAGGGATTTTATGTGCAAATACACGAAACAGTAGTTCTTCTGTTATAATAAATGCATAGCTAGTGATTCCACCAATGAGCAATTAGTTGGAAATGTTTCATTGGTCATGATTTATGGGTGACAAGTTTGAGTAATTATTAAGCTTAATTGCACTTAAATGATGGATTTTTTCCCCAATTGTTTATCTTCAGGGCAAAGATGAAAGCAAATGTGTTAGAAAAATGCAAAGTTCAGTGATTGCTAAATAAGCTTATTAATGTTTACATATGTAACAGTTTAGGGCATTAAGATGTACATGTTGGAAGGAGCTGACCATCTCATCTTAGTCTGCAGAAAATCCCACATGAACCATCACTGTTTTACTTTTGGATAAACACGCAGCTGTTCAATTTCAATCACAAGTTCAGGTTTTTCTGAGGTTAATTTTGGTGTATCTGCGGCTGGTAGAGGTATTTTCAAGAAAATGAAATTATTACACCTATTTGTCATGCAGCAGGGCATTAGATCAAGAACATTCAGGCTCTGCCAATTCTGGAGAGCAACTAGTCTGATCCCCAAGAGCTTTGCCTCATTTCCACAGAATGATTTTCTAGGCAGCCCATTTAATAGGAAGGGTCGGCAACACAGATTTGCCTGCTTTTGCAAAGAAAAAGTAAAACCACTGAATTTCTAAGCTCTCCAATCTTGTTGTTGCTCCTTATCACAGCTGAAGTTGATGTAGAATCTTGTTAGAGACTTTATGGTAGGGGCACAATTGGTTTAAAATTCTCAGATCGGAATACTGATGTAATGAACTGATCATGGGTTAGGCTGGCCTCTTGCATGGGCAAAAACCTTCTCTCCTTTCGTTTTCCTTTTATCTTATTAGTTCTTCAATAAACACTTATTGCACAAGTCATAACATTCTTCTTCAAAAATAAGGCCAATATGTATACTTTAAGATATATTTCAAATACAGTGCACCAGATGTTTTTTGTTGCTAGGAACCGAGATTTACTCAGTTGATATAAGAAATGGGAGATTTTTTTATAAAGATACACGTGGAAATAAAGAAGTCAGGGATTTTGACCATGTATCTGGGTTTTATATAAGAAGCTAGAAAACTTCACCACCAGGTTTCAAAGAAAAAGAACGGTGGTATACCAGTGTCTTAGTTCGTTTGGGCTGCTATAACAAACTGCCGTAGACTGGAGGGCTTAGACAACAGAAATTTATTTCTCACAGTTGTGGAGGCTGGAAGTCTGAGATCAGGGTGCCATCACAGTTGGTCCTGTTCTGGAGAGAGCTCTCTTCTGAGTTGCAGACGGCTGACTTCTCGTTGTGTCCTCTATGGTGGAAAGAGAGAAAGGAGCTGTCCCGTGTCTCTTTCTTATAAGGGCACTAAGCCCATTCATGAGGGCCCCACACTCATGACTGGATTACCTCCCAAAGACGCACCTCCTAATAACATCACATTTGGGGTTAAGATTTCAACATATGAATTTGGGGGTGAGGGGCGTAAACATTCAGTCCATAACAGCAGATTCAAAGAGATTGGAGCCTGACTCAGGAACTGCAAATCAGGAACTTGACATAGAGCCTTTCAAGATCTGTCAGCCCTAGTGACCTGTTTAGCATGTTGCTCCTCAAGAGCAGGAGTTCACTGATCTCCACTGTAGGGTTTCATCATCAGGGAGTTACCACCACTCTCCACACCTCTGCTTCTCCTCATACTGTAATTAACTTGTATCCCTGGGTTTGCCCACATGTGGTTTCTGCTACTCATAGTTTTTAGCACTTTATGGATTCTACTTACTATGTTAAGTCTATCAACCGCTCAACTCTGTGTTTCTGCATAAATTTCCTGAGACAGAAGATACAACTGGTGTAGTTAGTCACCAACATCCCATCCCACTAGTTAGGCTACTGGTCAGCATATAGATTTGAGTCATATGCCTGATATTTATCAGCGAGCTGTTGCCAACTTGATATAAATGATAAAGCATGCCCACCTAGTGCCATACTGTATACAACAGGCCGTGGGCCTTCTGAGGCTCAGGCTTTCACTGCAATGGGTTTTCTCAATTGACCATGGCAATTAGAAGTAGAACAATATTCCAGTGCTCATCTTTGTGCCTGATTTTCCAAGAGAAGAAAACACGTATTTTCCTAAATTCTATTATTATTAATAGTAACTATTAAATATCCACAAAAATCAATTAATAATCAGGATTGGGACTGGTCCCCTCAGTTAAGAGAAGAGCAATCCCATTCCTATTACTGTTGGCATTGAAAACTGCTGTTTACAGCAGCACTACATTGCTATTTCCTCAAGTCCCTCCAGTTTTCTTCAAAACTGTTCCTCAGAGTCTCAGACTCTCATCTGTTATTCTCACTCATGCCAAGGACTTGCAGATAGAAGAATTATTCCTTATCGTATACATTCTGTCTAGAAGAAGAGGCATGCACCTCTAGCTTTCTTCTTATCTACCAAAGTCACCTTGTGGATACAAAGATGATAATATCAGGTCCAGGCAGACTTCTTATGCTGTGATTCAGAGAAGGGAACACATCTACCTCTTAACCCATTTACTTTTCTGGAAAACTACTATGGTTAATCCTCTTCTCCAATCGAATGGAAAATTTCAGCAAATTTCTATAACAAAAAAATCTCGTGATAGAAAGCTATCGTCAAAGCAAAACTTTGAATGCAACTAAAACCTACTAATATAGTTCACTGAAATAATATACTATGTACTATAGTGTATATCACATACTGAAACATAAAAATAATATACTATATATTAGAGCAGTTTGTCATTTGCAGATATTTCTATGTGCATTGCTGCACTTTATTCTTGCATCAACTCTGTTAAGTAGACAGGACAAGAATCATCCTCTCTCTTTGAGGGGTGACACATATTTTACACACACATACACATGACACTTTTTGGATGTGGAGCTGCATGAGGCCAAGAGTACTTAAGCGATTTGTCCAAGTTCATCAGCAAGAAAAACAGTAAGATGGAGTGAAAGAGTATGAGCATTTGAGTGGGTCTGTCTCAGGTTTGAAGCCTAGTTCTTTCACTTTCTAGCTGTGTCACTTTGGGGTGGTTACTAAACATTTCTAAGTATACCTCAGTTTTGTCAGATGCAAAGTGAGGATTGTTGCAGAGTTGTTATGAAAACAGAAAGAGAAAAGGCCCGTAAAACATACTTGGGAAATGGCTCCAAGGAAGTGCTCAGCTGGTAGAGCTAGAACTTTGGGCTTTATGGTCAGTGGTCTTCCCAATCCACCAGACTTCAAGAATTAAAAGTATAATTTTCTCTGAGAAAAGGAATGAAATTACCAAACCTAGAAAAGATACATCTTCATTATCTCTGTCCCCAAACATTTACCAAGAATCCAAAAACATTCAGAGATCTTTACTGGTGGAAGCTGGAAAAGTCCCGAGACATGCAGGGATCCAATGTCTCCTTACTTAAGCGGTGGATGGGAGGTCCTAGAGGAGAGCAAGAGTGGGCACCTTCCGGCAACATCAGTCTGATTTATTTTAATCGGCTTTAGTAACACCATAACAGGCAGGCAAAGTTACAGATAGAAGACCTGGATAGGTGGTCCTAGAAGTTTAACAAGTCTGAAATTTCACAGAAAGATTATAGAGAAATAAGGGCAACTTGGCCTCTAAACATCTACTATTTACTGCACAGTTTCTATTAGTTTCACTAGCTTTGAGGTCCCTTCTACGCATTCAAACATCTACTCTCAAGCAGTCATTGCTTATAAATAACCTCCTGTTTTCTGGCCTGTTTAGTGGGAAATTCCTTTGCTCCAGGGCTGCCTTTGAACTGATGAGTCAAGCTGTTACCTAGTGTGTTCTCCATCCCTGAAAACTTGCTCTGAGATGTGTAACACATATAAACAATAAAAACCAGGGCTTCTCTGTAAGGATGGAGTATATGTTTGTCACCAGGAAAGAGAGAAGCTATTAGAAATCCCTGAAAACCAATGGAAAAATATTGAAATTCTATACAACATTTGCCCCTCAAATCATTCAGCACCAGCTTTAAATAAAAGAAATTTGAGGGTCTGGCCCGGTGGCATAGTGGTTAATTTCTCACCCTCTGCTTTGGCGGCCTGGGGTTCTCAGGTTTGGCGAAGACCTGCACGCCACTTATCAAACCATGCTGTGCCAGGCATCCCACATATAAAGTAGAGGAAGATAGACACGGATGTTAGCCCAGGGCCAATCTTCCTCAGCAAAAAGAGGAGGATTGACAACAGAGGTTAGCTCAGGGCTAATCTTCCTCACCAAAAAAAAGAAAAAAGGAAATTTGATAGTCAAAAGATAAACCATTTTAAATATATTTAAAAATAAGGCAATATATGCATTACAATATGGTTTGGATTTGGCATTCGAGATCAAACTTATTTCCCTAGAGAGGTGTTTAATATTTTATACTATCTTCTGTCCTAAAAGCAGACAATTGACATGTGTTTCTTTCTCTCACTCTGATCTATGTGTAACCTGTATGGCCCCAATAGTTTAATGAATTTTCTTTTCTTTTTCCTTGAACACTGCTGGCTTGTGAGAATTACTCAACACTGCTGTCTTAGAATATCTCAACCACCTCCCTTGTTACTCACACTCCTGCCTCCCTCTTGTAGTTTCTCCTGGTTCATTGTTACCTATTGTCATCACTTTCTCTGAGGCTGAGTACCTGTACTAATACCTTGTAAGGTGTTCTATAATAATCCAGCATGATCCATCCTTTATTCTTGATCTTAAAAAAAGAAAGAAATTAAATCCCCCAAACCAACCCACCATCTTACGCAACTATTACTTTCTGTGAGCCTATCGCATTTCCATAACCTCCTCCACTCTTTCACCTTGCACCACGCAAAAGGGAGAGATTTCACTGCAATCTTTCTGATGGTGACATAGCTACTCACACAGCCATTGTCAAACCTACAAATATATCCTGGTGGCCTCTGTGCTTATGCATATATTTAGAAGAATGTGTGCAGAACTTAATCTAAATTCAAAAGTGATGCCCGTCCTCTAGTTTCTTCTATTCTAGGAAGAAAATACTTATGCTGGCACTTAGAAAAAAAGATCAAAAAAGCATACTGGGCATACTCATTATGTGTCATGATTAGTAAGAGGATTTCATGCCAAAGCTATATCCATTCATTTTCTTGAGCATTTCTAAGTTTTTTTGTTTTTCTAAATTATGGAAGCTGGATAGATCACGCTTAAGTTTCACCAAGATAAGTTCTAGAACTTGATCTATTGTTGCAAATTGTGTACATAGTGAGCGTTCAAAGCACAGAATGATATTAACATTAATTTGGATTTGAATGATCTTTCTGCACAAGCAAATGACATTTTTTAAGGCATATTCTGGGAGCTGAATTTTCTGTTCTGGTGCTGCTCAATGGGGAGATTATGGCAGAGAAATGTACATCGCCGTTGATTGAAGGGTATGTATGTGGGAAGCCCTTCTTTCAAATGGGTAATTCAGTGAAGGTTAAGTGAAGGAGTTTCTTGCCTACAAGGTGGTAGGAGAGAGAAGAGGTGTCTATAAACTCTGTCCCATCCTTTTGCCTTTTCCTAAGGGCCACCTTCCAAAACCTGGAGACAAACTGTCAAGAGTGGATGAGAAATATTTCACATAACATAAAATTCATCCTTTAAAGTATACTATTCAGTGGTTTTTAGTATAGTCACAAAGCTGTGCAACCATCACTGCCATCTAATTGCAGAACATTTTCATCACCCTAAAGAGAAAAGCCATACACATTAGCAATCACACCCTTTTCCATCCTCTCTCCAGGCCCTGTTCTGCTAATCTACTTTATATCTCTATGGATTTGCCTTTTCTAGGCATTTCATATAAATGGGACTATATAATATGCGACCCTTTAAAAATTTTAATAGATATTTTTATTGAGATAATTGTAGATTCACATACCATTGTAAAAAATAGTACACAAAGATGCTCTGCATCCTTAACCCAGTTTCCCTCAATGGCGACATCTGATGTCACTGTTGTACAGTATCATAACTAGTACTGACATTGATGCCATCCACAAATCTTATTTAGATTCCCCAGTTTTACTTGTAATCATTTGTGTGTGTTCCACCATGTGTGCATGTATTTAATTCTAAGCAATTTTGTCACATGTGAGGTGTGTGTATCTACCACTAATGTCAAGATACAGAAGAATTGCAACGTCTCAGAGATCCTTATATTCTCGTGTTGCTCTTTGCTGCCCACATCACCATCCCTAATCATTGTGACCACTAATCTGTTCTCTATTTCTAAAATTTTGTCATTTCAAAAATGTGTAAATGGAATCAAATAGTATTAAACCTTTTAGGACTGACTTTTTCTGCCTAGAATAATTCCCTGGAGATCATCCAAGTTGTTGTATGTATCAATAGTCCATTCCTTTTTATTGCTGCGTCATATTCCAGTAAGCACCACAGGTTGTTTAACCATTTACCCACTGAAGGACAGCTGGGCTGTTTCAAGTTTTTGCCTACTATGAACAAAGCTGCTGTGAATATTCTTGTACAGGTTTGTACATGAATATACATTTTTGTTTCTCTAGGATAAATGCTATGAGTGGAATTTCTGGGTCATATGGTAATTGTATGAGAGTTTTATAAGAAATTACCAAACTTTTTTCCAGAGTGGCTCTATCATGTTAAATTCTCATCAGCAATGTATGAGCAATGCAGTGTCTCTCCATCCTTGCCAGCATTTGGTGCTGTCACTATTTTTTTTATTTTAGCCATTTTGATAGGTATGTAGTGAATATGTGGCTTTTATGACTGGCTTATTTCATTTAGCACATTTCATGGTTCATCTATATTGTAGCATATATCAGTATTTTATTCCTTTTAATTGCTGAATAATGTTCTATTGTTCGGATATACCACATTTTGTTTATCCATTCATGAAGTAATAGAAGACTATGTTTAATATTAAGAAAAATGCTTTCTGAATTTCTTCATATTAAAATACTATTTGAAGTACAGCTTCTATTTTTAAAAGTACCAAGCGCTACATTAGGTGCTTTGTATGTATTCTCTCACATAAGTTTCATAACCATGTGATCTGAATCATGATGGGCAAACTGGAAACTCACATATTAAATCAAACTTATGGAAAAAACATAACAGATCTATCAGGAAGACTTATTTAATTTGACTAAGTCAATTTTGAAAATAAAATTTTAATACCTCGAATTCATTACAGACCGAACCATAGGCTTCCGTGGCCCCCATTAGATTAATTCACACACTTGGCCTGCTTGGCCTCATGAGGAATTTGAATTTACCAGACCTGACTTACTTCCTAAGTCATCTTACAGATAAAGAGATTAAGATTCATTCATTCACTGCACAAATATTTGTGGAGAGCCTAATATGCATCGGGCCTGCAGTAGATGCTGTGATTAGGCTAATTAACTTGGCCAAGGTCGCAAACTTAGTAAAAGCAATGATTAAATACTACATTGCGTATTGACAGTAAAATTTCATCTTATACTTATTTTCTCTGGATCCTAATTAAAGCAATCCAGGGAAATATTTTAAACTTAAGATACTTTGTTAGTGATATTTAATGTTTTTCATATAAGTGAATTATTAAGTATTATTTTGAAAACATAATTTCTACTTAGCTTGTCAAATGCATCAATATTATTTAACTTTGTTGGCAAAGAATCCAATAGCCAGCCTACCTGGTATGTTGGCTCCCCATTGTAAGTTTCGTCCAACCTCATTATGTATAGCTGGAATACAGATATTGAGCACAATATATCATTAAGTCATTAATAAACTTGAGTCGCTCCTTTACCACTTTTCCCCATCCCCCACTGTCGATGAGTAATTTATCTCAAGCAGCAATATGCATAAGTTGCCTTTGAAAAGGAGGGACATGGCATTATCAGTCACTGCATGGACGAATTATAGCCAGCTTCATCATGGGAGAGAGCAGATGATTACAATCAATAATCAATCAAAGAACTAGTGACAGTAATCATACATCACCTTCTACTGTGGAAGCTTCACTCAAAGCTTAATATTGCAAGATCCAATTTCTGGATATATTGGGTGCTTTGCCATTGTCCAGAACCTGCTCTTGGCAGAGCAAGCCAGGAATGTGGAACACCCCTATGTGGGCTCTCCCCCTTTTGCAAAGGTTAGAAACAGTGGAGCAGAATTGAAAGTGAGAGAAGAAAACAATTGTTCTAGTCTTTGCCTGAGTCCTTATTACTCAATGTACCCCGTTTTGTGTACGGTATAGCCAACGCTGTATCAGGTCTATCATTGCAATTCATCTCTCCTTAATCAAGCTGGTGCATTTTGTGAAACTCGGCAGAAATTTTATAACTAGATGTTGAAATCATGTCTAGTAAAATATACTGTCCAATAAAAGACATGGTCTCTGTAAAACCAGAATTAATTTGGGAAAATTGTCCGAGAGGTTTATTGGAAAGTGAATGCTTTTTAAAAACACTAAAGCAATTCTTGGAGTGGAAACAATATAAAAAATACAAAAGCCATTCTATTTGAAAGGAAAGGAATATATTCTGGGAAAAATGGTGCACAGGGATTTTCCAAACTCAATCATTCAACAAACATTTGCCGAGCCCCTACTATGCACAGGGACAATAGGCCTGCCTTTCAGGATGCAAATATCTGGTAAAGATCTGTGCAAGTACTTTGGGAGCACAGAGGAAGAGGTAGAAGAGCCTGGAGGAGTCTGGATAACTCTATGAGAAGGTGGCTTTTAAAATGAGAATGGAAAAAAACTGGGGGAAGGTCATTCCAAACACAAGATCATGCTGGCACTTAGGCAGGAGAGGAGAACAAAAGAGCGAGGCATTTTCAAGCAACAGTGTGAAGGTTTGTGTGGCTGAACAGTAGGGGAAGGGACAGGGAACTTTGGTGGGAGGAAGAATGGTATATAGGAGAGAGGAGGAAGTGGAGCCACAAAGGGATATTGGAGCTAGATTGTCAAAGGGGAAAGTGAATAGACCAACTTGGAACTTCGAGAAGCCCTCTGATCATAAAAGTGGAGAAAAGACAAAAATTGACGCTGGGGGCAGGCGGACTAAGTGTTAGGCTGTTTCTCCCTAATTAGATATTTTACTCAGTGTAACTTTTTAACTCCCTCCAAAAAAGGACTTTCTAGAGTGCAGGCTTCACCAGAGTGTTTTCTCTTACAGATCTAAGGGGAATTTTTTGAATTGGAAGTAGGATACTCTTTTATCAATGTAAGGATTTTCACTGAAGCTCATGGTATCAAGGATATAAAAACTTGAAGATTCTTGGGGAAGAGGTGGCCTCCATTCCAGATCTTGGACGGAGCTCCCAGGCTTAATGAAAGGCCCTACAAAAGCTGCTGTGTTTGAATTAAACACATATCTAAATCTTCTGCAAAAATGAGTTTGGAAATACACCAAATTCCATCCATCCCCTAGGACGTGTCCCCTTTCTTTCAAGTTAGAATACCTTTTTTCTTTTATTACTGATTTTGCTTCTATTCGAAGGATCATTTCAATGTTTTGTGAAAGAAGCTTAATTCCCAAGAAAACTCCTGGACATTTTTAGAGAGAAGTTTGGAGCTTTAAAATGGTCTCTTCTTTAAAGTTCTGTATTGCTGACAATCAGGCCCTCCCAGGGAACTAGGTTTGATTATTATTTTCTTCATGTAAAGTTTAGATTCAGTGCAATGCCTTTCTGATTTTAATCATCCTTAAGGAGATAGAGGCTGCCAATAAGAGGGTACAGGGAGCCTATGTTGGTCAAGTGTGGGGTTATTGCATCTGATTCTTTTTATCCTGGAAAGTTTCATTGGGAAGTCTGATTTTCTTCATCTGAGTTGCTCCCAAGCTCCCTATCTTATCTTGGGAAAACCATCTCCCGTCTAGAGGACAAACAGCAACTGGTAACAATAAGTTGCTGTGCTTTTGCTTCAGGAAATAAATAAATAAATGCAGTAATCAGTAACTAAATAGATCAAGTAATATTTAAAATCTTCCTGGGGCCGGCCCCGTGATTTAGCAGTTAAGTGCGCCCGCTCGGCTACTGGTGGCCTGGGGTCCGGATCCTGGGCACGCACCAACGCACCGCTCCTCCCGCCATGCTGAGGCCGCGTCCCACATACAGCAACTAGAAGGATGTGCAACTATGACATACAACTATCTACTGGGGCTTTGGGGAAAAAGAGGAGGAGGATTGGCAATAGATGTTAGCTCAGAGCCGGTCTTCCTCAGCAAAAAGAGGAGGATTAGCATGGATGTTAGCTCAGGGCTGATCTTCCTCACAAAAAAATAAATAAATAAAAAAATAAAATAAAATCTTCCTTATGATATATTTAGACTTGGATTGCAAACATAAACAAGAAACTATTGGGGAGAATTTTAAAATTGTTAGCTTTCATGGGTTCTAAAATTAGGCTGTTCTGGGGTGGGTTTTTGGAAATTAGCTTCTTCAAAATGATGTTTCTATTCAATATTGGAAAGTAAACACAGCTACTGTGAAGGCTGCTGCCTGGAGGCAAATACATGGTTAGCTGAAATCTTCCTGGATATAAATATCTCCCAGGGCTTCTAGCTTGGAGACATAAAATTACAGGCTAGTGAAGGCAGCTGCTGTCCAGAGCGTGTATACGATTTTGGACCTCCTATAGCTATCTTGTCTCCTCAAATATAAGTCTGGGGAAAAAAAAGGAAATAAAAGAGAACAAAGGTGTAAATACCTAAAGACAATAGCATCTACCTTTTCAGTGTCTGTCAATGAGAAGTCTTTATTTCACCATTGAGAAACCATAATTATGCCTCATGCTAGTTGTCCAAAGCCAGTCAACAGTCTCCCTGTATTTCTGCCCCCTCTCCCGTCCTTACCATCCCATTTTGCATCTCTGATGAAGTAGAGCTCTTATCCATGAGTACTACAATTTTCTCTCTTCTTCCCATCTCTGCAAAGTTACCCTTCTCTTTTCTTTCAAAAAAATCCAAATCTCACACTTTTCTTCAGGCTGTAGCTATAGCCACCTGACTGAGCTTCCTATCCTGGATTCAGTCTGCCCATGAATCATCCCCGGGGAGGATCTTCCTAAAACAGAACTAAATATTTCATTCCAGCGTTCAAACAACTGTTGGATTTGGCAGTGCTTCCTCCATCCCCAGCATGGCATCAAGCCTCCACAACTGTATCGCAGCCTACCTCCCAAGTCTACTTCTCATTAGCCTCTCCTGCTTACCTCCAGCTACCATCACACTACGTAGGGCCCTGAAATCCGATAACTTCCTGACTTCCTGCTCCCTTTCTGCCGTGTTCACACTACTGACTCAACCTGAACTATTTCTTTTCATTTGTTACACTTTCAAATTCTCTCTATCGTGATATCCTCTTCTCTCCCCAACACTGCTTTTTTTTTTAACTTTTCTGAGACTCAGCTTTTTTTTTTTTAACTTTTCTGAGACTCATCAGGTATTACTTTTACAATTAAAAAATACACATACAGATATATACACCTTCACCAAAACCTATGAAATCTTTCCTGATGTAACCTGTTCACACTGAATTTCTTTCTTTGCTGTGTTTCGTCTCTGTTGTTTTTTTGCTACAAAATACATCCTGCATTGTACTTTGGTTGGTTGTGTCTGACTCCTTCCATTCCTCCTTACCCCAGACTGGAAGCAGCTTCAATGTACCGAGTGAGTCATCCTCACCTTTGTATCTCCAGTAGCTCTTTCAAAAGCATTGGCCAAGCTTTGCTAGACTAATAACTCTCCAGAGAGCTGCTTTTCCTACTACAGTGTCCTACTTGTCTTAATACAATTCCCTCTAGTAGTTTCTTATAACTATGTCTTTTCTTTTTTTTTTTTTTTCCTGAGTAATTTTTATTGTTATTGTATTGAATTTATAGACTTGGGAATTACATACATCTTTATATCTTTGACTCTTTCAGTACCTGTAATGACATATCGTTTTAGTTATTTAGATTTTCTTAATTTCTCTCTGTAATAATTAATGTTCTGTGTAGAGGTGTTGCACATCTTTTTTTTTTTCTTTTAACCTTGATTTTAAACTCCTTCATAGCAGACGTTGTCTGTTCTCCTTTTGTATTTTCCCACAGAGCCTTAAAAAGTATCAGACCTGACCAAGTAGGTTTTTAATGAAATGTATTAAATGAATGAATGAGTGATGTATGGTCAGAGGCATGGCCTCAGTGCTGAGTTTGGTGGCTGGCCTGGAGTTGACAGACATATGTGTAAAAAATTAAAATTAGCTTCTTGTTCTTTCCAGATGGAACAATTGATTTAACCATTATACGTTAATCGGCAATTTGGGTTTGGATGTTAGAACACGAATTGGTGTTGGGATTTCTCCAAGCCTTGTCTTTGATTCAATATATATTTTGAGTTCTTTCTTTAATCCAAGATTTTTGTGGAGCTATATTTGCGCTGTAATGAACTTGGAACCGCAGAAAGATTTTAAGAATTAATGAATCCCGGGGAAAAGCTATCAGAGTTCCTGAATGAAATATTCTCTACAAAGGCCCAAGAGAAAGTGCATGGTAAATCCATGAAAAATAAGCTTGATTCAAAATTCAGATATATCCAGGTAAAAATCGGTGGGAAATCCTAGTAATTCCAGTTGAATTGGAATTCCAGAGGCTGCATTCACTTTTTTCTGATTGTGCTAAATGATATTCAGTGGCATTATCTTGTTATAGTGGAAAGATTTTGCTGTATCACAGTTCCAATTTTTTGTTCATTTTCTTTAAATGTACACACTGGGAAGTTAACGTTTCTCTGGATTTTAAAACCATATAATTCCTTTTTACTTGACATTACTTTGTCTTCTTTTTTAAAGGTCCTTCAATTTTAGTGCCACCAAGGCATTTGGTCTTAAGAATGGTTACTTTTATTTCTCTGAAAAAAACGAATTATTCACAACAGTTGGATGTGTTTAACTTTGTTCCGTTAGTAGAGGGAAATAGGTGTATTGGGGCCTGAAATATACAATTATATTGCAATGAGTTGGTAATAAAAGATTTACGGAATATTGAAAAAAATTATTTATCTTAAGAAGAAAGTTTTAGACGTTAATTATTTATGGAAGGCTGCCTTCCTTACTATAATGTTACCAAGGCAAAGATGATATCATATTTAATTTCTATCTTCTTTCAGTGCCTGGCACAGGGCCTTATTCAATTGAATTGAATTCATATTAATGACTGAATTAATTCTAAAAAAAAAAAAGAAATAATAGCCCACAAGATAAATGTATAAGACAAAAATTGTGGGGAGATAAAAGAAAATTAGGAGCTATGATCTCTACTATCTTACCATCTAAAAAGGTAGACATACATTTAGCAATTATGGAGCAATACCAGGCAGTACCATTAAATGCTTGGGGAAAACTGTGGACTATAGTGATCATGGAAATCTTTATGGCTAAAAGAACTACATCAAGACTTGAAGGATGTATAGAACTTGAAGTAACAGAGTGGAAGAGGAAAATCATTTGAGAAAGGAGAAACGTGTAAGTGAAGCTATTGTAGGTAAGAGACAATATGGCTATATGGGAAGTTTAGAGAGAAGGCCATCCTGATTGGGGACGACGGGTTCAAGTTGAATAGCAGTACAAGGTAAGGTTTCTGGAAGGTATACCTCCCCGTAAGTGGGGACCTTGAATGTTTACAATAGCTAGGCTTGATCTGATATGGGCAATGATTCATCTTCCTAGGCCTCTAATTTTTTTTTTTTTTTTTTGTGAGGAGATCAGCCCTGAGCTAACATCCGCCAATCCTCCTCTTTTTTTTGCTGAGGAAGACGGCCCTGGGCTAACATCGGTGCCTATCTTCCTCCACTTTATATGGGACGCCGCCACAGCATGGCTTACCAAGCAGTGCGTCGGTGCGCGCCCGGGATCCGAACCAGCGAACCCCGGGCCGCCGCAGCGGAGCGCGCGCACGTAACCGCTTGCGCCACCGGGCCGGCCCCCTAGGCCTCTAATTTTTAAATGTGTGGAATTATACATAAATTTCTTAGGTTATCCTTTGGAAATTATCTGGGACATGTTAGAGTCATTTTCCTCCATAGACAATGTGATCACACTTTTTTTGTAAATGAGAAAGCAACCAGGATTGAAGTGTGTGTGTGTGTGTGTCTGTGTGTGTGAAGGAGAACCTCTGCATAATCCAGAGTAGGGCGCTGAGCAGACAATTGAAGAGAAACCAATTGATTATTTGGGTGAAGAGAGTTCTCAGAAAAATCCCAGAGCTTTTGATTTGGAGAGTAAAGTAAACAGGAAAAGAAAAGTAAAGATGGGAAAAGAGAGGCCAGCCCAGCGGTGGTGTAGTGGTTAAGTTCTTGTGCTCTGCTTCAGCGGCCCAAGGTTCATGGGTTCAGATCCTGGGTGCAAACCTACACACTGCTCGTCAAGCCATGCTGTGACAGCATCCCACACACAAAGTAGAGGAATACTGGCATAGATTTTAGCTCAGGGACAATCTTCCTCAAGCAAAAAGAGGAGGATTGGCAATGGATGTTAGCTCAGGGCAATCTTCCTCACCAAAAAAAAAAAAAGCAAGAAGAGTAGTCCTGATGTTTAGATAACTTTTAACTACTTAAGGATTGTAGAGATGGGTTTATCTTTTATAGGGAAGGCTTTGGGTCTCAGTATTTTCAAGAAGAGATCATGGCAAACAGAGGCAAGTATGGATGTGGGGAGGAGGCTGCAAGACAAGGTATTGCCACCTTCTCCGTGGTATGAATCAATGCCACCCATCCTCTGACTCTCAGTTTCCTCATGCACAAAATGAGGCTTTTGAACTAGTCCTCCTAGGACCCTGCCAGCCCTATAAATTCTATAAATTGAATTGCTTTATTAGATTAAACATGTTATTCTTATTTCATCCTTTGTTTGAGATGTGTTAGTCTCATTTCCACAACAAAGTTACCATGGGATTCAGAAAACACTGGTTGAACGGAGTTGGTTTCTATGCTAATGTCTCCCATACTTTTAATAAGAACAAAATTGTTATTCAAAAGATGGATGATGATGGAAGAAGAGGCACCTGCTTTCTCATGTCAAAGAATGAGACAAGGGCAGACAAACTCAAAGTGAAGTTTCAGGGCTTCCAGAAGAAGAACTCAGGGATGATTTGTGGAAGATGGGAATGGTTATGTGGCCTTCATTCTGTTGACCTTGAAATCTGTTTAGGCTCATTAAACTTCATTTCAACAGTCCTGTGTATATCTGTCATCTATTATCTCACCGAAAATATTCTTGATTATATTACATTTTCAGCCTATCACCTCTTCTCCCTTTCTCAGAGTATGTGATTGTATGTGTGTGTGTGTGATGTGTGTGTAGTGCTGATGGACACAAAATGAAGAAAAACATTGGCATAAAATTATGAGAGCAAACTTAAATCCTAATCTTGTTTATGTCTAAAAACTTCTCCTGACCACTGTAATTTATTAATTTCCATGTGAACTCTGCTCTGTCATTTATTATTCACCACGTGATTGGATTTTTATTAAAATTGCACTATCATTTACTTAAAGAAAACTAAACTAGTGTCATATTTCTGTCATCAACCAGGATGTCTCTGTAGAGATTTTAGTAAGATTTTGTGTTTTGTTATAACGGAAATTTTGGTGCTTTAATATATATATATATGTATATATGTGTATATATATACATACATATCTGTCATGAGTTTGGCACCACCTTGAGTTTTCACGTTCCCTGAAAAATCTTCTTTCCTTTTCATGCTTGTGTTCTGTAAGCTGCTGCCTGATCTATTTTACGGCTGAGACCTACAAGGGGAGGTAAAGTCCAGTTTCCCGGGAAAAGGTATTTGCCAAGGAGCAAAGTCTATGGTGAAAATCATTGAGTAGAGGTCCTAGAGAGTTAGCAAAAAATTTGGAGCTTGTGGTGTTTTCTTCTAGCAAGTAAGTAGAGAGCAGAAAGTTGGAAGCATCAACCTGCTCTTGAGCAGTGTTTTATTTTCCTAAACACCATTCCAAAGTCATTGTCTCATTTGGTCCACATAGTGAGCCAAGTAAAGCAGATGACATTGTCTCTGCTTTATAGATGAGAATATGGTGACTCAGTGTCTTTATAAGACTTACCCAAACAACATGGTGCACAAGGGGAGAAGCCAAAGGAGAAGCTAGATCTTACTATTTCTAGTGCAGTGTTCTTCCTGCCACATCGCTCATAATTTATCCCTGTCCAATAACCTATGGTCTTCTCCTTCTGCTCTATCAAGCAAGAGAAAGTGAGCTCAGAACTGTGAAGACAATTTTAATTATATCTTCTCAATCCCCTCAACACTGTTGATGATTCTCTTTAGTGCCAAAATAATAATAATAATAATAATAATAATCCTTGAATGAATTAAAAACTTTAACCTCTATTTTCTACAATGGATGAAGATAGCTTTCATAATCATGAGAAAAGAAAATTTGAATTCTACTCTCAGATCCTCTATGTTCTAACTCTATTACTTTTGGAAAGTCATATTGTTTTTTGAGTGCTTATTTTTAGAACTAGGGAATGAAGGGCATGAATAGATGAACACAAGGATCCTTTCTAACTTTAATATTTGATGAAGTTTGGACCTGAGTTTTTCTCTGTTTGTGGGGTAGAATGGAGGACTTCCATAGGCCTTGATAAGTAGCCAAGACTTGACCTTTCATCCTCGATATTCTTATTAAGTGTTGTCAGCGGTTCTCAAATCCATATAACCTGGTCATTCTCCAATTTTTTTATATATGAACCTATGGCTCTTATAACCAGATCCCCTGGACAGCTCTTAAGCACCTAGATGTAAGGAGAATGGTTTAAAGTCTTTTGCTTCTAAAGGGATATTTTTATCATTATAGAGCTGCACTTTTACATAATCGTAATGTTACCCTTATACTTCAAATAAGAATATACTAGGATCTATACTGCTATGGTCAAGTAGCTCCTGAAGTAAAAATGTAATAAAATGTATAGTTTTTACTAAAGAATAACTCAGCTCTTTTCTCAGATGGTACCTTTGAATTTGAAATACTTTAAAAATTTTTAATTCACTAGCATTCACTCAAAAGTATTGACAAAGAATAAATAAGTTTAAGCATTTAACAAGGGCATGTTTAGAGTACATGACACATGCTCATTTAAGCCTTGAATAAATTTAAAAATTGAATTAAATGTTAGCAGAAATAATTTAAATTAATCCACAAAACCAAAGTGGCTAGCTATAAATACGGAGAATCATTTATGCTGTGATACCACAGACATTGCAGAATTTCTGTTTAAAAAATACTATCAAACATTCTAATGGATTGAGGGGGCAAGAGGTTATATTTTGAAACTCTAGTCTAAAAGACCAAAGAAAATTGAAGAGCATCCAGGAAGAGGATTTCAGATATAGTAGAAAGGTGAGTTGAAGGTGTTCTGAATGCTTATCCTGCAAAAGTAATAGGGAGACATGATAAATACCATTGAATATTTGAAGTTGTGCCATCAAGAGTTGGGCTTAACCTGTCCTCTAGTTCCATGAATTCAACCTAGAGTATAAGAAGATGAAAAGAGACAGATTTCATCTCAACATAAGATGTAATGTGGTCGGTTCTGTCAGAAGAATGGCCTCCCTGGCGAGGCTGAGTTCTTTGTTTAGCTGAGCCTGGACAGAGTGTTTCAGAGCAGTACTGTCCAATAGAAATACAATATGAGCAGAACAATGCGTACAATTTTAAAATTTCTCATAGCCATATTTAAAAAAGTAAAAGAAAATTGTATTACTATTTTATTTAACCTGATATATTCAAAATATTATCATTTCAACATAAATCAATATAAAATTATTAATAGTAAATTTTACATTATTTTTTCCTACTAAGTCTTCAGAATTTAGGGTGTATTTTGCACTTACAACTCATCTCAGTTGGAACCAGCAACATTTCAAGTCCTCGATAGCCATCTGTGGCTAGTTCCCACTGTACTGGACAGCACAATTTTAGAGTAACCTAATATAATAACCGACCATGAATTGCTATAATTCAATAAACTATTCTTATTTGAATAGCAAGGGGCCAGAATGGATACCATTTTCCAAGCAAAGGCACTTTGGGCTTATGGCACAGATTTAGGCTGACAGGGTAGATGCTCAGCCCTGGGGGCTGTAGAGGAGAGAGGGAGAGAGACAGACCACAGATCAATGTTAGCCCATATAGCACTCTTGTATCAATTGTAAAATGGAGCCCCCTCTGCACAAATAAAATACAAAAAGGAGTGTCTCACCTTTGCCCCACACCAGGGCAAAAGCTTGAGTAGAGAGCAGAGCTAGATTTCAGGCCACCCTTGCCCCCTGGGCTGGGAAGCTCTTGAGGCACTTCCTGGGAGCTGTGCACCTGTGGCCTGCCTGGGAGCCGGTTTCTGCAGTGACTGCAAACTGCAGTCTTCAGCAGTGATTCTTAAACTTTTATAGGTCACAGGTACCTCTCAAAATTTCATGAACACTATAAGCCTTTGGTTAAGGAAAAATTGTCGATGATTCAGAGAAGGGCAGTGGTCCCCGGACTACCTTTCAAAGCATGAACACTTTTGAGTCCGTGGACCTGTGATTAATAAACCTGGCCACAGGAATTGTTGCTGTTACTTGCCATCAAGTTGGCTTCACCTCCTGGTGACCCTATGAATGAGTGATGTCCACAATGTGCTGCCATCAGCAGCCCTACTCAGCTTCTGTGGACTTGTACCTATGGCTTCCTTTGTGGAGTCAGTCCGTCTCATAATTTGTCTTCCTCTTTTCCTGCTGCCTTCCACTTTTCCAAGCATTTTGTCTTTTTCAAAGAATCCTGCCTTCTCATGATGTGCCCAAAACAGACATACTCAGTTTTATCATTTTTGCCTCCAGCAATAGTTCAGGCTTAGTTTGCTCTAGGACCCACTTTGTCTTTCTGGCAGTCCAGGGTATCCGTAGAGCTCTCCTCCAACACCATATTTTAAATTTTTTCCTGTCAGCCTTCTTCACTGTCCAGATTTCACAGCTATACATAGTAATTGGGACTATGAGGGTGTAGATAATCTTGGCCTTCATCTCTCATGACATGTCCTTACACTCAATCTTTCCTAATTCTTTCATTGCTGCCCTTCCAAGTCGCAGTCTTCCCTTGATTTCTTGGCTGCAGGCTGCGTTTCAATTGAGGACTGACCCAAGGTAAACAAAGTCTTGTTGACCCAAGGTTAACAATGTCAGTGTCTTCAGTGTCTATGTTAAAGTTGTGTAGTTCTTCTGTAGTCATGATTTTTGTCTTCTTGATGTCAAATGCAGTCCTGCGTGGGCACTTTCTTCTTTCAATTTTGTCACAGTAATAGTTGCCCATACGTCTTATGAAGGCCCTCTTGTTTCGGGGGGCCAGGGGGAAAGGAAGTAGGTGATGCACAGACATGTTTATCTCTCCCCTGCCTAAAATAGGCTTCGTGGATGTGAATTGAAAGTCACCCGTTTTCATTGTTTATTTTGCCAAGTCAATATTTTCTCTCTCAACTGTTTGAGGATTTTTCCCCTGCTGTCACTGGCTCTCCCCAAAGTTCTCACCTTGTCACACTGGGGGATACACGCCTGGTGATAACTAAATTGTAGCACTGAATGTTTTGACACCAGCCAAGGAACAAGCAGGTCATTTGGTCTATTTTTAATGTCATCTCCATTGGCATTTCCCTCCAGATTTTTTCTTGTGGCACCACAAGATGTTCCTCCCCTGCTGCCTGCTTCCTGTTGTGATAAATGCTCCTGATCACACAGGCCACATCTTATATCAAGAACAATTGACTCAGCATGCTGGGTCTTCAGTTCATTCCCCAGATCTTGCTCTCCTCTGCTCTTCTGTGCATGTCACAGTTTCAGAAGAGTGAATAGAAAGAAAACTTGTGGGGTTTTAGTTCCCTGGGTAATAAGTCTACAGTATCATCTGTAGTGTGTATATGTATATATATATATATATATACACACACACATATTTTCACTCTTTCAAAAAAGAACTTTTCCCCTTGGATTGATTGAACATTTTCTGAAAAACTTAAGAGCTTGGCAACAGGTAACAGATTTCTTTTTCTGCCTGAGTTATAACCATTATAATCACCCATTAAACCTAATGAAGGTTAGTTTATTGAGAGTGATACTGTGATGTATTGTACCTTTTCAATTGCCACTGCAGCTCAGGTTGGAGACAATTAAGAGCTGTTTTAAGAATGCTTAGCAGTTCAGAAATGTGTGATAAGTGAAGTAAAAAAGAAAAAACATTCTGAGAAACCAACAGCACATCCAATCTGCGGGGAAGATAAGGAGCTCAGTCAGACTGTGGAAGCAAGGACCTCTTTCATTCAGAGTCATTTCTACGCCTTGAGGAGGAGTGGCTTTTTGGGATTTAGTTTATCAGGGTCTGTGAGATATTGTCAGATTTGGAAGCTGCTCCCTGGGGATTGTAGGGAATTAGAGACAAGAAGGGCAATTCCTGAGATTGCCTTTGAAAGTTTAGGGATGCCTTCCAGAGTCAGTAGAAGCAAGAGGAGGTGTCAAAGGGAATGGGCTTTTTACTGTCCTGATTCTTTCCTACAGGACTACCCAGAGGCTGGTAAATGGCTACATTTGCTTGGTCACCTCCGTATCTATGAGGCAATGATAATGTGACTTTTTCTCTATTATTGAGATATAATTGACATACTATATTAGTTTCAGGTGTACAACATAATAATTCAATGTATGTATATATTGTGCAATGACTACAATAATGAGACTAGTTAACATCCATCACCACACAGAGTTACAAATTTATTTTTCTTGTGATAGGAACTTTTAAGATCTACTCTCTTAGCAGCTTTCAAATATACAATATAGTATTATTAACCATAGTCACCATGCTGTACATTACATCCCATGACTTATCTTATAACTGGAACTTTGTACCTTTTGACACCCTTCACCCATTTCACTCACCTCCAACCCCCAACCTCTAGCAAATACCAATCTGTTTTCTGTATCTATAAGCTCTTTTTTTTTCCAGATTCCGTGTATAAGTGAGATCATACACTATTTGTCTTTCTCTGTCTCACTTATTTCACTTAGCGTAATGCCCTCAAGGTCCATCCATGTTGTCACAAATAGCAGGATTTCCTTCTTTTTTGTGGGTGACCCTCTAGTACTTTTGTTATGAGACAAACCTGGTAAATAGTTCAATATCATCATTAGGAAGATTGACCCATTCGAAAATGGTTAGTGAACATTGAAGAAAATAGCTCCCTTCTACCTTAATAATGTTGCAAATTTATATACACAGAGGGCTTGATAAATTAACACAGATTATTATAATAAAGCTCATATTTAGAGAAGGGAATTTTTCTGATTTTCCCCCTATATGTAGCTCACAGGAAGATTATTAACATCTTGAGACCAAGGGTCATACATTGTCTAACATTCTATCGTACCAGCAAACTGCCATGTGCCCTCTACAAATGTGTTAAATTCGGGAATAAAATATACTTAACTGTTTTACTTAAACCTCTATCCTTCTTTGGATAGTTTCTGACTTCAGCGATCACTTATAACAAACTTTTCCAATTTTATATTGTGTTAGATGTAATCAGGAATAAAGAAATTTAATAAATATCACCCCATGCCTGTCATTTAAGTGTCAAACAAGCCTTTCTTATTGAGCATGTCTGTATGTGGAATACTATATTAGACCCTATGAAGCGTTTCTAAGAAAGCAAAAAAAAAAAAAAGAATTCTTACCTTCACAGGGCTTGCGTTAGAGTTGGGGGGTGAGGGGGTCTTCCTAAATGCATGCAGAGGAAATGCAACTAGGAATCTGAAAAACTGTAAATGAATACAGATTAGATCGTGTCACCAAAGTGTACAGCAGATCTATAGTTAGAACAGAAGATAGGAATGGTGTTGGTCAGCAGGTGTGGGGCTTTTTAGATCTAGAACTGGTCAAAGAGAACTCTAGACTGACAGAGAAGAGAGATCAGAGCCACGATAGTGTAAGGAGGTAGGAATTAGCGCTGCATTGATGAGGAGCAGCAAAGACTGGGTTTGCCAGAGCTGATGAAGTAGCTCTTCCTGCTGTGCTTGGACAATGCCTACATTCCTCTGATAGTCCTTGCTTGTGGAAACTGATCAGAATGGTACCCACCACCCAGCATGGGAACACGGTGATAAAATGTTAGCACTGGACAGAGCGTGGAAGTCATCTGGGCCTAGTCTCTCATTTTGCAAATAGCGAGATGGAAGCCCAGAGAAGATAAGTGACTTGTTCTTGTTAATAAAAACATAACAAAGCAAAAAACCCTTGTGAATTGTACAGCAGGGATCAGGAACCAGGTATCTTGAGACTCTGGGTCTGGAACTCTTCCTATTATTATTCTGTTTTTCAATTGATACTAGGGTTGTTGCTTGGCCAAGTCTCATGCTCTGTGGACCTGTAAAGCAGATGGGAGCTGCATGTAGCTTGGGGAAAGAAAGCCAAAGAAAAATTGTTTCTACCAAATTGCTCACAATGGATCCAATTTAGAAGTCTGCCAGAAAATGGGCATCTAATAGAGACATACTCATAGCTCGGTTGGACCTTCCAGGTCAGTGAAGTGAAAGTGTCCAAGGTCAGATGATTTTGGTTTGAGGTCCTAACTAGGTTGCCTTATGCGAATCATTTGGTTACTCTAAAGTTTCTCATCAGTAAAATAGATAAACTTAGAATCCCTGTGAAATAATATTATTAATAAAAAAAAGTCATTGCATTTATGCAGAAATAGCTATCTTTTTGAGTTCTTAACCAACACATCCACTTGGCACAAACTGATTTTCTCAGACCTCTCTTGGCCAGATTGGTGAGCTACATTAGCACTGGCACTGGTGTTTAACCATGTGGCATTATATTTTATTGGGACTTTTTTTATTCTTGATCTTGTAAGTGAAGATGTCACTGCCCTGCCTTGCCCATGGAATTATTGCAAGTTGGAAAGGGTAGGAAAAGATCTCAGAGACTACTGCTAGACATATACTAATTTTTAGCCAACTTATGTTGTTCCCTTATTTATTTATGTAAGCCTGCATTCAACAACTATTTAGTGATACCTAAAAATAAAGATATATTAGGCACTATGGGAGATACAAATACAAAGATAAATTCTGCCCTCAAGGTATTTATATTCAAGGTGAACAAAACCAGTTACATAAATAACTGTATATACCATAAGATAACTTGTTTAGACTTTTGGAAAACTGGTGACGGACTATTTATTCCCAGTTGTAAGCTTTAGAAGGCTTCATAAGGAAAATGGAAGTTTACAAGATCCATTGAGCATCATGGGATTTAGACTTGTGAAAGTCAGGGAAGGGCATTTTAAGGTGAAGGAACAGCATGAGCAAAGTCATGAATGCAGAGATGTTGAGGGATGCTGTGGTGGAACCATAAATTAGGTTTACCAGAACGATAGTTGGCAAACATTTTAGGTAAAGAGCGGGAGAGTAAATATTATAGGCTTTTTGGATTATATCATCTCTGACACAACTACTCAACTCTGCCATGTAGTGTAAAAGCAGCCATAGACAATCTATAAATGAATATGTGTGGCTAGGTTCCAATAAGGCTTTATAGAAACGTGCAGTAGGCTGGATTTGTTCCTCAGGCAGCAATTTGCTGATCCCTAGACTTGGGTACAGAGACAGGGAACAGAAGGAATAAGCTGGTAAGGGAAACTGGATCAGAATATCCAAAGCCTTCTGCTACCTATTCTGATTTTAATATCTTATTTGTTAGCATAGCCTTTTCTTTCCTTTGTGGAGAGTTTTACTCAAATTTCCAACTTATTGCCTTTTTTAAACATAAAAATTGCTGTTCCCAGGATTATGCAAGTAACACTTTTTAACCAATCCTTAATATAGTCCAATAGTCCCAATAACATGTGAGAGGCAACTGGACCCAGGGCTTTAATGTAAATAACTAATGAGTTTGCATCAAATATATTAGTGCTAAGGTAACCAGCTGTCCTGGTTTGCCCAAGACTGAGGGGTTTTCTGGGACATGGGCTTTCAGTGCTAAAACCAGGATGCTGTTGGGCAAACCAGGGTGGTTGGTCACCCTAATTAGTGAACATTAGCATCTCAAGTGGGAAGCAAGTGCCCACATCAGTTCTAGGCTGGTTATATGTCCATTGAGAGTGGGAAATAGCTAATCTAGCAATTGTTTCACAGGAGTAGCTTCTGCAAAGAGAAAGCAGATGAGCTAGGTAAAACGGTTTTTGGTTCCAGAATTGGGTTAGTGGGATGCAATGCATGCCGAGTACATGCGTCAGTGAAATCTCTCAGCATCCTCAGCCTGGTCCCGCCAGCCTTGGATGATCAGGGAGTTTAGCCTTGCATAGCATTTCAGCAAAGACTTTTACACTTAAATGAGCTATATGCGAACTTAAATTATGTTGAAATTTCACATTTGTGGATAAGATGTAAATAATTGGATCAACCTGTGTCCAAAAAGTCCCTTGTTCTATGTAATTACTTATTTCTACGGGATAAAATACATGTTAGATATTGAGCTTCTAGAAAGTTTTGGGAAAGATTCCTCATTGATTTAAGTTTATTTGGATCTGGATGTTCCTGTGCTGCATTCTTCCTAGTCATATTTTCCTGTTTTTTTTTTTTAGAGGAAATTACTATTGGAGTGCTGAAATATATGGTTAGAAGGAGTGAAGATATTAAGCATAATGCACAAAGGTTTCTGATACGGGACTCTGACTGCACTTTTTCGTGGCCCTTACAAACCTGAATTTTCAGTAATGGAAACTGACCTAGTATTTGATGCTCCTGATTGGATGTTGGAGAGACTATATATATGAAAATGAATTCAAGCCACATTATATACCATCATTTAGTATCTCATTCCTGGTAGGACAAGTAGTCATCCTTGTGCACATTGGAGACAGTGGAAAATCTGGCTTTGATGTATTCCATTTAAATAATCTTTTCTCTCCATTTTCAGCCAGCTCCCTCTGTCAAAAGCAGAAGTTTCTATCTTATACACCCTCTTTTGTCTTCCTATCTGGGCACTTATCTCTTAAGCAAAGTGCTATTTTGCTCAAAGCATCTTTATCCCTTCACACCCTTGTTTTTGTACGTCTTTTCTAAACACTCAACAAGAGAAGCCCTCAAAATGTATCCTTCACACAGTGAACCCGTGTTTTTCTACCTATCCCTACTGTCTTATTCCTTTCATTCCTCCTAAAGTGAATAATAGAATATTCGAGTAGTAAGGTAAATAACTATGGTCTAGGATGTTCATTTTAATGCTATTTTCACCTTTGGATAATGGCATCCTCTATTTTATCAAAGATTCTTATTAACTAAGAATTGTGTCTCTTGCCATGCATGACATTATCTGATATGTAACATATAAAATATAATTTTCATGGCTGACATTTATTTTATACTTCTATCTTTTCCAGGCACTACACTTTTCTCTTTACATAGATTATCTCATTTAATCTTCATAACAACGCTGCATGTTATATACTATTACAATTCCCTTTTTATACATGAAAAACTGAGATATGGGAAGCTTAAATAAAATATCCAAGGTCATACACCACAAAAAGGCAGAGCCAAAATTTGAACCCAGGCAGGTGAGTCCATGCTTCTGGCTCTATATTATGTGATCCCCCATTTTAAATGGAATTACTCTGGGCCCTGATCATTCAAATTCCTCAGAGCCCTAGAGCAATGTTATGAACATCACTTCTCATCATACCATCTACAGAAGAGATTAAAATATGAGCGCTGAAAAAATGTCTCATCCTGAACTTACTACAAGGGAAAGAATTGCCTCAGTAACCCTACATGAGTTTTTAAAAGTGAATGGTAATCCATGAGTCCTAACTGATATAAATCAATGATTGAATAAATAAGTGAGGGAGAAGAAATAAATATTCCTTATGGAAGAATTTTAAATAATTTGCATAGATATTCCCCTCTCTCAATGAGGTGAAGCATAACTCTTGACTCTTTAAGCGTGGGCTGCACATAGTGACTTACTTCCAAAGAATAAAATATGGAAAGAAGAGGAAAAGAGTAATTTTATAGTAGAGAAAAATAACAAACACTACCTCAGCCAAGTGATCAAGGTGAACAACAAGAGTGATAAGCCATGTTGATAGCATGTACCCTTCATATGATGTAATGAGAAGAGCACTTTACTTATGTAGTCTTCCTCCCAAAAAAACAAAACTCCAGTCTAATCATGAGAAAAATATCAGAAAAATCTCAATTAAGGAATATTTTACAAAATACCTGACCAGTGCTCCTCAAAACTGTCAAGGTCATCAAAAACAAGGAATATCCGAGAAACCGTCGCAACTACAAGGAGTCTAAAGAGACATAAAGATTAAATGCAATGTTGTATCCTAGATGGACCCTGCAACAGAAGATAGGTATTAAATAAAAACTAAGGAAATCTAAATAAAATATAGACTTTATTTAATGATAATGTATCAATATTGGTTCATTAGTTCTGGAAAATGTACATACGAATGTAAGATGTTAACAATGGGGAAACTAGTTGTGGGGTATATGGGGAACACTATATTTACTTCACAACTTTTTGTAAATCTAAAACTATTCTAAAATAAACAGTTTATTTTTTAAAAAGTGAATGATAAAGATTACCTAGAATGGGAGGTAAGTATGCCAAAGGTAAGGACAAATACTTTTGTGTCTTTGTGAATAAAATTTTTCGGCTTTCCAAATTCAGAAACAATCTTGCTGTGTACAGCATAAAACAAGGTCAAGGAAACAAGTGTTATGAAATTCTCCAACAAGGAGAGAACGTGGTCAGTAGCAAAAGTGCTAGAACTGTGTGCCAATGATGGAGGTCATGACAGAGCAGGCACAGCGGACACTTGGCAGGTGTGTTCCCTTAATTGAAATGTCTGCTCTGTTGGGTACGATCTATGTAGGAGAGCTCAGAACAAAGAAAAAGGTGGCAAGGTGGCATCATACTTCTGAAATATTAATAGTGGCAATGAACTTCAACTTGACAATGAAATGGTTTTAGGAGAGGACACAGAAAATGCAGAAGAAAAAAGAAAACCTTAGTGAAGCTCTACCATACATTGTAATATTGATATGATTATCTGATATGATTACTTAAACTTTGGGTCATAAATTTGTGCTACCAAAAACATAAAAATTAACAGATCAAAATTCTTCCTTTGAAAAGACAATGATCCAGTTCAAAAGAGAGAAAGATATTTTAAATTTTTCATATAAAGCTACTAATTTTCACAGGCAGTCTTTGAATAATAAATGAGCTGTTCAAATTCGTAAATTGATAAATTAGAAGAACTTTTGAAAGGTCATACAGTTTCTTCTCCCTTTACCTATCCCTTCCCCCCCACACACACATATACATTACAGCATAAATTAATATTCCTAATAGAAGAGCTGTTGAAAGAGGCACAGTAGTCTGCTTTGGAGACCCATCATGGAGGTCAACTATCCCAGTGGGTGGCGTACTCTATTCCAAATGCTTAAGTTGCAGATAAAGATTATATTTTCCTCTTATTGTGGTAGGATATGTACCTTGCAGCCTTGGGAACTGGTTTGAGATATTGATACATGTCAGAGAAACTGAAGATGGAAATGGTCTTTCCTGGGCTTTTAGATATCGAGGCCCAAAGACTTAGAGAAATAAATCATCAAAAGAAAGAATGCCAAGTGAGAAACCAGCTCATCAATAGTAGAGCACATATAGATGTAGAGGTTACAAAGAGTGGTAGATTGATTGGCAGGTGCATAAAAATAGTTAGGCTTATGTGCTGAAGGTCAAACACAAGTAGACTCTGCTTTCAATGTTAGGAGAATGAACACCCACAGGAAGTAGGAGGGCAAGGCAAAGTGGCCAAAGAATCATTCAAGATATCTCAAAGGACCTTGTGTCCAAGAAAAGGAGTGGATCTATCCAGAAACTTATTACATGATTCCTGCTACCTTTCAAAACCATTTTTGAGATATAGGCATCACAAGGCCTATATGAGAAAAATATAGTAATAAAGAGCAGAGATTTTTAAAATCATAGTTAAGCTGTTTATAATGAAACATAATGGAGAAGTGTTTACTTATCAAACCAGAAGCCACAGTCCATTTTTAAAAACTTCAGAAAAAGAGCAAGATTCCGTGCAACTCTATAGGTATTTATCCTATTGCCTGCAATTTTTTCTAAATATTACTAATGCAATGAATAATCAAAGTAGTTAATCAATTGACTTAAGGTAAAAAAAAAAATTCATCCTCATTTAACTCAGTAATTAAGATAATTCTTTGACTTGAAATATTCAGAGAAATATTTTAATTCTTCAGTCTACATGTGTAGATGCAGGCTACAAGTAAAAAAATAAGAAATGAGCTCAAGAAAAAAAATTAGCAGAAGTATATTTCTCACACTTTTCACTAGTGATATAATATCTATAAGAAAGATGGCATATACACCAAAAAATTTTTAAACATAATGTTTATTTTGTATTTAGGAGTTTAAGTAGAGAAATATTATAGCAGTTCCATAAGCTGAAGGTTAAAACATTATTAGGTTTAAAGATTCAATATCTTTTTGAAATCAACCTTAAGAAGATTTTGGCAGGGGCCAGCCCGGTGGCGTAGTGGTTAAGTTTGCCTGCTCTGCTTCGGCGACCTGGGGTTCGCAGGTTTGGATCCTGGGTGCAGACCTACACCACTCATTAAGCCATGCTGTGGAGGTGTCCCACATACAAAGTGGAGGAAGAAGGGCATGGATGTTAGCTCAGGGCTACTCTTCTTCAAGCAAAAAGAGGAAGATTGGCAACAGGTGTTAGCCCAGGGCCAATCTTCCTCACACGAAAAAGAAGATTTTGGCACACACAGTTTATTTCAAAAGGGTGGAAATAATTGGGTAGTATAGGGCTAAAATGACCCAATTTGAGTGGAGGGTTCGAAAGGTTCTCAGGTCACTTCTGGTTAGAGCAAGAAAAGAATCAAGGATCTACCTGCTGTAGCAGTTGATAGTGTAATACTGAAGGATGGTGAAGAGAAAGCAGAATCCCTCCACTCCTGTCCTACTTCTCTCTCTTCTACGAAGACCAAAAGTTCTTTGACTTGACTGTTGTAGAACGAATATATGTAGGCATAGGCAGAGCAGGGACTGCAGTGATGTGCAAACGAAAAGAGTGTAAGTTTTGAAGCTGCCCTGAATGGGTTCAAGTCAGTTTGACCAGGTGACACAGAGAGAATGGTCCATGAGATCAATGAACAGCTGTCAAATGTGAATTACTGTTCAATAAACATTTATTAGGCACCTCCAAGAGGCAGGCACTGTGTTAATTTTCGAGAATACAAAGATGAATGAGTGAGGAACCCCGCCTTCACTGTGTGAGTGTGCACTCTGGGAAGAAAGCCAAAAATGGTAAACAATAATGACAGTGTAAGGAGGGCAATTATACAAGCTCAGAGGGGGCCTAGAGGAGGGCAAAGGAGGAGTAACAGAAAGGATGCTGTTTGTGCTGGTTAAGGATGAATAGGAGTTTTCCATATGGACTGGATGAGAAAGCCATTGCAGAGAAAAAATATATTCAGAAGCATATAACAACAATTTTTAATAAAACATAACAATATATGTTACATCATGTGGTACCACCTATCAGAGCTATAAAGAGCACGGGAGTTGAAGAACGTAATTCTAGATTCAATTCCCTATCCACACTTACTGGCTACATCATCTGAGAAATTTATTTTACTTCTAAATTTTAGTTTTCTTACCTGTAAAATGGAGTAATGAGAGAGGCTAGGTCAAAAGGTTGTTGTACTAAGTGAGATAAGTACTCAATAAATGTTAATAAATGTAAGATATTATTATTATCGGGATTAATTAGGCATTGTTAGATCACAAAGTAGCCAGCTCTGGTGGCCTAGTGGTTAAGATTCCACACTCTCACCACAGCAGTCTGAGTTTATTTCCTGGTCAGGGAACCACACCACTGACCTGTCGGTTGTCATACTGTGGTGGCTGCGTGTTGCTATGATGCTGAAAGCTATGCCATGCCACTGGTATTTCAAATACCAGCCAGGTCACCTATGGTGGACAGGTTTCAGCGAATCTTCCAGACTAAGACAAACTAAGAAGCAGGACCTGGTCACACACTTCCAAAAAAAATTGGCCATGAAAACCCTATGAATTCCAGCAGAGCATCATCTGATATAGCACCAGAAAGTGAGAGGATGGTGCAAAAAAGACCGGGTAGGATTCCACTCTGCTCTCTGCTGTACACAGGGTCACTAGGAGTCAGAATCAACTCCACAGCACTAACAACAAACAAGATCATAAAGTAGGGATGGCTTCAAGTGAAAGGAAATATGGCAGGTAGGAACTAAAAGAAAGGATGACCAGTGGGTTGGTAACTAAAGGAATGCCTTTAGGGTTTGGATTCATAAGACATCGTCCATTTTGTGAGGACAAGTTTTAGTGACATGCTACAGGTTTTCTATCTATCCTTATTAACATTTTAATCAACCTGGATGAATGCTCATGAAATTTGTAGATGACACAAAGCTGGAGTGACTGCGATGACTTGGGGTGATGTTTTTCAGCTTCCAACTGATGTTGATTGACTAGCTGAAACAATTGTTTAAATCTAACAAGATGAAATTTAAAATTTAACATGAATAATATAAAGTCCTGACTTTTACTTTACAAAAGATCAGTGACAGAACGGGGAAAGATCTGTATTATCAGAATCATGTGTGAAAAATAAATGATTGGGGATTTTAGAAGATGTCAAGCTCAATGTTGGTCAATAGTAGTGGACACCTAATGTGATTTGGATTACACAAATAAAGGTGAAGAATGCCTAGAATGATAGAGGTGATGGTCTCATTCTTCTCTGTTTTGACCAGAGCATATCTCCAATGCCAAACTCTAAGAGAAATTTATAGACAAAGTAACCACATTCACAGGATTATTATCAGGATAGTAAAAGAACTTCATCCTCTCATTTATGAAGTGTACATTAGGTCTGAAAAGGAGACTGGGAGAACATAGTGTTACCCTTAGACATATGAAAAGTGGTCATGAAGAAAAGGGATTAAATTAATTTGGGTAGAATCTGAGGGTAGACCTAGGATGAATGAATGAAAGATAAAAGACAAAATTTAGGCTTGACATAAAGTCAAATGAGTTCAGAAGACGAAAGGTTGAAGATAACGTACTTAACTAGCAATGAAGGTTTCCAAGCATGGTCTAGTTGCAGCAGGTGAAGACTTTGCAGAGGAAACTATTGTCAGGGGAAAGTTGGGCTAGATGGCCTTTAAAGTTCCTTCCAAATCTGAAAATCTCTGACTCTGCGATAATTAATAAGATTTTATACAGAAAAATGGCAAGCCATAAGAATGCAGTAACCATTTTAGATGTGGACTGAAAGTTAGTCCAAGGAAGTTTGGACTAATATAAACCTAAAGGAGGACTAACGATGTTTAAAATGAACATCCATATTAAAAATCTTCCAGGGTCTTGTGCTGCAGGGAATTCTAAGCAAAGGTTGAGGTCTAATTCAATTTACCATTTATTGATGATCTGGAAGAATTAATAGCATACACACTGAAGTCAGTAGATGTTTCCTTATTTAGTGAATACAGAAATATAGGCAGAAAGTGATGAATATCTATTTTTCTTTTGGGATGTCAATAGAGGTCTATATCCTGAAAGAATGAACTAGATAATCTATTTACTTCTCATTTGCATGGTCTATATTTCTATAGTAACAAAAGAGTACAGTGACGGCTGGGAGCATGATTTTTGAAACTGGCTATTAGTGATACACATAGGAAGCAGAAGTACTCTTGGTGGCTTTTCAGTAGAGATTTTGGTTTGGTAATTTGGCTTTGATTAAAAAAACCTGTTATCATTTAATTATATGAAACTAAAGGGTAGCATCTGGTTATGATTCATTTAACCTTAATGGGAAAGAACAAGTCATTACTTAAAGAGTGTCTTATAGCCAGTGTTATTTCTTAGTATTTTTAGAAATCATTTATTCCTCCTCAAATTGATGTGCTATAATTATTCATTAATAATTCTTCTCGATGTCTCTGGAGTCATTCCATTACCCACAGTCATTATGCATCATTTTGTGAATGTTTGCTACAATATTGAGATATCTATAGCTCATTGAGTCATTATATTCATTGGTGTATATCCTTTTAGTGAAGAATATCCAATTTATTCTGAATCAAATTCCATTGAAATATTTTCCAGGAACTTTAGAAGCTGCTACTAAGTCCAGGGAGCAGAATACAGATATCTCTAGATTCTAACTCCCAGACACCTCTCGTAGAAATCTTGACCTCGGCTGGAGAATTCCATTCCTATTGTTGGGCAAGTAACCCAGAGGAGACTTGGTAATAACTTGCTGGGCCCCAGATTGTAACAGAAAACAATATTCCGTAGAATCATTGCCATAACTATTTTATCCACTTAATGGTAGTTTGTATTAAATCAACTCCATTGTGGATGGGCTCAATAGCCTTTAATGAGAAGACCTAGAAACCGAAATAATATCATTTCCTCTGGATAATGGCATTCTGCATTTTTAACAACCACAATCTATTTGTTAAATTGGGAAGACCAGCACTGCATCATAGGGTGAAATGTTTAGCGTGGTAAAGATAATATTTTTTTTGAGTTAGGATCAGTTCAAACTTTAAAATCTGTTGTTATTTTGGTTGAATATCTTTTCCCCAGATTTTAAATCAATCTAGTAATGAAGTAAGCACTTTCTAAATATTTATCAATTATTTTCCCCATGTCGTAGAAAAGATCAGGTGTAAACTTCCTTCAAGCAAGTCCAATGTATGAAGGCAGTTTATAAAACAGATATGATACTGTATAATTATTCACATAACAAAAGGTTGTTTAGTTACAAAAGGATGGAGCTCAGGGTTTCTTTAAATCTGAGCCCCCATTATGCATTTAAAACAGCATGTAGATTATCCAAACCTTCAAGAATAAATCTATTATGTAAAGTAACATATACTTATATTATCTTATTTGTGAGCTTTTGTGAAATGTTATTCAGTAGGTGATTGACACAAGTCTGGCAGGAAGCCAAGAGTGTGAAAAACAAGAATTTCTGTTTCTTGAAGCTATTGTACAATATGATATCTGTTTCCACAAGAATATTTATAACTAGTTATTTTATAATAATAATAATACTGACATAGTACTTTAAAAATAGAATATGAAGCTTACTTTCACCAGTTAGGTAGAAATTCTAGAAATATTTTTAAAATGAAAAGAATACATTAATTCATTAAATAAATATATATTAACTGTACATTATTTGCTTGGTAATGTTAAAACAACAACAATTAAAATTTTAAAAGCTATAAAAGAATATAAATATTAGTTTGTAGTGGTTATATTATGAAGTGATATTACTGTTCTATATTCTGCCTTGTGTGTTATTGGGTTTTTAAAAATAATGATTATGTGTTACCTTTTTAAGCATAAGAAAACAGCAAAAATAACAAAGCAATTTAAAGTTTTGAAAAATAAATACCCCTAATCCTCCACCTAAAGACTGTCATATTTACTTTATGGTGAATTAAAATTCAAATATTTTTATGCATTTGGTTTTTACTTTCTAAATAGAAGTATGAGTATATTATATATAAACTTTATGTTCTAATTTTTTTTTAGAATTTTAACTACTGAGCTTTATATAACATGTTATTGTAAGCTTTTTTATGATTATCATTTTAATGATCGCACATAACCACTTGTTTAACTATATTGGAAATTTAATATTATTGGAAAAATATTATTATTGAAAAAAAATTTATTGGGGAAAAACCTCAAAATTTATTATTTGGAGAAAAATAAGGCTTTTGCTAGTATAAATGATGCTCTATGTAGGACAGCTTTCCAGAAGCAGAAATATTGGGTCAAAGGGTGTTGAGCATTTTGAGAATTTCTCTACACATATTACTTAATTGCTTTCAAATGCTGTCCCTACTTTATAGTACCGTGTGAATATGCCTATTCCATGAAACTGTCATCGTTTGTGTGTATATATATGTATATGTGCTTTATATATACACATATATATTTATATATATTATATATAAACACATATATTTTTTCTTAGTTATGGGTGAAAGATATAGATTAATTGGTGTTTCCACAATGCTAGTGAGATGAACATTTTCCTCTTCAGATTTCATATTTGCGAATAATATTTTCTTCTATTTTTCCCATCTCATATTGTGATTGACATAAAACTCCTAGGAACTTGGTGAGGTCCATAGAACTGGACTCCTTACCCCCATTTGGCAGAGTGTCTCCTGTTATCCAAGGACAGGTGTCTAGTCAGTGGACGTGGGGAGGAAAATCCAGGTCTCCTGACTCCTGGTTTAATTATATCTATCAGAATTTTAAATGAAAAATGAAAACCAGTGAGTATATCTATAATTTCTGGCCAACTTCTGAGATAGAAAAGACATTTTCCAGTGTTGGATAGGCTTATTATGTTCTCATAAATTAATTGATGAACACAATAGTTTGAAATACAGGATCTTAGAGCTGAAAGGAGCCTCAGCTAACCCAATCTCCCATTTGATAGACAAGGAAGCTGAGAATGAGAGAGGTGATGTGGTTTGTTCAAGGTCAGGTAATGAAAAGGTGCAGAAATAGCAGCAATGGTCTTGCTCCCTGACTGCTGGCCTTTCCACTGCCCCAAACAAACTGTTGTTGTTTTTTTTCTTTAACCCATATGTTAATTTATTTCATTATTAAGAGAGATTATTTTAAAAATATCATTTTTTCTCCCTCAATTTATTGGAGACAAAAGGATTCCTATAAAATAGATATTCTCTCTCTCCTTTTTCATGCCATAAAGGATTTAGACAGCCATAAAGCCTAGCACCGATGCTGACAACATACAGAAAAGAATCAAAATCAAATTAGGTGATCAAAAATGGAAACCAAGATGCCACAATAAGGAATAGTGTAAATCATACAAAGCAAATGTAAATATAATAGAAATACCTGTTTTTGCCTGATCCTCTAACTCACTACTTATGTAGGTCATAAATAACTTATTCTTAGAAAAAAAGAGAGCCCCAAATTTTATTTATTTCCCCATCTAAGTAGATTTTAGGAAACTGCCAAAGCTTTCCACCTAAATTTCAAATATGTTCCCATATTGTGGAGGAGAGAGAGAAAGAAGAGCTTATTATTTATGAAGCTAATTAGATGGACAGAGGAGGAGTTAGCTTTTAACTTTTTAGTTTATTATTTTCTAGGAGTTAATATTTCACAGAAAAGCAAATTATAAATGACTGTCTTTGGAGGATTATGAAGAAATGGCTTGAGGATTTTCTACATTTTAAATTTGTAGTTCATTATTGCATGTATACTTCTCCTCTCCACTCTTTTTTTAAATTAGCAAAAAAAAAGAATTATTTTTAAATAATAAAGAACAAGTTCCAACTCAGTAGTTATTTACTGGATTAAATCAGGGGTCAGCAAACATTTTCCGTAATGGGCCAGATAGTAAATAGTATATATTTCTGGTTTAGGGGGCACATATGGTCAATGCTGCGACTACTCAACTGTGACCCTGTGGCAGGAAAACACCCATTGAAATAAGTCAATGAATGAATGTGATTTTGCAACGATAAACGTTTACTTATGGACACTGAAATTTGAATTTCATATAATTTTATGTCATGAAATATTGTTCTTTTGATATTCTCAACCATGAAAATATGTAAAAAACATTTTGAGCACACCGAGGTATGAAAGGAGACAGTGAGCCAGATTTGCCCTGGGGCCATAGTTTGCTGACCCTCGTTAAACTGAATATCCTCATTGCAGGGATTTTGGTAGCCGTGATCCCTTTAAAAAACAAGTGACCCTATTTATGAACTTGTGAGCCTCTCACAAACTGTCTCACATTGCATCCTTCTATTGTGGAACAATAATAAAAAATGTTAAAGAAAAAAAAAAGGTAAATACTCCTCAACCTTGATCCTTCTTAAGTAGTTATAGCTCCACTTATAAACCCATACGCCTATGCTTGATACTATCATCTTTTTAAGATAATCTATTATTGTGCATCAACTTTCTTTGAAATTCATCATTTTCTGCCCTGGTGATGTTTGTGTACGTGTGTTCAGATATGAAAAATGCAGTATAGTGCATGCTATAGGTCAATTACTGGTTGTGACCCAAAATAGTTACTTATTTTCTTAAATACACTAGCATCAGCATTTTTAAAAGTTCAAACGGCTTAATAGGAAGAATTATTCAGATATCATATTTTATTTAATAGACATCTGTAACGCTTTTTCTGTAATTTCATCTCTGCGTGAGTCTAAACATCTGGATATTTGGAAACATATGGAAGGTTGAACATTTCACTTTTTATCCAGATGTTTGGTGTTATTCAAACCTATGATTTATAGAGAAAGAATATGCTGAGCCATCTTTATTCAAAGTTTTTATGGATTTCTTAATTGTCCATAAAAATGATTTATCAACTTACAGATATCCAGAAATTCAGTTAGAACTATTTTGTAGGCATGAATGCCCAAATAAGATTTAGCATAAAATATCGATTCATATTTTAGGAAAAACTAATCTATAATTATAGAATCCTTATGAATATATATATGAATATATATGGCACTGTTGGAATTGATCTCTGCCTGTCTTATTTGTACTTTAGTTTATACATATTTTACATATTGTGAGTGTGCCTGAAGTTGTCAGTGTGGAAGCACTGAGTAAATGGAACTTTACTTTTTGAGCCAATAGCCACTGTGAGCGTTCCAACACTGTTGCCTACTCTAACAGTCAGTCCAGGGATTTCTGTCCAAAAAAAAGAACCTTGTTCTTAGAGCTGTGATGGAATTTTATGGTGATATTCACTAGGTGGTGGGTTTTACATTAAATGAGAAAATGTGTGTGACTAGTGCTTTGTAAGTTGAAAAGTGCAGCACAAACATTAGTGGTTATCTGTTTAACTTCCCTTAAGGCACTCAATTCATTTTTCTCCATCTTATTTCAGAAGCTTTTTCTAAGTCAGGGGATAAGTGTTTTCATCATTGATTTCCCTTCAGTAAGCTACGGATAGAGTCTATTTTCATTATTTTGTAATTGTTAATCAAGAATAATTTATTAATTGACTGCCAGCCCTAGCCCTTCCATTAAAACGCTGTGCAGAAGACATAGATATCAAAGCAAGATTTCACGGGGGGGATACTGAATGTGACAAAATCAGATTCATGGGTGAATTAGGATTCTACTCTGGACCTAAAGGAGGGAAGGGGTTTTGGAAAGTGTCATTTGAATAGAAATTTTACAAAATTAATAATTTGGCACATTCTTCTGAAATATTCTCTTGTTGAGGCAACAGACATGAATTTGAAGCAGAGATAAATGTGCATTGATATTAGATTCTAAGCCAGTTTTGCTGACATCTAACCATAGGGAAATCGTTTCCTGGGGCCCAGGTTACTTACATTGTATATAGAAGGATTAGATTACTTCTATTTAAATTGCCATTGTACTTTATTTAGCCATATAGCCTTTTATTTAAATGAATGGAAAAACAGCAAATAAAAATGACCCTGTCAAGTTTCAAAGGAATGGAGGGTGGCCAGGTAATCTTTTTGTTAATTTCTGGTTTCTTTTTCACCTTTCTGTGAACAATTTTGCATCTCCAAACACTGAGGGTCACATGGCATGATTTATATACTGTCATGATTAGGAGAGAGTGAAGAAACACATATTGTCAAGTGTAAGCAAAAATGGTGCAAGATTTATCTCTGTCTAAATATATTAAAGAACAAGAAAAAGAGAATTTAGATCGTTTTCTTGAAACGAAAGCAGGAGAATGGTGTTCTTAAGTCAGCTTCTGACCTATGAATCCCTTAGAGATTCACATTAAACTTTAGGGAAAAATGTTGACATCTGCTGAACAGCTCAAACATGAGTTTGTAAAAAATGAAACTCATGGTCTCTTGTCTAAGAAGTGGGACTCTTCATCACATCCTCAGTAACTGTAAAGCATCTATGCATGATGGGAAAATGAAAGGCAAAGCACAAGTGAAGCCAAGTATTAGTTATCTAAAACTGAGTCTATTTGGATAATCAAAACTACATATAAATATAGAGTTTTAATGCCAATTCTACTTTACAATAAATATTAATTTCACTGTAATTACAGCCATCAGTACTGTCAACTCATTCAAGTGTTCCTCTTTACATGAATGTAGGTTCAGAAGAATCAAATCTTCAACTTTTCCTGTTGTCAGAATCCATAAGTATAAAAATATGTGTACTGTCTTTAAAAATTAATTGACACTGGAGACAATTTGCCAAGTTCCTGCTCAAGCATTTCATCTAATTCTAATGGAGGGATGTGTTTAAATATTGGTGTAAGCCCTGTGGTGTCTTGTATCACCAGTATGTTTAAAACATTTTTTCATAAGCAGGCATGTGTAAGTAAGAATGGGAAAGCTGTCTTATTTACATAAAGTTTTGGAAGCTTTAGGAACACTGAGTTTAATGTCAGTTATTCCCTGGTGAATACACCTTGGATATGGTAACTATGCCTCCCTGCATTTGGATATAATTAAAAGGGCCACTTGTCGTTAAGTAGAGCATAAACAGCCTCTCTATGTTTTAAAAATTAGTGAGTTGGATTTTTCTCTATACCTATACTCAACCCTATCTTTAGAATAGTCTCCTCCAAAAATTGTATTAGCACTTCTTGTTTCCCAATGTTTTCTTTAGAAGGTTCCAGTTAGCACATCTAATTGGGATCTGCTGTCTATCATTTGGCAAAAGCCTGGAGTGCCACTCAGTAGGGTTCTGTGGCAAAATCCCAAAGAGCAGCCCCCTTTTCTTAGTCAATGGACTTGCATCAGCAAAGATTTGGGAAGCCATGTAGGAAAGATCAATGATCTGATGCAGTGTATTCCTAATAGTAAAAAAAAAAAAAAAAAAACGCGGAGTCATGGTACTGATCATTGTATTTCATGCCAGTTCTCATCCATTCTAGATTGTTGAACTTTTCTCTGTTTCTTGTGCCTTGCTTGAAATTAAAGCTATTGATCGATAGTATAGATTCTATATTGTTTTAAAGTTCCTTTCTTGGATTTTTTATTTTCCCCAAGAATTCAGGGTTCTAAATGTACTAAGAAAAAAAAATGACAAGCAATTTGCAGAAGAGGTTTGTAGGAGAATAGGTGTTCCGTTTATATACATGTCCATGATATTATTCTCTTTATAGTCATTGTTCTAAGCACTTTCTATGGAGATAAAATGATTTTGAAATAAATTATTGGGCTGAGAATCCCTCACTTTTCTTTAAGTTCATTAAATGTGAGATCTTCTTGTTAGGATTAGAAATTCCTAAGCGTGCATTAGTCGTCATCTTCTTTTTCCTTGTGTTTTTAATTGTGGCAGTAAGAAGTAATTTATACGTAATCTCATTATTTTCTCCTCCAACTTTTGAAACATACTTGGAGAAATTATATGTGAGTTTCCTTCAAACAGAAATTTTAAGAATGACTAACTTCAATAACAGGAGGAAAAATGTTTCCCAAATTGAGCTGATTCTTCTTTCTTTAATCTGTGAGTCTGGAGTGTGGGTATTTTTATTATAATATTTTAGGGGTGAATATTTTCCTTCAGCATTTTATAAGAGCTGGGTATGCAAATTCAAGAAAAATTTACATGCATACAAATATGTAACATTTTAGGAATTATAATGGAACCCATTAAGTCTATTCAGGACGCTGGAACCCAGGTGGAGAAGCTCTCTGTGGTGTAGAGAGAAAAAGCATCTCCCCAGACGAGAGCACAAATTGCTTAGTGACTTTATATCAAGAGGAGGAGCTAGAGGATGTGATTTCAGTACAATATTGACTTCAATAGGAGCTGAGCAGTTGAGCTCTCCCACTGCTTGCAGAAGGGAAGCATATTGGAATTAAAAGAAAATGCAAAGCTCATAAGTGGCTAAGAAGAAGTTCTTGCCCAGGAAGAAGCTGGACCTAGTTGAACAAGTGATCCAGCTAGACAGAGGGACTGCAGTGTAAACCTTCTCTTCTAGACTGGACCTAGCTGGATTCTATGCACTTTTAAACGTCTCATAGAATTACATCTATATTTTCTCAAAACAGAAAAAGATCATGTTGTAAAAAGTCTCTGTTCCATTGAGGATGGTCAGAAATGTTATCGTGGTTATAGCAGTTTGTTATGAAGCCAGGATGGGAAAACACAACATTCGTGAGACTGAAGAAAGCCAAAAACATGGGTCCAGAGTCCTAGGGAGTAGCAGCAAAGAGAGAATTTGCAGCTGTGACCTCCCTGTGTAGGGTAGAGTAAAATTTGGATACAACCCGGCTTGGATGTTTTTGTCAATTATACCGTAGACCATAAAAAGGGATGAAGTTATTAACGAACAGTACAATAAAACTACTATAGGGCTGGCCCCGTAGTGTAGTGGTTAAGTTCTCACGCTCTGCTTCGGAGGCCTGGGGTTCACAGGTTCTAATCTCGGGCATGGACCTACGCACCACTCATCAGGCCATGTGTGATGGTGTCCCACATACAAAATAGAGGAAGATGGGCACAGATGTTAGCTCAGGGCTAATCTTCCTCAGCAAAAAAGAGAAAGATTGGCAACAGATGTTAGCTCAGAGCCAATCTTCCTCACCAAAAAAAAAAGAAAGAAAGAAAGAAAAAAAAGAAAGAAATAAAAGGTAAAATGTTCAAAAAAAAAAAACTAGAGTAGCATAATGGGAAAGACATGGGCTTTTCATGCATTTGAATCCAGAGGTTTCCTTTTATAATAATGTTAGCTTAAGAATATTATTAACTTTCATAAAACATCTAGGACAGTAAGACCTAACTCCTGATTATTGTTATAATTAGATTGGACTCTATGAAATGGTGATATTCAACTGTGTTTTAACTCAAAATTATCATTTCATAAGGTTCAACCTAATGTTACTTAAAAGAGCAGAGAGTTTTAATCACCCTTTCAAAATTTAGAAGTGTCTACCTACAGACTTTTTAATATTAATTGAATATAGTCTTTCAAATATTTGTTACATGAATAAGTATAATTTTATCTATTAATAAAACAATTCTTCCAGGTCATTTTTTTGCTCTTATTATAAGTGCTGCCTTGTGTAAAAATGCTCATACTGGAGGAACAGCACAGCACAGTGGGAAGAGAACGGCCCTGGTGCTGCCAGGACTCACATCCTGGCTCCGTCACTTTACCAGCTGTGTGAACTTGAACTTAGACTTTACTCAACTTCTCTGTTCCTCAGGTTGCTTATGTTTAAAATAGAGGTGAAGGAGTCCCTTGGCTGTGATGGAACAGTTCTGTATCTTAATTGTGGTGGTGGTTATACAAATCTACACGTGTGATAAAATGTCATAGAATTATATGCATAGGTATACTAGAAAAACAAACAAACACACACACACATGCAAAAACTGGTGAAATCTGAGTGAGGTCTGTAATTTAGTGAATGATATTATGCAAATGTCAGTTTCTTGGTTTTGATAATGTTTTGTTTTGACAATCATAATTCTGTAAGCTATTAGCAGATGGTAGGGGGCACCCTAACTCATTGGTACACAAGACCTCTCTGTACTATTTTTGCAACTTCTTGTGAGTGTATATTTCAAAATAAAAAAGTTTTAAAATACACTTATTGTGTGAACCAGCAATCCCAGTCTTAGGTGTTTTACTTGAAGAAGTGAAAATGTATTTTTGCTCACACAAAAAAAGTGCATGAATATTTATAGCTGTCCTAATCATAATGGCCCCAAATAAGAAGCAACCCAGATGTCCTTCAGCAAGTGAATGGGTAAACAAACTGTGGTACATCCATACAGTGTAATTCTCCTTAGCAATAAAAAAGGAATAAACTATTGATATAAGCAAGGACAGTCAAAAAACAAAAAAATAGAGGTGAAAAAAATGATGGCCCCTGACACAGCTGTTGCAATAATTAAATGATTATATATACACATATAAAGTTCTTAGAATAGGGGCTGACCCATAGTGAGTAGTGTCCACTATTGTTTCTCTCCCAAAATACTCTATATTCCAACTTTTAATAAATTTCACATTTTTCTCCTAACTTGAACAAATTAGTGAGTATTTATAATTCTGTGTGTTTCATGTGTTTACTATATATCACTGCATGTGTGAGCTTGCACACATGCACCCACACTTCTCATTGAGATATACACATATATACAGAGCATGGGTGAAGTGCTAAAATTCAGCAGTGAACATACAAAATGTGATCTCTCCATCTGTGAGCTTCAATTCTAGAATGATGTTTTTTTAAATGCCCAAGTTTAAACTTTTCAAATAAATGTTTAAAATTAAAATTAAAAATTAATTATAGTTGAAAGAAATTATACTTATTGTGGGATTGTCTGGTATATTATAAATTCTGTGATTTAAAAAAAATAAATATACATATGTATCTCTGATGTTGAGATATGGTACTAACATTTACCATCTGTGCTGACTGTGCTAAGTCGGGCTTTTATGATGGAGTTGTTATATTTTGAAGAACATACTCTGAATCATTTATAAGTCTGTGTAATAACAAGCTATATCATAACAGGATTTACTGGATTTTTATTGCCACCTACACAGCCAGCCAGTACTTATTCATCAATCTGTACTGTGTACAAAGTGCTGAGTTGGATAAAAGAGGAATAGGAGGCATTTGAGTCCAGGCTCTGGTGTAAAAGACACTTGGGTTCAAATCTTAACACTATATCTTGCCAGGTCTGTGGATTTGTACGAATTATCCAATTTATCTAATCCTCTATTTCTTTACCTATAAAATGAGTACATAACAAAATGTCGACCTCATAGAATTACAGTGAGGTAAAGGACTTATCACAGGACCAGGCACGTCAAAAGTGCTCAGTAAATGGTAGCTATCATTATTGTTACGTATATTATAATTATTTGGGGAAACATGATTTAGAGATTTAATGAGAAAGAAATACAAAGTGGTATAAAATTACATGGTCTATGTTTCTATATAGAAACTGTTTAAGGGGAGTATAAAATTTATTCTAAGATACTTGCATTGAACTTCACCAGCAATATGGAGCCTCCTTTTGGTCATCACGAACCTGCAGGTTTCTGATTGACACACTATGGGAGGAAATGGATGCTTATTTAGTGGCTACTAAAATCCTGGCGCTGTGCTTAAAGGAGAAAAATATGAGCAAAAATGTGACCAAGAGAAGAAGATAAGAATGAGGTAGAGTGGGTTGGTGGGACAGGGAGCTCAGCCAGATTGACATGAACTATTTATGTTATAGCTGTCTAGTTCTTGAAAGAAATGCTGAAATGAAAAAGATAGAGGCAACATGCATTACCTATCAGTGCTATCCCAATATGCAGGGATTAAATGCAATTTATATTTTATATATATGTATAAAATAGATATATATATATAAAATATAGTATATATAAAATAAAATAAAAATATATACAATCAAAATAGCTTAAGTTATAGAGCACAATTTTAATGTCTATAATCTTAAAGTTGTAAATGAATGCAAAGAAGAAGAAAAAGAAGATGGAGAGAGTGCACTGGATTAGAAGTCAGAATACTAGGATCCAAACACCAGTGAATTAGTTATTCTCTTATTTAAGGTATTTAACTTCCCCAGTTAAATATATATATGTATATTTCAATATAATATATTGAAAAAGAGATAAATGTATATGTGTAAAGCCATACACACACACGCGCGCACACACATACATTTATCTCTTTATCCATCAAGACAGTACTAGTAGCTCCTTATTAAATTTAACTAAGTGATACATATTGGCCATTACTAATTTAATGTTACTTATTAGGCATATTTTATTTAAATACTTCAAATTGCAAGCTCTGCAGAGCTAGCAAACCTCTAATGGTCTGGCAGATATTTTGAAGCAACTGTAATTATACACACTCTGTCTATTGGATTACCTACTGTGGCTTGCTTGATGGCTTAAAAACAAACATTAAATGGCACTGAAATCAAAATTCCCATTGGTCTGTTTATGCAGAAGCAGGTATTTCTCCCATTAGTATAGAAATATTTAGATACTGAAAGCAAAGGAGATGTTTAGTTTAAAATGCCAATTTGATTTGAAACATTTCTGTGATTCGCTGGTTTTGCATAAAACTTTAATGTTAAACAAGCTCTAAATAGACCATCTCTTGGTGTTTCAGGGAAAATATACTTTAAATATATTGATTCCTTTTAGTAAAATGGTTTCTGAGTTCATTAGTAATGATGCCGCAATAACAATTTTTAAGCAGTACTAGAAGTTAAAACAAACCTGTTAGCATGATTCTCACATTTGTAGAAACCATTTTCATCTCATATGATGATATTGAGAATGTGGTTAGAAATTTGAGCATAAGCAATAGTTTATTCTTACAATTCTAAATTCACTGAGATAGGTCTCTATAGTCGGATTTAATGGCATAAAATTGATGTTCCTTAAAGATTTTGTAGACATAAGCTTGTGTTTTGTTTGTTTTTGAAAATAATTATTATTTTGCTAAATGCCTTTTGTCTACTCTGTTTCTTTCTTTACTGTGCAGTTCTGTAAGGTGAGCATCGAAGTGGCTTGGTGCCATGGTTTTATTAAATTGTTATTAGGGAATAAGACTGTTTTCTAGCTGGCTGTGTTATGCTGAGCAGTTTTAGCATGTTTTAAGGGTTATAGTTTGATCTATAGGATAAGGAAATCTATATAAATATAATTTTGTAACTCAAATTCTTTGTACTTCTGTTGAGGCTTAACTTTATTTTTATGCCACGATTAGTTACAAGGTGCGGGAAAAAACTTTATCTATCTTGAGTAAAACGTAGACTTTACACAAAGGACGCTAGGATATCTGAAGAACGTAAACCAGAGCTCTGCCAGGAACATGACTCAGTTCCCCAGACTCCAATGTGTAGCGTCTCAGTTGAAAATTCAAAATGTTCAGGAGGACGAATCTGAGAGAGAAAGAGTGGTGAGAGCTGAGGGATGTCAGGGAGCAGCTTATATATTGGAGGGATTACCTTATATACTACAGATAATTTCCAGAGAAAAGAGCATTCATGGCTCAATGCTCACATTGTTATTGGCTACCTGCTGATACAGGAAGACAAGTGTCCCTGTTCTCCTTCTCATTTCCCAGTATTCTTTTCCAGACCTGCTTAAGAAAATCGATTGAGAGCCTCTGAACCCCTTACTCAATCTTACTGCTGAGAATGACCTTTAACTGCACACTGGAATTCCATTGCAACATTTCATTCTTCAATAGGCTTTGAACTACTCTCCAGTTAGCATGTCCCTACCTCTGTGAGCTTCTCTTTCCCATCAGCAGTCATGCACACATCACTACCTTACTTTTGTGGCCATATGCACAAACATCTATAGGGTGTTGAGGTAGTGGAGGGTGGTGAGGTATTAATATCGGGGCACATCTATACCAGGGACTCTGCTTCAAGCCTGGGAAAGCGTTCCATGCTGGGAGCCTCTTGGACACTGGGTCAGTTCTGGGCTTTCTGTCACTGGAAGCATTAATGACTTCATCAATTTGTCCACAGACGCAGTATATGTGGCAGCACGCACAGACTCCATAAGATTGTGGTGTCTAAATGATTTAGTTACATGCATTCACTGGTTTTGCCAAGTGGTCAATCCAATGGCAAGATTAACCCCACCTAGAACATATATGTTTTATAGAATACACTATGATTAAGGATAATAACAAAAAGTATTTTGGAAGGCCTTAACATTTTTAGGAACATGAAAAACATAAATTTTAGAACATCAGATTATGTGTGTAAAGAAAACTCCGTGGAAATAATTTGGGCTTTGCAGGCTTTCACAATCTAAATAGACATCCAAGGCCGAATGACAATAAACAATGACATTAAGCCAAAGCACAAGAGGGCAGCCAGTGGTAAATTTCACTCACATGGAAAGATCCACTGTAGGAACTGGTGGGTTATGGAATCAGAGTATAGGGAAAGGAAGAATCTGTAGTCTTAGGTTTTTCATTGCCCTGTCTCATTGTTCACCACTCTACGTTTCCAGCTCTGCCTAACTGAAGTTTCAAGGCAGCTTGGGCCTGTCTTTACCTGATTTCTGAGGTCTGAGCTGATGACAGCAAAAGCGTGTTCCCTGACAGAATTCTGCATCCCGGCAATGTAGACACAGACTCCAGGGAGATCCTGTGCCAGAGCTTCCAAGCCTCCTGTAGTCAAGGGACTGGCAGTCAAGGGCTTTGAGTTGTGTTATTACCCACGGGGCTTTGCTTTAAAGCCATGCGAAGGGGGAGTGGAAGTCCCAGCCCTGCTCAGTAGTTGCTGCCTCTGTGCCACCTCCAACTCTCTCTGGGGACTGGAGCACCCGCAGACCAAGACTCTTGTGTGCAGTTAGAAAGGTCGATAGGAAGAGCAAGCTTTCTTCTTGGAAGTGATATAGCTTGGGGTGGGGGGTGGGGGGACTCCTTGCATTAGGAATAATTGAATGTGGAGAATAATCCCCATCCCCTCGGGGTGCATTTTAATAATGCAGATGACTGATCCACTTAGTGTCGGCCTGATTTGAACTCTACATTGCTTGGCTTTTCATTAATAATGAATCCACAGGTAAACCAATGCTTCACATTAAATGCCTCTTAAAAGTGTTTAGTGTCTGCAGTTAGAAAACCTATTAAGCACTATAGTTGCAGAAAGGCAAAATCAAACAGAAACAGTATGTGATGCAATGGAAATATCTTTCTACTATTGTCTTGTAATGGGAAAGTTCACATATACCCCTACACTGTATATTGGGAAAAATTCCAGATAATGACTTATGCTTTTAGAAATAAGATAATAAATATAATAAGTAATATTTATTATTAATAATACATAATTTATTAATAACAATAAATATTTAAATATAAATTTAAAATAAATGCATGATACTACATACTTCTCTCTACCATGGGTATATTGAATTAGGGGGCAGGAAAGAGAGCTCGTATCTTTGTTTTTCCTCAGCCTTTCAGTTGCCTGAACTATATCATCCTCAGGGTTATTTCTTTTGAAGTAAAACTAACTATGCAAACAGGTTTCAAGGATTTAAAAATAAGTAGCATTTATTTACTAGGTGCATTTTAATTGAGTTCTTACAACCAAAATAAAGTACAACTTCACTCACCAAATTGCATGAGAGTGTCTTAAAATCAGAAACTTAGATCTTAATGTTCTTGGAATTTCATTTGCTTTGTTTTCATTTTTGTTCACTCCCTCTTCTTTCCCAAAGGCTGAATAAACCTCTGGTGGAATCATCTGCTGTGTCTTTCTATTTAATTTGTTGGCCTGGCCCCAGCAATTCTTTACATCTCAGATCAGAGAATTTTCTAAAATTGGGAAAAGCCCTTAAAATTTTCTTACCCATTGCTCCCTCTTTTAAATGGATGAAGAAATTAAGCCAATCAATTAAGTGATTTGTACCAGATCAGGCTGGTGTCAGAGTTTCTAGATTCTAGGTTTCCAGATTTCCAATCCCAGATTTTTCCTTCCCAGGATGACAACCTCATCCCAGTTTGCAGAGGATTTTCTTACCGTTAGCACTGAAAGCCCCACTTTCCGGGAAATCCCTTAATCCTGTGTAAACCAAGACAGATGGTAGCCTTTCTGCCACACTTCCTTTCACAGGTCTCTATACTCTCTCTTTAGTCTCCTTTCTGCTTCTAATTTCTAAATAGTTTATCCTGGTACTTAACAACTTGAGAAACCAGAAAGTTTATTCTTATATCCAATACACATCTCTACAATTGGCTCTGCTTCATCTTATTTCGCATTCTTCATATCATATCGATCATTCATCCATTTGCTCGTTTAGCAAATATTTGAATGTCTACCATGTTGTTTATCATTTTTTAAATAACTTCATCAAATTATAAAAAAGTGTATATTGATTAAATGCTTCCTAGTTTTCCATCCTCTGTGGAATGTTGGGCCTTTTTATTTTTAACCCATCATATTTTGGCTAACCATTTATAAGAAGGAGTGGGTGAACGTGGAAGCCTGCATTTGTGAATGTGGGTGTGTATAAAATAAAAGTGCATACTTTGGCATTGGGGAAAAAAACAATATTTGATATGAGAGAATTCATAAAAGCTGTGAGAATTCTATGGCACCATCAATATTGGCAATATTTCTCTCCAACAACATATTTTTTCCTTAAGGCCACTGAAGCATAATATTATAACCTTCTTCATAAAGCTGTTAGACAGAACTATGGAATAGTTCTTTAGAACCAAATGTAGAGGAATCCAGAATTTGGGAAGTGAATTATAAAACTGGACTGACTTCATTGTAAGAAGAAATTGCACTTGAATAAATTCAACCTGCCGAGTCAGTGCAATCATAGATTTAATGTAGTTTGAAACTATAAAACTTTTATAGTTTTAAGCCATGAAAGTAAGGAATGAATTCCCCCAAACAACTTTGTTGATTTTTTTTTGTTGTTGTTCATGGTTCACTTTTTTGAAATCACTCGTTTTGTGCCTTTCTGTCAACATAGTATATACAAGTTTTGTTGTCTAATGCACCAGCTAGTAACAAAGAGAATAAGCTGAGTGTGAGGGTAACATCCAATAACTTTTTGTATTTGAATAGACTTCCATAAAAATAAGGCACACTTTTATGAGTGTTTAGAAATGCATACTCCTGGATCTTCTAGATCAGGTAGACTACACTTACATGTGTGAGCTTGAGCAAGTCACTTAAACTTGGCTCAGATTTCTGGACTCTGCAATGGGAGTAAGAATACCTACCTCATGGGGTTATTATAAGGATTAAGGGTCATAACTTGTCAAGACATTTGGAATTTAGCAACCTGTTCATGTAAGGCATTACTGCATTTTGCTGTTGCTAGTGTCGTTAGGGTAGATGCCATAGGCCTTTCCGGTGTTCTATCTTTCTGGACCAATTCTATTTTATTCCATTTTACCAGACCAACTTCTATCTATACCCATTCTGTAGAGAAATGTAAAACTTACTAGAGAGCTTTGGGGATTTTGAATTACTCTATTACTAAAACATACCTACTCAAATTATGCATGTATTGAAGAGGCAAACCCAACTGACACAGATGGAAGGTGCTAATGGCGGCGAGAGTTGCATTGTATTATATTCGAAAAGGACAGATAGTACAAGGATGCATATAACTTTATTTGAAGCATCCAAGTAGTCACGGAGGCTCTGGAAGTAAAATGTTCTATTTTGTGCCCAATTCCTAATGTGTTTGTCTATCAGCTGCACAGTTTTCTTAGTCTTTTATAAGATCGTTTACAGATCTGGAAACCATTAAATATGATTGCCTACTGTTCTTTGACAATTTGAGTTAGTTTCTTTTTTTCCTATCCTTGTAGAAAAATCACACTTGCAGTGTGATTTTTTAGAAGGATGGTGATGATAACAGTAAGTGTGTTAAAAGAAAAAAAAAAAAAAAGCAAAGGCTGGCCCCGTGGCATCATGGTTAAGTTTGGTGCCCTCCACTTTGGCAGCCTGGGTTAGCATGTTTGGATCCTTGGTGCAGACCTACACCACTCATCAGCCATGCTGTGGTGGCGACCCACATATAAAGTAGAGGAAGATTGGCATGGATGTTAGCTAAGGGCTAATCTTCCTCAAGCAAAAGAAGAGAAAGATTGGCAACGGATGTCAGCTCAAGGCAAATCTTCCTCAGAAAAAATAAAAAGAAGAAGAAAAGTAATTTGTGGTTTCCATAGTAATTCACATGCTTTATTTCATGTGATCCTCACAACTACTCTGTAAAATAGAATTTTGATTATAGTTTATTGTTTTAGGTATATTTAAGAATACAAGAGCAAAGTTTTATATGCCCCGTTTACCTGGTTCAATACACTCTTTCCCTTGGTAAATAAGTCATGTCATTGAAGAAACTGATAAAGTAGTAGTAGCAATGGCAGAAAGAATATTTCTAGCAATAAAGGTATGTTAAAAATAATTAAAGTAGACATTCATGGTTTCTATTCAGATGGGTAAGCTAAGTAAGATTTCCCCTTGAATTTCCTTATCACGAAGTGGGGGCTGTCTCAGTGTCCACTGTTTACAACCTGGCTTTTTGTGGTTCACCAAGATTTTTGTGGCCCAAGGTTCAAAAACATCAGTGAGTCATCTTCATGGTGGATAAATTCTTTGACGAAAAAAAAGATAATGAAAGAAAATCAGTTTCCACTTACTAGAAGTCTTTATTGAATGTTCAAGCAGAGAAGAAAGGACAAATCTCCACAATCCAATAATAAAGTGTGCAATTTGGAATGACTTTGGATAAGAGGCAGCTGTCTTCTCATCTGGAAGTTTCCTTAGCCCTCTGTCATTGACAAGGGGGCTGAAGTACAAATGGAGCTGTGTGACATTATCTTTTCCATTGGGAGCTAGAGCACATATGAAGAACAGTTTTAAAGACAGCACCTATGGAAATACCATCCAAGTTAGGAAATAGAGTGCCACGTGCTCTCCAGAACCTACTGTGTGTGTACTCACTCCCTCCTATCTTATATTTACTACCTATGGTTCATTCCTAAAGAAAATAGTGTAGTTTTGTTTATTTTTATAACCATGCTTTATGTATCCTTCCTGGCACTTTTTTCGAACTCAGCATTATATTTGTGAGTTCCATCCACATTTTATGTGTGTTGTGTTTCATTTTTCGTGTATAATATTCCATTTTATGAAAATACTACAATTTATCAACACATTCAAGATTTGGGTTTTTCCAATTTAGTGCTACCACGGATAATGCAGCTCCAAACATTTTCTAACATGAATCAAGACGTACTTGGGTAGGAGCGTCTTCAGATTATATGCTTAGGAGACTCACTGCTGGTGTATAGAGTATGTACGTCTTCAACTTTTCCTATCTATACTTCCACTAGCAGTGAATGACAGTTCCAATTGCTGCACATCCTTGCAATCACTTGCAGTGTCAGATATTTTAATTTTTGCCAATCTGGTGGATGGGTAATGATATCTCAAGGTGATTTCTAATTTGCATTTTACTAATCACTAATGAGCTTGAATACCTTTTCATATGCTTATTAATAACTAGGATTTCTGCTTTGTATGGTGCTTTTCAAGTATTATGGCTATTTTTCCATTGGTTGAATAGCATTATTTTAAAAAAATAAAATACCATTTGAGAGTTTCTCTTCTAACATTTGCAATAGAGAGTTAATGCAGAATCCCAAAGTTGAATTCTTAAGTTGATGGTTCAATAGTTATTTTTAACTGTCATATAATTGAAAACCTTTATTCCCTTCAAATTTTTTTTTCTTTTGCAGATAAAGTCTTGACAGTTCTTTTTCTCATCTTCTTAGTCATTCCTCCCCCCAGCCCCGCTCAGATGAAGCAATATAAGGCTTGTAATTTAGAGCTTAGAGCACTCTCTGAGGAAATGAGAAAAGCACTAAGATTGTCCTTGGCCCTAATCTTTAGAGAATCTCCCACTTTGCATTGGAAATAGGCATTTCCTGGCCAAGATTGCTACTGTTTCCATTTCTTCTGAGGCCACCTATCTGGAGTTTAGGAAAGAGAAGCTTCACGAGATGCCAGGCTTAATATTAAAAACAAGTAGTTGGGCAGCGATTGAGCAAGTGTAAAGAACATGACGACAGGTAAGGGTAAAGGAGGTGACTTCACCTACCAGTGCTAAAAATGTCTTTAAAATGATTTACATGCCATCAACTCATTACACCCCTGACTATCACCAAGGATCACCAAGGCAACGAGGGTGGTTCTTCACACATATCCCTCAGGCTTTATCTCCATCTTCTGAAGCAATTTTGCTATTCCTTCCAACCTGATTATTTACACATGGATGGCACTATTTAGGTGGGACAAAATGTAATATGCTATTGCCCTTCATACCTGTCCAAATTTAACCTTACACAACCATACAACACTGGTGAAAGTGACGGAATCTATACTGTTTTATGTTTATTGAACACCATTATGGCAGAAATATGGCAAGGACTGTGTTCCTCAGATTCACTAGAAATAAGAAATAATACAGCCAGAAATAAGACGACTTAAGGAACCGATGATGGATGATGAATTTTATGGATTTAGGTTCTCATATCCCCTGATAGATTTTTTTTTTCACTTTTGTTTTGTTTCGTTTTCTACTTTTTGTTGTTGTTGTCTGTAGGTGTATGAAATTCTCATCCTTCGTAACTCTTACTATCCATGATGCTTATCACTAATTTTGTTTTGTTTTATTTTATTTTATTTTTACTGCCCGTTGTTCTTCCTCTTCTTCTTTTCAATCAAGTTGCTATTGTTAAGAGGTCTATGGCATTTGCCTTATAGAACTATCCTCTTAAAGTATACTGTAAAACAAAATTACTATAAAAGTATATTGCAAAACAAAATTAGAGAGAAATCAGGTGATTAAGCAACTAAACTTTAGGTAATTTAGGCAACTGTATATAAATGTGCAAATTATCTTGTAGTGGATAGCAAAATAAATTCAGATACTTAAGGCCAGCACTACCTTTTAGTCTTTGTTGGTATTTTAAAAAAGGAATAAATGGATTTTTTTTTTTTTGTAAAATGGTTACAATCGTTGTTTTACAAGCCAAAATGAAATGTTCCTATTTGCTTCCATGAGTATTTCTGTCCCCACAGGCCCCTTTGGAAAGTGTATCTTTCATGCATTTTCTTGTTTATCTAGTTTTCAGGCTTAGATCTCTGTGAAAAGAAGGCAGGTCAGTATCACCCCCCACCCCTGTCTGCTTACCGTGTCCTCCCTGGCTGTCCCCAGACTGCACCTGACAGAGGACTTGCCTATCTGAATGCAGCCCCCAGGCATTCAGCGCAGGGTCCTGGCTGAGGGGACATGTGGTTGATTTTCTGTTATTTTTGTACTTATTTTTGCTTGAGAGATTTATTAGGATAAACATGCACAAAGCATTATCAAGAAGGCTCTTTTGGAATATGGAACTAGAGTCATAGAGTGTCATAGCTGGAATGGTCTTCAAGGTTACCTTCTAACTCTTGTTTCAAATGTGACTTGCCCTAAATAGCATAATAAGCAACAGAGCAAAGATCAGAACAGTCTTTTTCCTTTCTTCTTCCTCCTAGAATAGTAATAACAATGATTTAAAGTTTATTTTGTAGTTTACAAGTATGTGTGTATGTGTGTGTGTAACTTTGTGTATTTATAATCCTCACAACCCTGTTGAATTAGGCTGAACAAATAGTAGCCATATTTTATAAACAAAGAAACCAAGGCTTGAAATTAAGAGCATAATTTGAGCTCAAATCTTCAATTCGCATGCAATTCCACACTGCCTGTACATATTAATCTGCTCCAAAGGAGTTTTGGGATGGACCTATCTGGGAATCATTATGCATCAAAAACATAAATTAAAATCCTGGAAGTGATTAAATTGAACAGGAATGACTGACTTTAGAAAAGACAAAAACAAGAGCATGCAAATAGTTTCGTCTGGGAGAAATTATATCAAAATCATGAATTCAGTACATAGAATAATTCTGGAAAATTGCACCGGCTCAAGAAAGGAGGGGAAGAGGAAGGAAAATTTTCAATATATCCCAGAAAAGAACAATGGATTGATAATAACACACACATGTATGTACTGGACATGTGATTGTGCCTCATAGCTTCCATTCACTCTTCTCTGGGGGTGATGTTACTCTGCTTTCCTCTTGGGGAAACTAGCTCTCCTCGCTCTCCATCTCTGTGCTCCATATTGGACTCCATTTCCACTGGTGCATCATGTGACCTGCCAGAGCCTATCATAGCATCTTCTCCTGGCTCTAATGACTGATTCAAGGATGGCTATCTGATCCAATCAGAATAAAAAACACAGGAGATAGTTTTCAAACTTCTGGGAAATAGATGTGATACTGAGAGGAGATGCTCCTTGACATCTTGTGTCTCTGAGGAGAGGTCCAGTCTGAAAATGTTGCTATCTCAGAGGAAGAGACATTCAGAGAGAAACCTCAGCATAGGGATGTGTTTTTAGCCCCTGAATTAAGCCACAGCTAAAGCTATCTCTACCACAATATTTTTCAATTATGTAGACCAATAAATTAAATTATCTTTATGCTTAAGACAGTTTGTTATCAATTGAAGATGAAAGTTATCATATTATATAGCTTAGTAAGACTATAGATGCCCGGAAGACACTCTCCAAACTTGAGTTGGGAGACCCAGGCCAGATACAGCAGTAGCAGCATCACTGTCATTGTCATCATCATGATTCTGTAGTCTTCTAAGTGACATATGGACTATCCCCTTTAATTTTCTTAGCAACTCTGAAGCAGGTACAATTGCTATCCCCATTTTCCAGATGAGAATAAGCCCTGTCTCTTAACCCCTGTGCTATATACACTGGAACTGGGTTTCTGAGAATCACTATCAGTAATAAATCTATTGAATTAAATTCAGGGCTTTTTGAACACTTCACACTTCTCCTTCAAGTACTTGTTCCATTTGTTCAATTCCAAAGCTTCTGTCAGTGCACCATGGATCTGCTCTTCCTTGCCCTCTCCAGCTGAAAAGAATCTCTCTCTGTCCTCTAGGATCATTTAGCACTTTGGCCATAAATTGTAACTTAAAAAAAAAATTATTTGTATTTTTATGTCAGATTTGTTTTAAGAGTGAGTGTTGGAGCCAGAAGACGTAGATTAGTGTCACTGCTCTCTAAGAGTTAGTTGTATGACCTTGAGCAAGGTAGTTAAGCTCTCTCATCAGAAATATGGTGAAAATAATACCCAAGTCACAATATTGCTGTGAAGCTTAGATAATTTGAGACAGAGCTTTACAAGCTGTAAAGTATTCTATGATATAAGAGATTATTATATTTTTTACCCACCACAGCACTACAGCTCTGAATCTAGTTGGAGCTCAATAAATATTTGTGGAACTGAATTCAATTTAGGAGTGAGTGACGGCCTAAATAAGTAAGAAATGAGATAAGAATTTCTTCTTGGCTTTGATGGCATCCCACCTCTCCATGCATGTCAACTTTTCTTCCTTTTTCCTTCTTTCTTGCTACTCTTCACCTTTTCTCTTGTATTTAACATCCCTCTTTTTTCTTCACTCCTAAGTTTTTCAGCAAACCCCATGGACATGTCAGAGGCATGTCAGTGATTTTCTAGATTAACAGGTTGGTGATAATGAGTTAGGGTTGCAAATTATTTTTTGCCAATCACAAGATGCACAGACTGTCTTTGGAAGCTGCTCTAAAAATTTTCTGATCTTTGGGTAGATCCCTTGCCCAGAGAATATACGCCTGTGGCCAGAAACTACTCACTAGACTTCAGATGGTGAATTAACTGCTGGTGGACATTAGCGCATTTAATGTACACCAGAGAACAATATACAAATCAAGGGACCACATCCTAGTATCTTCTGCCACATGCAGATTTTTATGGTTCCATTTATAGTCCACCAGGAAAATGCAGTGTAAGTCATCTGCTAGACAAGGCAACATCTAAAAGCCCTGTTAATTCATCATACCTACACACACATGTGATGGGGCACAGAGTACAGTTATCATTTCTGAACTCTAAATATTTTAAGCTTAATTGTAATTTTCTCCATGTCCAAATCTACACTGAGTTTCCCAAAGGCAGCTGGTTAATGAAGGATGATTTTAATATCAGTCCAACATCAGTATCCCAAAGAGTTATTAGAAAAATTTCCCTCTGGAGTTTCCCCCTTTAACAGGGAGCTGATTTTCAGTGTGGCACTCATGGTTCTCTCAAGCTGATGAGGAAAGTAGACGCATTGTGAGGCTTAATGGCATTTAGAACCTTTCGTCTCCCTACTCACAGTTATGCTGGTTATTTAGCCAGGGGAGTTCTTGTTGAAATATGCAGTGGCTTGATTTATAGCTGCAAACCAATAAGCTAATGTACCTGTGTTTGAAGTGCCCATGCCATGGAAATGTTGGGTATTGGCTCTAAAGCTTCAAATCAGAGAAAAGGGCTTGTGCTTGGAATAGGGCCGGCTTTCCTTGCACTTTTACTATCTAATTCTCTATCACTTTGTGGAAGCTAGATAAAAGATGACTCAAGACAGGGCCATTACTATCTTTGAAAGCTTCAATATATCAAAACAGGGCAGGCTTTCTGTACAGCTTCCCAAATGGGGACACTCTGTTTTATAGCTAACCACCCACTGTGAAATTGAGACATGTCAGGAAGTCAGCGAGGGGGAGGAAATTTTAGGAGTGGCCCTGGGAGAGGAGGGAATGAAGAGAATGATAACTCTTTTCTTGGTTTCCTTTAGTTTAATGAAATGTTTTTTTTGTTTGTTTGTTTTGCTGAGGAAGATTGGCCCTGAGCTAACATCTGTGCCCAACTTTCTCTGTTTTATATATGACACTGCCAGAGCATGGCTTGATAAGTGGCGTAGGTCCACGGCCAGGATCCAAACCTGTGAACCCCAGGCCTCCAAAGCAGAGTGCGCCAAACTTAATCATGATGCCACCGGGCCGTCCCCTAATGAAATGTTTTTAATGTGGGACACATGAGCTGTATGTGGCAAGGTTCCAGGAAGCATTGTAGGAATCATAGTCAAATCCACTGTATATGTTTCCAAACAACTAGCTTTGAGAATATAATCTACGTTATGGCAATCATCATCAAGCATCTGAGAGACAGAGAATTCAGAAGGGGGCTTTTTGCCATTGACTCTCCCTCATATCCTAAAAATTGTCCTGAAACAGCCTGTTTTATAAATGAACAGTTATAGTAAGACATAATATTTTGGTAAGTTTCATGAGAACAGGACAGTTTTTTATCTGTTTTGTTCTCTCTTGCCAGTCCGGTGCCTACAATAGTTAGCATAAAGTAAGCACTTTGTAAACATACATTGATCAATTTGCAGTAAAAACACTGGAAAAGAGAAGTAGTTCATTTCAGCTCCTTCCTTCTCAAAAACACTTGGAGCAAAATTCCCAGAAATAAATCTGTTTCCTTCATATCAAGCATTCTTTGAACACTTGTCCAAAAATGCCAGAGATGAACTAATGGACATTTTACCAAAACAAATTTTTTTTTATTTTTATGTTATTACTTATAAAATGCAAAGAGTTATACAAATTTAGAAGAAAGTATATATATTTCTCTTTTTCAAAGAAGAAATTATATTATGACCTGTTACTAAATGTTGTCTGAATAATGAGCTTTCCTTGGCAAAGTTTATCACTATTATCAGTTTGCTTTAACATGAATATTACACCTAATACTTTGAGTGACAATTTAGGATCATAGCTATAAGTTACAAAATTCAATGAACAGTGGAAAGTAAGCTAAATAAGAGTTATCATTAATTCAAGTTGTTACAGATCTTCTCAAGTTTAACAATACAATATATGACTTATGTGAGGAAGAGTTTTGAAAAAATATTTTTAGCTTAACAAGGTACCTCTAAATATAACTCACCTTGCATAGAAATGCCCCATTTCTATAACCTTAATTGCTTTTTCTTTCTTCCTTTTCTTTCACTCCCTCTCATCTCCCTATTATTCTTTTATAATGTGTTTTTCATCAAAGGCCACCTACATTCTATAGTTACTGCCTAGAAACATATAGTGAATGTCTCGAAATTTGTGTTTCTTGAAGCAGCATTTTTTCATCGCTGAACTGTAATAACTTGAGAAATCTGAGGCATCTGAAGGTTGCAATAAGCTAGACAAAGAGATCCAGTTTCATTTGCCAAGCCAAAATATTGGCTGTACCATGAGGGCTGATTTTCTTCCTGTGATGAATTCTGCAATGTGAAAGATATGTAAGGTCAATTGAATACCAGGAAGGGGTAGGGAACACAGGTTCCAGCCCAGCACTTTGGTCTTGTTTCTATTCAGGAGAACAGAGTTTTGTCAGCACACCAGCCCGTCTTGGGAAGATTGTTCATTGGAGAGATGTTTAAGTAGAAGTAGGAATATTAGGGGCCGGCCAGGTGGTGCAAGCGGTTAAGTGTGCGCACTCCGCTGCGTCGGCCCAGGGTTTGCAGGTTGGGATCCCTGGCACACACTGACGCATGACTTGTCAAGCCATGATGTGGCGGCATCCCATATAAAGTAAAGGAAGATGGGCACGGAGTTAGCCCAGGGCCAGTCTTCCTCAGCAAAAAAAAAAAAAAAAAAAAAAAAAAAGGAGGAGGATTGGCTTTGGATGTTAGCTCGGGGCTGGTCCTCCTCACAAAAAAAAAAAAGAGGTAGGAATATTAGATCCAGCATTGTGTATGAAGGCATTAATTTGATTAATTAGATCAGAAAAAAGAGAGGAACAGGACTAAGCTGACCGAAGTAAAGACAAATGACTGTTAGCTTGCAGGACCTCTTAGGAACATCCTTGCAGCAGACAGTATAGTGCAGTGGTTTAGACGAGAGTCTAGACAGTGGAGCTGGACACTCTTGGTTCAAATTCCAGTTCTTCTCTTTACTAGTGATATCACCCTGGGCAAGTTATTGGCCTTCAGATTTTTCCATTTCTAATAATGGGAACAATAATATGCCTGATCTTGCAGTGTTTTGTATGATAATTAAATGGGTTGAGATATGTAAAATGCTTAGAACTTGGCATGTAATAAAAACTCATGAATTGTAAGCTATTATTATTTTTTTTTCCTACTCTGGGTGCGGCAGACTGTTCCCGTTGGCAAAACAACAAAAGAGAGACATTTAGAAAAGTTCACCAAAGGTTCTTAAAGATGAGCTTAGGGAAGCCTGGTTCTCCCCCTAATCTGTGAAGGCAACTACTACCCTTCTATATAACATACTTGTAGTACCTTTGTTGGAGGAGTTCCCTGGGTTTGATCCAGCACGTTGCTGCTGGCAGCCTTGATTTCTTGTAGACATACAATAGATGGCGTCAAAAGATAAACTGAGGCATATTAAAAATTTTAAGAGTTTATTTGAGCAAAAATCGATTCGAATTAGGCAGCATCCAATCTAGCAGACAAAAGGGAGCTCCAAGGAGCTGTACAAAATGAAAGACTTTTATAGGCAGAAAGGAGTGGGCACAAGGAAGTTATACTAGACAAAAAAGCTGGTTGGTTATTGCAAAGTTACTTTCTTTTAAGGGATGGCAGGAGTCTATCAGACAGATTACCTAACTGGTGTTGATTAGATGATTCCTGACTCACTGGTTTACAATTCCATATCTGGGAGAGCCGAAACTATAATTAAATTAAGTCTTGGTTTGGTGACGTGGGGCTTAGCATAAGCGACTCCATTTTGGGGCCTGTTGTTTTGCTTTTAACAATGGTTATAACCTACTAATAGGTTGATTGATACCTGATCATCAGTCTTGCCTAATTGATTTGCTGTTTGAACAGTATGCTGTTTATTATAACATCCCTCACCAGGTACTCTGAAAGCCTAACCCCCTTTAGCTCACTCCATTCTACCCTGTGACTGTGACTCCCCTTCTCTGCAACCTGCAGGCATTCCTAGGAAGAAAGGGAAGATGACTCAAAACCGTCCCCAGGGTCCCCTCCCCGTAGATTAAAGACTGTTACCTCTAACTCCTCCCTCCCTTAGCATTCCTTACAATTGTGTTCAGAGATTCCACAATTAACTCAGCTTTGCAACTTCCAAAGCCGTCAAGGCTTTAGGGAAATTAATTTAAAATATGATTGAAACTCTCCTTCTTAGTTCATTTATCTAAAGACAAGCATATTTTTTTGCAGACTTAGGGTGTTAATTAGTGATTGGGTCTTCTGAAAATAGAGAAGGCAAGAGATACCTCCACTATCTTCTGGACCAACCTCAGACCAAAAGCTGAAATGTCTGTGCAACACACGTGTTAGAAATATCCTATTGGTCTGCTTTGGGTTGATAGACAATTTATTGGCATCAAAAAGCAAAGAACCTGCTGCTTTTCTAATATCTTCTGTAGAGGACTCCTTCCACTTGTTCATGACAAAGATTCAATGAAGAAAACAATGTGGGTTGGTCCTTTTTTCCCGCTCTAGAATATCACCAGCTCTGAAGTTCCAACGTTTTTATGTTTGGCCACTATTATCTGCTTTGTATTCACCAAAGTAATCCCCATTCCCTTAATCAAGGCACTACTCATGTTATTTTTTTTCTTTTCAGACTGAATTATTTGAATGAATATGCCTGTTATCTTTAAATCAACAACTAAATCAATTAATAAATCAATTAATGAGCAATATTAGTTAGGATGTCTACTATTTAAGAAAAGGTATTAAACACTGTGGAACAAGAAAATTACAACAGAATAAAAGATTCTGAGAATTTCTTAAACTGTTAAAGACATGATAATAATTTATTGATTAAGACATAAGAAGAATCTTATGTGTATATAGCAGTTAAATAAAAAATTAGAATTTTGTAACAGACACCTGAAAAAAATTGCTTGTTTATGGAATCTGTTATCTATTTTTAGTATTTAGACATACAGTCACGTATAAGTCAAAGTCATACCAGATTGAAGTTGATGCTGTCTATGCTAGGGTTTCAGTTCAAATAATGACATGAAATCACAGAAAAAATAATGTATGATAGGAAAAAATCAGAAAACATCAGACATAGAAATGAAATTGGTTGTTAGAGTATATTAAAGGGAAAATTTAATCCTATAGGTGCTCATATAAAGTTGAGTGAGGTCAGTGTCCTCCTGGTGCTTAGTTTTAGGATATATCTCTGTAAATGGCTATCCCACCCCACTTTGTCCAACAATAGTAGGTATTGAATGTGTTAGAGCAAAAGAAGAATGAACAATTCACA